>NC_133910.1:5212500-5812500 GCF_964199755.1 Larus michahellis
CCTCTTGCCACTTAATTAACAATGGAAGCAAAGAATTATGGAAAGGTTGCTTCCTTCAGGTCCCTTTGCCTTCCCCTTTTGTGTTGGCAGTTTGTTCATGTGCCATCCAGCCCATCAGAAGAGCTCACAACCTCAAAAGCCTTTCAGACTGCCAACGCTTCATGTCCTCAGTGCCCGAGGCACCTTGGTGTGATCTCCCCCATCCACCCCATCTGGGTTTCACCCTAGCAGGGAGCCCCAGCTTGAGTCCTGCACGCATCCTGATGGCAGCTCAGTTGCAAATTCCCCTTCTCAGCCATGCATCTCAGCATGGAGGAGATCTTCCACCTGCTTTTCCCACCTAGGACATTGCCCAGGAGAGACAGGTCTGTATAAGCATTATGGCCACTTGCTTTTGTGGGCTTCCAGGAGCTCAGGGCCTGCGAAGGGCCAGCCTCTGCTCGCTGAGTTGGAGTCCTCAGCTCAAGGGAGATGGTGGCCTTTTGCCACCAGCCTCACACCTCATCTTCAGTCCTGGGGTCTGTGGGAGACCCCACTCCCTTTCCCACAGGCAGGCTTTCCGTGCTGCTATTTGATTTTTTTTTTCCAACTGCCATGTTGGCACTGTCCATCTCCTCCGATGGCGCTGACAGAACTGGGAGCAGAAGTGCTGCTCGGAGTCATGTTAAACCCAATGGCTTTTTTTTTTTTTATCCATTGGGAAAAGATTGCACTGGGGCAAAGCTTTGCCCTCTGCCTTTGAGGTGCTGTACCGTGCTCCCAAGGGGTGCAGAGAGGGGAGCTGTGGGGCATGGACACCTGCCCAGCTCCTGTCTCCTGTTCCCCCACCCTGGCGCAAGGCCAGCTGGGTGGCCTTGCAGCATCTACCACTGTAAGGGCCTTGAATGCCTGGTGGAGTCCCTAGGAAAGACCCTCCATGACTGTGACGGCCTTTGGGTGGGAGGTGAGAGGGACATCACCCACCACCTCTACCCACCGAGCCAGTGGCGTAGGACAGCATCAACCAAGAAGCTTGGGAGAACAGGAGAGGGTGCCCATGCTGATGAAATTTAGCTGCTCGTAAAGTCCAGGTCACATTAGTGCCAAGATCTTCTCTGTCACAGATGGTGAGCCAAGGCTTCCACCGTAGTTGGGGTGGCTATGGAGGGGGTGTCTATGGCCAGTGGGAGGGAAAGCTGGAGCAGAAAGCGGTGAATGGTGCGTGGTGGGGTGGGAAACTCCTATCAGCTGCTACCCTTCTCCCTCCCCACCCTCCAGCAGATGGGCTGAGCTGGTGTCCTCCTGCTTTTCTTGCATCTTCCGCTGTCCCCCCCCCAGGCTGAGAAAGGAGGATGGCACCAGAGGACTCTTGGAATCGGGTTCCAGCTACCTCCCTTCCGGTTTCGGTTTCACTTGGTTGTAACTGTCGGTTTGTTCTAGGTTTTACCTGTGTTTAAGAAAAAAAAAAAAAGAAAAAAAAAAAAAGGAAAAAAATGAAACAAAAAAGAGAGAGAAAAAAAGAAAACCCAATAGCCAACAAAAGTTTCTTGCTGCAACTGATTCAAGTGGGGGAAAAAATTAACAACAAGTGAGGCTTTACTGAAAGGAAGAAAAGAAAAATAAAACCACAAAAAAAAAAAAAAGGAGAAAGAAAACCCGCATAATCCAAAACCAAGAAGAGCAAAGCCTATTTTTGTGTGTTTGAAAGGAAAACACTGATTCTGCCAGCTGAGTAGAGAGCTAGATACTTAAGTGTAGATTTCCCTAGAAGTACCGTGAGGTTTTATAACATTGTCTGGGTTTGTTTTCCTCGTGCTTTGTGATAAGTCCAGGAACTAAGGCTAAGGTATTTTTTCCCCTGGTATATTGTTGTTTGTGGGGGGAGGGGGGGCGGAGTTTATTATTATTTTTTTTTTTTCCAGATTATTTTTTTAAGTGTGTATTTGTGCTTATTTTTACATTATCCAACTGTACATACGCATTTAACCAGTATTTCACTGTGCTCGAATTACTGCACTCAGAAGCACTGCACAGTCGGAATCCCGAAGAGCTGCGAGAGGCTGGGAGTGTTGGGGGGGGGGGAAGGAGAAAGCTGCTCCGTGAGCAGACAGGGGATTCCCGGGAATCACAGGAAGTAGGGAGCAACCTGGCCCCTTCCCGCGCCCCGGCCCAGCATTTCCATTCCAGGCCAAACTAGAAGACAGGAGGGGATGCGATTAAGTCAGCCGAGGTTGGGATCTCAAAGGGGTTTCAGAGCTGGCGATTTGGCCTTTGAATTTTTGGGTGCCGTGGGAATTCCCAGCCTTTTGGCAGCATCTTGCCCTCCCCTGCACAATCCCCGGATGCCCCAGTGCGAGTTAATGGGCCTGTTGATATCACTGGGAGAGGACCGTATGCCCGGCTTAGATACGCTCATGAAATCTTCATGGTTGTGGGGCCCCGTTTTGGTCTCAGTGGTGCAACCAGGCTGATTTGCTTTGCGTTTCTTCCACATCATCCCATCCCCTGGGGATGGCCTTCTCCCTGCCAGGGAGGTGGAAGCACCCGTGCCTCCAGCTGACCTCGTGTGTTGGGAGCACTGGAGCCCCGGGGACGGTCCCCTTTCCACTGGAGGACCTTGAACACTGAGTTCAGTGGGAGCGTGCCAAAGAGATCAGCAGGAGCAGGTCCAGGTGGCCCAAGATGTATTTCCTTGGAGCTACGGTCGATTCGGGCAATAGGGGGTTGGTGTTGGGTGGTTCCTGCCACCCATGGAACTGGTGTTCAAAATCCCCAGTGGTTTTAGCAGGGAACAAAGTGGGGATTAACGTTTTGTTTCTGTCTTAGTTTGGCAAACTGAATTTTCCCCTTTTTGCCTGATCTACACATCCAAGAGTCAGTGAGAATAATAACCGCTTCCTCTGAGGCCAGAAAACAAGAGCTTGGGGTGGCTTCAGGTGTCAGGTGAGGAGTCTTGGTGCTACTTGGTGGTGGTGGTGGTGTTAGTCCTGTTGGGTCGAGATGAGGAGCTGATGAGTCCAAGTTGTCTTTGGTTCCCATTCTGGTTCGGTCTTTTGGGGTTTTTTTTTTATTCGTTTGGTGAGGCCACAATTCAGCCACGAGTTTCCATCTTCTGAGTGCAAAGAACCAGGGCTTTAACGAAACATTTCACCAGCAATTAAAGAGGGAATTGGAACCATTGCGGAGTTTGCATTGTACGGCCTCTGTAATTACTTACCTGTCTGCAGATGAAAGGCTGAATTTTGCTCCCATCAAGTCAACGGGGGTTTTTGTTGTTGTTGTTGTTGACTTTACTGGGAGCAGGATTGAGCCGTACTATATATATAAATATATATATATGATATATATATAATATTATATGTGTAATATTATATATATATATCAGTGTAATATTTACAAATAAAACTGTGATCTCGTCTAGAGAAAAATGTATTCATATTACCAACTGCTCTTCCATATTTATGTATCATATTGTATCTTTTTATTATTGTTATAATTATTATGATTATTATGGTTATTATTATTATTATTATGGAATCTTTCTTGGCACCTTTTGGAAGCCACGTCAACCAATACTCCAATGAAGTGCTGAGGATCTATTTTCACAAGAATTCTACTGGTCTACTGTATAAAAGAGAAAAGAAAAAAAAAAAAAAGAAACAAGCAAAATACAGTTCAACCCTTAATTCTGTACCTCACGCCTGTACGTTTGCTGCTCCGATTTTGGGTTTTATTTTGCGTTCGTTTGTTTTTAACGGATCTAATTTAAGTCTCCAAGCAATATATAAAGATGTAAATAGTAAAGCTTATTTATTAAGATTGTCATCTTTTTTAATTTATATTTACACAATTGTTCATCTAATTTATTTTTTTTTTTCAATACAGTTTTTAACAGTTGTCCTTTTTTTGGTTCATGAGGTTTTTTAAATCATTTTCACAGAATTTCTTTATACAGGTTTTTTTCTCTTTCTTTTAATAAACAACAACTTCCTCTGGTCTTTCAAAAACAGGTCATGTTTCACTCGAAAAAAAGTTATGTCAGATTCATCAGAAATATTTTGCCATTGTTGATTCCTATACCCTAAAGTTCTATATTATATAAATATATAATACCTTGTATGCTTAAATATTTAACTGTGTGATTTTGTATATATCTTCATACACATGCTCACACACATATGAGGGTTAATGTCCCCAGATGTTGGGAGAACAGAGAATCAGAAACACAAACAATATAAGCTTGTATTAAAGAGTTCTGAACTGGACCCTTTGCTCTTGCCACGTCTCCTTTGCTTTCGGTCGAGCTGGCCCCTGGCATGGCCGGGTCCCCGGGGGGGTGAGCGCGGACGCGGGGTCCCACATCTGTGGGGCCACCCCATCCACGTGCTCCTGACGAGCTCCAGCGTTCCGGGTTTGGGCAGGGCTTTCGAAAATCGCGGGGTTTTGACAGAGCCCTGATGGGAGAGGGCCGCGGCGGGCGGAGGGAGGCAGCGCCGGCCGGAGCCACGTGTTGGCCCGTTTCACCTCCGGCAGCTTTGGTTCTGCCAGGGCGGTTCACGTCCTGCTTCGCTCGGGGCAGATGGGTGCCCAGGGTAGGTTTTGGTGTGAGAGATGCTTGAAAATTTGGAGGTTGGATGGTTCTAATTTTAAAAATAATTTATTTTTTTTTTAAAGTTGTCTCTGCTCAACCTTTCCGTCAGATGCAGAACATGGTCATCCAGAAGATGAGTTCCCACAGGAATTTGCCTTGATTCAGGGGTATTACCTAAGAGGAAAGGAAGGTTGAAAGCTCCGTGCAGCCACGGAGCCGAACGTGCCGATGGACAAAGCCTTTGGACACACAAGAAAACATACTGTTAAAGATAAGGCAGTCTCCAGTGGTCAAGAGATAGCTGGGCGTGCAGTCCCCCCATGCCAGACCAAGGCCTTGTAAGGTATGTACCGTGAGCTGGAGCACGTCTGGTGGTGATAAAGCCCCATGCCCAGTGCACACACACACACACAGACACGGAGAGACGACACCGTGCAGTGTTACAGCCCGTCCTGGTCCAGCCGGCTCGCCCGCAGTGAAGGCGCGTGTCTTCCTCCTCCTGCAGAAGGAGGCTCTGCAACCCTTTAGTTTTGGTCAGCGAAGGGATGGACACCTCTCAGGTCCAAAAGGAAAGGGGTGGATTCAAACCACAGGGCTGTCGGTTCTTGCTGCTCTGTGAAAAATCCTGAATGGGCTTCAGAAGCTTTTGGTCCTTCCTCACCAGAAGCGTGGCGTTTTGTTGCCGGGGCAGGTGGTTGCAGACGGGGAGCGGGGCTGGAGGAGCTGCAGCTCCAGCAAGGCCTGCGGCAGCCCCGGGCTCAGCCCTCACAGCCCACCTGCCCCAGCCAAGGGCAGCTTCCCTGGGCAATTAAGTTGATGATCATTAATCATAGAATCTTCATGGCTGGAACGGACCTTTGAGATCGTCGAGTCCAATGGTGATGATCATTTGGCCCCGTTCTGGCCCACCATCTTTGCAGATTTTCCTCCCTCTGAGGCTTTGCCTCCCCTCGGTCCCAGCCGTGCTGATCCTGCCCCATGTCACCGATGTCACCCCCCACACCAGGGCTGGGGGGGGGACCCCCCCTGCCGCCGCTCAGAGCCTGCTCCGTCAGGGAAGGAAAGGGACTTGGTGCTGTTGTACTGAGAAATGTGGATTTTCGCATTTTTTCCAAATGCGAATTTTTCCAAATGCGAATTTTTTCCAAATGCGAATTTTTTCCAAATGCGAATTGATTCAGCTTCCAAATGCGAATTGATTCAGCATCGACATCTCCAACCGTTGAGGCTGCACATGCCGTCGGGATAGGTGCCATTTAGCCCTGACAGTTACTGACCCCTGATCCTGAAGGCAGTCATTTTTAACCTGGTTAACTCCCAAACTCATTAATGATTTAACTCCCCAGGAAAGCCCTGATAAGACAGGGAGGCTGGGAGCATGGGGAGAGGACAAGGAGGGGGTGCAGGGGGGCAGGAGCGTTAAATACCAGCTATGCTTTCCCTCTTACACAGTTCTCCTTGCATCTGCTCTAGTCAGCGCGGGGCTATAGAGCCACCTGCCTCCATTTGCCGTCCTGCCACAGTTACGGTACTGGCTGGTACCACCTTCGCCTCCTTTAAAAAAAGTGCCAGTAATACTATAGCGTGTCAATGGCCTCTGGATTGAACAATAAATTAATTCCACACCACACAATCCATGGGATGTTGGGAGGCAATGGGCTGAAGGGTGAGAATAAATTAATTTATTTTTTTTTTTTTTTTGACACTGGCATGAGCGAGTCAGTAAAAAAATGGTTTGCATTTTAACTGTCAAAATTGACTGCAATATATTGAGCGGGGAGAGAGAGGCAGACCGAGCACGAGCGAGAGCACATCGTGCTTTCTACACCAGCCTTGCCTACGGTCGATGCATTATTAATAGAGTATAATAAGCGCATCACAGACAGCCCTATCAATAGAACATACTGTAGATAAAAAGGCCCATAAACAATGTATTAAATGGTTTGTGTCTATAGCACTATACAAATCCATTGCCTGTGTGTTGAACAGTCTATTAAGCATTAATAAGGACTTTTAAGATGGGAGCAACCGTGCCCAGGTCTCCCCTCGCACGTGCACACCCGCCCCAGCGCGATCTATTGAAACACACGGGCAAGAGTTTCTGCGTCCAGGTTACGCGTCTGTCTGGAAATCAATGGCTGAAGAGAGGGAGGGGGGAAAAAAAAAATAAAAAATCAATCAATAGATGTGTTGAGCGAGGTCTCCAGCCGCTGTCCTGTCAGATGGCAGCAGGGCTTGTGCGTGGCCACCGGCAGATGTTACACCTGGCTGAGACCTGGCGAGGAAGGCGGTTGTCACAGCCCCGTGGCAGTAATGCCGCTGCCCTTGTGTGCCGTGACCGGCCCAGGGAGGCTCGTGACATGCTCAAAGCCACCCGGAACGGCCCACGTGCTGAAGTGACCGCGAGGCACTTGTGATGGCGGTTCCTGTTGGCTGCGTTAAATCAAAAGGAGCTGCCTGCCTTAGTTCTATAGGAAAAAGGGGGGGAAATAATTGCTCTGAATTCATACGGCAAAGTCCTCCCTCCCAGCTGAAAGCCAACAGCTTCCCCAGCCAGCACGGCATTGGTCACTGGTAGCGGGAAATGGAGCTGTTTTTTGGCAACTTTGAACGCTTTGGACAAAAAGACACAGAGGCTTAAAAAAAAAAAAAAAAAAAAAAAAAAAAAAGAAGAAAAGAAAAAGCCCGTGCAGAAAGATTTTAATATAAGAATATGAAATGAATATGATGATGAAATGAAATGAAAAATAGTAAATTAATTATTTATTTTTAAATTTAATTTAATTTTAATTTAATTATTAAATTAAGAGAATATAAGAACATAAAGGAAACTGCTCACAAGTATAAAAGGACGTGTCTTGCCATGTCAGCAAGGGCATCAGAAGATCACATTCGTGTTCTGCGCTGGCAGATGTGTGCCCCTGTGTGCGCTTACACACACATATACACACACAAACCCACCCAACACTTTGTGGTCCAGCACTACCTTTTCCTGGACTTTTTCCTCCCACCTCCTCACTTTCCCAGTTTCTAAGGCGCACACCTGGGAGGTGAAGAAAAGTGAGCCCTTCCCAGGCCCGAAGTCTCCTTTTTGCGGCTCTTCAGCTGCCACAACACCACGATGGCCCCAGATTTTCCCTCTGCCCTGGATTGGAATAACCGCTGCCCACATCATTCAGGTCAACAACTGGCCTAAATTCTCTGATAAAATGCAGCCAAAGGGACAGGGTCTTAAATTTTTTTTAAGTACAAGTGAGGCAATACTGTGTCAAAATAGTTTTAAAGGTCTTGAGAATCTTTTGGCTGACTTCTCTCAGGCCTGGGGAGGATCGTTAGTGGTTAAAAACAGCTTTCACAAAATTAATATTTTTTTTGCAGATAGATAGAAAAAAAAGTTATTCACAACTTCTTGATCGCTTTAGTTAGGACGAATGAAGAACTAGCCCGATCAGCAACATGGTCACTTCCAGCCACCCCCCCTGCCCTGCTCTTAAGACGTTACCTGCCAATTTAACCCATTTATAAATTGCTCTCCCATTCATAGAGCTTTTTAAAGCAGCCTAAAAGAGCCTCATATCCGAGCTCGCTGCTGCTTCCCTTTATCATCATCCAGCCCACCGGGATGAACCAACTTGTGCTTCGGGTTCATTGGCATTTTTGAAATCTGGGGCTGGTTCTGGCTGAACTTCAAAGCCCAGCTCCATCCTTGGGCACTCACCTCGTAGCACAGACATGCTCAAAATCAGCAGGTGCTTTTCAAAGTGTCACCCGAATAACAGGGTCTTTCCCAAGCCCTGATGCTGCGGTGTTTCCATAAGAGGTGAAGGCTCCATGCTAAACGGCCTCGGAGAGACGGGAGCCAGGGTCAGGAGCAGGGAAGGGAAAGGGAATCCTTCTTATCGCATGATTTATTAACACTGTGATGCTCAAACTTTCCACCTGAGCACTGAAAGCCTCCTGACACCCGCAGCACCATGTGGAATGCCAAAGCTGGATCACACTGTACTGATGCAAACTGTTCCTCGAAGCCTTTGCAGCTGCTGGAGCCGGGAGCTGTGGATCCCTTTGGGCGCAGCCTCAGCTGCCCCAGCCCCAGCCCCACACTGGGACCAGCACTCACAGGGCCAGAGCTGCCCCGGGCACTTCCCCCCCGCCGCGGTGAGACGATGAGCCATGGTCCCGCCTGGCTCAATGTCACGACCACCAACACCGGGGAGGAAAACAGGCTCAGTGCTTTTAGTAACAAAACCAAACAAACCAGAAACTTGTTCTGTTACATCCTGCAGTGCACAAATTAATTCTCACTGGTGATGCTCAGCTTCTGGAGAGCTAATCCTGCCTCTGGCCCAGCAGGTACAACGTGCAGTTTGCATCCTCCCAGTGCGACAAGGTGTGAGCTGGCCACCATGGCATCTGTCCCATCCCAGGGCACTGTCACGCCTAAGCATGAGGGTCACTGCGAGCCTTTGGCCATCCCTGGACCCGTCCCCACGATGGAGAGGAGCGGGGCTGCCTGTGCTGCCTCTGACGCTCCCTGGGCTCCTTCCCCGGCAGCACCAGCCTCATCCAATCAAGAAAAAAAATTTTAAAAAAAAGAGGAAAAGCAGAAACGAAACAAATAAATAAAGGAACAAGCACAGCACTTGACTCCAGAGGCTTTTGCCATGGGAAGAAGCTGTCCCAGAGCGGTGTGTCACTGGCGGCACAGCGACCCAAACAATCAGCCCCTCTGTGCCCCGTGCCAGCCGCAGCCCAGCCCGGGACCAGGGCGGTGGGGAACAATGGCCATGGGGACAATGGGGATTGTTCGGGGCCGCTCTGCTCCTTGGGAGGGGATGGTCCCGCACAGCCCCGGGAGGGGACCTGTGGCTGTCACCAGCTCCGCGCTGCCAAGCAAATGGCATATTTGGGGTGCCCTTAGGAAGGACGTGTGCCCACGGGGGCCTTCAAGGTGAAAGTAGCAGCGTATGTTTGTTAAAAGGAAGAACGTGAACAAACGTGGGGTGAAGAGTGAGCAGCCTCTGCAGAGACACCACCTCCCAGTGCTGAGCTGGAGTTTTTGGGGGGGTGGGGGTGCACGGATGGTGGGAGCCGGGCCAGGCTGCGCAGGGACAGGGGGTGCCCTGTGGGCACCCACGACTGCGCCATCGATGCTGTCACCTGCATATGTCCTCACTGCAGAGGCACATGGAGGGGGTCGCTTCTTTTGACCTGAACTCTTCTAAAGCTGCTGACT
The DNA here is from genome assembly GCF_964199755.1 of Larus michahellis. Lineage (NCBI taxonomy): Eukaryota > Metazoa > Chordata > Aves > Charadriiformes > Laridae > Larus > Larus michahellis. The sequence goes on from NC_133910.1 coordinate 5,222,307, forward strand.
CCATCCAGGAGCCACTGATGCCACGTTACCCTTCCCTGCGTCATGCCATCAGGCAAATGATTTCAGCTTTGCAAATGGATGTGGGTAGTTTAGCTATTAAATTTGGATGTTGGCATCTTTTTGCCCCTCTCCCCACTCACTTTTCATATTCATCCACCCCTTGGGGCCTTCCCCACCCAGGACAGCTTTGGCCCCTGGTCTGCCAAAGCCCAGCGGTGGCACAGCAAGGTTGGGAGTTCGCAAGAGGAGCCGGCTCCTGGGGCAAAAGGCATCCGATGTTTTGGAGCAAGGATGTCTTTTCCCTATGGGAAGTGGAGGAATGGCGGGGGGGGGGGGGGCTGGTTGGGGAGGGGAGGGTGCGTGTGTGTGTGTGTGTGTGTGAGCGCGCGCGTGCGTGTGTGTGTGTGTGCGCACACACACTATGGGGCACAGGTCCGTCTGCCAGCATCTCCAGGCTGCGACTACAGCTGTTTATCTTGAGAGCCGGAGGGTTACATTCTCCAAAGTTTCCAGGGAGAAAATACAGACCCTTCCTTTCAGCTGCGCGCCGGAGGCTGTGTAACCTCGACGAATTCCTCGGTTTTGTTTGGCTTGGGTACGCCGTGCCGGGTAGCATCACCGTCCAGAGGCTTGTCTGGCTTTGATCCGGGAGCTGGGTGCGCTTCTCGATGGGTTAACAGCCGCCGAACGCCGCAGCCTTCCTGCCCGGGAGTCTAGACTCTTCCACCTGCTGTGTACATATTAACACAGGCGGACACACAACGCGCTCTGTACACGTACCAGCCTCACCAAGGATGCGACGTGAGGCTCGTCAGCACTTTTCCAAGGTAAGCAGCGAGAATTAAGCCCCTGGTCCCTGCAGCGGACGCAGCTGCAGCGCGGAGGCAGGGGGAGAGCCGGCCTGTCCTCATGCTGCTGGCTTGTTCCCAGGTACCGGAGTTGAAGGTCTCCTTTCCATCACCGTCTGCAGCAAAATGGCCCTGTGCTGCGGGCTTCGCTTCTTTCTCCCCAGCTCTGCCAAGGGAGGCTGCTGAAATGGGTGTCCCAGGGGCACAAAATACCACGGCGGGGGGGGGGGATCACTGTATCAGAGTGGAGAAAAACATGCTGAAGGGCAACCAGCCAGCCATCCGGTATTTTGGCCGGCATCTCCTATTCCTAAAGCCTAGCACCACACTCACGATGGTCAGGAATCCCGTGAGCAGCGTCAGCCCCGTCACACCTGAGATTTGCCTCCAGTCCCGCCAGCGACGTTACAGAAAACGCCAGCAGTTTGTCCGCCAGGTCGGTCAACGCCAGCCCCCCCCACCCCCCGCAGTGACACCACGGAGCTGCTCCCCATCGCAGCGCACACCACACGGGGCTTCCAGGAGAAATGAATCATCTCCGAGCAAAAAACCAAACAAAAACAAAATAAAACGCCGTGTTTGTAAAATACAGGGAAAGGCACGGCTGCGGGCCAGAGCCTTGAGAAAACAAGACGGCTTCAAAGCCCCCGGAGGTGCAGCCAGCAGCCACACGCCGTGGGGCCGGGACCCGCCGGGCTCCGTGTGGTTACTGCTGGCCCACTCCACGGCCACCAGCCACCTCTGAAGGGCAAAGGGATGGTTAACAGGCATTTAACACACATGGCATCGTGGTCCCTGCATGGCCCTTGTGCTCGGCGCTGTACAAGCCTCAGTGACACAGTGCCCATAGCCCAGCTCCATCAGGGGTCACCATCCTCTTCATCAGAAAAAGGTATCATCTAGCTTAAAAATTAATATCTCAGGCAACCTGCAATGCTTTGGCGCTTGCTACATCAAGGCAAGTTTTCTGTGAACGCCAGAAGGACTTTGAGCAGGTACTGGAGGCTTCCGACTGTGCAACAGCATCGTGGCCCAAGACAAATGAAGAGACATAACCAAAGACGGAGAGGGGGGGCAAAAAAAAAGAGCAGTTTGGGTGAAACAATCATAATTATTTGAGTGGGTGCAAATCAGGCAAATAGGTTTAGCTCGAGAAGAAAAAACAGTCTCAGGCTGAGCTTCCTCCACATGAAATCCCGTGCCTTTGTTTGGTTTCAAAACATTTTCATTTTGAAATTCACCTCCTGCTTGTTTGCTTTTGCATTAAAGGGTTAAATAACCTGAAGAAACTAAACAAAACTGTTTGCTTTGGGCTGACTAAAACTGATTCATTCAACCCACACTGTTCCCTTTTCCCCCCTCCAGGTTCATTGTTTCGCTTTAAAAGGAAAAAGCAATAGCTTTGAGCTGATCTGATTTTTGGGGTGGGTTTGCTTTTTTTTTTTTTCCCCCCCTCTCGCCCTCCCGCACTTTTTGGTTTGGCTACCAGGCTGAGAAATCCATTACCCACAGGGATCCCGGGCCAGCCTAACCCACATCTGACAGTAAAACAAACCAGATTCTCCATGTCTTTTTAGCCCCTGGCTTCCTTCTTGGGCTTTCCCACACGTCTCCAGCTCCCGCCGGGGCCGGTGGCCATGCTGGGCGCTGGGGAGGGAGAGGACCCTACACAAAGAGGCTGCACTTTCCCCTCCTCTCCACGCGTCCAGCTCTTGGATCAGCGCTGGTGTCCAGATACGGCCCGTCATCTCGGCCATGTCCCGGCACGGGGACAGCCGTGATGGCCATGAAACCCTACGAACGCCCAAGCGGCGGCGAGACGGCGTCAGGAAGAAACACCAAGGAGGCGGCAAAGATGGACTTAATATGAATCTTTAATGCACAGGACAAGCTGCCGGGAGCCTTGCCAACGAAGGCTGCGCACGGAGCCGGTCCGTCGACTCGCAGTGGTACAAAAGCCCAGCTTGCCTGCAGCGTCCTCGCACCTGCCCCGACATCCCCCTCCGGGACCTTCGCTGGCAGCGCGGTGTCACTGCCCGCCCACGCCACCTCCTCCGGGCGTCGTCGGCCACCATGGCACCGGGGCCCCGTGCCCCATGGCTGCTGCCCAGCGGCAGGGCAGGCAGGGCAGGCAGGAAGGGGGTCACCCTGTGCCCAGCAGCACCCCTCTGCCCGGCCCTGGCCTCCAGCGGGTGTCTCCTCCTCCCAGGGTTTTGGAGCGTGTAGTCCAGGAAATTCAGTAAGAAAAGATTAAAAAGGAGAGGCTTTTATGCTGAGTCAAATTAGGTAATTTCTTTTTTTTTTTTTTCTTTTTTCCTCTTGAAAAATTAAAAAAAAAAAAAAAAGGAAAAGAAATTAAAGTCCAACTTGCTGATTTCTTGTTTCTCTGCCGTCTGCGTGAGAAAGTCCTGTTTGGCCTCGCTGTCCCCTTCCACCCCCTCCGAACACCACCCGACCCCGACCCCCACCAGCCACTCAGCACATCACGAGTCCTCGACTCCTCGGAGTCCCTTGGCCTCCCACAGCTCCAGGCCCGCACCTTCCCTCACCGGCCCTTGGACTCCCCGTACGTGTTGCGCAGCATGGAGACCATCTTCTCCTCGCACGTTACTTTGGTGTCCTTTAGGATGCTGTACCAGACCATGCCGGGTGGCCGGACTTCTTCGCTGCGGCAGAACAAGTAGGGCATGGTCTCGGTGCGGCTCTGGATGTAGGCACTGCGTAGCAGGGTCGAGCAGTGACTGCTGACCTTCTCCAGCCTCCTCAGGATCAGGTGTGCCTTCCTGGAGGGGACAAACAGAGATGGAGACAGAGCAGGGTGGGCAATGCAAAGAGGAGACCAGGAGACAGGACTCTGGTGTTCCACCAACGCAAAGAGGAGACCAGGAGACAGGACTCTAGTGTTCCACCACCGGCTCCATCTTGCAACAAGAATGGACAAGACCTGTTGCCTAAGACAATGTCTTTCAGGTGGAGAGAAGCTCTGTTTTGCCCAAAAGTTCTGTGTATATCTAATGTTTCACAGCACCGGGTCAACGGGGCTGGAGGGACCCCAGGTCTGACCTACTCGAGCAGCTCGGGTGCCCTGGGGACACCGCCTACCCCTGGCTAGATGGTCACCACCACCACCACGTGCTCCTGGCAGGCTCCAGCGCATGTGCTGGGACCCGTGCACCCCGGTGAGCCCCCCAGCACCTTACTGCTCCCAACTGCCGAGCCCAGCCCTCCCTTTCCTGTTTTCCCAAGTCTCCAGGAGGCAAATGGCCCAAAAGGACTGACACTTAGAAGAGTGAGGAATAAAAGCACAACACATTAAGACAAAACAAAATAAACCCGTAAGAAACCAAAAATCCCCTCGTGGGAGTCTGTAAAGTGCTAAATCAAACAAAGGGAGGGGAAGAGGTTTGACTTCAGTGGTCTGAAAGTCTCAAGATCACAGATTATTTCCTCTCCCTCTGGTGCCACAGGAAAGCTCTGGATTCGGGGCGAGGGGATTTCGCAGTTCCTGCAGGAATGTAAATTCCCGATAATGATATGTCAGGGGCAGCGCTGTCAGTCAGCGAGGCATAAACATGGGGATTATTTGATTATGAAAGCTGAGTGGTGTTTCAGCCCGGGCTGTGAGCTCCCGGCGGGGGGGGGGAAGCGCCGGGAGCCTGATGTGGCCGCACACCCGCAGCCACCCGGGGACGGGACAGTGGGGAAGCAGTGGCCAGAGCCACCCCAGCGCCAGAGCAGAGGGCAGAGACGGTGGCAGGAGGTGAGAGGGCATCACGTCATCCCCAGCAGGCTACGGACCTCCTCCTCTGGAGCGGGAAGACTGGATGGAAGGCTGTAGGAAACACCGCTCCTCCAGGACTCCATGGGGAAAGCTTCCCCACTCCTCCCCAGGGGTGACGGGCTCAGGGTTGGCTTTACAGGGGACGGGAAGAGCAAAGGGAGTTGGTCCTTCTTGGACAACACTCCACGTATCGATTTAACCTATGAAGACAAGCCTGACTAGGCAATTTGAGCCTCGTTAGCTACACACACACGTACTTAATAATGATGTCACGGGCTGAGCTGTGCCCAGCTCCGACAGAACACTGCTACTCACGCTACTCTCCATCGCAGCCACCTGACCTTCTACAGCATCTGGGGCTCCCACCGCACGTCAAGACCTGACACACTGCTAAGAGCAGGTCCTTCGCTGCTGGACGCCTGCCGCTAAGAAGTTATGAAATTCTGCGATGGCATTAGATGCGTTCAGTAAAGACTGATTGATTAAAGCTAAGCTCAGCAGCAAATCAAAGTCTGTAGTGACTGTCACCACAGGTAACAAACTTCAGCAAATCACAGTCACTGGTGCAGGAAGGGACCAAAAGGCATCATCTGTGCCATTTCCTTGCTGGGATCAACCTGCCCTGATCAATATCTGTCCAACCCGTTCTTAGAGCCAAGAGCTGGCAACTCTTCCACTCATCCTAATGCTGAGAAATTGTTTCTTAACATCTGAGCTGGTTCTCCCTGTTTTTTTCCAGGGAAGGCTGAGCAAACACAGGGCCCACGGTCAGCTCATTGGACGGACTTCTATGTGAGCTGACAGCGCTTGGGAGGAGAGCATTTAGCCAGAACACCCTCCTCCTCAAAAAGGATAACTATCATCTCTCTAAGGCCCTAGCTCCATGGTCACCCTTCTTTAACACAGATCACCTCTACTGGCAAAAGGGGGTATTTGCCCCTTCCCCAGCTTGTCCCTGCCCACTTGCTTGTGCAGGTGCAAGTGTCCATGGGTCCAACATGGTGAAGTTGCGCATCCAAAGGCCAACCAAGCAACCCATGGAGTTTCCCTCAGATTGATTGCCACTCCAGCTTGCCACAAGGCCTTTCCCAGCCATAGCAAGAGAGGAGTGGCAAGGAGTGGCCATGACCAGCCCTCGAGGCAGCCCCCAGTGGCGGGTAACCATGACTTGGTGCTACCCTGGACCAGGGGTGGACTCCCCAGCACATGCATACGCACGCCTGCTGGCCAACCTCTTCTCTCCCTCTCCTCCCTTCTCACCACCTCACCTTCCTCTTTGCCTCCATAGCTTTCTTCACCCACCTCTCACTCCTTCCCTGCACAACCTGCTCACTCTTTTGCTGCCACTTCCCTTGGCCTTCTCTACCTTCCCGTTTTCATGACTTGTTCCACCATACTTCCATGATCTTCTGGGTTTTGCTAAAAATCACCATGTTGTCCTTGCTTCCGCATACATACTCAGGTCTCTTATTCAGGCAAACATTCCTAAGTGTGAGGAGCAGCTCGAGGTGGCCAGGAGGCAACCCATCCAGACCTGCTGATGTCTCATGAGCTGTGCTCCTCATGGAGCTGGTCTCCACACACCTCCTGCATCTGAGTTCTGCTTGATGCAGTTGGCCCCAGGAAAGTATCAATGTTTAAGGGTGGGATGCAGCACACGATGGGTTGGCCCTATGAGGATGCTAAAAACACACTGCACCGTGGTCAAGAAAGAGACAGGGTGATGGGGAGGGAGGGAATCAGGCCCCTCGCTTTTGGTGTCCGGTGCCAAAGCCCCAGTTTTGATGGGTTACGCCGCTTTGAGTCATTTATTTTAGTGAGGTAATGAAGTCATGTGTAAATGTTAGATTTAGCTTTCGGCTGTCAGCTGTTCCCTCTTAAAAAAAAATAAGGAGAAAGAGAGACAGAGCGGGCGAGGGGAGGGGTGAGAAAGAGAGAGAGGCTTTCTGGTGAAGGCTGGGTAATAAATTACAGGAGCAGTTCTTGGGCTGCCAATTTAACACCATAAATCAAGCCCTGGGTATTACCCAAGTGCTCCCTGCGGAGGGCTGTCGGGTCAGAACGACCACCTTTTCAAATACTGGAAATGAAATCTTCCTAAATGCTGACCAACCTCATCCCTGCCAGCAGCAGTAATTTATTACCTTATTAAAGGGCAGGAATCGGGCGAGGACGGCAGGGGAGCGAGCGAGGGGGGACTCACTCTCATGGCTGCCTGTGGCCAGACCCTGAGCTCTCAGCACCCAAAGGGATGAAGCAGCCCCCTTCCCCCTCGCCCCATAGCCCGGGTGGGAGGTACCCCCACCTTGGCACGAGCCAGCAGTGCCCTCCCACCGTCCACGTGCCCACTGCAGGGACAGTTGTTTGAAGTCGGTGCCAGCCAGGGCTTGATTCTGGTCTCCACTTAAGTGACGGATTTTGGAGGTCACAGCCGCAGTCATAAATGATGGAGAGGGGGATTTAAAAACAGTGATGGCTCTAGGTGGCTGCGGTACCCTGTAGAAGGATGGAGGAGATGAAAAGGGAGGACGTCTGCTGCCAGGGCACTTTAGCTCGTGCATGAACCAGCAGCCCCAGTGCAAGGGAGTGCGGTGCAGTGATTGCACAGGGGACAGGGCACTGAGGTCCCCAGTTGCCATCCCCAGCTCTGCAAGGACGTGCCCAAGAGCTGGAGACACGTTCCCTCCCGCTTTGCCCAGCCCGGGGTGTGCTCCTGCGGGGATGTTTGTCCCCCAGCTGCATGGGGGATGCTGATCACTCACCTTGACGGCTGGTGTGGGATGAAAACATATCCAGAGCCAGCAAAACGCTGCCCTATCTCACCTAGAGGAAGATGCTGAAGGAGAACGAACCAGCACGAAAAAGCAAAGAAGAAACGATACCTGGGCTGGAGGGAAGGATGAGCTTCCCAGGACTGCTGCGGGGAGAGGGTGGCTGCCTGGCTGCCGTGTTCCCATATGGGGTGATTTTGTCATAAATTCAGATTTTTCCACTCGACTGAGAACTGACCTGGGTCTGTCAGCCCCTCATCTGAAAGGACAATGAGTCCGGGACTCGATGGCCTCTTATCACAGCCTCCCATCAGTACATTGCATTCCCCCTCGGTACCAGAAGGCAGCTGCTCTGGAGATGCACTTCATTTCCCGCGGCCGTCCCGGCTGCCTGCCTGGGCGACTGGCTCAGCAAAGGAGAGGCTGCGAGCCCTGGGCTGATGCCACATCCTGACCCCGTTCTTGCTGGTAGCCACAAGTAGGGGCAGGGAAGGAAGATTTTTAACTTAATTTGTTCCGCCTCCTCCTAAAAGCCAGGCCCTGTTTGCAGTGGTCAAAAGAATTGTCCTGAAAACACAGTAAAGAGAAAATAATAGAGAAACCTCCCTGTCGCTGTGTCAGGAAGCACCCTGGCTGCACAGATCCAAAGGTCTGAATGCACAGTAGCATTAAACCTTCACTGGTTTAGACAGATTCTTCTGGCTTGTTGGAACAAATTAACTCTGTGAGATTCACTTGGTGGAATGGGGGGGGAGCAGGAAAGGGGTTGTTGTTGCTAAAGGAGACCAGCAGGATGAGGCGAGCCAGGTGCCAAGATGCTGCTGACCACAGAAAGTCCTGGTTTAGGGCCACCTATGAGCTAAGTTTTTAATGTCTCCTTAATGTAAACCGTCTGGTTGGGACATCTGGCTGTCAGTGTGTCTTCTCGCAAGCAGCTGTTTGCAGTAACCTGTGGCTTTCATGGAAACTGGGCTCACGAGGACTCCAGTGTGATGTATTTATTACACGGAGGCAATCAACTTCCCTCTTGTCGCTCAGTTTTATGAGCGAACATTTACTGTGAAGCTGAGGCTCATCTGATAAACATTTCAAGGTACGAAAATGAATGTCCCCCTGGGAAGGAGAACAGTCCGTCAATTAAAATCGTGTTACGAGATGGCCTCCCTTGGCAGAGCCTCACTCGCCTCCCGCTACGTCAGTGCCTCCGTTTCTGTCCAAGCTCCCCGAGAAGCGAGGCTGGACGGCAGAGCTTCACTCTTGTCAAGAGCCTGGCACCGGCTGCCGCGGCGTTTGTAGATGCTTCTCCTTGGATGTAAGTCACATAATTCTCAAGTACAGCACAGGGGCATACGAGCGCTGCGAGGAGCTCATGTGGCTCGGCGAGGAAGGCAGACAGCGGCCGAATCGACCACTGACTCCAGATGTAGCTTGGTACAGAGTGGGGCAATCCGGGCAATTTAAATGTCACCTTGCAAATCTCATGGCCTGATGTAGGTATCAAGCTAGATAGCATCCTTCAATAATTGTGGTGGATCTCAAATAACGGGGGAAATAAGAAGGGGCTGATGGTTCCCAGGGAATTATAAGGGAGCAATGGAAAAGGACAAAGAAGCCTGCAGTGTCATCAAGGAAGGAGGAGAGCAGTGGAAGGATGAGAGTGGCTCCGTGCCAGAGGCTAACGAACTACCAAAGAAACTATGACCAAGGTCATCCCTGGAGGAGGGCAAGCCCCAGGCCGGCTTGGATTTATGTCCAGGAGGGATGTAAAGTGTTGTGAGGAGCTGCCATCCTGGTATTATGGACAGATCCTCAGCCATGTCCAACAAGCAGATAGGAGCAGGAGGGAGAGAAAGAAAACCTTTTCCAATTATTCATGGACTGCAAGACCTTGTTTCTCCACCTTCCTCTGCTTCAGCTTCTCAGAGAACAACATTAGATGAGGACGCTGGATGAACCATGTCTCTAAAAAGCTTCAAAGCAGGTCAAGGCTATGTGAATCCTAGAAGAGATCTCAAGATGTCCAGAAGGACAGAGCTACTTCTGAGCGTTTCTTGACGAGTGTTTCCCCAGGGGCTGGGTGGCAGCCTGGCCTTTGCTGGGACACTGCCGGGATGCTGCCAGCCCCCTGGACACAATGTAGTCCATGGGCCTGTTATTCCTGAGCTGTGCTCTCTTAGAGTCTTACCACCCCTTTCCCTGTACACTGGGGTTTGCAGATGCAGTCCCTCCGGAAAGGTTACCTTTATACTCCCAGGAAAACCCCTTCCAGCCCTCCTCAGAGCACCAAATGTATAGGAAAGAGAAAATATTTCTAGCATAAAGCTGTACACAGGTAACAGATGAGGTGCTGCGCGCTCGCTGGCATCCTTCACTATGTCCCAGGCCTACTTTACACCCTTTTCCCCTCACCCCCCAGCCTTCCCAACACTCTCAGCTCATCTGCAGCATCACCCGCCTGATGCAGGCGGGTTGCGAGATGTCCCACAAGCATTCATCCAGAGCCCACCCAGCTGCTCGATATCCCATAAACATTTATCCAAAGATCAGCTGGGACCGGGCAGTCCCAGGCGTGGCAGAACAGCTTGGTGAACACCAGAAGGGAACTTCTCTCTGCTACGAGGAGAAGGCAACGAGGTTCACTTCCACTTCCACAGCGGCCAAGCAGAGGGGTGCTCCAGGCGGTGGGGCGGGGGGGATGCAGGGAAGGGACAGGTACCTGGGCCCCAGCTCGTCCTCACTGCGCCAGACGAAGTCTCCAAACTTCTCATAGTGGGAGTTGTAGTGGTGCTGGACTCGGAAGAGCATGGAAGCGGAGACCTCCATCAGCGTGTTATAGGCCGTCTGCTGCTCCTTCCCGCTGGTGTAGCCGTTGTAGAGGTTGTAGATTTTGTCAGCTATCTCTGGAAAGGATCAGGGGGACGGGATTAATGAACAGCCAGAAGGTGCTAACGCAGGAGGAGGAGGAGGAGCGAAGCCCTTGGCAGGGCTGGCAGGAGGGGCGGGCGTCTGGGATGGCTGCCAGTCCCTTGGGGCTGCCAGCAGCAGGGTTTAGTGACCTGGGGAGCGTTTAGCAGTTCCGCAGGCTAATTCCGCAGCCCGTGCCCTGCATGAGCAGCCCCAAAGCTGCCCCAAAGCAGCAGCCGCAACGACCCAGCAATACTCCATGAAGGAACGGGAGGAGGAGGAGGAGGGCTGCCAGCACAGGCAGAGGCAGCCTCATCCTCCCAGGTAGGGCAGGCAACCTCTTCCCAAATTCACCAAACTTAAAGCAACTGCGCAGTTATCATGCTAAAGGGTAGGAAGAGCACGACACTGTTGATAGCAACATGGTACTTGAGCCAGAAATACAGCACATCTTCCTTGTGGGTATCTACTAGAGCAGCTGAGATGTATTAAACAAGAGGGTGCACTCTCTGCTGTAGAAAAGGACCTCTTTTGGGAAATTAAAAACACACAAAATCCCATTTCCTTCCTTTTCTTTAGTCTCCTGTTTACTCGTTTTTCCTGGGAATGCTTTAGCAGTAACATGAACCAAAGCATTAATGAAAACTTTCTTTGGTGTGCTTTTCAAAACAGAAAGCAAACAAGAAAGAAAACAGGTAACCCGCCTTTCGTTTAGAAGAATCTTTTTAAATTTAAAAGCAGCAAAGCGCTCTGGGTGTGAGAACAAACGGAGCTGGTTTCAAAACTGGAAAACGCAAACGTGCAAAAGTGGCTGGGCTTTTATCCGTGTTTCTGTTTCAGAAAGGAACCAAAACATGGATGCTGCCATCAGCATCCTTATGAACACTCGGAGCTGACAGTGTCCCGCACCGGTCACTGCCCCAGCGCAGCCAGGGCTGCTCCTCTCGCTTCTGCACGAAGAGATCGCTCTTTTTCCAGGGGATGTGTGCCAAACACCCGCTATCGGCTCCCACGGCCGCACACAGGGAAGGATGCCGTGGAGCTGTGTGGCACAGGACCACGGGAGCCACCAGCTGCCCAGCCCAGGGGACTTTGCTACTGGACACTCTGTCAATTTGTCACCCCTCCTCAGACGATCAACGTCCCTGTGCCCCTGGGTGAATTTACAGGAGCTTCACACTGGGAGAGGAGGGGATCGCAGGAGTACAAGACATACAGGAAAAGCAAAATGAGCAGGAAATGTCTCCTGTTGTGGAAAATGAGGTGCCTGAACACTGACCTTCTGCCTTGCTGTCATCTACCAGTGGGCAGGCCGTCCTCAGGGTGACCGTGCTCAGCTCCGAGTGTCTCCCTCGCGTATCCACCGCGTAGAGGGTAAATCTGGAAGGCAGGAAGGAAAAGAATGTCTTTATCCCCCAGTCCCACACCGCCAGGTTGTTATGGGAACTGGCCTTCACAAGAGAAAGGAAAATGTTGTCCAGGCTCCTATCAGTCAGTTTTGGCACCTCAAGGAGACGTGAGACGATCTCGGGCTCAGACCAGGAGAGCACCCAGGGAAAGGAGCCAGGGCCGGGGGGACAGGCCACCATGTCCCCACACAGCATCTCCCCCCGCTGTCCCTGGGAGCCTCACAGGGCCGTACCCTGCAGCTGCCCGACTCCAAAAGGATGCAAACATCTCCGGGGCTGCTTTGCCAGGCACCCATGCAAGCATTATAACGCTGTGGCATTTGCAAGCCGGGAATGCTCCTCTCCGGCCCTCCGGAGAACGGAGCAGTAATTCCTGCCGTAAGCGGGCTCTGTGCTGACAAGTGACAGCTCGTACACATTCTGTGAACGGCCCTTGAGGTTGTTTTCTCCCTCATTTCCTCACCAGGGTGGGGTTGGTAAAAGGGTGGGAATGATAATTTCACACTTGAAGCTAATGGAGAGCATCTGACAGTAAAATACGGCTTTTGTGCCGGATGAAACATTGAATAAACAGGCTGTGGCTGCATGGGACATCCCGGGATGCTGAGCTCAGAGTCCTGGTCAGAATATCAAAGCTCCAAAATGAGAATGCTTCTTCACAGCAGGGGCGACAATCTTCTGTCCACTCTCCCAAAAGGCAATCGGTTCATATTTATTCACTCCGAGCCAGGCATGGAAACTCGAGCTGGCTTTGACAAAGTGCAGGAGCTGGCTTGAACCCCTCGGAGGTCCGAGATGCCTGGTGTCGGGGTACCCGGCTCCCGAGAAATACCACAGCCCTGCTCCTTATCCTAAGGTAAAACCGAGCAGCTCTTGCCAGAGAGCGCAAAGAGCACCATAAAAGCAGCTGAAGCTTAAATGGGATTGAGACCCTGAGGTGTGTTTACTTAAGGAATGGTCCTAACTCCTCAGCATCGTTAGCGGGACAGAAGCAATGCTGTCTCCCTTTTCCTCACCCCACACATGAGCACCCCCCTGGCCCTGCACACCCCCCACGCGCCCGATAAGAGCTGACATTTGCACGGTAGCAATTCCCAGCACACAGGACATATTCTCCCCGAGCAATTAGCATTAGCTCCTTAACAATACTCGCCGTCTGAAAGGATGCCAGCAGACTGCCAAGGAACCCACTTGTGTGGAGGGACAACTCCCATTTTGACAAAGCTGGGGCATGCAGGGGACGCACACGCTGAGCTCACCCAAGGAGATGCTATTTAATTCCTTGGCGTGACATCATTTTCCTTAATTTACAAGGAACGTTGCTCAGAGTGGGAGCATCTCAGGAAGGACGTCCGCAACTGTGCAACTTCACAAGTACCACACACAGGCTGTTCTCCCGCTAGAGTTAAGGGACAGCAACGGAGCAATAGGGTAATACTGAATTCAGGGCAGGAGTCGAACTTCAGGGCTTTGCATCCCATCCCGGAGGTGGCACCGTCCCTCCTCCTCCCATCAATAGATGGGGGGTTCCCGGTGCGTAAGGAGTGTCCCGCCGGGAGCAAATGAGGTGTGTGTCTCTGCAGCTCGGCAGCGTGAATCCCTGCCCTGGTTTTGGCCAAATTGGCCAATGGCCGGCAACAGATGCTCTTCCCCCACCTCTCGCACACGGAGAGGAGGAGGAGAGATAAAGAGATTTGCGAGTTTAGAAGGAACTAAACTACGTTAATGAAATATTAATAATAAAATATAAAGGAAATAATGAAATAGATACAGTATACACAAAACCGTACTAAGCTCCCAAGATGACGTCACCGGCAGGCACTGGGGAAGTCCCAGGCTGGACCCAGCGACAAGTGGGAACTGGATTCCACAGCTGGAGTCAGGAACACATGGATTGGGATCAAAGGCAAATGAACGAACAGGGTCTTCCTTGGACACCGGCCATTGGAGAAAGAGACCTGACCCTTTGATCCCTCAGCTTTTATACTGAGTGTGGGGCAGATGGGATGGAATACCCCTGTTGGTCAATTTTGGGTCACCTGTCCTGTCCGCTCCTCCCCACAGATGGGACCCCTCTATGCTTTTCATTTTCCAGCTCTCCAATAGGGAAAATAATGAAATTAGCTGACCTTGGTTGTTACAGCAATAAGTATAAGCAAGAGCCTCTCTGCATATCATTCCTTGGCACTAATTGTGAACATTGGTCTTATCGCTCTGAGAACGAACCGTTTCCCGCACAACATGCTGTTAACTTCAGAGAGTTAGAAGAGGCCTAGCTAAGAAGTAAAATTACGGAACAGAAAGCTGGTTATGTTCTACCTCAAGCCAGGACAATCCCCTCCTTCCAGGTCCAGAAAGGAACAGCAATAGAGGCACCCAGTGTTGGGTGGGGGGACCTGAGTCCCAGCCGCGAGGAACCCTGCAGCGGGAGAGCTGGGCAGAGACCCCAGGAGTCCTGCTGCCCGTCCAGGAGCTCAGCAGCTCCTCTTGCTCATCAGCACAAGCACAACAAGCAGTAAAAGGGCTTAACAAGCAGGTTACCGCTGCGAGCTGAGCTCCATCCCCATCCTGGGGTCACTGGCTTAGCCACAGCGGCTGTGATGTTGCGGGTTTTTTTTCTTTTTTTTTTAATGGGTGAGCAGAGCTAATGCGTAACCTCTGCTCTGCCCGTACTGGCTCAGTCAGTAAGGCTCCATTAGCTCTGAGGCAATCAGTGCCAGAGCACTTTCCTTGAAAAACGGCAGAATTTTGTCAAAATGCAATTGTAATATTCGGCAATTAGCGCCCACATCACCTATTCCGTCGGCAGTAGGGTCAGGAGGGAGCGTCTCTGCTTGGCAGGGTGTTAAAGCACATCCAGCCCTTTGGGCGACGTTAAAGACCTGCGTTAGCCCTTCGACTGCACTCTTCCCCTCTGCCTGGCACACACGGGAACAAAGTCACTCAGCGGCCAAGAGCAAGAGCATCCGTAGCGGTCAGGCCTGGGTTAAAAAAATACATCAACAAACAAGCCCCTCATTTCATTTCATCATTTTTTCAGAAGATACAAGGAAAAAAAAATCAAAACATGGAAAAAAATATACAATTGCTTTACCTGACCTGAAACCAGTCCCCGTTCAAAAACCTTTTCGTTTCCGTTTACTCTGACTGAGATGTTTTGGAACCAGCACCGACAAACTCAGCTCTGGTGGAAGCTGGCAGCCCTGGCAGCACGCAGCCCACTGCACCTCTCTAGCTCTGTCCAAGGAGTGATCTCAGGGGGTTTTAACATTAATCATGGTCCAAAAAAGATCACCCTGAAGCACAGCGGTATTAATAGCTCTGTTTTACCAACAGTAGAGACATATGGGGTGAAGCATCGTGCCCCGGAGAGGCTCACTGACATGAACAGTTTAGAAACTCGGGAGATGATGGTTTCCAATCTTGTTCTCAAACCACTTGACCACCCTGCCTCTCTGTGGCAAAACACTTTTACGGCCAGTTAATGTGCTGGGGGTTATTTTTTGCCTTTATTCCCGGAAACAGACAATTAAAAGAAGAGAGTGCAAAGATCCGCAGCTCGGTGTAAACCTAGCATTAACAGGTGGCTCCTGCTCACCACGTCCAAGAGCAACCTCCAGCAGATGCAGGGATGGGACCAGCCTGGGACCCAACAGGGCACGAAGAGGGCAGATGGCGAGAGGAGAGGGACCACCACCACACAGGAGAGATGGGGATGTCGTGCGAAGGGAGCAGGACTGAGGGAGGGAGCTACACAGAGCATGTGGTGCACTGGAGTCCAGCTCTGCGATGCTCCATGGAGATCCTCCTGCCATACTTCATAGAATCATAGAATGTGTTGGGTTGGAAGGGACCTCTAAAGGCCATCTAGTCCAACCCCCTGCAGTCAGCAGGGACACCTTCAACTAGATCAGGTTGCTCAGAGCCTCATCCAGCCTGGCCTTGAATGTCTCCAGGGATGGGGCCTCCACCCCCTCTCTGGGCAACCTGGGCCAGTGTCTCACCACCCTCAGTGTAAAGAACTTCTTAGTCATGGCTAATCTAAACCTGCCCTGCTCTAGTTTAAAACCATTGCCCCTCATCCTATCGCTACATCTATACTTACATCTACATACAGCGTTTTGGGCCAGAAATGGGAGCATCCCCACTGACGACAACGGAGCCACACCTGATTATGCCAACCCTTTTACAACAATTTGTAAAAAAATTATGAGGCCAAAGAGTGGTTCTGAGTGCTTTGCCCAAGGCAGAGGATCTCTGGGGTAAAGTCAAAGCCAGAAACGAAAAGGTCCCAGACCCCCACTCAGTGCATGAAACCACTTCAGACAACCTGGAATGCCATATGGTAGCTACGATCTGGCAGAGCCTCCTTCATCACCTGGAGGTGTTTTGTTTAGCAATAAACTTTCCCCACGACGTTTTTCTCACGTTCTCCCTGTGCTTTCCAAAAGAGCCTGGGGCTACCTGCTCCTGTCTCACAGCTGATCCTCTTTTTCACCTGCGCCCTCGGTAAGATCATACATGAACATTTGCTTTTCTAGAAACACTAAGATATATTTTGCCCAAACAAGTTCCAAAGAGCATTTCACCACTGGAAGCACATACGCTCTTGGCAGGGATGAGCCCCTCCATGCCTGGAAATGCTGCCACCTCTGCAGCAAAACACAACGTATGAAGTCCTATAAAGTCACGCCGCTTAAATATTTACTACTAAATTCAAACCTATTGGGACCCAAAGGAACTTTTAGAGAGAGATAGAAAGCAATTAACATGTGGCCTCAGGAAATGTCAACACCACCTTCCTCGTAGATACCCCACCCAACGCTGGCTGAAGCCTGGATTTTATCACTAGGCTCAAGATGCTTCCCGGGGGAGGAAGAGAAAGCGGAGAGGGGGTGTTAAAGCTGGAATACAAGGATTGTGGAAGATTGTCAATTGCATTTAAAAAAAATAATTAAAAAATAGAACAATATGTTTCTATCCCTTCTCAATGCAGAGAAAAAAAAAGAACCCAAAATACAAGATTCTAAAGGCATGAAACCGTAAGGCTGAGAATGAAACCCCAGAACGTGTTATTTATTTATAGACAACACCATCGGCTCATGTTTTTTTAACTCCCTCTCATGATGCTCATGATGTTTGAGTGCTTTACTCGTGATCCTCATTTGCGGGAAAGGAGATAAGAACTTCTACATCTGACCTTCCTCAGCTCGGCGGCTGATTTCTTTCTATCCTACAGAGACACCACAGGCATTTCTGCTCTGTCTTGTGCGCGGCTCTTCCTGAAGCCTTTGGGCTCCTGCAGCTGCTCAATGAGATGCCGTACCACAAACGAGCTGCCTGGGCTGCAGAGAGAAGGGTCCGACAAGGAGGCCAATAAGCAATCCTGCAGCTGCTTAACACCCGTGCTAAGTTAATTAGGTGTCTACGAGCAGCTGGCTACATCCAAAAGCACTGGCTGTCTGGCAAACCTGGGCTGCGCTAAGGGGACCCCTGCGTCACGTAAATGGGGGACAGGGCAGAGACGGTCCTCCGGAGTCCAGCGCCGTGCAGAAAATCAGTCTCATGCTTTCCGAAGTGGCGCAACCACAAGATGCTCGTGCCAGTAGGGCTTGGCTGATAAGCCTGGGCTTGGCGCGTTGCTCCTGTGGCCACGAGACTCTGATTTGCTGCTGGCTGCAGGAGCTGGGCGCAGGGCAGAGCTGGCCGGTGTCACACACACGGTGTGATGGGTTCTCTCTCCCCTGGCAGCATGGGTACCACCACCCGTGATGCTGAGCATGACCACACAAATCCTGGCCCGACTGAGGTCGCGTCACCTGGGGGTTATGTGCACGTCCTGCCGTCTCCCTCTGGTCGGTCACGGCTCACCCCTGCCTTCGGCGCAGCTCGGGCTCTCTGGGCTCACACGCAACCAGCGCCGCTGCGGCTGGCGCAGCGTGCTGACACGCACACATCACACCCCTGCTTTGCCAGCCCTTCTCGCTTCCTGTTCCAGCTGAAAAACAATTCGGAGGCCTCCCTTTAAAAGCCCTCAGTGGACCAGCTCTTGGCAGTCCCTGCCTCCTCCCTCCCCAGTGATCTCAACACGGGGTCTGGGCACAAGGGACCCGGGGCCAGCAAGGTTCGGGCTGTGCCTGGGCTCAGGCACGTGCGAAGCGGCCAGGAACGGTGCCACAAACATACCCGAGTGTGAACACACTCCTCGCACCCACCCACGAGGAAACGTTGTCCTCTGCCAGTCTTTTAATGCCTTCAGCTCCCAGACACCAAGGTGAGGGGCTCCCTGGATGAGATGGGGTGTGTGTTTCTCTGTCCCAATGCTCACAGCAGAGCATCAGTCTGGTGAGCAGCAACAGACCTTCATCTTAGCATCTCCTAGCTGCTAAAAACATCAATAAATTTACACAAACAGCTTCCCTGAAAGACTATTCTTGCAATGTGGGGGAGCCCAGGGGTGCTGCGTGGTGGAGCAGAGCTGTGGGTGTTTTGCCCCCAGCCGCATGCCATGGGGTCTGCCTGGTCCATGGGGCCACTGGGCACCCATCCACCCCGGTCCCCCCACTGTGGGCTCATACATCTCCCGCCGAGGCTCCCAAATGAAAATTGATGGCCACAGAGCAGGAGCAGGGCTCGCCTGCCAGCAGCAGTCTGGACAAGCACGGAGAGGGGGGGGGGTGTTTAGTGCAAGCATTCCCAATTCAGAAACCATTACAATTTAAAAAGAAATCAAATCAAATAAAAAGCAGCCCGTCCACACAAGCCACAGGAATGCCGCTGAGCTTATTGGCCACTCTGTGATTTGAAATAATTAAGAAAGGTAAATGAGAACAACCCACACCCCCCCAGTCTCTGCGGCAAATACCAAGCAGACAATGAGCAGGGAGTGGTTTTTGGAAGGAGAGGATATTCTTGGTCTATTTGTTGGGCCCTGGCTTCAGGCTGATCGCTCACGCCGCGCCAGCGCCCGTGGTGCCAGACGGCGAGGTGGGCTGGTTCCCTGGCACGGGGCTGGCCACGCTGCATCCCTACCACAGCCCCTGCTGGAGCCTCAGGATTTGGGCGACACTTAACGGGGCAGCGGACGTCCTCGTGCTGTTTCCCCAGGGCTGGCAGTGCCACAAGTATTACAGCAATCAGATGCTACTGTTAGGGCATCTGAAGCCTGGCAGGAAAGCGGGGCAGGGCGGAGGACAAGGGGCTGTGGTGGGACCGCGGGCTGTGCCGGCGCAGAGCGGGTGGCTCATGGTGGAAGCAGAGTCTCTGAGCAGCTCGGTGCCTGCTGCAGGCTGGGGAGAAGCACCAAGGAGGCGACACCAACGTGCTACCACGACCCAGCGAATTGCTGCTTACGTATCACACAACTTCTGCGAAAGGACCGACGTCTCCTGTTTTGCATTGCCATCATTTTTGGCTCTGCCTTTCCGCAGGGCCTGTACTTCAATAAGGAAACAGTGGATAGGGCCATCTTGGAAAAAAAAAAAAAATCCTTTAGAAAGCTCTCCTCAGAGTTGTACCACCCAAGAAATTACCTTTTATAACTGGGCTTCTTTTAACCATCTGTGACAACTGACCCTGCTCCCATCAGCGTGATGGAGGAGCAGGTTAGCAGCAAAGCTGGTGCCACGCCAGAGTATCGAAGCTTTGCCGGTACGTGCGTACACGAGGCTGTCAGTAAACTGTTCTCACAATTCACACCTTTTTCTCCAGGACAGCAAATGCTGTGAGACTAATCGTTATCCTTCAACAGATGCCTCCCAACAATACCAGACCGCAGTTGTCAGATGGAGGGAAATAAATGTACCTGCCACAACATGTCTCAGGTGTCTGATGCCTTTTGGAAGCCTATAAACCAGTGCCCATCAAATGCTCCTGGCAGGAGGAAGAGCACAGGGAGGCTGCTTCAAGGAGACCTCTGGAAAAGGGCAGAGGAGAATTGCTTTCTGAGACGGTGAGGGCAGGTCGAGCGGTTGGGGACAGGCTTGCACAGCCAAGGGTCCACCTCTGCTCTGTGGCAACCCTGGGAAAGCCACCCAGAGTTATCCGCACTGCAAGGTTACCCTGAGTTGTAGCCGATTCCTTGTCCGTGCTCAAACCCACTGACTTGAGAACCTGGTACTTCTCATGGGGGCTGCCAGGGAGGAAGGCAGGGCCATTTAACACTGCTGTCTTGCAGGGGTGCAGTGTGGGACAGTGTCACTTTGGTGTCACAGCATCCCACCACTGCGCCCATACCTGCACGTACCACACACCCAACAGCTGCCATGCACCCCTGCTCGACAAGAGACAGAAACTAAAGTGTGAGACCCCACCTGGAGTACTGCGTCCAGCGCTGGGGCCACCAACAGCAGAAGGACATGGAGCTGCCGGAGCGGGGCCAGAGGAGGCCCCGGAGATGATCAAAGGGCTGGAGCCCCTCTGCTGTGGGGACAGGCTGAGAGAGCTGGGGGGGTTCAGCCTGGAGAAGAGAAGGCTCTGGGGAGACCTTCCAGCCCCTTCCAGTCCCTAAAGGGGCTCCAGGAAAGCTGGGGAGGGACTCTAGATCAGGGAGGGGAGCCACAGGACAAGGGGGAATGGCTTCAAACTGGTAAAAGGGAGACTTGGATGAGATTTCAGGAAGAAATTGTTTGCTGTGAGGGCGGTGAGCCCCTGGCCCAGGTTGCCCAGAGAAGCTGTGGCTGCCCCATCCCTGGAGGGGTTCAAGGCCAGGTTGGACGGGGCTTGGAGCAACCTGGGCTGGTGGGAAGTGTCCCTGCCCAGGGCAGGGAGGTTAGACTAGCTGGTCTTCAACGTCCCTTCTAACCCGAACCGTTCTGTGATTCTATGATTCTGTGATATCAGATGCCTTCCTACCTGGCACCTGGATTCATTTGTGGCAGTGGCTGCTGTTCTCTGGCAGCTGGGTGGCACTGGGGAGATGACAAGAGTGAGGAGAAGTTCACAGGAGAGTGCTGAGCATGTCTACACGCAAGGCTGATCCCCAGGTAGCACGAACAAGGTAGCTCTACTGAGTCTTACCAGCTTGAGAGCTGAGGGATGGGAAAATGCCACCCCATGACTTTTGGCACTGGGTCAGCTTACCTTGCTGCTCCAGATCTCCTAGGCTTGCCTAGTCTCCTGTCTCTGAGCTACGGGGCCATGCAGAGCCAAAACCTGCAGCAGGCAAGGCGTAAGCACTGGTCCCCCCGCCTCCCCGCCGCACACCTGAGCCAAGCTACCACCCAGGTTTGCTCAGCTCTCACTCCTTACAGCACTTCATCAACCTCTTTTTGTTTCAGATCCCTGTCGAACAAGATTCAAAAAAAGGATAAAAGGGAAAGAAAGAAATGAATTAAAAATCCTGACCAGTTCTTGCTACTGCCTGGATCCACCACCATTCTGCTAGAGAAATGCCTGGTAGGACATTTGCCTTCCCAGCCTCAGCTGCAACATCTCAATTTCCCGAGATTTCCCTCGAAACCCTGTCAATAAACCCCAGCAGAGCAGCGATTCCTAGTACCGCCATGGCTGTGAAAGGGGGCCTTGATACACAGGCCACCTTCTGTTCCCCAGAGCCCTGCTCCTGAATGATACAGTGTTGGAGGGCCAAGATCCCACAAGGAGCCCCTTTGCCAGCCAGACACCTTGCAGGAGGCAGTGCCAAGATTGCCTTAGGCAAAAACGTGTTTCACTGGAAACGAGGGAAAAAGGCCAGCCAGTTTCAGCGGGGCCATGGTTTCACCCCAAAGGTGCAGCACGGTCAGTGCAGCTCCCCGGCCACTGTGTCCTCAAGGTGCTTCCACCATCACAGGGCTCCCCATGTCCCCCCTTGCCCTTTTCTCTGTCTTACAGATTTCCTCCTTTGTCATCCCTCCTCCTCGCAACCACTGGCAAGGAGCAGATAGATAATTGCTCTCACCCTTGATAAGGTTTCTATTTCCTCCGTACATCCTTTCAGGAGCAGCTTTACACCACTGATGAAGGAAGAGCAGAGCAAGCTTCTCTTGAGAGAGGGGCTGCTGCAAGGCACAAAACTTCTGACAGAGAGGAGATGTGGTTGAGAGAACAGTTCTTTGGCATGGCAGCAGGACAGCACACCCAAAAATGCTGCCCTGACATCAGATAACATCAACACAGCCTATGTTGCAACCCTGGGGCTCTAGCTCCTAGGCACAGCCCAGGGAGAAAGAAGTCGTGGTCTTTTATTGGCTTGAAGATGCCCAGTAGACTGAGGATGTCCCACAGGGATGGTCCCTGAAGTCTAGGAACAGGACGATGGCAGAAAAAGCAGGATCGCTGTGGAATTATCAGCTTTGGGGAGGAGGGACAGAGGGTGTTCATGGTCCGTATTTCTTGGCAGTCGTGTCCTTGCTTTCGTCCTGCTGGCTGAGATGATGACCGTTCACAGATGTGCCTACACAGGTGACGCAGCAAGAAGTGGCCCAGATCTTCGCAATCTCCACTGTCTGTCTTGGGGCAAGGTGGTCTCCCCCTCTGCCTGGCAAGGCCAGAGAAGATCCCAAGTCACCCAGGATGTGAATTCTAACGTCCTTTGGTGGACTGAAGAACCAGAAGGAGGTGGTGCTGAGCCACTATGGGCTGGTGCTTTTGTCTCCAGAGGAACAAAAGCAGCTCGTATCAGTCTGTCACGCGCCAGAGTCCTCGTTCTGCTGGGACTCATCAGGATATCCCAAACAAAGCCCTTGGACAAAGGTCAAACGAGTTGCCTCCCCGTGCTGCTGGAACAATTCCCCCCACGCCATGGCTCAGACTCGTGCCCGAGGCTGCAAATCCCAGGGGCTGGTCCCGCTCCGGCTGCAGAGTGTCAGTGAGAGCTAGTGATGGATCGAGCTGTCCCGGGCGCAGCACGGCCAAGGAGGGCTTTCCCCAGGCTCTGCATCCCACATGTCCCTCAGGTCCTGCCACAGCCTTCACACGGACACCACAACACCCATCCATCCCTCCAGCTCTCCACCATCCCCCCCAATACCCACTCTGCTCCCAGGGCCAGGGTACCCCCGGGCAGCACCCCCATCCTCTCTCCCCGCCACTGCAATACCTTCTGCTCTGCTCTTAGCACTGGGACAACCCTGCCCATTCCCTCAGCCACAGACACCCCGAAGCCTCCAGTCCCAGCTCCGCAAAGGTTACGCGTTTAGGGGTAAATCATTACTCTGAAGTTTTGCTTGTCTTCTTCGCGCGGATCTACGGGTGGGTGGCTTTCAGACTCATCTAAAAGCATCAGTCCCGCGTGCAGGGTGGGCACACATCACTTTAATACCTTCCTTGGGCTACTCCTGGGATGGCTGCTGTCCTCCTCCATGAAAACACAGCAGGGCTCGGGGAGGCTGCAGCTGCAGGAGACGAGAACGCTGCTCAGAGAAGAGAGGGAATAAATCAAACTCTTCCTCCAGTTGTGCCAGGGAGAAAGGAGAGACGAGCGAGGGCCTGGACCCCCGCAGTGAGCTCCACAATGGAAATGTTCACAGCTAACCATACCAGCCTATCAACCTATGAACGCTCTGCAAAGCTTGGCCATCGCCGGCCCTGGGGAGATGGGGGAGAGGAAGGTTGTGACCCTTGGCAAATTGGGAAACGTTTGCCCCTCCCAACCTCACAGTCACTCTAAACAAGAACCAGACACTCCACAGTTTGCTACCCCAGGAGATCCCCATGGTGGGGCTTGTTCTCATCCTCCTGGGGGCTTGGCTTCCATCTGGGCTGCTGGTTGAAATCCAGCCCAGGCTGGTAGCGACTTCAAAAGGCAGTGTCATCTGAGGAGTAGTGGGTGGTCCACCTCAAGCCAGTCCATGGCTGACTGTTCTTATATAAGCCACCAAAATAGGGCCTCCTACTCCACAGCCTCCGAGGAAAGGCGAAGGGCTGCACCAGCTGCAGGGAGCAGAGCCTGTCCTTGGCCCTAGGGGTGGTCCCTCTAGCGCAGGGCGAGTCACCTTAGTGAGCTGGCACAGGGGGGTGGTCGCGCACCCCTATGAGAAGAGGCCATCAATCTACCTATCTCAGTTGGGTTTGTCCCCAGCACCATTGGCCAGCCCTAGCTTCACCCTCCGCATGACACAAAGCAAAACAAAGCACGACAACATTAACGGCACACAAGGGACCGGCTCGGAGGAGGGGGACGCCCCTGCTCACTGCATGCCAGGCAGGATCCCGATGTGCCAGCCTCCGAGCGAGAGGCATCCGTGCCCTGCGCCGGGCTGCGGGACTGGCGAGGGGTCCCTGTAATGGGGGGAGGACGGTGGCAAGGCTGGGATGCTGCGTGCCAGCAAGTCCCAGCAGAAGGACACTGGTCAGGTCTGTGGCCGCCGCTGGCTGCTCCCCGAGGCCCCCGAATGGCGGGGGGACGGGGCGAGGGGCTGGCAGCAGGCAGGAGGTTCCCACCGCTCCAGCAGGCAGACGGGGAGGGCGGAGGGTAGGGTGAAGGGAGGCAGGGCTGGGTGGGGGGGGGACCCAAAACAAATAATAAAAACAAAATCCCAGTAAGCACGTTAGAATTCGTTTGAAGTGCAGAGGGGCTTTCAGGCAGGGTTATGTACATCTCCCAGCCCGGCGTGATTTACACATTCCTTGCAAGCAAAGGAATCTTCCCTGATTTGAAGTAAAACAGATGTTTTGGGTTTTTCTCCCCCCACTACCCCCCCCCCACCCCCTTTTAATCATTTCTTTATTGAAATGATGGCTATGCAGCCGACCGGCCTCGAGCAAGAGCCCTGCTACCCCCAGCAGGCCTCCACCGGCACCGGAGACCCGCTCCCCGCGTTTCGGGAGCGCGCCTCGGCACTGCGGCGGCTGTGTTTGCGAGCCTCCGGAGTGCGGAGCCAGCCCCACTCTCCTGCAGATGCTGCTCCAAGAGGCATCGCTCCCTGCAGGTTCCTTCCTTTGCTTTTCCCTCTGTGCAGGAGGATTGCTACTCCCAGCAGCTTTTCCTCCTCTGCAGCAGAGATAACACACAGATCCTCCATCCCTGCTCCACCAGCCCAGGTCCAGGAGACCTTCTAACCTCTACTACCAGTCCAGGAGACTTTCTGTGTTTGATGGTGGGACTCGCCCTTGCTCCTGCGCCTTAGCGTCACACCTCATCCCCGTTGTGCTCTCTCACACATTGAGAAGGGCGGCCCGGCCAACGCCCCCAGACTGGCAACCGATGTCCCCGGACTGGCCGATGATGCCCCCAGCCTGGCAGCAAGGCAGTAGCTGTGCTGCTCACCCCTCCCAAGAGAAACCACCCAGCACAGAGGGTAGTGTTGGGCAGGGAGGCTGGAGCCAGGACTATGCTCTTAGTTTGAGCACTATGTGATCTCAGCCAAGCTGCTTTGCCCCTATTTTTGTCCCATGTTTTTCACCCAGGAAAGTCATATGGGGAAGGAACTTCCTTTTCCCAGAGGGATGCACAGCACCGAGCGGAGCCGGGGCTTCTGCGTGCTGGTTGATGCTGCAAACTACCAGCACAGCCATGCCCTTGAGTTTATACTCAGAATAATAACTCATGGCCAGTAGCAAATCCATCCGGCTCCCCCCATCTTTCTTTTCTTTCTTTTTTTTTTTTCTTTTAAACCCAGTTGTTGTTTCTCAGTACTTCGTTGGTGGCAGGGTGGGAAGGATTTTTGTAACACATTCACGTACCATTGGGACTCACTCCCAATCCCTCCTGGTACAAGAGATTGCACAAGAGAGAGAAACAAATGGGGATGAGGAAATGCATGTTTATGAGAGGCAACGCTGTCATCGTGAGCAAGGGACCCCCCGCAAGAGAGACGGCCTGGGAGCCAGTGGAGAGTTTCCATTCTCTCCTAACACTCCATTCATGCCTCGTTTCATACCTCCCCGGAGGCTCCGCCACTGGCTGCAGTCCCACAGCACGGCGCGGGACTCGCACCCCCCTGCACCGCCTTCCGCGATATTTGTTGTTGGGGGCGGGGGGGGCAAAGAGTGAGAGAGATGTTGTTGTCTCATAAAGATAATGAATTGAGAAAGAGCAGTGCCCTTTGCTGTCGCATGCGCTCCTTGTTTTCCTCCCGCGGCGGCGGAGCGGGTCCTCCCTCCCGCGTGGCCCAGCGCCCTCGCCTCCCACACCCCATCCTTGTTGGGGCTCTCCGTTAACACCCACCATGGAGGCTCGCATGGGCCTTCCCCGCTCCCTGTGCTGCCATGAGCATCCTCCTGACCCCATCGGGAACCCTCCGTATAATCCAAACCACATTGCTGCCTGATCGCCTACAGTCACCGGTAAATAACCTTGACTGCAGCGGTCTGGAAGAGCGAGGGATCCTATATCACCGCTATTAATGATTTAGGATCGTACATTGTTTGCAGATGACACAGAGAGGGCCTCATCCCTTGCTAGTCCTTCTGCAGGATGGTCCCTGCCCCACCTCACTTCAGGTGGCTCTCGGTTAAAGTCACCCGAGTGACAATTACTCCTGCCCGACGCTGGTGTGCACACAGGGGACGGCGATGGCTGATCCCCGCACTCCCCCATGTGCTGCAGAGCTCCCAGCGATGGGGCTGGGCCCCCCCCCCAAACAGGTGGGTATTAATAAAACCAAAAGCAATGGCCCATGCGCGCATACTACAACCCACTTGGGTCCCTCTCCCTTCTGCTCCTGCAAGCCCCCTGCCTCCCCCCAGCTTTCTCCACACACCTCAATTTCATTATCTCTGATCTTGAGCTGCCTATTACATGCTTTTTGCCAACATAAATATTTAATCCCGGCGCATTGCACAGAAAGGCCCTTGTGGAGTTAATACTTCCACTCATGTTTCCACTTGGAAAACAATTCGGCGTGTGGCAGTGCAGCAGGTATGAGCCAGGGACGGAGCCCAAAGCTGGAGGTGGCCTGAAAGAGCTTGGGAGTTGGGGGGTGGGGGGGGGGTGGTGACACAGGTGGGTTTCACGCCATGGGGTGGGCTTCGTACCATGGGGTGGGCTTTGTACCATGGGGTGGGCTGTACCAGGGCAGCCATCAGGCAGGTTTGGATGGGCAATGGAAGGGCCAGAGGGATGTCACGGCAAGCCTGGGGAGCAGGGTACGGGGTACGCTGCCAAGCAGAACTCGAGGTGCAGCACTTTGCTGGGCTGTAGCAGTATTTAGGATATTCCGGTCTCTGCAGTGTCCTTGGTGGAAAACCCTCCGCAAAGGGTTTGCTTCACCTGCCCGAGCACGGGGCTAACTGGCCCCACCATCACACGCTGCTCCTCGCGTGCACAGCCACAGGTGTCCGCATCAGACACCTCAAGATACACCTGCACACCCAGAGATTATTTAGAGCAGGATCTGGCCATTATTTCACCTCAGATGGGCTACGAAATAAGGGTTACGGGATGGTGGGCTTATAGGGCTATAGCACTAAGGTGTATGTTCCTGCTGCTGGTTTGGGAAAGACCCCAGCAAAGTGAGGTGTTCCAGCCCCCCAGAGCCAAAGCCATAAACGCTAAGGACAGAAATGCACACCGGTCCTCATCCACACATCTCCATGCACTCAGGTCCAGCCCTGACGGGCAGCACCCATGGGGACACAGCACCACAAAACGTACACAAACCCAACAAACCCCCCCAAACCCAGAGGGGAGAAGCACAAGAGGCAGAGAGGACAGAGAGGGTGGCACTGGTAGTCACTCAGATAAACACATCACAGCCATGGCAGTGCCGCGAAGTTTGGATTTATAGGATTATCCAGGGCAGCTTCACGTCCCCACCAGCCCCCTACATACCGCCTTCATGGGGATGAGGCCAGTTGGGCAGGCAAGACAGAGGGTTGGGATGAGACAGAGTCCTTGTTTCTCCCTTGGTCTACTTTACGGGCATAAAGTAGTGAGGGACGCATTGATGTGACTCTTGCGCATCATCCCAGACTTGCTCTGGGACAACTAAACTCACAATTAAGCAAGAAGATGCTGTTATTAAGACGGCAGCTTCCAATGGAGAATGGGCTGCACAAGGTGGGGACACACATCAATCCTTGCCCACGCAGGACGGATGCTCCTGCAAGAACGGAGATGCGACGTAGGGCCAAGGGTACAACTTGTGGCAGCTGTAATGGCTTGAAATCCTTTCCCTTAACATCAGTGGTGACATGTCAAAGGGCACTGAAGAAGCATTTTGGTTCAGGATGCTGCTTCTGAGTGGTTCCCCCAGCAGCCTGGGGTTCCAGAGACAACCCAGCATCCCCTACCACATGGCACTGGTGTGTGTAGAGCCTGCGATGTGCAGGGTATCTACTGCCCCCACACCCTGTCACTGAAAGGCAGGAAGACTGAGATGCTGTGATGATGCAAACCAGACAGATAGAAAGAAAATATGAAAGTATCCCAGCCCCGCGGCAGGCCCTTCTGTTCAGGGTTGTGCGATGAGATTAAGAGCTGAGGCTACTTCCACAGCTGCAGGGAGGTGGGAGATGCTCAGAAGGAGGGAGAAAACAATGCCAGGAGCTGGCATGCTCCAGACGTAGCTCAGGTTGCTGCTGCCGTGCGCTGCCCTGCGGCTTCCCAAGCAGAAATCAAGAGGAGAAAAGATGGAGGAAAAGCAACAGACCTTGACTGAGGGGTATGACAGCCCAGAGCTGAGTCAGGGTAAGCACCCAAGCCCACCTCACTGACCTGCCTGGCCAGTGGCCCCAGGTGTTTGGGCAAACATCCACCAGCAACCCAGCACTTGAATTGGGGCTCCCTTTGCAGCCCTTCCTTCCACACCCGGCTCCGCAGCTCATCTAGTGAAGACAGGACCCTGCCCCACCACCCCCTCCATCCACCATCCCCTGAACAAAGCACAACCCTCAGACCCTACTTTTTTTTAAGAAAGATTTAAATTATGACATAAGCTTTGGCTCCGAGGGTTTTCAGTGAAAGCCAGGGTATTTTCTTTCCCCTTTTCATAACAGAAACCATATTGCTGTATAATCGAATTTATCTCGTTCCTGATGAGGGAAGTGAGTGTGTGTGTGAGGTGACCAGGAGCAATGAGGGCACGTGTGCTGGGAGCAATCACTCTGAAGGTTCTCAGGGCGAATATCCTTGGCAGTACGAGGTGGCATCAGATCGGGGAGACCAAGCAGAGACCAAGTGGGCCATAGCTCCCCCAGGGAGCACCACCCATGGCGAGTCCCACCTCACCATGTAGATGCCACCTCCACAACCAAGCAGCGATTTCTCGGCGTTCTCTCCCATTCTATTACGCTGTTCTCCTCACTGTATAGGAAACTTAGCAAAGGGTGTAGCTCAGTTTTAACACGTCTGTTTTACAGGTGGGAAAAGTCAGGAAGAAGCATCTACTTTGAGGTTACTTGCTAACCTTGGGTGTCTCCATTTTACACTGACCTACTCTGGTGCAAATTCAGCTGAAGCCAATGGGAGCTGTGGCGCTGCCAGTGAAGCCTTGAAGATGATGCTCCCAAAACGGGGCTGCCTGAATTCACTGTCTACTTTTGCAAACGTGGGTTCTGCAGCAGGGACTCGGCCACCTAAGCACTAACATAACTTGAGACGGGCAATGAGGACTGTGAACCTGTGAAGCCGAAGGATTTCTAAAGCCTCAGGACATTCAACTGAAAAAAGGTCCCAAAACTCCAGACCAGCCCACTTTTAAGCAAAATAATTAAGCAGCAGCAGTTGCAGTGGAGAAATTGCAGGCCATGCCCTACCACACTCCTGCTCTATCGCCTGAACCCAAGGCCATTGAGGTCTATGGGAGTGACACCTTCCTTCCACACCACTGAAGACGGGACCAGCACTGGAAAGCCCAGATGCACTCAATATCCTCAAACCAGGAAAATACAAGCAAACTTCTTTTGCGGGAGGAAACAATGCCCAAACCCAAGGAATAAGTTAAAGGTCACTCGAGATCTACTGGAAAGCAGCTGAGTTCAGCGACCACCTGTGCAGGGGCTCCGTCACCGTGCAGCCCCCCGTCCCCGTGACAAACTCCCTGCAGCTGGGAAGCAGCCTTGTCCCGCGACCTTGAGGAGAAGAAGGGGTGGCAGAGCTGGAGGGGTTGCTGTATGCTGATAAAATCCAGCGTGGCATGACCAGGAGGTGGGTGCTTACAGATGTAACGCTCTGCACAAGCCAAAGATTAAGAGTTTGGGTTGGTTTTTTTTAAATACATTGCAAAAAAAACAAAGGAAAATGAAGATAACAAAGCGCTCCCTGGGAGACAAGGCTGGTGTGAGACTCTCCGTGCTGTTGTTACAAGAAAAGGATGGTGTGGGACGCGCTGCGGGCGTCCTTTGGAAAAATGAAACAAAAAAAATGTTTAACTAAGTTTTGTGGACTTTCAGGCCATATGTGAGACATACGCACATTGCTGGTCTGAGCTGGGACAGACCGTGTAGGTAACGGCATCCAAACTTTGCCTCTAGAGTGTGGAGGAAGAGATGGGCAGGTAGGATCAGTATATGACTTATCTTTTTATTCGGATTAGCATCACCTTTTGGAGCCAATACCTCCAGCTTTTGGGACCTGGGGTCCCATCCAGAGTCTGTCTGAGCTGATTTACTCCATGGGCTGTGGGTACAGCTCCAGCTCCAGATAAGACCTGTAGGTGCAGCAGTAGCTGAACACCTGGACAGCTTGACACGTCCTTCCTTGACACATCGGCATATTTATGGCTGCAGCTGAGCTGCTTTTGGCCACTCCTTAAGGCTAGAATTAGCCTATTAAAAACTTGAATTGTCTGCAAATATCAGATCGAGCTGCTACAGGGTGCAGGGAAGTAGTCAAAGGGGGAGGCAGAAACTTCCCATGCAAACATTGAAGCGTTGGCTCGCGATGCATGGACCCACGCATGGCAAATCCAACCATCACTTTGCAGAGACAAAGTCTGCCTGGGGTGTCCCTGCTCAATGCAGGGGGGTTGGACGAGATGATCTTTAGAGGTCCCTTCCAACCCAACACATTCCACGATTCTATGATTCTACAAGAGCCACAAAACAACGCACAGTGAAGGGACGATCGCCCTAACGGCGACCTGGGCAGGAAAACATCACCATCACCACACTACTGTAAGGCACCAGCTCTAGTCCTGCTGCAGCCCAGCCCTGCCAGCCCAGGGGTCTGATACCCCCTCGCTCTGCTCTTGGCTTGGCAGAGGAGGCATAAAGCCACGGGGCTGCCAAGCCAACGCGGCCGCGCTGCCTCTGGCGTGGGCTGGCTCGCACGCAGCCTGCTTGGATCCTCCCCGCATCACGTTTGCCCCTAATTTAAACTCCAGCATCAGCATGGGCAGAGCTTGTTTTGGGCTGTGCGCACCCCGGCAAGACGGCAAGCAGGACCCGGAGCCGCAGCCGTGAGGTAACACTGCCTCTTTGTGTCAAAGCCCAGGCGCTGCCCCCCGCCAGGCCAGCGAGCATCGCTCCTGCTAAGTGCGGGATGGAGATGGGATGGAGAGGCGGCGGCAGGAGCTTCCTCTGCGCTCTGGCAACAGAGGGGAAACTCCAGCTGGCAAAGTGGCATCGCCCGCTGTCTCTAGTACTGCGCAAAAAAAAGTCATTTTGCTGCCAGATTGGCTTTACTGGGAGAAAACACACCAACACACTGAGAAGAACAAGAGAGAGGGAAGAGTGTGAGACACCGAGCCAGCCAGCAGCATTTGCGAGGCCATGCCACAGCTTCCTCGACGCGACGTCTCAGGTACCTGGGTCCCAGACTGCATGCGGAAATCAGGAAGAGGAAATCCTATTTTTTGTGCAGGAGGCACTGCTTAATCCCCTGACCAAAAATGCAATTCTCTTAAGTGCTCTTCTGAAGTGGGGCTTACGTGAAGCGTGAGCAAGGGCGTCCCTCGACTCTGCTCAGCTCCAGCCCACTGAAGAGCTTCAGGCATGCCACATCGCCTCTCCCTGCCTCAGTTTCCCTAGCTAGGACATGGCCAACAAAAACAAAAATTATTTTCCCTTCTTCTGACCCATTTCTCCCCTACGAGATAAAAGAAACACCCACTCCAAGCAGTGAATTCCTTGTGTCCTGGAAGGGGAGAGGATCCAAACCCTACTGTAACAATCAAATCACCATAGCCCTCAGTTTTCCAGCCTTCATGAAAAAGGTGCTCTATGCCACGGAGAACTGATGAACAGAACAAATGACTCCAACACAGTAGCACAGTGAAGCTTTTGCTGGCTTAGAGGCAAATCAAAGCCAGCAACACCTGTGCTGATATTTATATCGCGTCTCTTGTACTCGCTCCCCCATTAAGACTTGGATGGAGCTACATTAGTGGCATTAGGTTTCTACGCACTCAGAAGTAAGAATACTCTCCAAGTCAGTAACGGTAAAGGGGTGGTGACAGGGAAAAGGTGGAATTGCATAGGTCCATCTGTCTACCAACAGCCGAAGAGGCCAAATGTCTCCTCTCCACCCCAATACCATTTCCATTCATACACTCCCCCAGCTGCAATACCCTACACAACGACCTGTCCATGCCTCCTCCTCCTCCCCCACTGCCACCCTTCCTCCAGCCACCCCCAGAGGGGCAATGCCAATGGGTCTGGACCCAGGAAGGTTTGGGGTTCGGATGCTGGGAGTTTTTCAGAGAAAACCAAGAATGTTATTTCAATCCCAACATCCTGAGGACGGGGTGGGGAGAAACTGGCTGCTCTGTTTCTCTTTGTGGCACAAGGTAGGAGCAGAAAAAGAGAATTTGGGGAGGATAACCTGTTTTTTCCAGTCAAAAGGATGGAGATGCTCATACGCTTGGCAGATACTAGGGAAGAAGGTTCCACTGAGGACAGTGGTACTTCCCGACTCCAGATCTGTCCCAGGTGGCTGAATACTGGTGTCAGGGACAGATCTGGATCTGGAATGAGGATTCAGACACAAACCCGACTTTTAGAAGGGTGATGGCAAATTATCAGGGCAGCAGCTCCTGGAGGCCCCGCTCTGACCCACCCAGGCCAGGCTGTACACAGAGATAGCTAGAGAGAGCTTAAAACCTGAGCTTACGAAGAGAACAGGCAAACAGATGAAGATGAAAGTGAGAAAAGTGATCTGCATACGTTACTCAGTAGAGCAAATGGCAACGTTGGGAAGAGCCTCCAGCACCTTGACTGGCCACGAAGAGAGCATGAATTTCTTTTCCATGGCTTCCATATGTGTACTCTCCTGATGCTGGAACCTTCAAGAGCCCAACCTACCTCCACGCACAGGACTTCATTAATACCAGCAGAAGGAGAGACTATCTCCTCCTGCTGAGCCGCTGACCTCCCTGTACAGACCGTCTTTCATGGGGCCAATCCACCTCCACTGTAGGCATCCACATGTAGCCCAGATGGGCCCAGACAGCTTGGTGCTGGACTTACTTCAGCAAAATCACATCCAAGCCAGCATTTGGGCAGCCTGGTTCTGAAGCAACCCTAAACGGCTGAGGAAGGACGAGCCTGCACTTAGAGCACAGGCCTGGGATTTAGCAAACACTTGTTCAACTCCTGACTCGCCTTGTTTGAGCTTCCGCAAGCCAGGAATGCCTGAGAAGAAATTACAGCCGTACACTGCTCGACTTCAGAAGAGGTGGATTCAATGAAGCAGCACAGCTCCTGTGCACACACGGGACGCAGCCAAGGGCTGTAACAGATGTGTTTTAACCCATGCCACTGAGCTATTTGGGATCTGTCTCCGATTGCTCCAGTGCTCATTCACGTGTCTTCCTGACGGAAGACCAACAATAACAATTAGTATCATATAAGGAGCAGGGAACTGCTGCCAACATTAGCACGCTCTTGAGCACCAAGGGTTTCCATTCCACTTTTTATCCCAGCTATGCAGAAGGCAGAGGTCAGTCAACATTAATCAGCCTTGTTCTGGGCCAGCTCCTTCAGTGCATTCAGCATGTTGAACTGCAATCGCTGTCTCTCCGTGCTACGATGGGTTCCCCCTACTCAATGCCTTTGCCTCTTTCCTTAAGCTCGCCAAAATAAAGTATATCCACTGTTAGACAGCATATGATGATGGAGGCTAAGCCTGGACATGCTGGCTATGGTCTCCAGAGCCTACAGGGGGTGACACCGGCCAGGCAGGTCTTGGTGGGTCTTGGCTGCAGATGGGAGCCTTTTCATGCTGAGATCTAACTGAATCCCCTTCCGTCCCATGGCAGTGCCTGATCTTCATCCACTAGGAAGGTGTTTCCACCTTTCCAACACTCCTGAAACATGCTCTCCCAGAGCCGTTGGGCTGGTTGAGGATCACCCTGGGGAAACCCTATCTGAGCCAGCAAAGGGAATGTAAATTCGAGGCTCCTTCTCAGCACATGAACACACTCCAAGGAAAGGCTCTGGAAGGGATCCTGATGACTTCCATATTATTTCCAGTAAATTTAGTGCTGATTCTTGGCACAAACACCGGAAATGAATAGGCTAGGTCAGGAATGTAAATAAAGTGAAACATTGGGATTTAATCTAATCTATAATTATAGTATCTGTGGCGCAGGGAAGAAGTTGGTGTGTTCGCACTGCAGCTCCATTGAGGAGCTGGAGGGGGTTTTCATTTCCCTTTCCAAAATATCCCTTTTTGGCTGAGGGATACTTGGTGTCTCCCCAAGTATCCGAAATGAACGTGCTGGGCTGGCAAAGCTGCTTTCCAACAGCAGATCAGGTACAGCTCAGCGAAGAGGCATCCCCAGGCACTTGGGAAACAACGGGGTGAGAAGTGGAGATGGATGAGCTAGCAAGATGGATGAGCTGGGCCGAAGGCTCAGGGAGGCGATGGGATGCCCAGGGGAAGCTCCTGTCTCCATAGTGAAGAGATCGCTTGGGTTTGTAGGGTGCTGAGCTATATAAGGGCCATGAGCAACGTAAGCTCAGCCCTCCGGGCTGAGTTTGACCTCTGAGCAAGCCAGAGCTCTTTCTTTTGACTGGTGTTTGGTGCTTGGTGCATCACCAGTTGCCTGTCACAGCATGGTGCTCCCAAGCTCCCAAACCATCAGTCTGATTGGCATTAACCACTGTCTGGACTGGCTGGTCCACACAAGACGAGCGCTTAGAAGACACATAGACATCTCTCCCTCTGCCTTCCTCACCCCGTCCTCTTCCAGACCCACCCAGGAGGAAGCTTGACAGACTGCTCTGGTCCAGCTGACCTCAGGGGAGAACAATCCCCTCTCCTGCGATGCATTTTGCAAGAATTATAAGATTTTTTTTTTTTTTTTTAAGAGCTTAAACCAAACTTGACAGTCGTCAAGGGCCATCCTCTGTGTCCCTGTGTGCGTGCACACAAGCACATTCACATGACAGCATGGATCCCCCCGCACAGACACGCATGTCTGAGACCAG
Organism: Larus michahellis; assembly: GCF_964199755.1. Lineage (NCBI taxonomy): Eukaryota > Metazoa > Chordata > Aves > Charadriiformes > Laridae > Larus > Larus michahellis. The sequence goes on from NC_133910.1 coordinate 5,257,273, forward strand.
CAGGAGTGTCCACGCATGTACAGAGGTGTATGGAGCACATACATCTTTGTTGACGTGATCTACTTTCCCCCTGAAAACCCTCTGTGCAGGAACCAACGTACTACAGGCAGGGGAAAGAAAAGGGCTGACAGGCAACATATTTTCTTGAGACTGAAATTGCAAAGGACAAAGAAATTAGTTCTCCTTTTGTTAGTTTATGTTTTGAAATTACAGAAGTCTCAAAAGCAGAGGAATCAATCAGACTTTGTTTATTTGTTTGCTTGTAGAGCATTTTTTTTGGTTTTGTTTTTCATACTCAAGCCCCGCTTTGATCTCAGGCTGGTAATACTCCAAACGAGTGGCCGACAGCAGAGTGTAATTGCCGTAGGTACTACAGAAGAAAAGGGACAGGATGTCCGACACATTTACAGAGCAGAAGAGACTTCCACGGTCTCACAGTCCCCTCTCTCGGTTTATACGATACCCTTAAGACTACTGAGCAAGCAAAAACATTTGCTTTTGAAGAGCTCTGATGCTGCAGACTCTGTGTGCTCACCGAACAGAAAAGCACAGGTCCCTGCTGAATTGCTATAATCAGGACTATACCCAGGCCAGAGCCTTCCAGGATAGCTATTTTCCCACAGAAACAAATGAAACAAGCAGAAGAAATTCAATTTAAGAAACGACCCCGTGCCAGTGTGTTTCTGTTGTTGCATCTGCGCAGGCTCAAAACAGAGCGTTAGCCTCACATTTCACCGTTCTGGCTTTCTTCATGCTGTGTTGCAACTGTATGGACATCTGACCAGAGGAATATTTCACGTGTGTGCCCTACGTGTCTGAGAACGCACAGAGGCTGAGTAAACGCGTGCTGGTTGGGTCCCAGGTTGGAGCAAGCGTGTGTGTGCGGTGGATACGCGTGTATCCACGGCAGTGCCTGCAAACACGTTGAGCATCCATCCCCGCAGGTGTGCTGGGGCAGGCAGCAGCAGATGCCAAGGAGGGCATGCTGTAGTGTGTGTCTGCGCAGGTTTTTTGGATGCTCAGGAGTATGGGTCCATGCCCCACAGGTGCCAAGACAATCGTGTGTCCATACATGTGCGCTGAAGTGCACACAGCCCTGGGAATGGCATGCCAAGCCCTGCTAAGCATTAGTGGCAGGACAGAGCCAACACTGTGCGTCAGCCCAGGGCCTGTCCCCACAGAAGGACAAGGTCCAAAGCTCCTCCATGCCAGGGGACTGATGCCTGTTGGCTGCCTGCAGCCATGGCTCCCCACAAAAATCTACTGTCCCTCACCCAGGGGCACCCACAGAGAGCAGGAGGTGCCCACGGCCACCCCCAGGACACGGGGCATCATCCACCTCTGCTCGCCCCCTCCATGGCAATGTGCCTCACCACCATGAAGCAGAAGCCTGGCTTTGACCAAAGGGATGACAAAACCCTGGACAAAGCCTTACGCCTTCCACCCAAGGCTCTCCCAGCCCTTTGCAGACATCAGGAATTAGATCACAGAACCCCTAAAGCAACGGGTGAGTGCAATTATCCCTGCCCGGCAGATGGGGAAGATGATTTGGCAGCTCAAGACTGCCCAAGAGCCAGACCTTCTGGCTCCCAGCTCCGTGTGTTCACCTCGGCAGCAGCCTCCCCATCAAACCCAGCGGCTCTTCCCTCTCCCGGTGCCCCTGGCAGCCCTAAGCCCAATGGCTGAGAGCTCACAACCGGCCAGTTTTATGGGCGGCGGGTTATTAGCAAACGCTGCGGTTGCTCCAGCCTCTCTCCCTGGCACCTTGTCAGAGCAGCCCAGTTCTCAGAGATATTAATAATTATATTAATGTGTTCTATATACTTAACAGGAAAACATTTAAAATTATTAAATGGCAAGAGGTATCACTTGGAACCCGCTCCTGGACACAGCCCTGCTCAAGAGATGCGCTATAAAGGCTTCTCCTTCTTCGGAGGCTGTCGACATACTTAACTGGGGGGGTGGAGGGGGAGGCAAAGGGAAAGTATTAATCAAGATCCTTAAAAGTTCTCGCTGACAGACCATTTGCCAGCTCTTGCTTTAAATGTTTTTGTGGTCCCATAAAAAGTTTCATTACTCACTACAAAATGTGTTTTAATTATTACAGTCACTCTGACATTAAGCCCTGGGTGTTTCTCTCTTGCTTACTCTGTCTCTCCTCCGCCTCCTTGCCTTTTTCTTCTCTTTTTTTCTCTCTTGCTCTCCTGACTCCTGCTATCCCCCCGCAAGACAGAGGATGCCCTGGCTCACAAGCCAGGTTGAAAAGCTCAGACACCCTCCAAAGGATAGTGAGGTTGAAAAGCCCAGATTGTCTCCAAACGATACTAAAGAGGAAGTTTCTATTCAGATCCTGAAATTATCCCTTTGCTTTGGACACTAATCACTCCACAGGACTCAAACAGAAAATCCAATCCCATGTGCTCAAGAGGTATCTCAGAAAAGTCAAGTAAGTGAACAAGAAGACCACCACAGGCATGGCCAGCCATCCCTGCAGAAGAGACTGGGTGGTGGGCAGATGGATTTGGTGTCTCTGACCTGCTATGTGTGTCCTACTAATATAAACAGCAACCTACGTAACCAACACCTATCACACTTTTGACATCTGGCTATTTTGGTCCAAAAGGCGTTGGGCAACTTGCTTCAATCTGACCACCTTAGCTCAGTTCACCCATGAGAGACAACCCTATCCCACCAGGCATGGGCCTGGAAGCCCAGCATACTGAAAACGCCAGTTATTCCCACAGGCTCCCAGTGCCTCCTGTGCCATACCAGCAGACGCTGGTTTTCCATTTCACCAGCTGAGCCTAACGCTCAAAGCAACAGAAAGAGTCTCATCATCTGTCCGGTGTCTGGTGGAACATGGTACTAACCAAATATAACCATTAAATAATACCATTGGAGATCCCCCCTTGCCCCCAGCACCTCCCCGCACATCTCTCCTTACTTGTACAGACCATCTGGTTCCAGGCACTTGAAAATGACTGAATAGAGGCTGGTTTCAGGGATATCTCCATGGCTCCTACCCGCTGCCACGCAGGATGTTGCAAGGCCAGAAAGCAAATCATCCGCAAAGCTCAAGGATTCTCCTGGAGAGCAAAGAGACAAGCAAGACCGAAACATCAACACAGGCGCAAAATTATTGCTGACCATTTAAGAAAACAGTGTAGAAACAGCTCTACACAGGACAGGCAATCAACAAACTCTAGCTGGAATGGCCCTGAGTCTCTATCAAGAATATCACTATGGAGAAAGCAAAAAGTAGAAAACACACCTGGGCCATCAGCTGAAACAGGGCCCCGCTGCAGAAACCAGGGCCAGGGCTAAGCCGTCGCTCGGATAGTGGAAGGGTGCACTCACAGGGCCTACAGGAACGTGCGGACACACTGCAAACACCGCATGCGGGACCACCACCCGAGGATGGGCCCCAGGTCCCCAGAAGAGCTGGAAGCCTGGCTAAATAGGGCTCTCTCCTGCCCTAATTGCAATTCAATTCTTATAGGGGACACGGCCTTTTTCAACAATCACCTGCCACAGCGATATGTGTTTCTGCTGTGTTAGCTTATCAGGAAAGGAGACATGTTTAGAACTTGGATGGAATTGCTCTCAGTGTGCTGTTTTATTTTTTTCCTCTGTGTGTGGTTTTTTATTTTATTCAATGAAAATGGGTAGCTCTGCATTCCCTTTCATGTGCACTCTGCTGGCTCCTGGAGCTCTCACTGGAGCTCCTTCAGCTGTCCTGCAGAACACTTGCCCTCGAAGCCTTCGAAGCAAAAAAACCAACTAATTAAAAATGCTGAAAAACTTTTTTTTTTTTTTTTGTCTTCTGCTTCATAAAGCTTATTAAACGCTTAGATCATGACCCAGCTGAAACTGAAAACGGTCCATTTATTAAGCTTTTTGGGCCTGATTATCCACTGCCGTGCAACCTGTCTCCTTGCGGTGGGCAGGCTGTCCATCAGTTAGAGCTCACTGCACTCAATTCCCATTTTACATCAGTGTAGCTGAAAGCCCAAGGTAATAAGCAGTAAAAAAAAACCAGAGCAGCTGCCCTGGTTGTGCCCCCGTTCCCACTGGTGGGAATCGGAGAAAGGGCTGCTGCCGCGGATGGAGCTATGCTGGTATAAGCAAACCTGGACCCAGATTGCTGTGCCGGGTACCTTGCGCGCGTGTAAATGTCACGACACCGCAGCAGAAGAAGGAGGAGGAGAATTCCCTTCTCAGCACTTTTCTATATTTTTCTAAAAGCAAAAGTGACTGAGGACTACTGAAATGAAGCACGGGTCTAGGTTCTTGGTACAGACCGTAAGAAATAACTCAGTGGTGTCACCGGCCCAGAACGTCTCGCTGTGCTGCTGGATTACCCAGGTAGAATTAAAAATCCCCTCCTCCCCAGCCCCCCCAAACCGCACTTGCGTCTTGTCTCAAAACACACAACTCAGTAACAAATGTCCCCCTTGGCTACAGAAAAGAGCAGCAATAAATTCTTTTCCTCCCTAAAGGAATCCAAGCCTTAATTATTCATTTTAATGCTCCCAGCACGACTTGTTCTTTCCAAACTTTTTCCAGGCAGCTCTGTCACCGGTCCCTGTAGTTGAATCCAGTCCCCAGCCCTGGGTCCGTACCAAACCCCAAGTCAACTCCAGGGACAGGTTGGGCTGGCAGCGGTAAAATCCCTGCTTGGAAGTCACGAGCGCTGAATGGCCTTGAGCAAGCCCCTTAGCTCCGGGTTTATGGTTTAAACAAACAAACAAAACCCTATTGCTCATTTCCAACTTTCATGTCCGTCCCGTTCCATACAACATCGGGCCGGATTGGGGAACTCCCTGTCACCAGAAGTCATTGAGAACAGACCCTGCCGTGACTTACAAACCCGATGAATCACAAACCCATAAGGAAGAAGCAGGACCAGACTGTGCTGCTGAACTAGAGCAAGAGCTTTTAAGCCTCTTCAGATCCCAAGCAACCAGCTTCTGAGCAGGAGGAAACTTCATGGGGGAAAAGATCGTCCCATGGGTGCCTGCTGTGGGATCTCACACCTTCCTCCAGAGCACTCGGGGCTGACGGGCAGCCGATGAGGGGTAGGAAAGAAAACAGTCAGTAAGAAAGACTGTAATGAGCAACTGTGCGAGACCAAGGGGAGATGTGGACTGGGAACGCATGGACACAGGGAGCATCACCCAGGATATCTGTGCCAGGGAGCTCAAGAGATGGGACAGGAGAGAAAAACACAGGGCTGAGACAGAGAGTGCAGAGGGTGGAACTGGACTTGGAGGAGGCTGGAAATGGGATGGAAAACGTCATGTGCACCCACTGCATTAAAGCATGTATTAAAATTGCACAGATATCGCTCCTTAAGGCATCCACTAACTTCTGAATGCTCGTCTTTCACGGTCTCTCTGGGTAGCTTTGAGGGCAGAGGAGCGGGCTGGCAGTGAGCAGGGCCCCGAAACACAGCAGCAGCCGCATCACACAACGGCCTGGTTTGCCACGGAGCCCCATCAGACCTGCCGGGGCTGTGCAGTGCGTTGCTGTCCTCCTGCACGGAAGGAAATGAAGGTCTCGGTCTGCCAACGCGGTGTCACCTTGGGTTAAGCCCAAACCCCGGCGATAAAATCCCTACAGGCAAGAGGGTGTGCTTTGTGTTCAATCCCAAGCCTCTGGGGAACTTTCCCCTCTCGTGGGCTCTGCTACAACCAAACAAAAACAAAGAGGTTGTTATGAAAACAGCAAAACAGATGCTAGCGGAGGTGCTGAAACCTCAGCCCCAAGGCTGGGAGTCTTTCTGCACCTGTGTAAGCAGCAGCGAGATTGCTGGTGGTGCCCATCGGCACGGACCACGGAGCAAACACGGGGCCGGGCAAGGGACACCCCAGGGACTAACCGACTGCCCAGAGCTGTCGATCCGCAGCGAAGGTGGGGAGCTGCTCTCTCATGCTCTCCCCGGGGTGAAGCAGAGCACACGGCAACTTCGCTTGTTCATCTCGTACAAGAGAAGTCTCTGTTCAGCCCGCGATGCTCTGAGAGCAGCTGAAATGAAATTTCCTAAGCCTTCCCTAGGACCAGAAGCCAAGTTATTCCCTAGATTTAGACTGGGACCATCACTAGACCATGCAATGAAGGAAGCAGATGCATTTCCTGGCATTGCAAAAGGATGATGGACCATTAATGTTACCCTACAGAGTAAAAGTGGTCTTGGGATGCTTGGGGCTTTGAGCAACCTGGTCTAGTGGGAGGTGTCCCTGCCCAGGGCAGGGGCTTGGAACTAGATCTTTAAGGTCCCTTCCAACCCAAACCATTCCATGATTCTATGCTGTAGCAAGGGAGGAACACTGACCTAGATGCACAAGGCAATGGTGAGAGCCCAGCGCGTAGGATTGCTCATCTCTGCTTGTGAACAAGGCCCAGGGAAAGCAGCAGAAAAGGCTTCACAGGGAAATAACAAACAGCACAAGTTTACCTTACAGGCAGAGACATAAAAAGGCCAAGAAGAAATACACGACTCTGTGAATACATCAACAGGGCAGGCACTCAGATGGAAAATAAATATTTAGGCTAATGGGCAGTAATGGCAAGAGAAAGTAAATTGGATATGAATAAACGGTCTACTCCCGAGAAGGGCAAATAATCTAACTATCTTTTAAGAAGGAGTTTGATCACTTTATAAAAGGGATTATATGGATAAGTAGCTTGTGATGGAAAGCAAAGGGGCTTTTCTTTCCCGTCTGGACTTGTGTTCTCTCACAGCCCGCCAGCAAATATAAAGAAGGATTTCATCCTCCCAAAGCAGCCCTGAAGCACAAACCTTCTAGATTGCTGTAGTATCTTTGCTCGCGTTATTAAATTTCAGAAAGAATCCAAAGGTTCTCTGCAGAGTAAATGATAGCTAAGTAGATCATCTCTGTGGAGTAGGAGATATTTTATTGACCAGACAGCCATCTGTGTCCTTCATTAATAGTAATAAATAATTGATGTCACGCTAAATAAAGCAATAAGCTGTTACAGATATCAAGGACAAATGACCAGCTCCTGTGAGGATGCCTCACCTGTGTTCACTTCTCAGCAGCAAAAAATCCAGCCCAGAGCTCAACATCACTAGGGTAAGCGCTGTGCACAGGGCAGAAGATGGTACCTGCTGCACAGCGATTACAGGTAATGGAGCAATTGTGCTCAGCAAAGGGACGCTGATACTCCCAACTGCACACCACATCCCCGCAAAACTCTCTTCCCCCTCATTTCCACGCCACTGCCTTGCCAGCACTGGTCTGCCCCAAACCATCCAGGTCCCCAGGCAGCTTTTGAAACTCAATCTCTGTTCTACTAATGACTGCTGGGAAGATGCATCTCCCTCCCGCTGGCATTTTCCTTCTCTCTCCAGTACAGCCCCTCGCTACTGCCTCATCCTCTTCCGCAGACACGGCTGCGGAGTTTGGTTTTGTAAACATGCATCTTATACTGATTCTGGTGTTGGGGTGAGTCAGAGCTCTCCCTACAACAGAGGAAAAGAACAGCACACTTGGAGCTTGCAGGGGGCTTAGCCCCATTTCGTGAAGCTTTGCAAACTTCTCCTGGTCACAGCAGGTCTGGCCACAGCAAGGCATGTAGGTCAACCTACCAGGGATGGCTCTGGGATGGCCACCTGGGAACCCAACTTGATGTCTGGTCTGGAGGAGGAGGAGGACACCCTGGCCTCAGCTGCTTGTCTGCAAGGCTGAGCTGGCACTCTGCTCTCCAGCGAGCACATCTCTAATGTCAGCAGGCTCAGATGGGCAGGAATGGGCAACGAGGAACAAAAATGGATGGAAGCAGGCTCAGACCGCTTGCTTACAGCATCCAACAGCCTCAGTCTGCCTCAGCCCTTCCACCGCGACCCGTGCCAGCGCCCAGCAGTTGTGGACGGCAGGCAGGATGAATCACCAATCAACCATCCCACCAAAGACAACAAGAGTTACGGCACTGAGCTCAACCAGACTAAACAAGAGAGCGGGGCCAGGAGCCTCCAGGAGGTTAGAGGAGCAAAGGAAGCTCTGGGACCCTCACAGGCCTGCCCACACCTTCAGCCCGTGTCCTTCTGTTGAGAGCAGCACAGACAAAACCAGGTGTTGCAACCCGAAGTGGAAATGAAGACGAGAGGAGACCTCCCGGCTGTGATTTGCCTTCGAGATTCCTAGAAAGAACACGAAGGGGAAAGTAGGACGGCACCAACGTCTCTGTCCTGACAGCTTCTTTACTAGACTGGATGAAACCAACCCTGCAATGTTACCAGCCACTTTCTTCTGATTGTGGTTTTCTCTCTCCGTCTTTCTCCCTTTTGCTTTTTTTCAACCTGTTTTCAATTTACTCTTGTGGCATCTCTGACTGTGACCTCATTCTGGTACTTAAGGGGGGGGGGGGCGGGCGGGGGGAAGAGAGAGACTGTCCTTTAAAAAAGAAATGAAAGAAATCATATTTTATTTAGCTTGGTTGGTTTTGAAGCTTTAGCAGAAGAAAGATTAACCTTTTCTGCCTAACTTAATGAAAACAAGGAGAAAGCCTGTATGGATAAATAAATATCTGTGTGGGTATGGAGCAGGCACGATCGTGTTACAGCCCCGGTGGAGCTGTAATGGGGAACAGGCGCGTTCCTGCGCAGCGGCTCCCAATTCCCGATCCATTTTCAAGGAAAGAAAAACAGAGTAGAATGTCAGAGGCCCAAGTGGGCATAAACGAGGGAGCCCGGGGAAGGCAGATGGGGCCCAGCGAGGACCTCCGTCCCCGGCAATGACCTCCGGAGTAATGCCAATGAAGCAGATGGAAAAAGAGACCTTACTCCACTTTGCTTTTGCCAGGCTTTAGTTCCTGAACCGAGGAAACAAATGGCACGCTCAAGCCCTCCAAGTTTGTCACCTTTTGGGGGTCCTCGTCCCACTCTCTTCTTCCTCCAGGGCTCTGCGGAGGAGGAGGGGAGGTTCAGAGGAGGTCTGCGAGCAGAAGGCTTGGACCGGGTTTTTGGATGGGTAGATGGGGAGCACAGGCTTGCAGGGTGGTTCTTCCACAAGGAGGTTGTACCTGGGTTTAACGTGCTTCGGATCTGGCGCTTGGTGGGGGAAGGCAGCAAAAGGTGGTTTGTCTTGGAGATGATGGGCTGATTTAAATTAGCGTAACATAACTTGAGGCGATGGAGCTGTTCCGATTTACATCAGCAGATGGTCTGTCTCGCTGATCCTGGTGGAAGGATGTCAAAACCTCCTTCCCTACACGGCTTGCCAGATTAGAAAAGAAATAAAAAGGCCTAGTTATAACTAAAAAATCTTCTGCCCACATTCTGGGAGCATCCATGCATGCCAGCCTCCCGTGTCAGATAGGAGCCTAAACCCCCACACCCTGCAGCCTCTGAAATAATGTCTTTGTCGTGACTTTTCTCGAAGACACATCCACCAGGAATCCTCCTGGCTGGGCAGAGGTTGTCTAGGCTGAAACAGAAAAGCCAGTGATTCTGCTGTGCAAATTCAGGCACAGTTTGTGCCTCCCTTGCCAATTTGCAGAGAGGTGCAAATTGCAGTACTTCTCTGAATGACTTCGCCTCGCCTAAGTTATGAATTTTGGGGGAACTTGCTTCATTATATCTGTATGCTACTAAACACGGTAATAATGACGAAGGGCTCTTCTTCCTCTGGGCTTCCCAGTTCCTCTGCTGATGGAAGACTGCATTTGTAGATGGCTAAATTTAAGGAGCAATGCTTTAGTTGAGCTAAGAGCAAAAGTTGCATTCCAGTGCCACAAAAGTCCCTCAAATGGCTTTGTTTGTGCTCTCCAGCGCTAGAACTACGGAGTCACCAGGTGGAACTGAAAGATGGGCTGTCTTGTACTGTTCTTATCAAGACCAGCCAGTAAACCCGAAGGAAATGGTCTTAATTTGGATGAGCTGCAATGTTCCAAAAACATGATGCACAAGGCTAATCATGAGTGTATTCTTCTTTTAAGGTCATCAATAGGACTCACCGCTCCTTCACCTGAGCTCTCCACAGACTGCTTATCACAGTTCTTTCACACTCAATATCTAAGACCTCAGAAAAACTGCTTCAACTCATGTAAAAACGCATCACCTCCTCCATGTCCCCCAAGGCAGTAGGCTGCTGGAGGAGAGTGAGAATTAATGCACTTCATTCTGTGCTGTGAGCCCTCCAGTATTTCTCAGGGTTCAGTGGGTTGCTGCGGGTCAACCGCAGCCCGACACAAGCTGACTCTGCTGTGCTTGGAGCCATCCAGGCATGAACCAGTTCCAATCTCAAAGCCGCATACTCACATTAGCATGGCGGAGAGTCCAAGTGAATTCATCTATTCCCTTGGAGTTTGTTTTGGGGTCTGCAGCATGTTAAACTAGTTACTTGACTTCAAGGCAAAGTGGGAACCCATTTGTGCCGGGAGTTGTGCAGACACAAAGCAAAGGCATGACCTTTGTCCTCAGATACTTCTTGTCTGGCAGAAGATTTTGTCCATCACCACAGATCTAGTTCTCACTCTCATCACCACAGATCTAGTTCCCACCCTCATTCTTGCTTTCCTTTCATTTTTAGCTTCTTTTTAATTAGAGGTTTCTAAACAATGGACCAGTGGTCCAGACCACTTGGTGGTCCCCAAGGCCCGTAGTCAGCAGTTTGTAGCAGATCCAGGGACTGCACGGAGCCTTATGTTCATCAGGAATCCCACCAGCCCTGCTACAGCCCCAGAGCCGCTCTTCTACAGCATGAACGGATATGTCAGATACTTCAGAGATGGCAACAAAACCGGCATTATAACCTCTTTCTTCCTGAAAATGCACAAAGCTACTGCACTCTTGCGGTTCCTACTGGAATGAGCTACTGTCTGAAAATTACTCCCAGATTTTGGATGCAAAGATGGCACCGAGGAGCTGGGCTCCACCAGTCCAGAGCACTGGGAGGTTCCACCTTCTGCTGGGATTAAGATGACTAAACTTGAAAGGGAGCATCTTTCGCCGAGAGACATGTCAAGAGGACAAATCCTGGGATCCTGACAACAGCGAGGTCAATGACGAGGTGATTCTGGCCAGTCCAAGGGGGCCCTGCTGATGTACCTACAACGCGTCTGACACGCAAACTTGCCTAGTACGCAAACTTCCTAACCTGCCTAGTACAGGCTGGTCTATGAAGAAAGCAGGGGAGATCTGCCAAACAGCAGGGTCAGGTCCTTCATTTCCAGCTCTACTGAGTCTCCTACCTTTATTTTCAGCTCTTTATGACCAAACACTCCAGTAGTTTAATGCCCCACAGAATCCCACTGGCTGACTTGCACCCACTGGAGATCAAGCCTTACACACATATGCAAACACCAGACTAGCAGGAGGGGGAAAGAACATTTCCTAGAAAGAGACTCAGTGCGCAATTAATCACTAAAACCACCATTATCTTGGGTGATTTGTCAAATCAGATTACTTTAAACCTATGCTGAAAAGCTATCAGCTGATCTGTGCTTCACTTCTCCTTCCAATTATTGGGAAAGTGGAATTTTTGGACTTCTCAGGTCAGCTAATTTCTTCTATATTGCCACTGTTACCTAACCCTGCTCCCAGTCCCTTCTTGCACTGGCTTTCTAGCGCTGGCTCAGTGCTAGGCAGTGAACCAAACCACTGCCTGTAGTTGCAACCAACTTAGAGAAACCATTCTTTTGTCCCATTTATCCTAAATAGAGGCAATATGTGTAGATTCTGACACTCACAGAGAATTAGTGATAAGACTTTGGACCCGTATATTCCAAAGGGCTCAGCACGCACAACTGCAGACAGATCTGCAGCCCGTTAGCCAACGAACACTTGGAAAAACTGGTCCTGGTGGAGGGACCCGCATGGAAGCAGACCTCTTATTTGGCCCTAATACGCATTTTTGGACATTTGAGAATGTGGGGGCAGATCCTCAGTTCATAAAATCTCCTGTAGCTCCCTTGAAGTCAATGGAACAATAACAATTTACACTAGCTGAGTTTCTGCATCCTGGCTGTGAGCTATTTGGAACTACTACACCATAATGATTATTACAGATATTTCAGATCACTTGTCTAAGACGGATAGGAGAATACCACTGCACAAGAAAATAGAGAGTTGGTTTGCTATGATTTCCAAAGAATTATTGACCCATATCTTGCAAACATTTACGCATGTTTAACTTTATTCATGTGAGTTGTTCCATTACACTCATGTGCCAGATAAACTAATGTACATGCTTGCAGGACCAAGGTTAAAACTTGTGCAAACACAGCAAGCTCTAAATGTTTTTGTAGATATGTTCAGTTACCTCAGATTCAGACTAGAAAGCATGTCATTGACTGTGCCTCTCTTCTTAACTCTCCATTTACCCAAGCAGGTACCACAAGAGAAGCCAAAGGACAAAACTGAGAAAAGAAGCAATTACCTGACCAAACTCAGAAGCTAGAAAACACCCACTCGGTCAGGATTAATGTGCGCAAGAGTTGGCATCAGTTCTTGAACAAGGAATTACCTGGAATTACTAGAATATATCCACAACAGCTTTCTTCACACACCTAATGAATCACCCACTCATTGATTTCTCCATAATGAAGCTAACATTTTTCTTCACAGTTTTAACTCATTAGAAGACACAAGTCAGTGAAGAGGAGAGAGAGAGCTGGGAATCTCTTGGCCATGAGAAGTCTACTTCACTATCCACCATCATATCAAGCAGTCACTCCGTCCTTTCCACTAAGACTAAAAGGTGAGACAGGATCTCCCGCCCCACTGCACAGCCCCACCGCTCACAAGGACAGAATACCATCTCTCATTTCTTAAATTGAGCTGATTTTGTTTCCTTGAGGACAAAACACATGCCAACAAGGCTCCTGACACCCAGAGACTTCAATCCACTTCACAAAGGTCCGACAATGTGGCAGCATTTACATCCCTCAGCCAAGACATGAGCTCCGTTACGATACACACCTGCGCCACAGAAGGCTGCGGCATCGCGACAGGCGGCAGGCAAAGGAGCAGGGACGCAAAGAAAGGAAATTACTTTTTCAAGACAGCAGGCAAAAGGAAAATTTGAGGCTATAACCCAGAGCCCTAGTCCAGATCTCTGACCACTAAGAGCTGGCTTTCATCTCTGAAAGACTATTAACTCTTTTCTACAAAGGAGCAAACTCCAGGCACTGAGGATACCTGCCATAAGCACACAGCAGGACACTGGCACAGAAGGAATGCCTTCTGCTCTGAATTTTAAGTCCCGTTTCCCAGAAATCAAGACAAATCAATCCTGGCATTGACAGGAAAGGGGAGCTGTTAGTAGCCAGGGCAGCTCAGATGGACGATGTCCCCTGGGAACCCATCTCACCAAAGGCCCTCTATGGTGGGAACAGTTGTTTGACTCCTGGATGTCCTTGGCAGAGCAAGGTCTCTGGGCATGCTTCCCATCCCCAGGATCACCGATCGCTCTGGGATGGTTAGTTGGAGACACGTCATCACCAGCAACTGTGCAGCGTCTTACCACTCAGACGACAAAAGACAGATTCCCAGAATGAGGAGAGCAGGATTAAGCCAAGTGGTAAATGGATTCCAGGGCTGTTCCAGGATCTGTGCTGACGAGGGAAGCCAGTGTCAGGTAGCCAACCCGAAGCTCATACGAGAAGGTTATCACTTCCCTCCTTTCTTCAAATCCGTAAATAGCACCCAAACATCACTTGGGCCATGTTAGAGAGATAAGGTGAGTCTGTCCCATCCCTTGCAAAGGCTGAAATAGAAGCCCTGCTACTCCCTACCCTACGCATCAAGTGTAGGATGTTGACATTTAGCAGTAGGTAAAATTACCCAAACAATGAACCCTCTCAGGTCTCTATTCTCCCCTCCCTTCCCCTGGTCCCCTGGAAAATGTTCATAAAGTGAAGTGGAAAAAAAAAAAAAAGCCAAACCCACCCAAATCCCAACAACCCAAATCCAGCCTTCCTAAGGCTGTGGAAATAACACGTAGAGAAGAGTGAGTCAGGCTCTGCTGAGTGCGCACGGGTCACCAGTCCTGAAGGCAGAGATGATTCACCAAGGCAGCAAGAACTAGAAGGTGGAAGAGACTGAAAAGAGGGTGCAGAAAGAAAGTTGTTATCAAAGAAGGGGAGGAAATAAGAAATGAAATTGTTCCAGGTTGCACGCACCTTGCTCTTTATCGAACACAACTCAACCGGAACTGACCCAGGATGACTCGCTCAATAGCGGTGAGATTATTCCTTTGGTGCTTTGTCCAGCCTTTCTTTACGAGAAGGAGGGCAAACAGGCTGTAAGACCTCCATCCATCCCCATCCCCTGCTCCTCCCTTTCTTCTTCTCCTGACCGAGATGCTCAGTGGAGCCTCACCTCCCTGCCATCTCTGCTTCCACTGCTCCTTTCCTGCACCCATTCCCTTTAAATTTGGCAGCGTTATGGGCCTCTGTTTTCCTTCAAGGAGATGAGAAAAGCGGGGCCTGCCTAGGAGCCTGGCATGCCATGGGGAGGCAACTCCTGGATGCCACTGGCACAGAAAGTACACTGTCACAAGAGACGGAGAGGAGGATGGGGCTCAGGTGCCTGGGGAGAACTCTGCCTGCCGGAATGCTCTCCTGCTATTCCTCCATTCATGCTTCCTCCTCAGCCATCCTGTCCCCTGCCTTTTCTTTAACAACCATAAAAATTCAAACACAAGAAACTTGCTCTGAAAGAAAACCCAAAATCAAAAAAAAAAAAAAAAAAAAAAAAAAAATCCTCCCTCTCAAGTTCACAATGAAAGCTGTAAAACTTTTTCTGCTTGGAAAATTCTCCTGGTCAGTTTTTCCTACTGTTTAATCCCTGCTTTGAGTTACACAGAATGAGTAAACACATTTTATAAGGTTCTAATTCATACCTAACCCATACAGTTTATAGCTTAACATAGTAAAATATACACACACACGCACTCTTTTTATACATATATACACACACACACATGTATAAAACAGCCTTGGTGCCAGTCCTGCGAGCCTCCCAGCAGCAGCTCGGATTGCTCCGGCATGTGCTGTGCTATGGAAGCCGCCTGGCGTGCTTAGGTGTGAGTTAGCTGGCCTGGGGAGTAGTTTCCGCTCCAGATTCCCGCTTTGTAATAAATAATTAGTCAGCCTTGTTAAGGGAACAGCGGGATCCACCGCTCCATCCTTGGAGGACTAAGGAACACCCCCCACGTGGTATCCCAGGAACAATTTTTTGTCCGCTCTCTGCCCAGCGAGCACCTGGAGCGAAGCCCCGCGGCAGGGAGGCAGCCGAGGCTGGGCTGGAGGAGTTGCGGGTAGCTTGGCTACCCTGCGGCCACGGCCAGGAGCCAGGCAAGCATGTGGCTGTCTGAAAGGCAGCTCTCTTCTGGCAGTGATTAGAGAAGACCTGAAGGTGGGCACTCGGTCAGAAGGTGGCCTATGGTGAGAACACCTCCGGGTCTTGCTCTGGAGGAAGGCGGGCAGTCCTCACACCAAACTCCTCCATGCAGCTGTGGGTTAGGGTCAGCCCCGATGGGGTGTTGCAAATGTCTTGCCCTGTGCCAGCCTCTGCATCGAGCTGCCGGAGAGGTAGTTCCTCTCTGCAGCGTAACCACGTCCTCCTTGCTTGGGACCATGGAGGCCAGTTGTGATGTGCTGTGGATGCCATTAAGGCCAAAGAGCTACCTGAACCTCAGTCTCCCACTCCAGCTGTTTGAGAACCAGCCACCACCTCCTGCCTTTACCTCCCGGGAGGCAGAGCTGACCAATTTGCCCAGTGAGAGCTGGGCTCTGCTTCAGGTCCTTCTGCTTCTTCAGCCTTTTAACCCAGTGTGGGCAGGGGAGATGGAGTCCTCTTGACTGGTAGTTAACAATTAGCTAATTCCACCCAGGAAAAACACACAGAGAGCCTGTGAACAACAGCAAACCCCAACAGTCCATATGGAGGTCTACCTTACCATTTCTGATGGGTGTCTGTGCAGCTCTGGTACTCCCAAGCATCCCCAGGGTGAATGACTGTGCACACCAGAGCAAAATCTCAGCACCACACTCCCAAACTCTGCACAGGGGAAACCTCATAAACATTTTGAGCTGCCGGTCAGCGGCTTTGAACTAGGCTGTAACCGAAAGGTCGGAGATCTTTCTCACTATTGACTAAGGAATTGCCCCTACCATTGCTCTGAAGAAGGCGGCTTCTCTTGAGCTTTTGTGTTTTGGGTTTTCCTGCTTGTTTCCCCCGGCAGCTTGCTATTAAATTAAATTGAGCTTCTCGTACAGTGCTATACTCTGTCATAGAGAATAACCGTAAGGGGTTAAAGTATTGTTTCTGCTATACCTCGGCGAGACACACCAAGAGATCATTTCCTCAGAGGAAAGAGAAACAGAGACACGGAGAGAACCATGTCAATGACACAGCCAGAGTCTCTGCCGATACAACCACAGCAGCTCCACTGACACGAGTGGGAACGGAGCAATTTGTGCCAGCCGAGAGCCTGGCTCTAAACCATGCTTTGTGTGGTGCAGCTTCTCTGAGCAGGAAGACAAGACGACAACAGAAATACCCAGCAAATGTCCCAGACACTGGATTTTGTGGTTCTCTAGAAAAGCTTTTTCACAGCATTTGTTTGATTTATGGGATCTGCTGCCCCAAATTCCATGTATTCCCTGATGGTCTTTCCTCTCCCAGAGGGCATCAAATTAACCAGCAGAGAAATCAGAATGACAATTAACTTATTTTCATTGCCTGACTCACTGTCATACCTCCCATCATCTTGTTTTTCCTCATCTCCCGCTTATTTACCCCAGCCCCAACCCCTCTTCTATTCAGAAACCAGAGAAAAAGCAGGAACAAACACAACCCCCACCAAAAGGCCAGGGCCAACTGGAAACCTGCACTGTAACAACACAACCGCCTGGTCTTCATCTCCTCAACTTTAGCTTCTCGCCCTCCAGCACAGCCTCCGCTCAGGCTTTGAGTAAGCCAAATCCCAGCAAGCAAAACAAGTTGACCCTTGAAGTCATCTTTTTAAGTCAGGATGTTCCTACATCCTTTAAGTCCTCGAGCAGCCTTGCACGAAAGCCACCTCCCAGGAGGGAGTTTGTCTCCAAAGACCGTACTCCAGGTCTCTGCTAGCAACCACGGCCACGGCTGCCGGAACCATGTCCCCAGGGGCACGAGCACCGTTACCATCCCTGCTTTTCTCTCTCTTTATTCCTTCTGCCCCTTGCTGCCGTTAAAACCAAGGCTTCAGTTTTTCAAGCAGAAAGATTGGCTCAAAGACTCAAGACTCTTATTCTGGGAGCTTGGTTTTTTTTGGTACACAGTCCCTCCAAGGGTGCGGAAAAGCACTCTGGGTCATCAAGGTGAAATCATGGACATCACTCAAGCCCATCCCGGCCAGTTCTGTGATAACTTGTCCCTTGAATGCAAAGACAAAAGCCATTCTTCAAGCTAGTTGTTTGAAGTTGCTTCCATCCCCCCAAGATGTGAGATGTGGGCCTCAGGCCCCGTAAGGCTATTTTCATTTTCCTCCTCCTCCAAGAAAATAAACCCAGTGTTTATCTCCTGAATGCTCTGGTCTGAGAAAGGGCAAAATGTTCCTCCGGGAGCCAGGTGGCTGGAAAGGGAAGGCAGAGGCAAATATTTGCCGAATTTGTCAATGAGCTCTTATTCCATCTTTCTTATTAATATTTATTTAGACATAATGTGAGGGAAACCTGCTCAGACCACAGCAATGTGGGAGATTCCACTGTTATTCTCCTCATGCCAGCTACTGGTGGGGAGGGGGGAGAGAAGGAAAAACAGAGACAAAGAGAGTGTCAGGGAGTTCACAAGCAATTTAGAGAAAGTCACGGGCTCTTGTCTTGACTGAGCAGAAGACGGGATGCCTTGAGAAAGTCAACGCATCTACGGACCATGTGATGGGTCAAAGAGGTTGAATATCTTGGCCTTCCTTGCTGCTGATATTCAAGGCACAGGTGTAGCTTTGAGAGAGAAAATCATCTCATTATAGACCCCTCTTTTTTTTTTTTTTTCTTTTAAAGGAAGGAATCGTTAATGACATGAAGACAAGCAGAATAAACTGCAATCCCAGCTTTAGTAAATTGTGTGAGATGAACCTGATGTATTTCTTCAATGAGACAGTTCATTCCCTCGACACGAGAAGCGTGGTACAATCTAATTTATCTGGGGGTCAAGAGGCACTAGTCATGACACAACACGGGTAATTATTAGGTAAGCTTGAAAAAATGGGAATTAGCAGAAGAATTACACAGCAGGTAAGGAACTGAGTAACGGACAAATGAAAACAGGCTACGCTGAGAAGAGAGTGATGGGAACTGAGTTATAACTACCAGAGTTCCTCAATGATCAGGCTCGTAATCAATCTTATTTCTCACTGGAAATACAGCAATGATTTTAGCACCGATGAAGTGGAATGCATCATCGGTGCACAGGAGATCAGAGGATCAGTCAAAAGAAATAAGAATCATAGAATTGTTAGGGTTGGAAGGGACCTTAAAGATCACCTAGTTCCAACCCCCCTGCCATGGGCAGGGCCACCTCCCAGTAGATCAGGTTGCTCAGAGCCCCAGCCAGCCTGGCCTAAAAACTTCCAGGGATGGGGCTTCCACCACCTCTCTGGGCAACCTGGGTCAGTGTCTCACCACCCTCATGGTGAAGAACTTCTTCCTAATTAAATTAAAAGATCTTCAGGGCTATAGTAATACAAGTGGAATCAATTTTCATATTTAAAAATGCAAATTAACTTCAAGATGGACATTAAAATAGTTATTTTGTTAGCAGGAACCTCTAACCTGATAACCTTGTTAGCACATAGAAAAAGGAGGAAGAGAAATGCCTGGATGCACTACCTGATCACAGAGCAACCACATGTTGCTGCTGGATGAGAACTGGGGAAAAGGAAAGGAAATTTTTGGATCAGCTTAGAAAGGGCCTTCCAGTGGAAAGAGGGAGGAATCAAATCCTTTGAAAGCAAAAGGCTGAAGGTGGTGGCCTACGACCTGCCGCACTGCCAGGGAATCACAGAAAGTCTCCAGTCCAACCTCTTCAAATCGGGGCCAACTTGGAAAGCCAGGCCATGGTTACTTGGGGCTTTATCCAGTTGAATTTTGAAAATCTACAGGGACTCCTCCAAGAGCCTCCTAGCTGGTGTACAAATAATTACTGCATGGTAGGAGAAATCCTACTGGACTGTGGTGTCCAGAAGGAAGGACTTGGATGGAGGTATTTAAAAGATGTGTAGACGTGGCACTTAGGGACATAGTTGAGCGGTGGACTGGGCAGCGTTAGGTTTACGGTTGGACTCCATGTTCTTAAGGGTCTTTTCCAACCTAAATGGTTCTACGATTCTATTCCTGCAGGGCTTCACAGCCCCAGCATGCTGGCTCCCCAGACTGGTGCAGGAGGTACACCACTGTGAGCGTGGCCCCTGTTGCCCTCCACTGGATAGAAGGAGAATGTCACACTGCTGTGTCACGTCTGGGGACAGCACATCCTAAAAGCATCTCCTCTTTCAGCAGGGGTAATAGTCTGTGCTCTGGGAATAGAGCTGAACTCTGGCTCTGTTTTTCCTCCGGCTGTCTCGTGTAGCAACAGCTGGGGGACATAGGTTTGCTCAAACCACAGCCAGACGATTGGAAATAAAAACGATATTCATATATTAATTAACATCTGGTTACTCGTCTAATTACATGATACAATGTGCATGAGTTTTTTGTTCCCTTCATATTTTATGCATTGAATGAAAACTAAACAAATGTTGCAAAAGCAACACTGCAAAAGCAAAAAAACAAACACTACCCAAGTTTGTACTTATAACACTTACTGACACATCAGCTTAATTAACATGTAAAGGAGGACATGACTGAACCATGACGATGAAGACGGTGGTGACACTGAACTGGAATTAACATCCAGTCTGATCCAACCTGGCCATTTTTCATTAAACTGGGCTTCCCTTTACACATATTCTTTTTTTTAAAAAAGAATAATAATTTGTTAAACTGAGCAGTTCAGGGCCTGATGTAGCAAATTATGACTTCCCCATTTTCAAAAGCCACTTTTAATGAAAACCGGCCCTAAAAATTTCAGCCGGACTGTAAAGCACCGTCCCAAAGGAAAGGAGCTGATGTCACCCTGCCTGCGCAACACATCTACACTGTCTGGTGTCTTCTGCCACACTTTGGGGATGGAAAGAAAAAACAAGGAGGGGGAAGGAAAGCCAGATTAATTAAGAAAAGTCATCACTCAGGTTGTCTGGCGGTAGCGCATTGTCCCATGCGTGTGGCCGTCCCCACGCGGCTGGCAGGGGCGGGTGGCGGGATGCCTGGTGGCCACCAGGGAGGTGTCGGGGACAGCGTGCCTCTGCCGCGGGTGGCGGGGAAAAGAAAAGCTGAAGGCTTGGCTTGGCACTTGGTTCCAGGTTACATTTGGATTTTTTGAGACAGGGGCGTTGAAAGGGGAGGCAGAGGGGAGAGCAGAGCCCCTCTTCCTGCCCCACCACCCGCGACCTGGGGGAAATAAATACCGGACTTACGCTGCCCCCCCTGAGAAATCCAAACAGGCGCTAACACGATTAAACACTTTCTCAAAGAAGGCTGCTTCATTAAAATCACAACGACAACAAAAAGACCAACCCTAGGCTCACAAATTCCGTTCTGAACTCAACAGCAAGAGTAAGAGGAGTCTTGGGGCTGGAACACCCCAGGGTTTCGGGACAGAAGCAGAGCTCCCTGTCACTTGGTGCCCAGCGCCCACCCTGCTCAGGCACCGGGCAAAAAACACTGATACTGATGGCATGGATGGAACATAAAGGAACTGCTCATCTTCTGGGTGGGCTGGTGTCCATGCTCTTACCACCACAGCAGATACGTATGGGTGCAACCAGGATATGAGCACACATATCAGATGTGAGCTCTGAAGGGTTAATATCACCAACCAGCAGCTGGTGTCACTCTCAGTTTGTTAGGAGGAACCAAAGGCAGGACAGGATTCCTCTCCTCATTGAAGTTGTCCTTCCCACCAACCATCCCAACCACACCAGCAGGTGCATCTCACTGCAGCATCTCTACGAAGGCGAGCGGGCAGGGTGATCCCCATCGACAGTGGTTTCATGGTTAGCATGCAGACTCCCATAACCCACTAGAGATGTTTCTGCATCTCTGCATGAGGTCAGACCCGTGCTCACCTACCCGAGGATGCCCATGAAAACACCTCGCCAAGCAGAGCAGGTAGCATGGCCCCAACACGTTGGCCCAGCACTTTCCATATGTTCAGCACCTACCACGCTGCCAAACTTTAACTGTTTGGGTTGAAATTTTCCACACCGGGTATCTGCCTCAGGCTGAATTTTTTTTGGAAAGTTTCAGATAAAACAAGTCCAGCCAATTCCAACAAGGCAGCTCGGGAAAAAACGGTTTTCCTCAAGTTAAAAAAAAAAAAAAAAAAAGTCAAAAAAACAAACTAACTTACAACTTTTGTTGTGAAGCCCCAGTGTTCAGAGCAGGCACTTGGCATTTGGCAGACAGGGTGGTCAATGCGTTAACAACACGGCTTTGTCGTTAGAAATTTCATTCAAATTGGCAGCGCTGCAAGGCCAGCAGTTTGCATTCACTCCACAGAGAGGTCCTTTGGCTTCTCCTAAGTTCCCTGAGATGCTCCAGCCCCTCACAGCTCCTGCACTGGACCACACCACGCACACATCCCTCCCGAAGGCTGGGTGAGCGTGCCCCAGCCGAAAGGCAACCCACAGCTCCATCACTACTTATTGAGGGACAGAAGAACATTGCTTAACGCTTCCCAGCTGCCTGGTGCCTGCTGCAGCCCAGGGGAGAGGCAAGGCAGGCGTTCAGCACAAACGCAATGGTAATGCGGAAAGGGCAGACGCCGTGCAGGGGCTGCTGCTGATGCTCTGCTGGGAGCTGCAAAGGGCTCTGCAAGACCATCGCAGAGAGATCTCATCGCGTGGAGAAATGCCTGAACAAAAGGGCTGCGCCCATCTCCTGCTGAAACAGACCCCGGAACATCAGTGACTTCCGTGGGGCAGGATTCAGCTCTTACAAAGGATAAACAGATAGAATAGACTCATAGAATATGTTGGGTTGGAAGGGACCTCTAAAGGCCATCTAGTCCAACCCCCCTGCAGTCAGCAGGGACATCTTCAACTAGATCAGGTTGCTCAGAGCCTCATCCAGCCTGGCCTTGGATGTCTCCAGGGATGGGGCCTCCACCCCCTCTCTGGGCAACCTGGGCCAGTGTCTCACCACCCTCAGTGTAAAGAACTTCTTCCTCATGTCTCATCTAAACCTGCCCTGCTCTAGTTTAAACCATTGCCCCTCGTCCTGTCACTACATGCCCTTGCAAACAGCCCCCCCCAGCTTTCTTGTAGGCCCCCTTCAGGGACTGAAATAAGGACCTATTCTGCATGAACAGGCCTCATTGCTTTGCTTGTTTTAGTGCACTGGCACTTCTCTTCTGTTAATTTTTTTAATTGCAAGTGGTAACAATAATCACATGCTGCCTGCTCAGCAGGTGACCCCACCGGCGTGGTGTGGAAGCAGAACGCAGGGCTGCAACATAAATCGCTTTGGCTGGGATTTATCTCCCTTTAGCTCTCTCCAAACCAGGCATCTAGTCAGGTTCTTCCTGTAGTCAACAGAAAAGGAAGGGTATCTCCTGATCGTGATTCCTCACACCCAGACAACGTTAAGGAAGACATGCAAAAGGCATTTCCCATAGAGGAAACCTGTGCAGCTCCACTGACCACTGCGGGGGCCTGACCGTGCAGGTTAAGCAGATGACATTAATGAGGATGTGTCCAGGGCTAAGGATACAGCTAAACTGTCATGGAAACCACCGGTCTCATAGCCAGACTCTTCTAACGTACACACCGTCAAGGAAGCCCAACTGAAATGTGGATGCAGGCCAAGCTGCAGGAAGGATGAGCTGCACAACACGTCACCCCACAGGTCCACATTTCTACCCACGTAGTCTCACTACTCCAATCAAAATCACAGCCAACACAACCCATCAACACATCTCCCACAGAGCCACGTGGACATTGGGACATGGAGCTTGTACCCACAGGCTAAGAGCCCATCACCCTGGACAATGGGCACCAACTAGGCTGGAAAGTCTAGGCAACTAGAATGGCCAAGCCAACCCTTATCTCCAGGGTTGTGTGCTTCAAATCCGCCTTCCCAAAACGGGAATAACAAGAGTTCCCTGCCCCAGAGGTGGTTGATGAGAAACAAATTCCCAAGACATTATAAAATACTGACGGAACAACATCTCAGGTAGAGCAAAAAGTTAGACCTTCATCTGCAAGAGTATCCCACTTCCCTCACTCAAATTCTTAACACCATCTAGCACCCAGTGGGGCTTCCATCTCACCCCCTCAGTTGGATGGTGACACTAGGTAACTAAGAACTTGTTCTGTATCTCTCCCTGTTCCGTGGTTCAAAAGATGACTCCAGTCTTCAGGACTACTGCCCTCTGATCCTTCACCAGCATCGGGAAATACGCCAGGAGGAAGGAAGAGAAAGAAACCCAGAGGAGATGACTGTCATGTGAAAACCCAGCGTGAATGGCGCAACCGGTTGCGTGTCAGGGGGCTTGGGAAGGGGTGGTGGGAGCTGGCAGGGTGGGCAGTTGCTCAAAGGAAACCACAGAGGACTGACCAAGCACTTGAAAGATTCCACGCATACCTCCCAGATATGCTGGCGAGGTTACAAAATCCCTGCCCGGCACTTGGGGTGGCGGCTTGCACTTGGAAAAAAAAAAAAAAAAAAAAAAGGGGGAAAAGAAGAAAAGACAAGAAAAACACAAAACCCCAAACAACCATTCATGGGACACACAGAGGGCTGCAAGTGCTCTGCTTTAACGAGACGCCGCAGGCATCGCTGCCTTGGAATTTGGGCTATGCTTGCGGTCCGCGAGGCGACTCGCAAAAGCCTTTGGTCACATTAAGCAACATTACATGATAATGCTGCAGCACTTTCAGGCTGAGGGAGAAGGAAAACAAAACAGATGACTCTGGATGGAAAGGCATTGCTGTAAACCTGGGAGGGAGAAGAACATTCCTTCGGATACTTTTTTTGGCTGGTTGTGTCCTCCCCTCCCACCTCCCACCTCTCTCTCCCTTTTCCCCCTCCTCCTCTTGGAGAATTGGTGACAGAAAGTTTTTTTTTTACTAATATTTCCATGTTAAACAGAAAGGAAGAGTGTGAAAGGCCATGCAGAGTGGTGGCAGCTAGACACTGGAATCTGCAACTGAAGGGTGGAGTTGGAGCACTGGAGAGGTGCCGGTTATTTATAGGGTATGAGAGAACACAAAAAATGTCTGGCCCCTTTAAGGCCCCTTAATCCAAACAACCAATGGAAAGAAAAAAAAAAAAAAGTAAAAAAGAGGGAAGGAAAAAAAAAAAAAAAAAAAAAAAAAAGAAGAGAAACGGCATCTCTGCACCAGACTGCAAAGTGTGAAGGAAGATGGGACGATGGCCTGGCGTGGTCCTGCCCCATCCCTCCAGCCAGACCTGCACCCCGTGGCCTCATCCCGCCAGGGCGGTGGGACCGGCGTCGGGGCGAGGAGCCCCACGTTCCCCCGGCAGCCCCCAGACGCAGCTGCCTCCAGGGTGGGACGTGGCAGCTGCTTAAACCATGATACAGCAGCGCTGGACGGGAAGTGGAGATGAACGGCGCGTTCAAGAGAAATCAGAAGTGAGAAGCTGAGAGCGTCAGGAATACGGGCTGGAAATTCCCTTTCTTAGGTCGGCATTCGTGGAGCAACCAGAGATCTTTGCGCTCCGATCCAAGAAGAGTCTGTGAGATGCAGCCGTTCAGCGTCCTCACTCATTTGGGGATACACAAATTGGAGGATCACCTTTAAGGCTTTCTCACGGCCGGGTATTTCAGTGCGGATGGGGATGCTCTGGGAAGGCTCTTGCTGTTCGGACCCTCCTTACAGCTGGTTTAAGCATTGTTATTCGGCTTTAGGCCTGGAAGACCATTGCATCCACTCATTTCCTAGGATTCCTGATAGATTTTAGGCTAGTTGAGTAACGTCTTTCCTCTACAAGATATCCTTCCTAAAGAGGAGTGAGAGGGGACTGCATTGCAAAGTGGCACCATGCAAACCACAGCAGTTTTGTGCTCTAAGTAAAACTCCTTTTTCCTTCTTTCCAAAATAAATGCATGAGGTTATGCTTATCTTTTCTAAGCAGACATAAGGGAATTGAGAAGAGGTCCTGGAGGACACTCAGCACTTGGGTGATTTAGCGTACAACAAAGTGGATAAGTCATCAGCTTCAACAAATATACACCTGGAACCACGGAAACTGAAGACAGACAATTCTGTGGATAGAAAGGGGTCAGTAAAGAGATTCGAGAGCTCGAGCGGATGACAGTGACACTAAATCCTCAGGTCTTTTCACAAGCCCTGCTCTTATTCCCTAGGATCATGTTGAACCCATGAGCCTTCACTAATAGGTTTCATTCTCCTCTGCCAGTATCAAATAACAAATGTCAGATCTCATATGGGAACCACTAACAACATAAAAATAAGATTTATATGGAAAGATGAAGTTCAAAAGAACACTTACAAAACCCAGAAAGGTTTTGTTTGTACGCAAGCACACACAAATAAAATCAAAGTCAAAACAGTGCTGTTCAGGATTGCGATCACCATCACCCGTGACCTTCTCCCACCATCCCTGCGATTTTGAATGCTGGGCACTGGCTACAAATTAATGTGCTGAAACTGAGGAAAATGCTTCCCTGATGTCTAAATAAGAAAAGGCTAAACATGCATTAGGTAATCCCAAACTTCATTTGACCGCTTCTAGTTCGCGCAGACCACATGCTGATACTCACTCTAGCTCTCCTTTCATCTGAAGCTCCAGAGCTCCAGATCTGCTCCCTACCTCCCAACCTCACGAGAAGGACGACGGCATTATAACGTCGAAATCCTTAGCTGCCAGTTGGTGACACTGGTTTAGTTTTTCTAACGACCACAGAAATTCCAAAAGCATCGCAGATCTGGAAAAAATGGAGGCATGGAGAGGTGAAGAGACTTGGTCATGGCAGGGAGAGGCAAATCCTCAAAAGGTGTAAATCATTACTGCTCTTCTGATGTCAACACTCCGGGGAGGCTGGACCGGCATCAAGGGGAGCAGCGAGGAAGAGGAGGGCTGAGCCTCTTCCTGCTTGTCACAACATGATTCCAGGGAACTTGGACCTCGGTTCTCCTCCTGCTCTGGACTTCAGCCACCAGCCCATCCTGCTCAGAGAATCTGTCAGCACACCTCAACCCTCGAAAACTGGGGCTTGAGCCAAGGCCCTCAAAAGGGAGCAAAGGAAGGATGGGAGACGGAGTCCAAAAGCATCTTTCCGCCCTAAAGGTGAGCCCTTTGGAAGAGGCTGGAGTCCCACTCGCCCCGCCTGGGGACGGCCTGCCAGTGGCTGTCTGATATGTGGAGTGAATAAAAACGTTACCCCCACGCGATGATGTTCCAGCACCTTTCAGCACCAACTTGTCTTTTCCTTTATCTTTTTTTGTTTTAAACACAGGCTCTTGGGAAAGCAACTTAGCAGACCAAGCTGCAAAGCAGAGACAGAATAGAATTGTCTTTTTTTTTGGCTTCCAATACAAGAATGCAAAGCATTGTCTCTCTGGGAGGAGAATTAAGTATGGGCAAGTGTTTTGGCAAGAGAGCCACAGAGGAGAATGGAAGGCGAGGATGAGGCGGGGGAAGAGGAGGGGAGGGAGAGCTGGGGGTCAGATGGATGGTTTGGTCTTTTAGAAATCTTGGATGGGGAAGAGGCACACAGATGGCTTTGTGTTTTAAAATGACTCTAATAAATCAACTCCCCAATCATAATCAAAAATGCCCTTGTCTCTCTTTTTCCCCCCTCATCCATGGATCACAGCTGAGCAGCGAGGCTGGAGCGTGCGTCTGGCGAGGGAATGGCAAGCCCTGGAGACAAAGCCAGGCTGCGGTGGAGGAGCGAGGGGACGCGTGCGAGCGAGCGTGCAAACCTGCGTGCCTCTGCGGGCTCGTGTGAGCGCAGCTGGGCGTGGGAGCCATCACAAGCCCTCCCTACGTCAGCGTGCAGGCGAACGAATGACATGAGCAGGGGAAGGGACGAGCAAGGGGGGCTTGGCAATTTTCAGGGCAAGGGTGGGCACGTCCCCGCAGGAGACTGGACCATTTCTAAGCAGGAACGTGCCCATACGTGTAGGAAGAAGGTCCGAGTGGGAGACCGAGCCTGCAGCTATCTGCAGAGATTGGCGCCATCCCCATGGCGGGGGAAGGAGTGGGAAAAGGCAGGGTCTTGTCTCTCCCAGGCGGGAGCAGACGTGCTGGGGAGGAATGCTGCGTCCCCGTTCCAGTGCTCGGTCTTGGCTGCGAGGAAGGTGCAGCTTCTCCTCCTCCAGCAAGAGTCACTGGGCCTGCACCGCAGGGGGAGCAGAGGCTCTCGCTGTCCGGGTTTTCCATTTGGAGCTCCACGTGGCACGAAATCCCATCGGTTTCCTTGCCAGAGGGAGCCAGGTGGAGAGAACAATAAAAAGCAGAAGGCGCGGGGCGGGGCGGGATGGTCCAGAGCGGATGCAGAGGATGGAATTAATCAGCTGTCCGGGAGGAATATTAGAGCTCTTCGGCTTGTCGTCAACGCCTTCTCCTCCTTCCCAAAGACAGACACAATGAGAGACCAAGGAACATTTCCTATTGTTACAGGGGATTTGTCCACAAGGTCCAGCCCCATGTGGAAGTCATTACCGGCTGGGAGTGGTAGGTATCTCGCACAGAACATGCAGCTCGATGGGATGGGGGAGGGCAACAGGGAAAAAGTTGAGAGACCAGAGATGCTGTGTCCCTGTCTAATTGATTTAGGTATCCCAAGGGAGACTGTCACCATAGCAGCCTGGCTCCCAGTCCAGAGATCGCTATGGGCTGAGGTACGAAGTGTTTTGCTTAATATCACCCCTTGGACTGAGCCAAAGTCCTGAGTGCTCCTGCGAGAAGCCATCAAGGGTAGCTCAGCGCCAACAGGAATGGATTATGAATTTCACTGCTGCTACCGAACGGGGAAGGGAGGGACAGTTACGTCAAAGTTTTCTTTTCCCTGCCTCCCACCCTCCCTAGACAGAAAACCAAAGAGTGGCTGCAGCAACAGCTGTAGGAAGCACGAGGTGAAGAGCTGACCACTGCCCACCTGCAAGTCCTCCTGCTCCAGCAGAACTTGGCCTTCAGGATCATCCATGGAAGAACGTAATTATCCGTGCGTGAGAGCCCAGGACTGAGTGATCAGAGAGAGTCAACACCTCCGGGCTCCCGGGGGAAGGCAGACACATGTTACATCTAAGCTCAGTCGTTTCACGCTAAATCATACTTAAGTCAGCAGCATCTCCAGAAGTGGTGATGTCAACGTCCCCAGGACAGCCGGAGGAAAGGGGCACCTCAGAAATCAATGGGAAATCAACATCTCAACTCACTTGCTGCCATTTCTCGGTCTCCCTGCTCCTAACCTGTTGGGTACTGAATAGGATTGAGTCAAATAGATGTTGCTGTACGTAAAACACAGTCCTATGTATGACAAAGCCGCCCTCCCCAGGCCCCCAAGTTCACTCATGACTTCCCCAGCCATGAAGGAGCCCATAGAAACAACGTCACTCATGCTGGCTGGGTGTGGTGGTGTGCTCCCCCCTTTTTCCACCCCCGGCTGCTGCTCAAGCCATGGCCATCAGCGGGAGTTGTTATGAGTCGCACTTGAACTGTGGGAGATGGCTGGCAACACAGACAAAACACTGTCTGGAGTGGGAACCTGGGTATCTTGTTCCCATGAGAATATGACTATAGGTCAATTATCTTACTCCATAAATAGTGGACAGCCCAAGAGCCCTTTGAGCTCTCCTGCACGGCAGTGGGCTGCATGACAGGATCTCCCCTTGAGTGGGGACGCTCACTTAAGGTTCTTCTCCTTGAGGCTGAGAGATTCCCTGCCGCAACAGATTCTCAGTAAGCGACTAATAGCATGCTAAACTTTGAAATCTTAGCTAAGGGATCTAAGGATTGATTGCGCATATATAATCCTTTAGACATAAACCGTTGCCCAAGTCTGGGACTAGGATTGGATCCAGCCGCACCCAGACTCCTCTCTGAGAAGGAGTTCAGAAGGCCAGGGGGTCCTTTCTGAACCTCGTGACTCAACGGGAGGGTCTCCCTGAGAGCTTGTCTGACCCTGGCCTCTATGCAGTAAATAATCAAGTGTACCCTGGCATCGAATCTCGTAAAACACTGTCGCATTCACTACTAACTTTGTTAAATCACCATTTTATGTTAATAAACATTTCACTACTCTCTTACAAGTGAAGTTATTCACTCCGCCCGTGACACTGGGGTAAAAAATAATCATATGAAGCCTGGTTTGGCCGTTTGGTCTGATAGAAACCACATAATGCATTGCAAAGAGAAGCAAAAGTACTAGGGTCCAGGGGAACAAGCGATAGTCAATAGGCAGCTCAACATTACCTGGTCAGCAGAGCTGTTATGGGAAGTGTGCCCAGAGGACACCTTTCAGGCTGTGCGCTAAATGCCACGTGCCGCTGTTGGCATCTCTAATGTTCCTCCCAGGGATCTCAAGCCACATTGAACGAGCAGCCTTTAGGCTCCCAGGAAGAGGAGGTACCACTTTTACCTGGATGACACTGGAGCAGTCACACAGCTCCATTAAATCCTTGCCTCTCTTGAATCAGGCTCTCCAAAAACACTCAACATGTAAGTACACAAGTGGTGAGCGACACCAACACTGCAGGTTGTCTAACCATACCCTAACCAGTTGCCTTCCACCTAGCAGGGTTTCACTTTCACACAGTTGACTTTTGTCAAGTTTCTACCACTGGCTGGGGCTATGGCCTGGACAGAGCTGATCTGCAGGCTGCACCTGGGTAGGAAGAGGTGTCCATCTCCAGAAGACACAAACCCCAATTGCCTTCACAAAACTGTTAACACCTAGGAGCAAAAGATTTGAGAAAGTAGAGCAGGCACATAGTCAAGGGGACTATGGGGACATAGTCAATGGCACAAGCAGTGTCTTCCAGGGTTTTCAGAAACTCCAAAATATCAGCCACAACTACCACGCTTGTAGACGGGCACACGCAACTGTCTCAGACCACGTGTCCCCTGACGGCACTGGGGGAGCAGGAGACCACTGCTGTGGGGTTAGACCAGGAGAAACAAGGACTCTCAGCCAGCCTGATGTGTTGTAGAACATCTAGGACAACTACCCCCCCAAAGCCTCTTTTGCACCACAGATGAAGCAGATTTCTTCAAACTTCGCCCTTACTGCATGGCCCTCCTGCTCCAGCCCAATCCCACCGTGCCGAATTTCTTGCCTGCATCAAGTTTGGTGCACACAGGAGCCCTGGAAAAACCAAGTACAGAGCTACAACGCTGTGCTACTCTTCTTTTAAAAGTAAAACAAAACAAAATAAAAATACTCATTGTTCTTCCGTGGAAATCATCACCAGGAAGCTCAGCGTGCTCGGCTCATTTATCTCCAAGGAATTTCTTCTCAATTGAGCAGGATGTCCCTCCCCACAAGACAGCAAACTGTTGAGTACTTTTACCGGCATGAACACGGCGCCTTTTTCTTGTAAAGTCCTACTCATTTTTACCAACATTTATGCATCATAACACGTAGCCCTGATCCTACAAAATCTCGACACGGGCAGAGCTTTGTGTACACCTGAGATCTCCCCGGCTTCATCGAGCTATTCACTGGCAGCTCGCTGAAGAGGTTGAAGCTGTACTTATGTTTTATGTACGTGGAAAAATTATTATGTAGCAATAGGGTTCAAACAGGAGTCCCCAGATTCATCAGATGTTTGACTCACTGGGCACATGCAGTCTAAAATGGAAACAGGGGATGGGAAACATAATAAAATGGAATAAAAATGTCTTTAAATATTTCAAGTTATTGAAAAAAATCTCTCTCTTTGTAAGTTCTCTAACTTTTGGAATCATGAACACGTATTCTCACGAAGTTAGACTTAGAAGTAGCTCATACTTAATTTAAAATTGCATTGTTCCAATTATACCTACAAAATAGACACAACATATACATGTATAAAACACATTATTACACTATATAAAACATATATTTACATTATTTAAATTAAATTTAAAATTAAAATCATACTGAAACTAAATGTATTTGTTTGCCATATGTCTTTGGAGGCCATGCTACCCTGTAATACCAAAGAATACAATAATAAAAGCTAGATATTTAAGTCATGTAGCTCTTTTCTCTTTATACCTTTTTTTTTTCTCTTTTTGAACATCAAGTGAATTTTTAGGCAATCTTTTTAACATCGTGTACATACTCTCCACTGCGGTACTGAAGGTGGTGCGAGTACGGACGCGCAGCAGCGATGCCACGAGGGCTCGGCTGGACGAAGCGACCCCAGCGCTGCCTCGCCGGCATCGGCAGCATCCGCTACGACAGCTATGAGGCAACGGCCACCGCGGGGAAGGACAGACACCCAGTCCCCAGGGTCACCAGCCCACGATGCGGTGGCTGCCCAGGGCTCCTCTTCACAGGGACGCTGCTCGACGCAGCCCATTGGCAGCACCACCTCTCTCCCACCCCCCCCCCCCCCCCCACATCCCGAGCTCTCCTTCCCCTTCCCTCTCTCTCTCTTTCACTCTCCCACCACAGCTGGTTAAAATTACGCTGGAATTTTGTTTTTCTGTCAAGTGAATTTGGACCTGGTAAATCCCTCCCAGCCATTCCAGTGGCCTCCCAGCGAACATCGGGGCTGCATGTAACGCACATGATTTAAGAAAGGTGCTGCTGGAGCTATTTCCCAGCACGTTCATGACACAGGGTTGAGGGCAGCCAAGAGGGGCTCCTGCGGCTCGCAGACACCCAGGATTTCCACATGAGGGATGGGTGGGGGAAGGAGGAGAGGTTGGAAGGCATGACATGTCAGCTGAAGCAGCTCACCTTGCAGGGACGATGCAAAAAACAACCAAACCCAAAACAAAAACATCCTGAGCTTGGAGGAAGCCCAGCCCTTTTTGTCTTGAGAGCCCACAGGAGCAAACATGAACACCCTACAGTGAGCCAAGCCAACGGGGAGCTGTGGTACACAAGGAGAAGGACACGTTCTTGGCTGACCTGGGGAAGCTAAGGGCTCGCAAAAACATGTAGTAATAAATCAAGGCTATTTGTGGACATAGGGGCACTCGTGCACCTGCACACGTGGGCTCATGCCCGGCACGCTGCGATGGGTTCCCGGTTTGTGCCCAGGGGGCCGCCAGCCCTCGGTGGTGTTTGACCCACCTCTGCCTGGAGCTGGCAGAGCACAGCGCAAGCGAGCTCGGTGTGCGTGGGGCGGCGGGTGGCGGGACCCGGCCAGGGGACGTGCCTGAGCCCAAGAGCCTCCACCACCCACCTCTGCTGCTTCCGTGGGGGATGCAGAGGGTCCCAAAAGTGGTGCCCTCTCAAGGAAAGGCTTGGGCCACCCACAATGAAGGACAACATCTCCCGAGAGACCTGGCTACAGTTACGAGCAGGACTTGTTAGGAACACTAAGTCAAAACCAGTTGGCCAGCAAAAAAGTCCTTCTGGTTAAAACTAACAGGTTTAGAAATGTGCGTACAGGTCAAAGAAATTTTGCGCTGGGGGAAACAAAGCAAAAACAATCCCTTTGATAGCCCTGAAACTGCCCCATTACAACATTTTTGGAAGGGAAAACTGCAATTTTAGCTTTCAAAGTGACTTTTTTTTAAAGACAATCAGCAAGGGTTAAAAATATTAAGTTTTTAAAAGGTCAGGAAAAGGAAAAAACTTTTCGCTTTCACACAACAAAGCCTCCAAATTAACCCTGAGCGGGTTTTAAGAGGGGGCAGGGAGGGGAGGTAGGGGGCTGTAAAGGGGAGATTTTATTTAATGGAATTTTTCAATTGATTATAGGAGGGAAAGAAGGGGAACTTTTCCTTTTGGTCGTAATTAAATACATGCATATTGTGTATATACATACATGTATATATGCATACACACCTCTCTCTCCCTTCAGACCGAATATCCAGGCCCTCCCCAGGTTTAATTAATACCTGTTTGTGCTGGGCATGTAGACAGGATCCCTGTCCTGGGCAATTCCCAATCCCAAAAGAGCAAACGAAAGGGTGAATTAGGATCCAAGGGGCAAAGCAACAGCTTAAACTCCCCCAACGGGTCAGCGGCAAACCTGCACCCAGAATCCAAGGAGCTTTGGGTATCACTCACCGCATTCCGGACTTGGCCACGTCCGTGAAGGAAAAGCTATTTATAAGGTGATGACTGAACAGTCGAAGAGCCGGGTACATGGGCTGGGCTGGATGTGAGCACGAAAGAGAGGAGAGATTGTGCGTGCCCACGTGCGTGCCCATCGGCACGTCCATGCCCACCTCCTGGATGGGGTAAGCGGCCGGCACTGACATTACCCAGAGGAGGTGTAAAGAAAAGAAAGAAAATCAAAGGCCGACTCTTGGTACTAGTCCATATTTCTCCCCCGCCCCAATCACGGCAATGAAAATGGTAAATTAACTTTAAGGCATTTTTTTTCTCCCCCCTCTTAGTCCGGTGTAAGCTTCAGATGATATGAGAATTTTTTACATATAATCTAGATGTATGGCTTTTTTGTTTTTCAGTTAAATGCTGGGTTATGAAAGAAAAGGAAGTCATGTTTTTGGTCATAAACAGAAAGCACGCAAACAGAAAATCATTTCGGTATTAATTTTGCAAACCTGATGCCTGCACTTTTATATGTATATAAATATATATACACACGCACAACAAAGAGAGAGAACTAAACCCCGTGCTTATACATCATGTTTATACACTCTATCTATGTGTACTTATAGAGAATCCACTTACTGACTTTTTTTGGTGTTTGAAAACATGCCAGTAAAAAGCTAAAATGTCAGTAAACACAGTGGATGTCGTCACTGTTTTCCCTTTTCAGGTTGGTTTCCCTGGTGTACAAAGGTCAGCTCCAGCTCCAGCATAAATTATTACTGCTTATTTGACTCATAATAACATATCCAAATAATAACCAACACATGCTGGATGTTTTATGGATGAATAATTCCTATCCCAAAGAACTGGCAATTTAAACGGTTTAGATGCAGCAAAACTGGGAGAAAAGTCTGGTTGCCCAGGTTGTGCAGCAAGGGGTAGAATAAATCCCGTGCTCGGGGGCAGAATAAATCCCGTGCTCTGGGCAGCTCAGAAAGTTTCCTGGACTGAACGGCCGCTGCCAGCACCTCTGCACCCAGCCCTTGCTGGACCCAAGGCAGAAGAACACCCTGGGCAGGCTCTGATGGCCAAACCTCTGCTAAAACCCAGCAAACCTTTGGATGCTCCGACTCAGCGCGGAGCCGTGGTGCTTTGGGCCAGCCGAGCGGGGGTAGAGGAGCGGCGTAAGCTCGGATGGACAGGCCAGGGTTGGGCTTTCACCCATCCCTGCTCTGCAGGACCTGCTCTGCTTGGACACGTGGCTGAGACCCCACCAGCCTCCGCGATGCCCCACGTCTCTCCTGCGCATGATGAGCGCGAGCACAAACCCGGACCATTTCTACGAGCTCATCCTCAGCCTCTGCTGGCTCCGTCCCTGACATGTAAATAATGACATACCATTTCCACGGCTTTCCAGCCTATTACGCTGCTCTTTGGACCTTGCCTCCCATCAGAACAGCAAACCTGTGTCCCTGCGTGACCCTCCTGGCGCAGCCAAAGCAAACCAACGTGCTATATTTGTTTTTCAAGCCTGGGCCAGGAACGATTCCCGTAAGGCTCAGCCTGGCTTAATGGAGCTGTGTCTGTGCTGTGCCTCTAAGCCTACACTTGGCCACGGGGCCGGAGCTGCTTTTTGGCCTGGCTGGGGCGGGATGCAGCGGTGTTTGCTGAAGGTAACTCCAACGTGAGAAGCAGCAGCTGAAAGCAACGATGGGGCAAGGTTGGGGGGAGGAATAAAAAAAAAAAAAGAAGACAGATGAGGGGAACAACGAGGAGGAGGGGCAGGTGGAGGGTGCTCCCAACCTTCCCAACATATCACGGCTGTTTGGAGACAAACTTGGCTGGACAGCAGGTTTGCAGCGAGAGGATGGCCATCACTGGGACCTCCTTGTCCTGCCTGCATCTTACCACCGCGCTCGCCTCCTCCAGCCTCTCACTCAACCACTGCGGCCGCCGGGATGTTTTTCTTGGAGGAGGCAGCCGCTGCGGGTGTTTCGGGGGCATATTGTGCTGCTCGGGGCTGGGGGTGCCACAGAGAGCGGTTGGGTGCTTGGGGGCTGGTGCCATGACCTGCAGCCCCAGTGCTTCATCCCTCTGTGTCACCACAGCCCTCGGCTCCCTCGGGCAAATGGGGCTCTCCCCAGACTGCTGCCATGGCAAAGCCTGGTATGGCATATGCTGAAGCCATGGCAGGGCTTTGCTGTGTTTCCCTGTCAGCCCTTTCCCCACAGGTGACACTCTTGGGCCGTGGTCACCCGACCTCCTCCCAGAGGAGCATCCTCAGGACTGCACACAGCATGAAAGAAATAATTTCTGGGTCCTTCCTCATCACACATCTACCCCCAGTCAATTGCTTATTTCAATCACTCCAAAAAGCAATGAAAGAAATCTCGAAAGAAATCTCACTTTAAGATAGACAGATGAGATGCTGAGCTTTTTTTTCATCACAGCCCTGTCCTCCGTGTCTTGTGAAGCCTCTTTCCACCCTGCACGGGTACCGGCTTTACTGCCGAGCTATTTGGTCTGCAGTGCAAAAAGAGTCCCAGATATCACTGGAGCTCCACGTGCAGAGCCCCGCACACAGAGCCTCCCAATAGCAGGACACGGAGGGATTTATTTTTCCAGAAGATACCTTTTTCCAGCAGGATTTCCCCGCTGCCAGCACTCAGCAGAGGAACAAGGAGGTTTGTCAAACCAAAGGTGTTTCCAGCCAGTTCAGCGCATGGTTGTAGCCTGCATTTAGTAGGCAATGAGCTACTAGTTAGAGAGTTTCATAGCAAGTCTCAGTAATTGCATCAGTGAGGTGAACTGTCCCCCCACACCGGTGTCTGTGCAGACACCTGGGCAGAGCAAAGGAGTTGCACTGGGCTCAGCATGCAAACCCCACGCGGTTCGACTGCTGCCGGAGAGGAAAAGCTTTGGAGAGGAGGAGGAAAGCATGGCTGCTGGACCCAGAGCTTCCGCTTAGGGCTGAAACACGTCCAGAGCAAAGGAGGAGAAAAAAAGGAGAGAGATTAAATCTGCAAAGCTTGGTTTAAGAGCCAGAGCAGAAGCTGAGCTTGCTCAAAGTTTGGATGTATTCGTGCCGGGAAAAGATTCAGCTCCTTAGGAAGAGCATGGCCATGAAGTTTGGACCCAGAACTAAATTTCTTCTGAGTTTGTACTGTTTGAATTTCAGGTCTTTTGTTGGACTCAAACCCTGCTGTCCCTGTCCTGTGAGGAAGCACCCATTGCTGCTCCCAGGTGGGACCCCAGGGCAGCTGTACCCTCCGCACCCACACCACAGCCCACCCAAAACATGGAAACACAGGAGAAAGATAAGGTCCTCTCCTCCAGGACACAGGCGTGTAATCAAACAGCATCGCCCTGTGGCCAGCAATATTCTGCATTCTCCAAACAAGCAACCCCTGAGCTCAGCAAACCTCATCGAGTCTGGCTATAATGGGAATGAGACACATCTTCCTCTGAATGTCCTTCAAAAACAGCAAACAAGCTTCCCAGAAAACCGCCAAAGAAACATGTCCAATAGGCCTGGGTGCATCCCAGCCTCCATCACTGAGGAAGAAGAGGGGATGAGCACCCCGAGGCCATCTCTCGACCGCGGTGCCAAGGGCTGGTGAAGTCCCACTTGCCCGCACCACGCTGGCATGGTGGGCAG
The DNA here is from genome assembly GCF_964199755.1 of Larus michahellis. Taxonomy (NCBI): domain Eukaryota; kingdom Metazoa; phylum Chordata; class Aves; order Charadriiformes; family Laridae; genus Larus; species Larus michahellis. The sequence goes on from NC_133910.1 coordinate 5,294,199, forward strand.
AAGTTTGAAGAGAAATTCCGGTGCCGCAGGGCTGCTGGGATCCTCCATCCCTGGGCACAGGGGGAAGAGAAAGCTAGAACTTTTAACAGTGAATTTAAACTGTTTCAACTAAAACAGAACCCCCACCCGGAGGGTATGAAACGACTCAGCTGTGCATAACGAGCTCTTTGCCGCCGGGGAGCGGGTTTCGGGCCAGCCCCGGCACATGGGATCACAAGTCAAGGTGGTAATTAGGAGCACTGAGTCAAATTCCTGACCGCGGCCACAGCCGCCCATGGCCAGCGGCTCCAAGGGGCCATGGTGCCCACAGCAGCATCTCAGAAATGCCACCTCCGGCCGAGACCTCCCCCCTGACCCCCACCAGCAAACGCGTGGGCATCTCCCACGGCCTTGCGGTAAACACAGGCCACTGGGCTCCAGATGCCGGGACGTTCTGGCATCTTTCCCCCAAGCTAAAATTATGTCTCTGCCACCTACACCCTCGCTGTCCTGCTGCCGGGACAAGCCACGGCTTGGGCTGGGGCACGGCGGGGAGACGCCGAAAGCCTGGCCGGGCAGGAGGACAGGCAGAGCCGCAATTCCACCTCAGCACTGCTTTGGGGAAAGAGGAAAAGAGAAGGCGATGGCCCCCCGTGTGCCCCTTGGGACCTGCTGACTGGAGAGAGGCAGTCACCGGTGGCCAGCGGGCACCAGGCCGTCCTGCTCGCAAGGCAAGGCAGGGTGTGGAGGGGGAATGGCAGGGCTGGGGCTGCCTGAGCGCAGAGCGACCCAGACGGGGCCCCCTCGGCTTCCCGGCCAAGGCAGGACGCAGCAGCCCAGCTGCCGGGGCTTGGCTTCTCCTCGCATGGCAGCCGGCGGGGGGAGAGCCAAGCGCAGGGGGCTGCAAACGCCCTCCCTTCCCGCCTTCGAGGGGGGGGAAATATACATATACAAAAAAAAAATAAAAATACGGAGTTAGTAATTAGAAGGTGAAATCAGGACATAAAAGCAGCAGAAAACCGTCTCAAAGGGTGCTTTTGCTTTTTAAAGGTTTCACCAAGATTTTTGCTTGTCCCCAGGGTGTCCTTTGCAAATCAGGCCTCACTGCAAAGGCTATTGGATCCGACTCTGACGTCAGCAGGGAAAAGGTCCCCAGACTCTCATTAGAAAGGGGAAGAAAAAAAAAAATAATCTATCTTTTTTCTTTTTTTTTTTTTTTTTTTCCCTTGACCAATTTAACCTTTTCAGAACAATAAACAGGCTGGTTACAGGACGAAAGCAAACAAGCGAAAGGGCTGCGGGCTCTGCATCCCGGGGACGAGGGAAGGCGTACGGGGGGCAAACGACAAGGGCTTGAGCTGGCAGCCCCCGCGCTCCCTCAGCTCAGCACAGTCCAGGCCTGGGCAGCAGCACCCTGACCACGCACCAGGTTGTTTTTAACCCTTTGTTAGTCTGGAAACAAGTTCTTTTCACTACCTGAGCCAGTGCGGGCATCAAAAAGGGGTCCTGGGGTGATGTGGGACACAGGGGACGCTGCTTTGGATGGGGAGGAGGAGCAACCAGTGGTACCCACAGGCAGCAGTGAGTTTTGTTTCTGGCTCCACTGCTGACGCATCCCACAGCGCTACACAAACCAGCAAGTGGGGCAAAATGCTGCTCTGCCTCTCCCCAGCACCCGTTCCCCAAACCTGCAGCACCAAACCCCATCTTGCTGAAGGGGGGACATGGGTGAAGTGCCACGGCAGGGGGTCCCCAGCAGCTCCCACCCATTTTGGAGGATGCTTGGATGTCAAGGTTCTCACAGTTCTTGCACACGGGTGCTGTATAGGAGTAGCATATGGTCACCAGCAGCTACACATGATGGAAAGGCAGCAGCTCCTCACTTCAAAAGTAAACCCAAGACTGTTTAGAGCCCTTGGTTGCCATTTTGGGGAACAACAGAGGTGTGAAAGACACCCTAAGGGGCCAGGCTCCATCAAGAAGACACTGTACCCAATTCTCCGGCAAATAAGAAATTTAACTTTCAAGATGGTGAAGGGTCACACCTAAAGGAAACGGGCTTTTTCGAATTATAAAGATGAAGCTTGTCAGCATGCAGCACATGGGCCAGTGCTGATGGAGCCTGGCCTGCAATACTGGGGATGGGCAGTGACCCAAAGGGAACATCTGCTCATCGCATGGTATTTCGGGCCCGGTTTTCCCAGCCTGGGATGGGCAGGTCTCGGCGAGCGGATCTGGCAGGGCTGCTCATGAGAACTGGGCCACTGCCCTCCCGCAGGAAGCGGAGGAGAAATCGCTCCGAGGTGGGAAAGAGACACCGCAAGTGACGGATCCGGCTGACGGAGGAGGGAGGACCAAAGGGTTGTGCGGCTTCTCCAGCCTCCCCGCTCCATCGCCTGCCCACACAGGACCCCACCGCTCCTCACCCCCAGGGCAGGCTCGCTCTCCTGTGGGATGTTGCACTGCGTGCCCATGACCGCCTCTTCTCTTCCTGGGCGCCCTTCTGCTCCGAGCATCCCCTTTCCCTTCACCCTGCACCGTCTCCCATGCCATCCATGCAATGAGAAGATAACTTCCTACCCGACGTGGTGGAACTCTGCTTTAAACCCTGCCCTGTGCATCCTGAAGCCACAGCACACCCATCCCATCCGCTCTCCCATCCCATTCAAGGACTTTCTCCTTAGCCTTCATCACACTGTAGGGATGCACAGGGCTTCTCCCTGCTGCCAATGCCAGAACCGCGCCAGCACTAGATACCAGTTGCCCCAGCTCAGCTGCGCTGGCGAGCGAGAGGACGAGAGGTTTGGCCAGATCTCCACCCAGCCACGTCCCTCCAGGGTGGAGAGGGAGGAAGCAAAGAGGCCGCTCGCTCCCGGCTGCTTGGCTTGCCTGCGCAGGGGCGTGTGTGCAAACAGGGCTCTTCCCTCTTGCTTTTCCTTTCCATTTTGCACTTCACCGTCCAGGGCAGCGAACGCAGAGCCCGTCAGCCCCAAAAGCCGGGATTGCTTTCCCATGGCTCCCCCGTCACTCGCACCGTCACGTCCGTCCTATGGTGCTGCCACCCACGCTCAGGCTGGAGCCTCGGCCCTTTCCCTGGGCTGGACGAGCTTTTGGATGGACTGCAGGGACCTTTCTGGGACAGACAGATGATAATTCCTCTGCAACAGGGCCAAGACCTCGACAGGTCGTGTCCTGGACATTTTCTCAGCTGCCACTGAGTGCAGGGGGAGGTGGAGCTCAACGGCAGCGGACAGGGAAAGCCATGCTGTTATTTTTGGGATTACAATGCAATCTCCTCCAACTGCCTTCCCCTACCCCTGCCGCAGTCCCTCCTGGCCCTGCCATGGCTCAGGACTCCCTCAAACCCTGCGGGATTGTCAAAGGGCATCAAAAGGTGCTGAACCTTGTCAAAGGGGAGGGGACAGAAAAAACGCGGGGGTGGGGTCCCGGTTCCTATTGCTCGCCCGATCTCCCATCTGCACCTTTGCAGACATTCACCTCAGCTCGGTTCTCCCCTTTCACCTCCCCACCGCGGCTGAGCTCCCGATCCAGCAAGACCAGTCCAACTCAGACGTCACCTTGATTTTACCCTGACGAGGCTCGGGGCGGGGGGGGGGATGCCCACCCCTCAGCGCTGAAAGTGGCTTTGTGCTGCACGGGATAATCCTGGGGGGGTGGTGATAAAGATCTCTTCATCCCCATGGAAATCGAGCCATGTTCCTCACATACCTCCACTAATTCAATTTTACACAGTGTGAATAGACCTGCCAAACCTTTATTATTCCTTCTTCTCGAGAAGTTCACGGCAGAGGGGTACGGCGGGCAGAGGGGAGGGTGGGGGGCACGAGGGAGGGGTGGGCTCCCTCCTGCCTCTCCTGAGCCTGATCTCTCTGATAAATGGTCATACTGGGTGCTCTTCAGGCACGTTTTGTTACTTTCCTTTCGAAACATGGGCCTGAGGATGGAGGGGAAGAGAAGTCTGAAGCAAATTTTTTTTTTTTTTTTTTTTTTTTTTTTTAATGTGGTTGGACTCAATGATCTCAAAGGTCCCTTCCAACCACTAAGATTCTCTGATTCTGTGATTCAAATATGTAATTGCTTCGAAACATCCAGGGCAGGAGGCAGGGGATTTTGGATTTAGGTGAATGTAGGAGAAGAAGAAAAGCACCCAGAGAGCATCCTCTGTCGTTCTAGTAACATAGCTTAGCCTGGCCTGGACCACAGCTTGTCCTACTCTTGGTCTCCAGTCCTGAGATGCCCCAGCTGGGACTCCCAGACTCCCCCACTCCCTGCCCCACGCACAAGTCTAAGCCCTCTCCCACACCAGGACCCCTCCAGCACACCTCGGTCCTGCCAGCGCCCATCCAGCGTCACACATCAGCATTGTCACACTTGGTCACCCCAAAACCCCCTCCAATCCACGCCAGGGCAGTGGGGACACTCGGGGCTTTGGCACGCACCGCCGCTGTGAGCGCCAGTTCTGTGGCTGGGACCTGGAGCGGTGGGCAATGCTCGGGGGCAATAAAAACGCTGCAAAAAGTCCTTACGACGTTCTATAGCTACTTTCGGTTTGCAACAGCATCTGCCGCTAAATCCGTCTGTAAAATCCTGATTGACCATGCAACGTCTTACACAACACCGGGACTGGTTGCAATTGCAATGCGTGGGGGCCAGAAAACCAGAGAGGTGCCTCTAAGCGGCAGTCGTCGTTTAAAGCCCATACATGAGAGGACGCATTCAGAGGAGGCGCGCAGGGAAACCGCCAGCTCAGAGTCACTCCCCTCCGCAAGGAGTTTTCCCGCATGGGCAAATACTTGCACAAGCAAATGGGTTTTCACAGGAGACTTGGTCTGCTGGAGCCCTAGGTCTGGTCCGGCGCCCAGGGCTGACACTGGAAAGCCGATGGGAGGTGCCCTGTTGAGCCATCAGAATCGGAAACCTAAGCCTCTAATTGCAGCTTTCCTGCTCACGAGCCCCTCAGACATGGTCTCCTGCACATGGTGCAAGATGCACAAGGCCAAGGTCATCGCCTAGAACAAAGGTCAGGTACTCCGTTTCCAAAGGGAATCCAATCTTGAACTCTTCCTCTCAGAAATTTATCCCAAATGGAACACGGATTAATGAGTTCTATTGGCAACGGAATGCAACTGTTCAACCGGCGTTGGAAAAAAAGGGAACCAAGACACACAAATTGCAAGACACTCTGACAAAGCTACTAACAAGGGTGTGCAAATCTCCTTGAGTTCCCGGTCAGAGACGACAGGCAGGAGGGGGATGAAATTCGGAAACTCAAACATAAATACACTTGTTAAATACAAACACCCAGAAAATATGGAATTCAGTACTGTTTGCAAGATTTTAAAAAAACAACCCCAAAACTATACAGAAAAACTGGTAAGGTCTAACGTGTAAAAAGGCCAAACTTGAGGGCGTTTTTAATTTAATTATTTTACACGTTATTGAAGCTTTGATGTATTTTATCCCTCCAAATGGGCAGATCTACGCTAAGTAGTTGTAATACTTGCAGCCAAACCGGCTACTTGAAATGCAAATTAACAATGCATTCCAGCCTGATTTAACTTTCACATTCAATAACTCGGGCTTTTTCCCTCCTCTCTGCCCCTTTTTTTTCTAATTTCGTTGCGAGATTACCCACTAGTTTTCCTTTAAACCTTAAATTACTCTTATGCATTCTCTACATTAGTTCCACACTGAAGCTATTTGTTTGGGATTAGTTATACTTACCTAACTCGAGGGGTGCTGGGAGGATTACTGGGAGTTTGCAAAGGGCTCTGACGGTGGAAAGCACTATCTAAATGCTAAGTATTACGAAGTCAGATGAGCTTTTTACTGATCCCGATAGGTAATACCCCCCTCCCCCCCCACCACCAAACTGGATGCAGAAATTGAAAGAGCAGAATCCTTTTTTTGGAGAGACAAATAGCGGCAGAAGGCCAAGCCAAGGTCCACAAATAAAAGAAATCCTAAAACATCACTTAAGGTCAAAAAAGGGCTGGCTTTGTTCCTGGTATGAATAAGCGCCGAGCGAGCGGCAGGACCCAGAGCAGGGGCAGGGAGGCTGCAGGAGGCAGAACCACACCTTGGGGGTCTCCTCCCCAGCCTTTCTTCCCCATTGTCCATCACGCAAACCGAACACCCAAACAGCTCTTCTGGCAACAACATGGAGCCCGGCTCTTAAACAGAGAGGTTGACCGAGCTCCTCTTCTTTACAAAGACGAGTTTTACTGACGCAAAGTGACCTTTTGCGGGGCAATGGTATTCAATCATTTCATCTTACAGTAGCACCTCCAGGTGCCAAGAGAGAGCAGGGTCTTGTTGGGAGAGATTTTATACACATACACACGGAGCAGGCAACTCCTGCTTCACGGATTTGGACTTGAGGATCCTTGCGGGTCCCTTCCAACTCAAGATAGTCTATGATTCTATGAAATACTGTCACCATCATAGTCCCACGCTGGCTGTGTACAGACACAGATGGCAAAAAAAAAAAACAAACCCAAATGAACAAACCCATGTCTTCAACAAACTCATCATGACCGTATTTATCAAGGTGGGAGGGTTAAGGGGAGCGCAGCCCCTTCCCCAGTGCAGACACTAAACCCTGCATCTACAGGTGAATCCCTCCCAGACACGGCCAGGAGAATCGAGATGGAGATGGAGGTATGAGGAAGAAGGGCATGGGGATGAGGAGAAAACCAGCTGTCTATATGCACAGCAGCTTTTTGGGAAAGCTTTGAGCAAAGATGATGAGGGGACAGGGACAGTGCAAGGATCCTTCTTTAAAAGCCTGTTATATAGGCAATGAAATTTAAAGTGCTGGGAAGAAACTCAAGAGATATTCAAGAGGCCAACAGCAAAGCCAAGAAGTGATGGACCAGCACTTTAGGGTTGAATACTGGCCCCAGGCGCTCCCATTCCCAGGTCCTCAGCTCCTGGCATGGGCACAGAGGGAACAGCTACCCAAACTCTGCCGGTGAGGGTCTCCATGGGGAGGCACACACCAGGATAGCTTTGCATCACAGGGCTGAAAAGGAGGATAAAGACAGAACATTGGGTTTCTTCCTTCATCTTCCTACAGTGATTTTTCCCATTGTGCCACCCCGTGGCTGGACTCTGCCACCCAGACGGGAAACCCTCATCCACAACCGGTGGAAAGAGAGGAGACAGCATCCTTCAGCCCCCGCGCTTCACCCGCCAGGGACCAACTCCCTCTATATTGTACTTTTCCCCCAGCCAAAACTATTCCACGAATTTGACCTTAACTTTTGTAATAGTTTGGGGGTGACGAACACGGCGTTCTTGACGTTGCTAGTGTTTGTGAAAAAAACAAATGCAAAAAGAAATAAATAAGCAAGCACCCGGCCACAGACTGCGCTTGGTTTCACTGTGGTTGACATTTACAGCCTACGGCGGCTGTGGTGAGGATGATGAACCGGGGTGGGCAGCGGTGCCGCCGGGCAGGGCACCGTGGGCAGGCCAGCGAGGGGCTGGGTGGGCACCCACCCTGCGGGCACCCCTCCCAGCACGCAGCATCCCTGCAGACACTAACAGGCTCTTTTCCTGGAAGGGGCACCTTGGCACCACCGTCCAGGTGGCAGAGTCCAGCCCCGGGGTGGAGGCTGCGTTCGTGAGGACGCACTCTTGGTGCTTGTGCTCTCTTTTTCCTGCTGAATTCCACTTTGGAGAAATACTTAGTGAGATGTTGTTTCTTGGGGGGGGGGTGTCAATATCTCTTGTTAGGCCAACTGATACACCTGGAGAAGGAAACGGGTCATCACAGAGGTGGGATGTGCTTACCTAGAAATTATTCTGGAAAGGCATGGGGTTAATTTGTGGGGATAATGGCTCAGTTCAGCCTTTAATTCCCTCTGGCAGAGGTAAAGTCCTGCCTGCCCAGTCTGCCTGACCTCCTACCCGACCCCAGGCGGGTCCCTCCATCCTTCTCCATCTGCTCAGACCACGGGGCAAGGAGCTGCCCCAACACACACCACGCCTGGTGCAATGGGGCTGTCACCCCAGCGGGGACCATCAGCCCCTGTCAGACCCACGACACTGGGTGGAGGACTCTGGGGAAGCGCTCTCTTAATTATTCATGAATCAAGACAGGCTTCCTAATTGGGAAAAGAAAAACTCTCGCTGGAGATCAGCTGCTGATTGCTCCTAAGAGCAGAGGGAAGGGGTATGCTCCTCACTTCCTCCGCAAGCTTTAAGAGCACACAGAACAGCATTTGCGAGATAATTTGGTGGTCACAGAGGACTGGGTTTTATTCCTGAATTGAAAACTGGCTATTAAACCTCATTTAAAGAGCAAAATAAAAATAAAACAGCAATTTCTTTTTTTATTCTCTCCCCATCATCATCATTAACCTTCTATCTGCATAATATCCCTCTGCCAAGGATCTTCAACTGAGTAATAAAATTTTAGTACTTGAACCTTATCAGTGCTATGGAAGGGAGTATTCTTCTCGTTTCAGAGAGAGGGAAACCAAGGCACAAGGAACTGAAATGACCTGCTCAAAGTCACACTGGAAATTATTAGCTGAGCCAGGAATAGATTCCCCGAGCCCTGAACCCGGGGAGGCAGCGCACCCACAGGTACGCTGCTCTTACAGGCCAATTAGCTTTTATGGAAACGTTTAAGGAAACATTTCCTTTCACAGACTCTGCCTGCTAATTTACTCCCAAGCTTTGTCATCTGTGAGCCAGAATGTCTTAGTTTTAGGCTGTCATGGAGCAACTCAGCCCCTTCCCTTCCTTGAGACAAACGTGCTTTCAGCAAATAAAGACAACACAGAACCTTGCTTCATGCTGGTTAAAAAAGGGCTGGAAACGGTTTTTCTGTGGGTCCCTGCCTACTAATTAAGTCTGATTGCAGAGACTTTGTCAAAGCAGAGGCCTTTGCTCGGAGACACAACCATGGGGACTGCCAGGCCTCGGGGTGCCGAAGCAGGCTTTGCTTTCCAGCACGCTGCTCCGTTTCGGTCTGCTCGGCATGGTGGGGCAGAGCTCATTTTTCACCCAAATCCTCAATGTCCTCAGTCCTGCCTTCGTGGGAGCCTGGAGGGAAAGGCAGGCAGGGCCAGAAGAGAGAAGGGCAGAAAGGATGGGAGCGGGCAAGCAGGGCGCAGGAGGAAAGTAGACCCTTGTTTGCTTTCCATCCCTCTCCGCTGAGAAACGGTTAATAGGTTGCAAGGTTTCCACCCTTCCAGGACGGAGCCTTTTCCTCCCCTTTCGAGTGCCCCCTGCCTTCCTCCTCCAGCGACTGGGAAGCTGTGACTGCTCTACACCGCTGACACCTCGGCTGCTCTGGAAACCCATGAACTGTTTGAGAAAGGTCAGCTGGCAGCCGCTGCATCCCTTCTCCTGCCTTCCCAGCCCGCACAGCCTCGGGCAGTGCAGGAGCCCCCTCTGTAGGCAGAGACCCACATTTACCAGCACCCCCTGCTCCCTGACATGTTTTTTTTTTCCAATATCCCCCCTCTTCGTCCACCCCAATCCAAGGGCCGGAGGGAGAGCGGGACTGCAGAGCTCTGTGCCAGCCGAGGACCGGGTCTCTGCTCCGCTGCTCATTAATAGCTGGCCCCGTTACACGCGACGTGAACCGAGGCTGGCCATCCAGCAGGACAGCAGATTTGCCATCAAAACAGCCAACGTCTTGCCAGCTTGCTGCTGGCAAAATAAAACAAGCACGCCTCTGTACAGCTCTGGGCTTCGGTACATCTCCTAGGTCCGGAGCTGCCCTCTCTCCAACCTCTCCAAAGCAGTCACCTACTTTTCTCTGGCCTCCCAAGAAAACCTGAGCTCCCCAGGGCTGCACGAGCACCTTCCCAGCCCGTGTTACAGGAGCTCCTACACAGTACAACAGAAGGAAACCATCCCCCCCGCCATGCTCCTTCTCCATCCTCTCTCCTGCACCTCCTCATCCCAGCGCTGCACATCATCCAGGTGATGCTCTCCAGCATTGCCCCCCCCCCCCAAACTACAGCCTTAAACCCAGCTCTGGTTCCAAATGACCCCATTTGGTCCATTTTATATGCTGCAAATCCTCCCCCCACCCAGGCACTTCCAGGGGCCAGCAGTGAATTAAGGGCAGCTGAACACCAGACTGGAAGTAGCCGAGGCAAAATTCCCGCCTGGATGCAAACAAGCTCCGTCCCTCCCAAAAGAGGAGACTTTCTGGGGGTGGGAGGTTAGCAGCTGAGTCAAGGGCTTCTGGCAGTTGTTATCAGCCACTACTCCTACGGAACAGTTTGACCACAGCTTTTAAGAGAATGTGTGAATTTGCCCGTGTTTACTGCACTCTGTCCTCACCAGTTACAGTGCCTCCTTGGAGATGCTCAGCCTGTGTTCACGCCATCCTTTTCCACACAGCCGGCTCTTCCACACCCCTCCCGCTCGGCCACACGCCCTGCGGATTTGCCAGCAGCCTCGTAAGGATTTGCTAACCCAGAGCATGAACCCCCCAGTTTGGATGGTCTCTAGCTGGGAGAAACATATACTCTTACCCGCTCCCAGGCCCCTTTGCAGGAAGCCCCAAGACGTGCTATCGCTCACGCAGACATGTGCCCCATGAAAAATAGGGGGGGGCAAAGTTAGGAAGGAAGATGATGAAGATCTTAAGTCAATTTGGAGGCACCCTGAAATAACTTGATTTCTCTGGTGTCCCGGGAGCACTCCTATCCGAGCCGTAACATTACTCATTTTCATTTGGAGAAGTTTCAGCATGTAACAAAAATATCTCAGGCTCAGTAATGAGGCAAGAAATCGTGCTTACGTAGCTGAGCAAGTAACATCACTCAACTTCCCTGTCCTTGCGGTGGAAGAAAAATGATTGGAGAATAAATTAATCCTAATAAATGTAGGGTTCTGATCAGGCATACATAACCAGCAGTGCGTCTGCAGGATGAGCAATTGATGAAGTCATTGCTTCAAAGGTGCCTTGATGCAATTAGTCACTTGTAAAACACGCAGCAGAGAGGAAAATCCCGCTCCTTTTGTTAAGGAGCATGAAAATGCTCCGTGCATCAGAGTGATTTATGGGTTACAGTGCAGCAAAATTAGAGCGCGCGGCAATTAGGGTTGTTCTCTCCAAGATGAAAAGCCGGGGGGAGATGAGAGAAAGGATGGACAGGATGCAGAAGGGCCAGATGAAGGCAATACGCCAACACCACATTTCTGTGCTCTTGGTTTTTAACAGGGATTATTTCCCCTTTGCACAAATCATTGCGGGGGGAAAAGCAGGCTTCACATGTAAAACTGGTGCCACTGAAGATGAATCAAGTCATTAATCACCAGCATGAGTATCTGTAATTAGAGCTGCCGGGAGTCACAGGAGCAAGAGTCAAAGGCTCTAACAGGATTATGGACAGAGCCAGATTGTTTTATGACTAATATTAGCAGATAAAGGGAATCTGGAGGAGCTCGAGGGGGTCAGCTGATGAGCGTGGAGGGCAGGGAGGAAGGCAATTCCCATTCCCAGCCCTGCTGCCCAGCTTCGGTGTCCACCGCACTGCCTGCCCACCGCCAGACACACAGAGAGGAGGGTAGAGGCTGGCCCCAGCACCCTCCTTGCGGGACACCCCGGGGGGACAGGACCGTCCCACAGCCCCCAGGGTGCGGGCTCAGCGCAGGGCCGGGAGCCGCAGGGAGCTGGCTGACCCGGCCTTGCCGAAGCGGTGTCGGACCCGGTGCAGCTCGGCGTGTTCCCGACGAAGGCGCCAGCTGTTTGCGGCTGGAGGAAGCAGGCAGATGCCGAGCAGCCCATCCTCGCAGTGCACATCTGGGGCAAGCGGGGAGCGCCTGTGCGGCTACTCGCCTCCCACCTTGCCCAGATGAACCGGGCAGCTTTCCCACGTCCCCCCCTCCATCACTGGCTGCCTCTCCAGCTCACACGCTCCCACCTCCAGCCCCGTTCCCAACAAGCCCCGGCATGCCTCTCCGCTGCCGCCCGCTTTCGGGACTGGAGGGAGCAGGGAGGCTGGGAGCTGGGGCCAGGCAGAGCAGGCACCAAAAGTCCCTCACAGCCCCCCCGGGAGGGGAACGTGCAGCCTCTCGCTAGGTCCAGGGGCCCCAGCGCCCAATTTTCAGCAGCTATTGCTGCTTCTCTGAGCTCATTCTTGAGGACTGGAAAAGGTCTGGGAGCTTTCAAAGAGAGCTTGTTAGCTAAATTAAGAAGACAACGGTCCGTGCCTTTGCCCGCAGAGAGCAGGGTGCTGAGACAGGGCTGAGCTGCCAGACACCATCCTGGGGACATCTGGGAGCAGCAGCTCCATCAGCTGCAGGGCTGTGGGAAGACCCCCAGCGAAATCAGGATGCCAAGAGGGAATAGTCCCCACAGCCACCACACGCTGTTCCAGCAGGGTCCAGTTTGTCCCCGTGCACCCAGGTGGGATGGCCATTCCCCATCTGCTTGAGCTGTGCTCCAGGATGGAGCAGACCTGGTGGCTTCTTTTAGCTATTGCTCCTGCTGGCCCTGGCCCCTGGCGGGACAGGCACATTCGCCTGGGTTTGACACTCTCTCCTGCTACCAAGACAACACCAAAGTTGTCTGGAGGAACTGGAAATTGAGATCTGAGAATAATCTGAAGCCAAGTGTGAACTTTTGAGGCCTGGGAGAAGACATCACGGTAAACATTAACTGTACGTGAATTTGGACCGCTTGCTTTTAACTGGCTCTTCTGGATTTAGAGTCCATGCGCAATTCAGTTTTTGGCCGTTACTGCTGAGTGCCTCAATTTCCCGGGCTGAACAATGAAGCTGGTGAGATTTATCGATTTCCACAGATGACAGCACAGGATAAAGGAAAGTATTATCTGTGGTTGTGTGCAAGCTCTCCTCTCTCGGTCCAGCCATGCAGCTAACACCTGCGCTCCTGCCTTCGGTGTCCTTACAAGTGTGCACACATGTGAGTGTGCCACAGAGGGCCAGATGGAGAGCGGGGTCCCGCAGCCAACGTTCCTGACTCCACCATCACTCCAGGCATGTGACCGGGGAAAAGAGTGAGCCTTATCAGTGCCAGCAAATTGACCTATCTGCAAAGGACCATGGGTCTCTCTAGGGTTGAAATTCAGATCTTCTCAGTGGGGGTAATGCTCATATTGGTGAGGCCAGTCCCAAGAACAGCCCAGCAGAATGACTGCAGGAGCTGGGCTGCTATGCAGGAAGAGCCATTGCCAGGCTCCGAACGCCGGTAAGGTATTTCCTACCCTAGTGTCACCCTATTTCATCAGGGTGAGTCATCAGACCACCACAAAAAAACCTCAGGAAAAAACCTTGCTTCTGTAGTCATGATCAGAAACTTCCTTTATTAAATTAATGACCATCCCCTATCTGTCATCTCACTGCTAATAAAAAGAAACGAGGGCTGGAAGAAGTGCTGCAGACTGGTGCCTGGAGCCAGGCTTGTATCAGCAGAACTCGTGTCCAGTAGCGCTGCAGAGCTGCTGCCGGACACCGCACGCAGGAATGGGAGGAGGTATTATCCCCAAACCAAACAGCTCTCCAGCATAAACACGGTGGTTCCCCTTCTCCAATACCCCTTAGGATGCTGCTTCAGCGCAGCATCCCTAATCAGTACAGCCCTGAAACACTCATTTGGCCACAGGGACAAGCTCATCTCACTGGCTCTAACTGGACCAACATGACATCCTTCCTCAAATACATCCCTCACATGGGACAGATGAAAGGATGCACTTAAATGCTCGCTGCTAAAATGATCCCCTCTGGGATGTATCAACCCCTTCCCCACCATTGGCATGACGTGTGCTAGCAAGGAGAAAGACCTCACTAGGTCCAAACGACACCAATTCAGAAAATGAAGCTTTCTCTATCCCAGGGTTCCTGGAGACATGACGCCCATTTGAAAGAGATGTTCTTTCCTCTGCAAACAAGCCCCAGCGGCAGGTCAGCACCACCCACCCCTCCCTCCGGCAAAGGAGAGGTCATGGTCCCATTCTCTGGAAGAGCAGGATTACAGGGATGGAAAGAGTTCAGAGACAGTCGCTCCCAGCAAAGACCAAGTTAACCTGATGCTGAGATAAGACCGCTCCTTGACCCCACCACACAGGCCCCATCGGTGGGAACCCAGCAGGGGAACGCTGCAGAATATCCACTCTATCCCCCATAACCCAAACTAGCCACAGCAGTATTTCCTATTATGTCTCCATAACCTAATCTGACCCCCTCTAGGGTCTCCAGATTAATATCTGAGAAAGCTCACAAGTCCAATCACCCAATTACAGGGAGGAAAGGTTTAGCCTATCTAAACAGCATGAAATGTAACATAGCCCCAGCTGCCCCCTCCCTCCCAAGAGCCAGATCTCAATCCCTAGCAAGCTGAACAAACTGGGAAGGGGTCACGGGGGAGATGGGGAGGGTCTCTCCCTGCTCTTGTATCATATGAAACCTGCAGGAGGAGCAGCTATTTTAATTGGCAAATCCCCTGGCTCAAGGTTTAATACCTCTCCATTTTTTGCTTAACTTCCCTCAGACCAAAGCAACATGGGGAACAGATGACATGCCCCACCTTGAGCCGTTTGCCCAACAAGGGGAGTCCCCATTGTCTCGGTGATGGTCCTCAGGACACACAGCGTGCACAGCCCAGCTTGGGAGATGCAGGGATGAAGGGCTGGTACCACCATGAGCCATCTAACACAGATGCGCCTGGGGAACGGTGTGGGTTAGAGCAGCCCTGACGCCGGCAGGGCAGAGCTGGCAAGGGGCAGGATCACAGCCCAGAACGACTGCAACGTCCCCACAGTACCTCCTGCACTGGGGTTGAGAGGTTTCAAACAGGACAGAATAGGCTGTCCCAAGGCAGCCTTTGTGCCTCCTTGGATCCCTTTCCTACCCTTATTTCCTTCCAGAGAAGCGTGGAGGGACACCATCTAACTTTTTGGATTGTATTTCAGCCACCTGACAAAGCTGAACGCATGGGAAACCTCAACAGCAGCCAGAGGAGTGGAAAGCAGATTCCCCATCCCGTTCAGGATCTTATCTCACGCTTTGGCTAGCATGAGAGGAACATGCGAAATCTCCAGAAAGATCCTAACCTGGCAGGGAATCCCAGTCTGGGCGTCATTCAGAGCCCATCCAAAGGGAAGACCCATGTGTCTTGCTCAGCGAGCACGCCCAAGTTTCCTCCCAGAGCAGGGTTGTGTTGCATCCGTGAATGCCCCACAGACTAAATTTTCCAAGTAGCTCAGGGCGACATGGCCAAGTGCCAGCTTTGCAAGCACAGACTGAGCTTCCCTCCAAATTCCAGCCGCAACTTATTGATTAGAAAAGCCTGTCTAGTCAATAAAGGCTCCTATGAAAAAGTTCCACTGAACTGCGCTCACATGCCATGATCCGTCTGACCGCGTTAGCAGCCTTCGCTTTTGATGCTTTCTGACAAGATGGATTTGTGGCCTTGACTTTTCCAGATCAGGAGAAACTTAATCCTAGAGGATAAAATTACAGACCAGTAAAAAAAACCCTCCATGACTGGCCTCATTAACTGCCATTTAAGAAGTTTAGCTAGAAGGGAGCATCTCCAGCTGTCCTTTGCCCTGAGGCAGAGGTAGCTCTGAACAGACAGCACAAAGCCCTTGGCAAACACTGTGCTCTCCAAGTGCATGACATACTCGTGGCACCATCCAGGCTGCTCCGTCCTCTGCAGTCAGCAGGGAACGGGCAGACAGTCCCAGCTCCCCACCGATTAAGTGATTTGGGAGAAAGCAAAGATAATGCCCACTTCTGTCCAAAAGGTGTCTGGGCAGGCAAACGCCAAAAAAACCCTGGAACGACCATATGGAAATGTGAATTAATGAAATATTTCAGTAACTGACTCAATCCTAGTTGAGAGCTGAGAACCCTCCACCTCCCTTCTGCTTTCCAGGATACAAAAATGACACTGGTAGGCGGAAATAACTACAGCTGTCCCAGTGGGAGAGAAATCAGTGAGCGTAATGGCCAAAATTAAGCACTTGCTTGGTGCTATTGCACAACACATCCCAGGAAGCAGCTTCCAAAAACTTGACCTTCTCTTCAAAGGCTTCTTTTTGAATCATCTTTCCTTTCGCTAACAAGTGAAATGGATTCAGCGCTCAAGAAGGCTACTCTGGGTGTCGAAAACATCTCTACCCATGCGCTAGTTACAGGAGAGGCAGCAGCAGCAACAGCTTCCACAGAGCAGCCCTGCCCTGCCCAGGCTCGCCGCACACAGGCAGTCACAGATGAAGCTCTGCTGCATTTCCACCCCCAGCACATAAGCGAGTTAGTCCTCCCCGAGCAGTGGTTGTGATCAGCCGAACACCTGCCCACCAAGAACCCAGCTGAGATCCACCAGGAAGACCACCAAGGAACGAGTAGGTAGAAGACAACCAAGCAGTGAGTATAAGACTGGCAATAGTGGGTCACCAGCTCCTGACTACCATCCTCTACTTTGGTGATGTTTAAGGACCTCTTTTGAACACAAGTCACGCACACAGATGCCCCCTGAAAGAGCTGCTGCTCGCTCCCATGCTGAGCACTGACCTTCCTGACCGCCAGCATCACTGCGCTGAGAGCAGCAGTCTGGTATCATAGACAGGAAAAGCAGAAGAGCTGCTCTCCTGAAACCAGCAGAGTCTCTTTTCCAAGTCTCAGTTTGCGACCCACCAGCTGCAGAGCCTACATCCCCGGGACAGCTTATTAGAAAAATGGCACCTATGCTAATATCGGTCCCTAGCACTCCTTATAGAGAGAGCTTTGCCACCACAGGGCTTTACAGAGGTAGTCAATGCTATCACCCATGCTCAAGATCATTAGCATCTTTAAAAACAACTGGTTTAAACACTCATGCTTTAATATCCTCCACACTTCATTAGCATGAATTAAAACTCTGGTCGTTCACGTATTTACCCAGCTCCTGGCTGGACCTGAAGCTCCTACAGCTTTCTAAGGGCAGTGTCAAGTCCTACTACTCTCTCTGGTGCCCAGCCTGTTTGGAAGGCAGGAATCTAAGGATGATTTTAAGGCACGTAATAGGAGTGCAACCTGGTTGTACAAAGATTGCACTGACAGGCACAGTATTTGTTCTGGCCTGATGGCTTTTTCTCTTCTTCTTCCAGCCTATCACTGGTTTTCACATGACAGTAGCAGCACAGCTTGCACACAAGAAGGTGTACTGGAAGTGACGGTTGCCATAGCTATATCTATACAGCCCCGGCCATCCAGACACGTCAGAATGATGCTCTACAGAACAGAGTTAAGTTATAAATAAGATACTCTCAAGCCTCAATTCGGAGCACTACTTGCAAGTGTACAAAACACTAAGCCTTCTGGTTTGACCTCTTTCACTTTCTTTTATAGACAGGATGCGTATTCAAAGACTCCTCTGCAGAACAGCATTGCTCCAGAGACGCCTGTCACTCTGGCGCAGTGACGTGCACAGGTTTTATATAACCATACCCTCAACTTCTGTACATCATCCTGCCCAGCCTTCTCCCCAGTCACCCTCCCCAGCTCACCCACCAGCTCTTCTCCACACCACAGTCCTGTATACAGAGGGCCCTAGTCTACTAGAGCACTCTGACCAAGCTGCCAAAGCCTGATTCTCCTGCTGTGAGGTCTACGTGATCCCCAACAAGCTCCTTCAGCAGGCTGTGTTTCTGTGCTCCGTTCTTTGAGGATTACAAGCTGTTCTGGATGAGGGCTACCTCTTCTTCCGAACGTGATCACCGCCAAGCCAAAGAGCCCCAGGAGCAGCTGGAATCCCTCAATGACGTGAGAAATAATAAAGTTTGGGAGACTCTGCTCAGATCTCACCTGTCCTTCTGCGACACAGCACCTCGTGACCAACAGCAGCACTGCTGTATGAAAGCAAATGAGCGGCACTCTTTCTTTTGTATAGCTTTTCCAACTAACACCCCACAATATCCCCACGTATGTTAACCCAGCTGTCAACACACACTCAGCTGTAGAAGTGGTACCACAGAGAGGAGAGGGGAAACCACGGCGTAAGAGCCTACGCAGAACAGGACAGAAGACGATGGGCCGGGAGAGAGGTAGAGTCTCGTAATCCACCTTTCGCAATCTGCTAGCAGCACAGAGCAAGCAGGGCATTGTGACAATGTCACATTCGCACTCACCGTCACCTTCAACCACAGTGACAGCAAGCGCCGCTTTCACAGAATCACAGAATCGTCCAGGTTCCAAGGGGCCTTTAACAGCATCGAGTCCAATCACTAACCCAGCACTGCCCAAACCACCACTGCCCCATGTCCCTCAGCACCACGTCTGCCCAGCTTTTAAATACCTCCAGGGATAGCGATTCTACCGCTTCCCTGGGCAGCCTGTTCCAGTGCTTGACAACCCTTTCAGTGAATAATTTTTTCCTAATATCCATCCTAAACCTCCCCTGGCATAACTTGAGGCCGTTTCTTCTTGTCTTATGGCTTGTCACTTGGGAGAAGAGACAGACCCCCACCTCGCTACACCCTCCTTTCAGGGAGTTGTAGGGACTGATAAAGTCTCCCCTCAGCCTCCTTTTCTTTGTTTCTCTGCATCTTCCCAGTTCTACCCACTTGAGACTGGAGCCCAAGCAGGAGGAGCTGGCTTCACGCTCAAGGAGCACAGCTATGACACGTGCTTTGCAGGGGTACGGGGCTGACCCACCGTGGTGGTGGGGGATAACTGGGAGGTGCCACGTATTCCAGTGGTCAGCACATGGCTCCTGACAAAGCAGCGAACGTGAAGCTGGGGGGGACCTGGGACTTGCACCCCGCTCCGCTCTTGGAGGCGAGTACTGTTCCATGATGAAGGTCTCATGCTGAGGTTAACTCACTGCCCAGCTCTTGTGACCTCAGGGAAGGCATTTTATCTCTCTTGGTTTTTTTCCCTCCATCTGCACAGCAAGGGAGAGCCCCCCGCATGATCTGCGGGAGGAAGGGTCTGGCTTACAAACGGCAAAGTGCTCTGAGATCCTCTCGTGGCTCACACACTGAAACCACCAACTCCACAGGCCTCCTCACCCTCCCGTGCGCAGGTGCATGGCGGCCACCCACCGAGTCCCCCACAGAGAGCCGGGGCCCAGAGGCATGGCAGGAGCTCGGCACCATCCTGTGGCCCCCGGGGCTGATGTTTGTCAGCCTTGGCCAGGCCCTTTTGGATAGATCCGTGGTCGGAGACCTGGCAGCAAACAGACAAGGGCAGGATGGAAAGAAAACTGCACCAGGGAGAGGAACATTGAGAAAGACACCGAGGAGCTCCCAGAGCTACAAAGCAACACAGCAGCGACATGGCCACCACCCCAGGAGCGCCACAGGCCCCCCACAAGCCCACAGATCCCAACACGTCACACAGAGAAAGCCCAGCTCCTCATCCTCCCCTAGCTGTCCCCAGGCCTCCTGTGTGTGTGCTACAAGCACATTCAAAGTGCTTTTTTTATTTTTAAACCTTGCATTTTACAGGCTCACAGCAGCTGCCCCAACCTGCGCCGGCCCCCAGGTGGGTCCGACCTCCCAGGTGGGCCCTGGAGACGGTCCAGAAGGTGTTAAACCAGGCACAGGTCTGCCTGTCCCCACCCGAGGACTCCATCCTTCATGTTCCAGATGAAGCCTCCCACCGCAGCTCGTTGGTTCCCAACCCTAAATCCAGGGCAAGGATCCTTCTGTCCTTCTACCCATCGTGAGCTGAAGGAGGCAGCACTCCCCATGCAGGACCATCTGAGTGGCTGGGCTCAGCTCAACCAGGGGACCTTCTAAGCCAGGGCCACCACAACAGGCAATGGCAATACTCCAGGTCCCCAGTCCAACATGGGCAGGGACACGGCCTGGCTACGGCAACCAGAACTGAGACATAAAAAGCACTTTGCACTGCGGTCATATTATCCCCTCGTCCCTCCCCCTCATCCCCTTTGGAGCTTCTTAACTTCAGAAACCTTCCTCCAGAGGAGTGTTGGAGTGACAGAAAACATTTTCCAAGCCTAATATCAGTTCCAGATGTTCACAGCCATTTCAGTTTGTACCTCACCCTGTAAAACACATTTCTCCCTCTCCCTCTCTCAAGTGCAGCGCCTGCTTCGTCCATGACATAATGCGCTGGCGGGCTCAGCCGCGCACACACGCGCGCTTGCGCCCTCTTCGAGAGCCCCATGTTCAAACAAAGAGCATCACTCAACTACAAAGCCGTCGCACACATGGAGTTATGAGTAATTTCACAAGTTTTAATAAACAGTTGGGGATGTAATTGCTCTCCGTCTTCTCCGCTGGCTCCCAAGTGGAGAGCCGCTCGCTCCCCACGCACTGGTGTTGAAAGTGTGGTTTGTTTCGCACACAAGTTCACCTCCTATTAGCCTCAGATGGTCCAAGGGCTGTGTTTTTCTAAGCACCAGTAATAAGACTCTTTAAAAAGCACATACAGCCGGGGGCAGCCGACCCACGCGAGCTCCCACCTCCTTCTGTGGCATCGCCGCCCCGCATGGAGCCCGGCAGGGTGCAGAGGGGACGCACGTTACACCAGCCTCAAAACTCCCTCCTGAGACTGCTCCAAGAAGAAGAGGAGCAAGTATTTTCTTCCTCAAGGGAAAGGCTACATCTTCCACTTGCAAAGCAAGGGGGAGGCCAAGGAGTTTTGGTAGCGTGGGAAAATGGAGGCTTTTGGGGGACAGGAGGGAGGCAGAAGGCAGGTTAGGCAGGGGCCAGGTACCATCTAACTTGCCATGGGGCTGAAGAGCAGGTTGGCACAGCTCTAGCCCCAGCCAGTGCCAGGAATCCCAACAAGAAACGGCTATAACTACAATAAAACAAACAAACAAAGCCGTACAAACACAAATAACCCACACGTTTAAACTCAAGGGATCCAAGGGATGAATGGCAGAAGCACCAAGAGTGCTCAAACCTTGCAGGATCCTCCCAGCCCAGCGCTGCCATGCTCTCCAGATACCCAGGGTGCACCTCCCAGCAGTGGCAGCAACCTGCTCCTACCTGCCCGCGGCCACGAGGCTGGTGGGGAAGGAAGATCTGCCAATATCCATCAAAAGCCATCCAAATTTCATATCCTCCACCCCCCTTCCCAAGGCTTTCTTCTTCTGGGGTTGACTTATTTTTGTGTGGATGCTGCTCAGAAGTGACGGAGGTGTACAACATGACGGGTGGATGATGGTGATGAGGGGATACCCACGGTAGGATTTTTGACCGGGTGACGCACGGTACCAAGCAAAGCCTTTAAGAGCTGCAGCAGTCAGCATCTCTGCAAACCTACGCCAAGGTATTTGCAAGAATCAAGTCATCTGGCATTAGGGGCCTGTAGGGTAAGAAAGGAATGAAGGCAGGAATGTTGTTTCGTTATAAACAACATCGAAAAAAAGGAGAGATTTAGGATTGGCTTTTCTCTTTAATTGTTAATGGGGTCATTCTGTCCCAAATGGTCCCCCAGAGCAGGGAGAGGGGAGGGCAGCTCCCCACAATGAATTCGATCGCCTGTCAAACACATGGCAGTCATAAAAGGAAAATAATAATAATAATCTGTATTTCCTACTCTGGCTGCCAGGCAAAGATCCAGCCACTTCAAAGGAGAAACCCCACGTTTCCCCAGTCTGGCCTCACCTGACCAACGTGTGAGCAATCTGGAATCCCCATCCAAAACAAAGCCCCTCCTTTGGTGGCTTGTTTTCTTTCTCCGTTACTGGAGGGTGCCCCTCCAAGATAAAGAACAAGCCTTCTTCCATGCCGGGAAATGGGAAACATGACCCAGGGGCCATGGCCACATCGGGCAGCTCTGGAAGTGGATGCTGGCAAGGCGTAGGAGAAAGGTCCTGCGGGACAGGACTGGTGTATGAGCCAGGAACCAGAGCTCCTTCTTGCGGGGGTCTCCACAAACAGCCGGGGCACCCCAGAATGTGAAGCCCTGGCTCTCTGCAGCAGGAAAAGTCAAGCTCTTGCAGCACGAAAATTTTGGATATGGCGGCAAAAAGAGGCTGCAGAAGCAGAATAGATGGACCTGAGATGAACAGAGGGTGACAACTTCCCTGTGGCTGTCAGCTGGAGCAGCTTCCCCTGTGGCAGCTCGTGGCAGCAGAGAGCTTTGGCCCAGAAATCACTTACAAAATCAGCGAGGAGAAGAAAAAAAGCCACCACCACACACAGAGAAAGGTTCTGACCAAGACCTAAGGACTGCCTGTGTGCAAATCCTGATCTTGCTCTGAATGATCTTCCTGAAATTACCTTCCCGACAGAGAAACGCAGACAAACGTCTTGTCAGGATGTCCAGGAAGCCCCTGCAAGACTGCAGGAGCACAGCAAGGTTCCCCCCTCCATTGCCAGCCACGTCCCCATGTTCAGTCTGGTCCCTCGTCCTTTCAGGCAGCCCGGACACCTTGCCTCACATAAGCTCACCAGGCTCCACCTTAAAACAAATGAGGTTCTTAACGACCCAAAGCCGTAGCTGTTGAAAAGTCTTGCTCCAGTGATGGGTGGAAACCCTTTTCCTATGTTCCCTTACCCGGAGGTTTAAAATTCAGTACTGCCAGAGTCTGGGGGAAGGAGCCCTTCGCTCAAAGGTAAATCTCTGTTTTGGTCAACAACGCTGGCCATCCCTGACGTGTCACATGAGCTTTTTTAACAAACAACATCCAAAATCCTCGAGCAAAGAGCAGTAGGAGGTTTTGCCTGGCTTTCCCTGCAGCAGTAGCATCACTCAAGGTCTCAAATCTAATACCGAAATACACCACTGATTCACCCAAATCAAACCCCATCCTTCACACCCCTCCACCTTGCCCAGCAGCTCCTGGAGCGTGGCTTGAATTGCTGACAAAGCCTTTGCAATGCAGGGAGCGCTCAGTCCAAGCCTGAGCTGGGAACAAAACTCCAACCCAGGGAAGTTTCAGGTTCCCCCGGAGATGTTGCATGCTGGTTAAGTAATCCCTCTAAACATTGCAGGCTTTAAGTTACTTCAATAGGTGTGTGAGGCAACTTAAAGAGTTCTTTCAAAGGCTGGCACACAATGCAATACTCACTGGAACGGACCAGTAAAGCCCTTGTGTTGCTGAGGGCTGACCTTCCTCCCACACCCACCATCCTGTAGCATTTCAGACTGAGCAGATCAAACAGTCGCTTCAGTCAGAAACTCCAACTCACAGCTTTCCTACCCCAAAAGGGCAAATAATTTCCTTCTGCCACGCTGCATTTTTGTATTTCCCCTTCCCCTCAAATAGCTATGTTTGTAGAAACCTTCAGAAACCTCTCCTGAATGAAGCAGGTTTGATATCTCATGTAACACCTCGGCTCTATGCCCCATTCTCCACAAAAGCAGTGGGTCCCAGCCCGGTGGGGCGCAGGATGCATCCCCCCGCGCCAAGAGGAGCTCGCCCTCGCAGCCGCACCCACCTGTGTAGAGGTCCGTGTCCGTGTACTCATCCACCTTCTTGTGCTGCAGGACGTAGTCAGACACCTTCGTCCCAATGGCAGGCTGCACATCCAGCCACTCCAGAGAGACCACGGTGCTGGAGGGCTCCACGTTGGGGGAGAGCCGCAGGCTAGGCAGGAGACAGGAAAGGAACCACATAAGACATCAGCTCCCTTTTTGGGGAGGAATCCACCTCTACAGGCAGCACAGCCCCTGGCAGGGCTCACACTCGTACGCGAGACAGGGGGCACAGGGGAGAGCGTGTAGGTGAGCACAGAAGAACTTCCAGTTGAAGTTCAGTTGGGTGCAACCTATGCAACGTGTGTCCTTACCTCCCCCTGCTCCTCTGTAAAAGCCTAGGTTGTGCAACTGCAACCCCAAATATCCCATCTAAAGGAACCTTCATCTCCTGGGAGAACTACCGAACTTCAGCAGCCCTGTGGGGAACTGGAGACCAGCTGCCCAGGAGCAAAAGAGAAGAGGAGGATCCAGTTTAACCTTTATGCAACCCAGCAGGGCTGAGCCTCGAGGAGGGGAGGGTCTGCTCTGTGCTGCCAGCGAGCGAAGGCGAGGGAGGGAGAGAAGGGGCAGGTGTGGCTGTGAATTTACCCAGCTGCAAATGAGCAAAGCCTCTGATGGGTGTGAGCAGAAGCCAAAGCAGGGCAGCTGTGCAGGAGCTCCTGCCCGGAGCAGGGGCCACGTCAGTAGGGATGAAGGCAGAGCAGCCCTGTCCTCCTGGCCGTGATAGCATTAAGGCGTCCTCTGCTCTTTGCGTCGGGGTAAACGACAACACAAAAGTCCAGGGCTACAGAGAGTCCGGCTCCAAACATACGAGGCTGTTTGTCGAACTCGGGATGGGAAATGAATCCCCCCTGAGGATATTGGCTCACTGAGAAGGTGTTCTGCTCCTTGTGGATTGCTGGAGCCAGTCTTCCTGCTTTCTCAGCTAATTTTCCATCAGTTTGCTCCCGATTTGCTCTTGCTCTGACAAGCCACAATGAATTGCACTGTAATTCCATTTCTTTCAGCATTTGAAATCCCATTCTACGAGCCCTGCTAATCAGGTGATGAAAATCTATAAGGAAACCTTCCAGGGCCACAGCCGGAGCCAGGATATCCTAAAGGCATCAGTCACGCAGTAAGGAGCACTGGACGGCGGCCCCGGGGCTCACCGGCGAGAGGAAGGAGGTGCCCGTGGGCCGAGCCTGTGGGAAAGGGGCTGGTGGCGGGGGGCTGTGACCCGCGGGAGGGGCTCGCACCGATACGTACACAGGCGGAGGGAGAGGACTGCAGTTCGGGAGTCCGTTCTCATCGAAGGCGTTGAGGTCACACCTGCACCAGTCTTCGATAACATCGCCTTTCCCCGAGCACCAGTATGAGCTCATCAGGGCTCCCTTGAAAGCCTGACGTGAGAACAAAAAGCGTGAACACGTGTGCTAAAGACTCGGGGAGATCCAGCCAGTGGCTCGGCCGCGCGGCACTGAGCGTCAGGGGTGGGTGTGCACAGAGCTTGTGGATCGGGAAGTACAAGGAGATCCTCCCCAGCTCTGCCACGGACGCTCTGCATGGCCCTGGGCATGGCCCTTCACCTCCCTCTGCTTTAGCTCCCGCAGATCGAGGGATGCTGGCTCATCCCTGGGTGCCGCTTTTAGCGTGGGGACGGGGATTATCTGCACGATGGCGCCTACAGAGGGGATCTCCTGCGCTGGAGGACTGAGCTGCCTGAAGAAACACAAACCGCAGCCTGTTTGTGACACTGGAGATCACACGTAGGGTACCTTTATACTGCAGCTGCGCACAGAGAAACCCTTCCATGCGCCCATCCCATACCTGTTTCTGCCCCCACTAAGAATAAAGTAATTCCTATGCCCCCAACAACACAGACCACTTCCAACCTTCTCGTAGGTCTGTTATTTATACGAGCTGCCCTCCTGCAAGCAAACTGCTGCTTTGTTCACTTGCATAAGGAATGCTCACAAGCAAAACAGCAGTATCTGGAAGAAAAAAAAAATAAATTCCTGTAAAATATTTGCAGGGTGTTCCCCAGCCGGGCAGTGTCCCCTCTGCAGGCTGTCCCCAGCCTGAAACTGCTCCTAACGATGCCAACGGATCCCTAGAATAACAGCTGTCCATCTGCCAGGGTCTGAGCCTGAACCGGTTTGATTGAATTCCCAAAGCCTTCCAGGTCTTTGGTGGTGTCTTCCCCGCGCTCATCCCGCAGCTCCGGGATGCTTGGTGTCGGTCCCCACACTGCAGGACGGGGCATCCCTCGCTCCGTACCCTGCTGTAGTTCAGGTTTCATCGTGGTTTCTCCTTCTACCTTTGCCTGTCGTGGCTAATTAAACCTCCAGCTTGGAAGAAGCATCTCCCCCTGCACACACACGCGGCCAACGCTCAACCCGGCCCCGGGAAGCGACAATGCCTTGCTAGAATAATCATAACACCGAAACTTCGTCCACTAAAACAAACCTCTTTGTAATGCTTTTTGACCTTTTAAAAGGCACATTTCGGGGCCGAAATGCCTTCGCGGGTCCTCATCCGTGCAGAGCAGCCTTGCTGCCAGCCTCCGCGCAGCCCAGCTCGCCGCAGCTCGATTCCGCCCATTCTCAGCCGCCTGCGGATGCCTGGCCCCGGCGATACCGCCCGCGCCGCCAGGTTACGCCTTAAAGATAAAACCGTGCCCTTTGAGGAGGACAGGGACGGCTCCAGCGGCTGCAGCATTTAGTAGAAAACTCTAGGAAAAGCGCCATCCCGGGGAGGTTTCTGAAAAGAGGAGGTATAAATAGAGCCTGACGTCAGGGCTCCCATTGTCCAGGGTTTTGTTGCTCTCCCCAAACACCCCCAGCACCTTTAACGAGGCGCCTCGAGGCTCTCGCCTCTGAAACATTTTCTGCTTCCAGGCATTTACAAAATGGGACTGTTCCAGAGCAGGAGGGGAAAAAAAAAAAAAAAAAAAGGAAAAAAAGGAAGGAAAAAACATGTGAAAGAGAGAAAATGTGACGTTATTTTATTTTCTTCTTTAGAATGTAATTGAAGCACTGGGCTGGAAAGGACATCTCAAAGTAATTGGGGAGCAGCAAAGACAGAGAGGAGTTTATCTGACACACGGATAAATGGGTGCAGATACCATTCCGTAGGGAGCAGTGGGTCTGTGCAGGACGGAAACAGAAAGGGATGCACGTAGGTGGACGGGGAAGCGTGTGCCCTCCCCACGAAGCAGGATAAATACGTATGTCGTGGGTGTGTGTGTGCACAGACATGCACTGTGGGCAAAGACAGATGTCGGGTGACCCCTGGAAGAGCTGTACCGTCACACCGATGGCACCGTTCCGCTGTCACCCTGTCCCCAGCCCCGACCCCTGTCACTCCACACGCTCCCTCCCTGGTCCCTAACCCAGTGCCTCCCTGTACACCCCCAACCCACGGAAGGAATCCTGCCCACCCCATCCATGCCCTTTAGCCAAATCCAACAGTCAACTCCTTCCTTCCATTTTCTTTTTTCCGATGGTAAGCGCAAGGCTGGATGAGCAATCCCCTCTGCTCTGCCTGCCCAGCCTCACGCGCATTTTAATTAGATCCTGCAGGTACCCAGCCGTCATCTGCCTTGTGTCAACCTTCACACAAACGAGGTTAGCTAATCGATGCGTCCTTCAATTGCACTCATTAAGGCAAGCACACCTACGCGCGCTAACCGGGTTACTCGGCGCACGGCTGGCCCCCGGAGCTGGCTGCTGCCTCCATCCCATTTCCAGCAGCCGGCTGACATTGGGATGGCCGGGCAGTCAGGACTCGCCTTTCCAGCAGGATTTCTAGCCAGTGGTTCCCAGGATTTTCCCATCGGCACCAGGGAGCGCGCGTTGAAGGGTGAGGAAGTGGCAAAAGCAAACTTGACGGGGGGAAACAGGTAAGATCGTGCAGGAAGGCGGGATGAAGCTCCCGGCACAAAGATGTTCACCAACACTTTAGGAGGTTCTATACCCCCTGTGGGGACACCAGCCTGCTCCCTGGGGACACACACTTGCTCCGCAAAAACTTGAGGACAAACGGAGGGTCTCCATGAGCTTTGAGGAGTCTGTGGTCCTCCCAGCCCTGAAGCCAGGTACAGCTTTCAGTGCAGGTTGCACAGAGCCCACGCTTCCTTCCCTCACCTCCCCCAGCCTGGTCCGGGCTCTGGCTGCGGTGGCAGAGGCTGTTCTCAGGCCCTGGTGGAGATGAGCAGTGGAAGCCGCCTTCCCTTGCAAAGGCAATAGCTTTAACCAGCCCAGCCCCAAAGGCACGCTGCAGGCATGGGCTCCTCCACAGGTGGCAACCACATGAAAACCTCTCCTTCCTTTTCTCCTTCTGAACACATAGCTCAGGAGGGATGGGAATGCTCACACAAACCCAGGAGAAAGGCAGCTGCCACCTAAACCAGGAGCCCAACGGCTCAGGAAGACCAAGAGCAATGGTCAAAGGATGCAGCAAAGGTGCCGAGAAATGTCCCATGGACAGCTGCAGCCTTCAGGAGAGCTGCAGATGGGAACGCATGGGGACCTCCCTGGTCTGCAGTGGCCAAGGACAACCTTCCCCTCCTGCCTTGGAGTGGGCACCTCCATGTCTGTCCTTCCCTACTGCCATGCTCAGAAATGTGCAGCAAACACTCTCCTCCTTGCCAGGAGAAAGCACATACAACAAGAAGACCATCTCCAACACAACCATCCATCTCTGCATCAGGCGCTTCACCATGGTGGTGACACCAAGCTGGGAAAACCCAAGAGGCTCAGGAAGCGTGAAGGGCCTCCCAGGAGCAGCCCTGCCTGCTGGGGATGGCAGAGCGGCCCCCGATGCACCGTCCTGCGCTCACCAACCGCTCCCCGGGATCTCAACGCCCCTCCGTGCCCTAAGGCAATTTTATCTTTCATTTAAAAGTATCCAAATTGTATTGTTTCCCTGTGAGTCAGCCCATTTAGTTTATGTCCTTCAGTGCCAGAGGGGAAATTTATGAGATGAGAAACTGGCTCGAAACGTTTATTTTCTAGATGACGAGTCATGCCATTAGATATATAGCATTATGAATCATAGGAACAGCATCTAATTTGCTCTTAAAGGTATAATAGGTCTGACTCCCCACACCCATACACACACATATATTGGATTGATAGTTCCCCCATAGGATGGCTAGTTCATTTGTTTTGACATGAGCAAGACTTACAGGACCATAAAGTCCCATCTTACCATAAGTTAAGCCTATTCATAAAAAAAATATTAGGGAAACGAATGATCAGCTAAGCACATTCATCCTACACTCGATTGCATATGGATCTTTCTCCTGTTGTTATTTGTGCTCAGGGGGAGGCCATTTGGCCCCGTTTTATAGCTTAGACGCTCTGCAACAGAATATAGAAGAACATTTCCTTTGTCCTCTGTTAGACCTGGCTGATGGAGGGAGAAGCATTAAGTTATTTCTGACCGTGGGTTTTCTGGTAACATCCCTGGAGAGGTAAATTATACGACATGAAGGAACCTTTCAGATCAGCGTTTGCAGGACTCAGCACGCACCACAGGGCCTGGTGTTTCCAGATGGGGTACTGGAAAGGGCATGTGTTGGGTGCTTATCTCTGTTTGAACATCTGGTCTTCTCCATGGCTGACAGGGATATCAAAATCTGGCTCGATTGTTTCTTTGGGTCTGGGTTTCTTTGTGGATGGTATGCACACCTCAGTTTCTGGAAAAATTAAAAAGGAAACACAGGGAAATGAAAAAATACCCATAAATGAGCAGGGAGGCTGGACATAGATATGCTGGAGAAACCAGAGAGGACCTAAAAGCTGGCAATTTGGTACATTTTGGGCTTTGCACTAATTTCCCTGGTCTGTTTGCTTGTTTGTGTTTCTTTTTCTAAATGTAGAATGAAGAGAAGAGTGGAAGCGGGCTGGGTCATGCCAGTGGACAGGTTCAGCCCCATGTCCAGGGACACGGCAGCCAACGGAGACATTCCTTCCCTTCCCATTTGCAGGATGGAGATGGTGCCAGCACCACCACCACCACCTTCCCCTGAGCGCAGGCGGGTGACACCGGAGGAGGCAGAGGGCTGCCTGGCGAGGTGCAGCCCTGTTCTGCTCACCAGCAAATCCAGTCACCCAGCGATGCCACCCTATACAGTGCCTGACCCAACCGGGCCACTAACCGGAGCTCCCGAGTGCTGCCGTGCTCCCAGCAGTCCGTAGATGGCAATAGCAATATTGACTGTTCATCAAGGGAAAGAAGACTATGGGATGCAGGCTCAGGCAGGGATTCCACAGCCTGAATGGGATGCCACCACGATGATACGGTGGCCGGAGGAAAAGCTTTCCATGCCCTTACAGCAATGCTCAGTGCTGTTCACAGGAGATAAACGCTGCTTCTTGGTCTAGACATCTCTGGGAGGAGTGGGAAGAAAAAAAGAAAAAAAAAAAAGAAAAAAAAAGAGGAGAAAAACTAAGGATTTCCCAGGCCAGAGACTCTTTCCAGGATCATGCAGTTCGCGTCTGAAAGTCTGCTCCAGGTTCACAGCAAAGGAGGATGAAGTTTCCCTACTGCTGTTGGCAGGTGATCTCATCTTGTGCTGCTCACACCCTCCCTGCCTCCGGCTGCCTGTCCCCAGGGAGTGGGATCACCAGCACTTCATCCTGGGAAGGCACATCAGCGGTTTACCGGAAAGGTCAGGGTGCTGGAAGGGACCCAGGGTGGGCAGCATCCTGATTTCTGTTATTTATGGGATCCGAGGGAGCAGCAGAGGACACTGTAAAACCTGGCAGCAGGGGAAATAAAAGGCTTTGCGCTGCAGCGAGAGTCCCGTCCTGGGGAGACGGCTCCGCTTTCACACCTCGGCTACAAAGCTCCCCATTATAGCGGGATCGGGGCGGTTACAATGCGGCTATTCTTCCCCGGGAAACGCGAGTCGGATGTGGGCTGGAGCTGCAGCAGGATGCTCCAATGCGAGAGGAGGAGGAGAAGGGCCAATTAGCTGATACTAAAACAAGCAAAAACAAATAAAAAAAACCAACTCCACACCCCAGACCAAAACAAAAACGCTCACCTCAACAATACAAACACTGTCCCCATTCGCCCTGGCTCCCTTTCAGCTGTGGCGTTGGAAAAAGAAATCCCTGGCACCGGCTCTTCGTGCCTTCAGGGGCTGCTTCGGGGAAGCCGCGTCTGTGCAGGGAGGATCGTTGTCCTCCGTTAGCTCTGCCGGTGCCGAATGGGGGTCAACGTGAGCCCACGGCCTTGGGGACGCCTCTCGCCCTGTCCCCATAGCATCCTGCAAAGCCTCACCTTCCTCCTGCTGCCCCAGATGGGCAGAGGACATCAGGAGACTCAGCCCTGGGGTCCAGGGCGATGGGAAGGGCCCAGATCCCTCCTGGATGGGACACAAGGGGTACGGCCAAACTCTGCCCTGAGAAATGAGTCCCAGTTTGACTTCTTCAGCCCCTGCCTGAATTCTTCTGTCCCTCGTCCTCAGGCATATGTTTCTCCTAACCCTGCTCAAGCCTAGGACCGATCTCCTCCAGGCACGGCTCTGGTCTCCACTTATGGAGATTTGCTTCCCTATGGGCTGAACCGGGATGGACGCAGGGGCAGGGTTTACCCAAGGGAGTCAAGGGCTCCTCTCCAAGGCACAGCTGGGATTACAAAGCCAGGGGCAGAGCCCAGACGATGCCTGACAAGGCAATCTCCTGCTGTGGGAGCACAGGGTCTTGGGGCAACAGCTCCTGGGGTACCGGATTTCTCAGGTGTGCTCTTTCGCATCTGCCCTACCCTTTGAGGGCAATGACAACGCCAAAGTCGGGGGCAGGGGGGTCACAGCACTGGCAATACACTTGGATACTCCAGCTCCTTGCCCAGAGGCTGGAGAGCCGCAATAGCAAGCTCAGTCCACACAAACAAGGGTGGGGTCCCCACTGCCCCGAGGGACAGGCAGCAATGGAGGGACGATGGACGCATTTCACCCCATTGTGGGCCCTTTAGACCATCCATCCTGGGAATTCGGGGTTGGCATAAATGCACAGAAGGACTCCAAGTACACAGCCGGGGCATGGCTCCATCATACCTTGACTTACAAACAGCAAACGTGAGACAACCTTGACCCTGAGACCACCAAGAGAAGACATCAAAACCAGCTGGGCTTTGCGCTTCTGCTGAAATATAGCCATCAGAGCAAGCGAGCACCAAGGGCACGGAGATCAGCTGGACCCAGGAGGAAAAGCGACACCAGTTTGTGCAGCTCCCTCTGAAACCACCACTTTGCCATTGTCGGTGCGGGCAGCTAGCCTGCTCCAGAGAGAGGAAGAATACATGCTCCATTGTCATCAGGGCACCCTTGGAGCGAGCTGAGATTAAGTAGTTTGAAGGATGAAGGATGGGCTGGATGAAAGAGGTGCTTTCCCCTCTCTTTGCCCCTGCTTGCCCTCTGGTCCATGATAATGCTGCTGCTGGTCTGGCCGGGCTCGGGTGGTCACTGGACTCTGGGACATGAGCTGGGCACGCTTGCTGCCTGCGACTCCCCTCGTCCTGCCAGCCTGGGGACACTGAAGTGGTCTATGGTGGCCATGCTCAGCAAGAGACAGCTCCTTGGGGCCACTGCGCGTTCGCAGGCAAGGGGTGGGAAGGAGCGATGGGGAATTTTGCTCCAACCTCGAGAGCTGCCGTCCCAGTGGGTGACCCAGAGGGGCTCTGCAGGCACAAGCACACTGTGGCCCATGCACAGGCAGCGAAACAGCTCTCACCAAGAGCCCTGTCAGGGTCCCAGCCAGGTGCTGGGCTCCTGCTGAGGCCGATGGGGCCGGCAGCGCAGGGACGTGTTCCCCAGGAGGCCTCCACACCGCGGGCTGGGTCCCGTGTGCTGCGAGGAGGCTGTGGCTGCAAGCAAATGCTGAGATTAACTCAGTTTTCGAATTAAATCAAGGTCCTAAGGGTCTTCTAAAAATCCAGGCTCCACGTCCATTTGTCTCCTTAAATACAAACAACAGGGGTTTGAGTCCATTTCCCACTAGGAGCGAGACTGATCTCTCCTGCCCCCCTTCCCTGCATCCCCTCGCCATGCTACCCTCTAAGCACTTCTGCAGCTGCCCGAGCTGCTCTGTGGGAGCAGCTTTGTGTTTGTTTCGGATTTTTTTGGGGGAAAGGAACAGACCACAAATAGGAGGGACCACACTGATGAACCTGCCTGCCCCTCTCCTCCCCGCTGCTGGCAATGGATGCCCTGTGGCTCTGGCCATGCACACATGCATCGCCACCAAAGCTGCTCCTGGGTGCACCGAATCTTCCAGGTCTCAGAGCTGCTCCCCAGGCCAGTGCTGGCAGTGGGAAGCAGGATATCCCCGCTCCTCCCGGTGCCTCTCAGGGTTAGCTGCCCGGCTCATCTTCCTGCAGCCCAGCCAGGGTACATGGAGGTTTGCAGAATATGCAAACCTGGGGTCTCGCTCTCTCAGCCCATGCCTCTTGGTGGACTCCAGGGCTATGCTGGGCAGTAAGACATATGTTGCCCATGCCACGGAATGATGGCAGGCAGGGATATGTTGACACTGGGGGAGGAAGGCCACCACAGCTTGGCACTCTCGCTGGGGTGACACGCGGCTCTCCTCTCCTTTGGCTGTAGGATGTTATCTACAGGCAAACCAAACATCGCCGCTGCGTCTCCCTTCTCTCCCATCACATGCGCTCAACAGCATCCCACCCTTGAGGTGTCGGAGGCGTTTTGCCTGCGGAAAGCCCCAGAATGGATAAAAGCTCTTTGCTGTTGGGTCTGGCCAACTACTGACATTGGTGGAGGTTTCTTCCACAGTCCTACAGTGGAGAATCTACTCCAGCTTCATCTGGACATGATAATGGAGGGACCACTCTGGTGTCCACACTGCTGCAGAGCACAAGTGAAGCAGAAGAGAGACATGGGCATCCAGAGAAGTCACCACCAGGGTCACAGCTCTCTGTTTCTTCACATCTCTTGAACTCATGGTGTGAGCATTGTGACTTATGAACAATGGAGCTGTAACAGCAATGATGCTATAAACTTACTTGGACTAGGTTAATCTCACCAGCTGACTGGGACCAGTGGAGAGAAGACTCCAGCATTGCCTCTGTTCCAGCAAGCAGCCCTTGCTCTGTGAAACCTCCCACCCACAGCCACATCGGCCATGATTGGCTATGACAAACCCATTCAACAAAGCCCTTCCAAAGGTGCTTGGCCTTTCAAACACATCTCCTTGACCCTGGGAAGCTCCTTTCCCACCCTAGCGCTGCCAAAGGCTCCAGCCAGGCTGCAGCTACCAGTGACCGTGCAAGTCCTCTGACCAACACCGTTAAACCACAGGAGGAAACAGAAACACCTCCTAGAAGGTGCTCAATGTGTAAAGTTTTCATTGCACGCAAGAAGGAAAAGAAGGGCCATCGATAAACAGCAGTGCCCTGATGCGCTGCTCCTTCCCGCTGCTGGGAGCGGGAGCGATGCTTCAGCAGGACTGGGGAGACAGACCAAACCCCGGCTGATCACACACAGCTGAGAGTTTCCTTAAGCTCCCAGCACAAATGTCGCCAGGCAAATGCTCCTTGGGCAGCAAAAGGCAAAACCTGACTCCTGGAGCCCTTCTAAATTTCACGCCCTTGCTTCAAAGCAAGAAGAAAATAGCAGTTCCGAATGACAGGGAAATAAAGAGTTCCCCAACTTGTACCACGTGGGCAAAGCAATATATTTTCACCTAATCGCCCTCTTGGAAATGGTCACTTTTAGCTGAAATCAAACACGCATGCATAGAAAAAAATTACAAATCAGCCCAAGGCAGACACCCAGCATGGAAACTGAAACCCCAGCACTTAAGAGTCTGGCAAGGTCATCAGCAACCGAGAACATGGCCTTGAACCGTGCAGTAGTTGTAAATTTTAAAAAGTGTGTAACTCACTGCACTGGGGCAGATGAAAAGACAAACCTACTAAAAAATCCTACGCACACTGAAGCGGGCAAAACGGCTTTACCTGTGTCTTGCCTCATCTCTGCTGCTAGGCTTACATGAGAAAACTTTCAGCAAACTTTATAGATGTTAGCATCCAGCTTATTAATGACCTTGCTTTCTCTTTGTACACGTATATAATCATCTATGTGGACATACATGCAAAGAGAAAGATCTTCATTATTTGCAATTATTATTTTTTTAATACTGCAGGGGCATTGGGATCTGCTTGCAGTTGCCGTAAGGTCGGCGTTTGCTGTATCAATTGAGCATTATCCGCACGAGCAGGGAAAAGCAGGCAGGGGAGCGCTCAGCTGTGGATACTGCACTCGGAGGTGCAGGACTTGGCTCAACAGAGGCATCTGCAAACCTTGTTTATGCCACAGGCAAACGCCACTCTGCTAGTGCCTGGGACCCCCCCAGGCCTCCCACTTCATGATGAAAAAGGACATTTCATCATCCAGCCCGTACATGAGATGCTACTGACAGCACCTGCCCTTTGGGAGCCTATCCCGGTGTGTAAAGTGTGGAATCATAGAATCACAGAATGGTTTGGGTTGGAAGAGACCTTAAAGATCACCCAGTGCCACCCCCTTCCCTGGGCAGGGACACCTCCCACCAGCCCAGGTTGCTCCAAGCCCCGTCCAACCTGGCCTTGAACCCCTCCAGGGATGGGGCAGCCACAGCTTCTCTGGGCAACCTGGGCCAGGGGCTCACCACCCTCAGGGTGAAAAATTTCTTCCTCAGATCTCATCTAAATCTCCCCTCTTCCAGTTTGAAGTCATTACCCCTCATCCTAGCACTACAGCGGTTCAAGCCAGAGGCTTTCCAGGATGCTTGCAGGGCACACTGCTGGGTCTTGGTGATAGGGTGATGCCCCGTGGTGGCGGCAGAAAAAGTGACCCTTTTCCCTTCTGGGGTCACCCTCCCTCCTGGCTCATGGGGGAAGCCCATGCTCCTGCCCTCACAGCACCCCTCGTCCCCAAGCTCATGGTGCTGCGAGAGGCATGGGGACAACGTTCTCTCACAGGCAGCACTAACCCCGCACCAAACCACCCTCGCTAGGGCATGGACATGGCTACCGTCAGCTCCAGCTCCTCCAGAGAGGCGGGGGCAGCTTTGCCCAGCCCAGGCTGCCCGGCAAAACCTCCAGTGCCAAGGGGTGAGGTTTGTGCCCCTCCGGCAACAGGGGATTACAGCCCCCAGGCACCGGGACTCGTCCCTGCCCGTGGGGCCGAAGGGCAGCAGGGGGAGGAGAGGGAGAGGAATAAATATCCTGTGGGAGAGAGGTTGATGGAGAGAAGGGTAAGAAGCAAGTTGGGGAGGAAGGGATGGAGGGAGCAGGACAGTGGGTCAGATGAAAGTTTAAGAAGTAAGAAGGGGAAAGGAAAGTGCTGGAGCTGATGCAAGACACGGGGTTCATGCTAAGGGAATGGGAATGGCCAGGAAAGAGAAAGGAGAGACAGGGAAGGCAAAAAGCTATCCCTGTGTCCTGCTGCGGCAAGGGTGGGGATGGCCTTGGATGGGCTGCAGGGACAGGGGGATGAGAGGGCCTGCCATCAAAAGAAGCCTGCAGCCAAAATAATGAGAGCCAGTCCGGCTGCATGCTGGGGGTCAGAGAGGACAGCGTGCACCCACCTGTCCCCCACCCCAGGACCGCCACTGTGGATGGAGCAACGTGACCTGTCCTGGCACGTGCTGCTCGCTGCCAGCTCCCGGTGTCCCCTTGGCACCTGCTCCAGCAGCATCCTCCGTCCTGCAGCCACCCGAATCCCTCGTCCTGCCACCTCCAACCCCAGCAGCGCTGATGGAGAGCACCCCAGCCATCAGCTGGTGAAGGGGGAGCAGACACACACAGCACAGGCTCCCCGGGGGTGCCCCTCCACCGCTGGGTGAGCAGGTGGAGGGAGGAGGAGGAGGGATGCATCGAACGCAGCCCTCTGGAAGATGGCTGGGGCTTCTCTTGTTTGGTTCCTTTTGTTTGTTTGCCTGTTTGTTTGCTGGTTTTCCCGGCGCCTCAGCAGAAAGCACAATGCGGGCTGTGCTCCAGCTGCAGCTGATGGGACCAGCCCTCCGCAGGAGCCAGGGGAGGGAGGAAGGAGGCTCCTGCTGCTGGTGAAACACAAGCTCCAGCTCCCCAGGACAAGGAGGTGCCCCAAGCGAGCCCAGCAGGGCAGGCAGCACCGGCAGGGCTGGGGGTACAGGTGAGGAGGAGGAGGATGGGACAGTCAGGGCCAGAGACACAGGGTGGCATTGCCACCTGGGTGCAGGGCTAGGAAAGGGAGCTGGTGGTGAGCAGGGTCCATGGAGATCCCCCACATCCTGCTGGGCCCTGCTTGCTTTCACCATTACTCCTTCCCTGCCGGCTAACCCACCTCTTGTACCCCAAAAGGAACTGTCTCCTTGCAGACCGCTGCTGGGGAACGCGTCTTTCCTGCCTGAAGGAAAGCAACTTTCCCACTTCTCTCCTGTAATGCCTCATCACAGTACTGCCTTGGACATGCTGATAACAGCAGGTCAAGACACAAGAATTGCCCAGCAGGAAGAGCAGGTATGCGTGGGGAAAGGATGCAGGATGAGAAAAAAGTGGGAGAAGGGGAGTTTGGGGCAAAGAGCTTGGAAGGAGAGAGGAAACAAGGTATGGAAGTTAGGCACGGCTTCATCGAATAACCAGGAGGGCTGACAGACAGGAAAGCAGAAACAAGATCAAGTGGTAGACAAGGAGGGACAGTCCCCATAAGGGACCTGGGTGCCAGGAGAAACACGGGAGGTCTTTTGCCCTTGGATCTATGACGGGGGTGAAGCATCATTCCTGGTGGTCACACCTCCATGTGCTAGAATTGTTTCCTGTCCTGCAGCCCTCTGCATCCCACCCACAGCTGCTGCGTGATGGCTCACTCCAGGCATCTTAATCAAGTGCAGGCTCAGTGTTAATAAGTGACTTTAAGCAGGTCTGTCATTTCTGGACGTGGGACCGGGGTTAGAGGGCTACGGAAGGGGGCAGGGGGCAGCAACAAACCGAGAAAGCGGGAAATCAATCTCCATAGGATTAACACTGAAGGTCTTGCAGGAGGGAGAGGAGCCCAGCCCCAGGGAAGGGTGACCTCCAGCTCGGCTGGTCCCTCCTGGAGTAACAGTGACCTCCTGTGGCTGCGGGACTGTCCCGAGGGGCTGGTTCTTCCCTCTGCATCAGCGCTTTGCAAAACCACGCAACAGAGCTTTGGCCACCCCTCGCACAGCCAACGGCTGAGATCTTGGAGCCAGGACTGAAAGACTGACCTGGTGCCCGGCTCCTAAGACCCTCCACCTGTGGGTGGACACCAGCGATGACCATGGCTCCGGCTGCTCAGAGCATTGCCTTCACCATCCTGAAGGCAGGGAGACACTGGTCAGCGAGGGCTGTGGGTGGTAGGCAGCAGGACCTGCCAGCTCCATCACTGACACCGTCCTCAAGCGTTCCTCACCAAACGTGCACACAAAAACACTGCCCTGCTCTGGGGAACCCAACATTGATGCAGAGACTCAGGAAGGCAGACTTGAGAGGTGATTCAGGTGGTGGAGCTGGTCCGCCACCGGCTCACTCACCTCCCTGGTATCGTTGTCCTGGATCAGAGCGTACAGAGGCACCACTCGGTTGATCTCCAGCAGAACCGGCGTAGGGCTGAGCTGCTCCTTGCCAGGGCGCCGGCACAAATGGCAAGTGGATGGGCAGCGCCCTTTCTCCTCGCAGTGAATCTCCACACCTGAGATGAGGTGGTCATCAGACAGCATCTGTGCTGTCAGCAGGCCCGAGAGATAGGTGATGAAGGGCATGGATTTCAACTCCTTCTTGTTTCCAAGCTCCGTTGTTTCTGGTTTAGGGAGAGGGAAGAAACCAATCAACATTAAATAAATCTCAGCACAGCCATGCCAAACCCAAACTTTACTGTAGCCAGGATAAATGCAGCTGCTGAAGGTGTAGGGCAGGTGGGAGGAGGAAATCAGAAAGGTCAAGGAAAGAAGGAGAAAAACAGGACCTGCTGGTCACTGCTTGAGAGTGGGTAAAAAGCGTGAGCATTTCCAGCTTCCTTTTTTGTAATTTGCATATTCACTTTACGCACTTCAAAATGAAACAAAACCACCGAAGTATATCTTCCCTGCCAAAAAGAAACCTCTCCAAAGTGACCAGGTCGAAGAGCTGCGTGCCCTCGTCCCTGCCCCAACGCCAGCCCTCTCTAGTCCCTGCGGTCCTTAGCTGTTTCTTTTGGGTGACACATTATCCAGGGCACCGAGACAGAGCCAAAGGAGGCTGCAAAGAGAGTACACTGTGGGATGAAGCTCCTTGGCAGAGGGGGTAAGCGGGTACCGGAACAATCTCACTGCACAGGGAATAAAGGAGGTGTTTCCAAAACCACTGTCAACACTCTGCTTTCAGGAAACATTCAGGCCTTTGAAACCCATTGTGAAACTTCCTGGTGGTCTTAAGCACAAGGAGATTAATGCCGGAGAGTCTTACTTTGTTCTGCCTTGGTCCAAACGCTCCCTAAGGACAAGGACCTGGTGATACCCTGAGCAAAGAAGTCAGAACTCCCATCTTTGTCCTGTACACTTCTACTTAAACTCTCTATCTATAGATACTCCTCTTGGGTTAATCCAAGGAAGGCCCAGCTTTCATAACCTGGTGATAGACCTACAGAAAAAAAGCCATTCTCCATCCTGTGCCTGAATGAGGCTCCCAAGACCATGAGCTGGATGGTTGTTGCCTCCAACAACAACCTCCCAGTCCCAAGAAGGAGCTGTAGAGGAACGAGGATTGTCTCAGTGCCCTCGGCTTGCAGTGACATGCAGCTATCTGGCTCGGCAGTAGTCAGTTTGAAATGCAAGTAAACACAGTATTCATTCATGACTCCCCGAGCCCTTCAGGCTAGGGACAGCCCTTCCCTGTCTGGCTGTCAGGGAACGCTTCTGTGCGCAGGATCAAAGCTGTCACAGGAAGAATGAGCAAATTCCAATCAATCCGTCTTTCAGTGGGATAAAAGGGGGGCAGTTGCTATGATAAATTAAAACAAGGCTGTGAGGAGATGCCTCAACACCTAGGGAGGCAGTGGTGTACCCAGACATGGAAAACGAGAGCTGGAGCTGGTTCTTGGAGAGATTATTTTCTGGATGAGCAGCTCCAGGCAACTTCAAGCCTTGTAAGGGAAAGCTATGAAGCCATGATAAACTGGGTGGCTCAGAAAGAGTGAAGCTACAAGGCGATATCACGAGCCTCTGCTCGCTTCTGGGTAAGAGTAACATTTTTTTTAACATCGCTACTAAACTACATTTAGAAGAGAAAGGAGATGGCAACGGCATTTTGGGCTGCAAAGCTTCTTCACCAGAGCTCACGCAGTGATTTCAGCAGGGGAAGGAAGTTTTGGAGCCAGGTTTTAAGGGACAACATGAACACAGAGCTGAAGAGAAAGTGGAATCAGTTATCTCATGATTGGCAATAGGATATCAAACCTTCCTTCCTGAATTATTGGCTTTATAGCTAAGAATTATAGACCACAAGCATCACATGCCTGGATGAGTCCTTAACACAGGCTATGGCTTTGCCTCAGCCTAGCTAAGGCTCGTCTGGAATGTGGCACACAGTTTCAAGCCTTTCTAAAAGGCTTTCTGAGAATCCTTGTTCAAATTGCACATACAGGCGTCCACCAAGACCTGGAAGAGGATGTGGAGACAGCCCAGGTTGGATAGGCAGCATGGTCCAGCTGCTGGAGCAGTGCTCTGGGAATGCCTTGTTGGAGGCTCCGTTCCAAGCTGTCTGCTCTGTGCTTCTCCCCCCGTGTCACCCATCCTCTCCGTGTTAAAGCACAGGGCACGCTCGTGGGCTCAGGTGCTCTTCGAGTACAAACAAGCAGCAAGAAGTGGGATGAATAAGCAGGAAGAGCAACCGCCCTTGGTCCTCCTCGGTTACGGTCTGTGTTTGCAAGGAGCAAGCCGAGGCAAGTAAGGAGCAAAATAAACTTCTGAGCAAGAATTTCCCTCCGCAGGAGAGTGCTAACTCCAGTGTCCCTGCATCACCCCGTGCTGAGGGACACCCCAACTGCTGCAGCTGTAAGAGCTTAGATTCAAGTGTTTGCATTGCTGCCCCGTCCAGAAATACAGAGGAAGTTCCATGCAGCGATGCTCCACCAGACATGTCACCTTGGGGAAGGAGAGGACATGGCTTCCCTGCAAATGGTGGGCTAGACATGGAGAAGCATCCACCAGCGTCCACCTTGACAACACAGCCCCTTTAGGAAGACAGTAAAATGAGCGTGTGCTCGTCCAACATATCCCGCACCACCCACCACCTCCTTCGCCCATTGATGCCAGGAAAGGGCATTGTAACCGGTGGTGGTGGTTTCAAGAGCTCCCCAAAGGGACTGGCATGAAGGTTCCTCCTTCCTCCTGAAAGAAACCCAGATGGAGCAAAGCCATTTCAGGAGCAGCCTCACCAAATGGACCTGCACAGGGAAAAGCACAGAGGTCCGCAAATAAAGTAAGGTAGAAAACCATGTGAGTAGTGCAACTCCCCTTCCATAGCAGCCATGCACTCAACAAAAGAAGATTAGCCGTGGAGCCTGGTGACTCAGGGCAGACTTGTCAGCAGAGCAGACTTCATAGGTAAGGTGGAAACGGCTCTCTGCATTTAATCCTCTTTATAACAGCTGAAGCTCCAGTCACTTTGGGAAAAAGGATTGCTTTGCAGACTGGATTCCTGGGGACACAACGGGTTACTGCAGCCGAGCTT
The DNA here is from genome assembly GCF_964199755.1 of Larus michahellis. NCBI lineage: Eukaryota > Metazoa > Chordata > Aves > Charadriiformes > Laridae > Larus > Larus michahellis. The sequence continues at coordinate 5,335,287 of NC_133910.1, forward strand.
ACTGGTTCAGCCTGCTGGCAAGGGATGCACGGTGTTCCCTTGTACTGAAAAGGCTCTGGGTAAAACTCCAAAGGAGGAAAATGAAATAGGACGTGGCTCAGCAGAGGGAGACGGGCTTCACTGCCAAATTGCCAGCTCTCATCCAGACGAGCACTTGGAAGTCATCAGCACTGGATAGCAATTCCCGGTAGCTTTTGTGGAACAAGCTTTGGGGGCTTAAGTACAGTCCTAACAAAATAATCACCCCATTTCTGCTATTCAAACCTATTTGAGAGTGCCAGCTGCACACCCTGCTCTGGGCCAGCTCCTCCAGGGCCGGGAAGAGGCAGTGAGGAGGAACCGCTGCTCCTCCTCTGCTTGCTCCGGTGTGGAAAGCATCAGCTCCAGGTGCCTTCAGGCCTGTGCTCATCCCTAGAAAGCTGGCCATTTCCTTGAGGGAGACTGCGCTTCCTTCTCTTCCCACCCACATCACTCGCAGCATCTCACAGAGAAGTTATTCATATCTGGGAGGTATTTTCCCCTAAAACACACTCCCTTTATTCCTGCCATTGTACCTGTAGCCTGGGAAAAGGGACTGAGGTCCCTCTGTCTCTCTGCTTCCTACCTGTGAGATGAGTTTTGGTTATCTGCTCACAAGGAGGGGGCTTGGGGGGCAGCCTGCTCTCCCCACGGCAAACCCGACAGTTTTTTCTCCATGACTGGAGAAACCCCGCATAATCCTGGAGGATCGGTCTGGCTTTTATTACCTAGTCGCTGCACAGCGTTCGTCAGCGCTGAGGCCCAGCTGACTGGCTTCTTCTCGAACGAAAATATGGGGCGGCCCAACCCTATTCCTGATGAAGTCAAAGGAAGCTTTTGCCGCTGGATTGGAGAGAATCAGAACCAGACCCTGCAACGTACCATTGCAATGCCATCTCCAGCTGCCAGCGAAGCCAACAGAAACACTCCCGTTGTCTTCGCTGCAAGCTGGGTCCAGTCCAGGGTAAGTAAACCCACTTTTAGCGTTCAAGTCCACATTGCACGAGCCCCGTGCAGAACTAATTAACCTCCCAGCGCACTCAGATTGCTCTTGCAAAGCCTCCGCTTCACACCTAAGGAAAGGCTCTGCAGGTGGCCGCTGCTGGGGTGCTCCAAAGGTCCCCGTGCTGGCAGGAGGATGAGGTTTGGCTGCAGGGGCTGCAGCGCAGCAGCAGCGAGGACAGAGGGATTCCTTATCAGCCCTTGCATCTGAACACGCTTTCGCTAACGCTGCTGACGACTCAGTTGAATCCTGGCAACATCTGTTTGGAAGCACAGCACCGCGGATGTGGTTAGACGCATCACGGCAACTTGTGGGAGTTATTAGTTTGTTTGTTTGTCTGAAATATGTATTTAAAAAACAAAAACCAAAACAACACAACAGAACAAATAAAATCACAGCCTTCCGCTAGGCGTCAAGCCTTGCGTAAGAAAGGGAGGTTGAGCAGCGCAGGGTGTGCAGAGGTACCGCTCGCCTGTCGGGGTGCCTGGCTCCGTCTCCGTGCTCCACCAGGATTTAATAACCCCACAGCACGAGGCGACAGCCTGCACAGCGCTCAGGGGTCCCCGCTCGGGATGCAGCACTTGCAGATGTGGGAAACACTTCCAGCATTACCAGCAGCACCTCCTAGTGCTTGGACAAGAGGGAAGCATGATAACACCACTACTATAACAATAACAAAAGCATAATACCTAATTCTTTTGTATTGGAGTGCTGTTTTGTCTTGAGAGCTCCCAGGAGCCAATGGGTTTGCTAGTGGTCCAGCATTTTATACAGCGCCTCTTCCAAAAGATCCCAAGTCATTCCAAAACTGGGAATTGCTCCACTCACCACAAGAATGCAGCCACATCAGGGGTAGGATGTGGTGGCTCTTCAACAGCAGAAAAGCTTGGAACAAGGAGAGAAGAAGGCTCTCTGGCTGAAGCCGCAGAGGGAATGTCAGAACAGACCCAGGTAGGGATTCCTCCAAGCTCAGCAGGTTAACCCCACCAACACCAACCTGGGTTTTGCATTTCATGCAAGGAAGATATAATTCCGGTCTGCTTCCCCTTTACACCACCTGGACTGGACGGACCTACTGCCACCATGAGCAGGGCAGCAGGGATTTACAGCCAGTACATATCCCTGGCACAGGCTGCCCATTTATTACCTGGTGGAATAATACCCCATTTGTTGGCAAATCCATCGAAAGGGAATTAGAAAGAAAATCAATAGATGTGTTTGCCTGGGAATTTCTCTTGCAGTGAGTTACTGTCAGTGCAGTAACCAACAGGTCTGGGAAGAGTCTGGACAGATTTAATGCTGACTGTTGGTAGTGATGGGCAAGCCCTGCTCAGGGCTGCTGTGAGAGCAATGTCCAGGGAGCCAGCAGTGCTCCTCTGTCACACGCATCCACGTGTCCAAGATGCGGGGTGACAGCCCTTGCTGCTGCCCAGGGAATGCCGCAGCATCTCAGACTGGCTGTGCCAATCCCCCAGCAATGCCCAAATCCCCGGGGCTCACGCGTGGGCTGGGGCGAGGGAGGGCTCACCTAGGAATCGCTACCCGTCTTTTGGGGAATGCGGGCGTCCCGTGACATGGCATCCCGCGTGGGAAGCCTGGGTGAAGGCATGACTACAGCCTGTCCGGGAGGGACGCAGCAGACCCCAGAAGCGTTCAGGCTGGGGCTTGCAAGCAACCGCAGAAATGCACCAGTGGGAGACCAGTGCCGAGCTCCCCGAGCAGCTGGTGGGGCGGCGTGGGGCCCTGCCACCGGCGTGGCTGCGGGGCAGTTGTGGCCACCGCGGTCCGTGAGGACCTGCTGCCCTCTCGTGGCACCGCGGGAGGATGGCTCTCTCGGGCTGGAGATGGCCACCGCTCCCTCTGCTGCTGTCACCCCACAGCCCCTCTGCGGGGGACCTCCCGGGCCTCATCCTTCAGGGAACCCCACACTTTGGAAAGACGAGTCGGGCAACCCAAATGTGTAACACCCCTGAGTGCCAATATGTGATAACCTCCTAAACGTGATGGTTTGTGACCCCTTTTCTGACCCCATTATGTCCAGAGAGTCCCACATTGCCAGCTGCCTGCCCGCCTCTGCCCCCATCACCCTCCCGCTGCAAAGCCCCTCTCCCTGCTCCTGCTCTGACTGCTGCTCCCAGTCAATTAACGTAACTCAATTAAACACAGAACCCTGCAGACTATCAGCGCCCCGACACCAGCCGCAAGGAGTGGACAGAGAGCCACACCGTGGTGCTTGTGGCTCAGCGGCATGTCACCCTGTGTGCCTGCAGGAGCCCCTCTGCCCTGTGACTGATCCCGAAGGTACCGGCAGGGAGAATTCAGAGGCAGATCATCTCCTCTCCCCGCAGGTTGGCCAGGCAGGCTCTGCACTAACCTCAGCTTCAGACAAGACATTTACAGACTTGCAAGCCTGTGGTATTAAGAAAAAAAGCCAGGAGGGCTTTTAGAGACCACTGATAAACCTCTATAAAAGGGGATGGTGCAGGCATCACCGGTGAGCTCGCTTTATCAAAGAAGTATCTCTGCAGCGCCCTGCAGGGTCCCCACTGCCACCTCGCTGCCTGTGCCAGCTCTCAGAAGAGCAACTGAAGTCCTGCCCTGCTCATCTGACCCGCAGCAGCATCTCAGTGCTCACCCTCCTGCCCCTGAGCCACTACAGCCCCACAAGGACGGCTCCATGACCCCCCAAATTGCTGCCACCATCCACAGGCTGCTGTGTAAGACCCACATGGGCAGCTGGCTCCCTCCCTGCTCCAATGCACCCGCACGCTTGTTTCCCATGGGATGTCCAAGATCTACCAAGCCCTGCCATCTGGCTGGCTCTCTACCAGCATGGGACAGCCCCTCGGGACACGTCACTCTGCCAGGGGGTCAGGCTTCACAGCCTCCCCATCCTTCTTCCTCACGGCACAGGGTCCCCATACTCCGACATGCTGGGTAACATCATCAGCTCATTGTTATCACCTCTAACCAAATCCAGAGAGTCCTTTGTTTTCTCCCCAGGATGCATTAAAAGCTTATTTTCTTATTCCCATCATTATTTTCCCCTCATTCTGTTCATTTTCAGGAGCACGCTCACAAAATCTGCCAGACCACCCTGGTTCAATGCTAACACCCACTTTTATTCACTGGAAAATATATCAGGGGCTGAAAAAGCATTTCCCTGCTGATGCCAGGAGTGCTGATGCCCGTGTCCCCTCCCTGGGCATAGCAACACCTCCAGGGAACTGCCGGTGCCCGGATGGGTCCTGCTGAGGTTTGCTGCTCAGGGCCTGATGCACAGCAGGAAACAGGAGACCGTAAATCTCATTCATTTTCTTTTGCAACCCTGGTCAGGTTTTGCATCTGCTCTCTCTGCCTTTGAGTGCATCTGCTGCCCACGTTGCTGGTCCCTGCTGCTCCTGATCACTGGTTGGGTGTAGATCCCTTCCAGCTGAACTATTCTATTCTAAATAGAAAAAGTAAAAAAAAAAAAATACCAAAAACAGAAAGTGGCAAGAATTGCTGCATTATGCTAGTGCTTTCCTCAGTGCTGGTTGGTAGCTGCTGGAGCGGGTGAGCAAGCAGCACTGGAAACGTGTTGCGGCTTTTGCTGAAAGGCCTGGGCACAGTCCTGCAGTCAGCTGTGCCATGCTCCCACCCGGGCATGCAGGCGCAGGGGCCACAGGCAGGATTTACAGGAAACGGTTAAACCAAGGACTCGCCTCCTCCCCAGGCAACAAACTCCTTTGGACCTTCACCTGACTGCAGGATACTGCCTGGACGCTGCTGGGACCAGCAATGCTGCCAGCAGCACTGGAGCTGCAGTACTGCTGGTGTGTGAAGGACACAGCTCCCCTGGACCTGCCTGCCCAGGCCTGGGCTTCTCCCAGCTTCCACAGAGGAAGCCCCAAGCCCCCGATCTGCTGTGCAGCCCCACAGGGTCACAATAAAATCAGTCTCTCCACCATCCATAAAGCCGTCTCATGATGGCTGAGTGAAAGCTGAGCTGGAACAGGCCCGGCATTACTGACAGCGACAGCCCTTACAGCAGTGCAACCCTGAGAAATACCAGCGCAGAGCAGAGCCATGGTGCAGCTGTGAAACCTCGGCCTCCAGCTACTGCTGCCAGCCTGCGGGCAGCTGAGAGCCCGTCTGACGTGCAGAGAGGTCAGGAATAAAGGCTGGAGAGATGAGGAGAAGGAGAGAAGAGGCAAGAGGGAAACGACTGATTCTATGATTAATGACTGCCGTCATTAGCCCTGTGCGAATGTAATGGAGATGCCATCCTTTGCTACCTCCCAGGCGTGGGCAGAGGAGTTGAATGACTGGGCAACACAAGCTCTCTTCTGATCGAGGGCAAACCCCGTAACTGCTCGATTCCCCATGAACCGTTTGTTGATTCCCTGCCTGCGCCACGGCAGCTGCACCGATCGCAGGCCAGCAGCGCAGAATCGGGGCACTGTGGGAGAGGAATTAATATCAACCAGGATGCGCCCTGAGCGAGGCCCTGCATAAACAACTGCAGCTGCCTGTCTATTCACTGACGGTATTTATGCGCATCACCCAATCAAGTGATTACATTTGCTATTCTCTACCTAAAAATAGTCCTTTTTTGTCCTGGGAGTCCACGGGCTGCTCCAACACAGTTCATGAAACAGACTCAGACAGACAAATTTTCAGCCGGCGATGCAGAACCGGACCCGGGCTCAGGACCCCATCTGAGGGTCGGGCAGGGGGAAGGGAAGGGGCTGCTGCAGCAGCGGTACCAGCTGGTCAGGGTCAAGGCATGGACCAACCTGCGTGTGACAAAACGGCATGTAATAAAATAATAAAAAAAAAATAAATAAAGAAAATATGTTTCTGCTTCTTTTTTTTTCGTTTAACTTTGCTCGATAGGAACAGCACGGAGGAGGGCGCCTGGCCTACCTGGGCGCTCCCTGTGCGGGCAGCTCCCTGCTCCAGCCCCCGCCGGGGCCAGGCCCGGGGCCGGCCCGCGGGCCTCCCCCTGCCCTCACCGACCCTCATGCCCGCCGAACGGGCCCTCCGCGCCCTCTCCTTCCCCCCCGCAACCTCTATGCCTCCCCCGACCCCTCGTCGCCCGCCCGCCCCGCTCGGCGGCCCCGGGCCCAGGCCCAGGCCCGGCCCGGCCCCCGGCCTCCTACCGGGACTCCATCTCCCGGCAGGCTCTGCGGCGCAGCGCACACGTCACGGCGGCGCGGCGCGGCGCAGCGCGGCGCGGCGGCGCGGGGCACGCCGGGAAGAGGCGCGCGCGGCCCGGGCAGCGGCGGGCAGGTAAGGGCGCGGCGTGGGGCCCGGAGGGGCGGGGGCGCCCCCTGGCGGCGGGGCGGGCGGGTGGGTCGCCCCTCTCCTCACACAGCCGCGGGCCCGGGGCGGGCTGGGGAGGGGGCGGCCGGGCCCGGCAGCACCCCCCGGGCTCTCCCCGATCGTAAGAGCCCCTCGGAGGGTGCCCTCTCAGGCCGCGCCTGCCCCGGCCCCTGCCAGGGCACCTGCTCGGCCGCGGCGGGGGGAGTGGTCCGGGGGGCAGGGCGTGAGGGGGCTCGTCCTGCCATTAAACCGGCCGTTCGCACCGAGCCGAGCGTCCCGGTAACACCGTGTGTCCCTCACGAGGGTCCACACGCCCCCCCCGGGGCTGAGGGTCAGTCAGCAGCAGCCGGCTGCCCCAGCGCCTGGGCGCTGCTGTGAGCCAGAGACCCTGCCAGCAGCTGCCTTCAGCAAAAAACACCCCAAACCCATGTGTTGTCCTGCTGGCATTGTCATCATCACTGAAATACTGTCATAAAAGCTATAGGAAGAAGTCACAAGGCAAATTTTGTCAGCTTTACCCTATTATTTTAACCGTATGCAGTTTGCATGGCAAGGTTTTGATAGCAGGGGGGCTAGAGGGGTGGATTCTGCGAGGAGCTGCCAGAAGCTTCCCCCATGTCTGACAGAGCCAATGCCACCGGCTCCAAGAGGGACTGGCCAAGGCCGAGCCCAGCGGCGATGGTGGTAGTGCCTCTGGGATAACACATTTAAGAAGGAAAAATAAAAACAGCAAGAACAACAGCAGACGGAGAGAGGAGCGAGAATATGTGAGAGCAACGGCCCTGCAGACACCCGGGTCGGTGGAGAAGGAGGGGCAGGAGATGCCCCGGGTGCCAGAGCAGAGATTTCTCTGCAGCCCGTGGTGAAGACCTTGGTGAGGAGGGCTGTCCCCCTGCAGCCCATCAAGGGCCATGGTGGAGCAGATATCCACCTGCAGCCCATGGAGGACCCCACACCAGAGCAGGTGGATTCCCAAAGGAGGCAGTGACCCTGTGGACAGCCTGCGCTGGAGCAGGCTTCTGGCAGGACTTGTCACCCCATGGAGGGAGGAGTCCGCGCTGCGGCAGTCTGTTCCTGAAGGACTGCTCCCCATGGAAGGGACCCATGCCAGGGCAGTTTGTGAAGAACTGCAGCCCATGGGAAGGAGTCACGTTAGAGAAGTTCATGGAGGACTGTTTCCTGTGGGAGGGACCCCATGCTGGAGCAGTGGAAGAGTGTGAGGGCTCCTCCCCCTGAGGAGGAAGGAGCAGCAGAGACGTGTCCACAACCCCCATTCCCTGGGCCCCTGTTGCTGCTCAGGGGGAGAAGGTAGAGAAATCGGGACTAAAGCGCAGGAAGAAGGGGCAGGGAGGGAAGGTGGGTTTAAGATTTGGTTTTATTTCTCATTACCCTACTCACATTTGATTGGCAATAGATTACACTAATTTCCCCAAGTCCTGTCTGTTTTGCCAGGGATGGTAATTGCTGAATGATCTCCCTGTCCTTATCTCGACCCGTGAGCCTTTCGTTATATTTTCTCTGCCCTGTCCAGCTGAGGGGGGGAGTGACAGAGCAACTTTGGTGGGCACCTGGCGTCCAGACAGGGTCAGCCCACCACAATGACACAAGCTGAGAATTACAAATGAAACTAGTTGTCTCACCACTAACTAAAAACTACAGCGTGAGAAAAGAAACTCCGGCAGGATTTTTTTTTTAATATAAGGAGACCAAACTCACATAATTTACAGACTTTTATAGCTTGATCCTCATCTTTGGCTTTCTCTAATAACCCACTCTGCGCCAGAGGATCGGCCTTGGGAGGGACTGATACGCAAGAACAACTCGCTGTTAAGGAAACTTCCATGAAGGCACAACCAAGTGCAAGATAAAGATAAAAGTGCAGCAGTAAAAATAATTTCATATTACTAAGGCGCATACTGGCATTCTGATAAAAAGGGTTTATATATGAAAAGAATGTCATACAAGTCATCTTTCTAAAAAACGAATCCAACTTTAAACAAAATCCACTCTGCCATTGTTCTTTAATGAAAATACTTGTTTTAAAGGTGGCGCTTTGTGTAATTCTCTGGTGTATCTGGTGTCTGTGCTGCTCCCCCATCCTTCCCTAACCATGTCTTTTGACATATTTCCAAGGAAAATAAGAATAATGGATCTGGTATCCTGTGTTTCATTTTTTAAAATCGTTTTAAAATACAGATTTTTCATCCCTCAGAGGAAGGTTTCTGATGTACATGGCAGTGCCCAGGCTTCTACTTCCCCAGCTGAGATATATGCTAAGAATAAAGGGAAGTGTATTCGCTGCCAGCGGCAGCACGCGCCCAGACTGCCACCGCTCCCTGGGTTCCAGGGATGTGATACTTATTGTGCCACTGTCGAGCCAAGGATCAGATCCCAGCTTGGAACTCGGGAGATTCTGCTTCGCCACCGAATCCCTTCCTGAAATGTGGGCTTCTAAGGACTGTGAATTGCAGTTGATAAATTAAAATGAATATTTTTTTCTTCTCTGTGTGAACATCAAGAACTTTTCTTCATTGCAGTTTTCTTCTTCCACTTGAGCAAATGGTAAACTGAAATACAGTGAACCTTTCTGTCTGAAATGCTCCCGAGGATGGAGCAGGCAAACCCAGCAGGGAAGCGAGAGTGCTGCGTGCATGCAGCCATTATTCAGAAAAAGCTGTCTGTTCACATCCCTCTGTGACCGTCTCTTCATTTTAAAGACTAACTGCTTCCTCCTCCTCCTCTCCCCCTAGAAGAAATGTTTTCTTCCCCATTTCTTTTAATGGCTAAGCAAGGCAATAGCAAAGGTATTGAAATCCAGTCTACTGAATAATAACTTAATGATGTGAACCCTGTTCTGTTCCTTTTGAATGGATGGCTGCCTTAGCAAGAGAGCTGCTGGGATCTGCTCCCTGCTGTGAGGGATGTGAGGATGGAGAAACCTGGATTGAAGCTGAACGGCAAGCAGAGTGGTATAAAACTGAACCAGAATACAAGAATGAGGTCAATGCTGCAAGATTGTGAAATAAGGAGAAATTATACGCAATTAAGCTAAGTTCAAGAACTAATAGTGAACACTTGTAGTATATATTAATGAATGTTTGGAGTTGTCTGTTAACTCCATTATTGCTAATACCTGCTAGAATACTGCTGCGACGAACTGTGTTTAATTTGCATGCTGAAGCATGATGCAGCATGGCAGAGGTTAATGAAATACACTGGTTTAAAATCTTTGCTGTGTGTTTTCAGTAGGTACAGTCATTCCCAGAACGAGTGGAAGCTGACAAATCATTCCTTCTAGTTTCACTTTCTGGCAATCGTACGAAACCTTGAAAATTTATTTTGGCTATATAGAAAAGCAGAGTAAAACAACCACATTTATTTCGTTCGTATCTGATGTCGCATCTGAATGCAGGTCTCCAGAGGTGATATATTAATGTCCTAAAGCGTTGCACCATCTGGTTCCTCTTTTGATGTGCAACATTTTGAATGCTTGGTTTAATCTCCCTGGGTTTCAGTAAATTATGTAAACTCGGAGGCTTGGCAGCGGGAGATGGGCACCATGAGGAGATGATTCAGTCATCAATATCTATTGGCCTTCCTTATTGCTGCCATTACACTTCTTTTAGTTCTACTTACAAATTTTGCAAGTGAATAATTTATCGCACTAGGAGCTGCAAGTTAGTTTTGGAATTTGCCCACTCTGAGATTACCTATGACTAATCCATCCTTTCCGAATGTAGAAAAGCTAACTGGGCTTCTTTTTTCCAGGGTTGGGTGATAAATCAGAAATAAACTGCATGTAACTACTGGTGATGACATAAATCACATTTCCTTTTTTCTTTCTGGACAGAATTGGAGCACCTTGGAATAGATGTGAGTACAAGACTTTGCACCAGCTAAAGCTGCCTTGGAAAGCCATGGCTGCCGCCCCTCATCTCAACTCGGATGCACTCCGAGAGGTCCTGGAGTGCCCTATTTGCATGGAGTCGTTCACCGAGGAGCACCTGAGACCCAAGCTCTTACACTGTGGGCACACCATCTGCAAACAGTGCTTGGAAAAACTCCTAGCAAACAGCATTAATGGGATACGGTGCCCCTTTTGCAGCAAAATCACGCGGATCACAAGCTTGGCTCAGCTGACCGACAATCTTACTGTACTGAAGATTATAGACACCACTGGACTGGCAGAAGTGGTGGGTCTTCTCATGTGCAAGGTGTGTGGGAGAAGGTTGCCAAGACACTTTTGCAAGAGTTGTAGCTTGGTTTTATGTGAGCCGTGCAAGGAGACATCCCACATGCCCCAAGGGCACAGAGTCATTGCTATCAAAGAGGCTGCTGAAGAGCGTAGGAGGGAATTTGGGACGAGGCTTGCCAGACTTCGGGAGCTGATGGGTGATCTGCAGAAAAGAAAAGCATCTCTGGAAGGTGTTTCCAGAGACCTGCAATCTAGATACAAAGCAGTTCTGCAAGATTACAGTAAAGAAGAGCGCAAGATCCAGGAAGAACTGGCCAGGTCACGCAAGTTCTTCACCACCTCTTTGTCTGAAGTGGAGAAGGTAAATAACCAGGTAATGGAGGAGCAAGCTTATCTGCTGAACTTAGCGGAAGTGCAGATAATGTCTCGCTGTGACTATTTCCTCGCCAAAATAAAGCAGGGAGATATAGCTCTCTTGGAGGAGGCAGCAGATGAGGAAGAACCAGAACTGACAAACAGTCTCCCAAGGGAGCTGACTCTTCAAGAGGTTGAACTCCTTAAGGTGAGCCATGTGGGACCATTGCAGATCGGTCAGGTGGTGAAGAAACCCCGGACGGTTAACGTGGAGGAATCGCTCATGGAAACTGCAGCATCCTCATCGGTGTCATTTCGGGAGCCTGACTTGGTGCAAGAAGAGGCCAGCTGCACACCAAATTCCTCACCAGCCAAACCAAGGATGCCTGAAGCAGCCACGAGCATCCAGCAGTGTCACTTCATCAAGAAGATGGGCTCCAAGGGCAGCCTGCCAGGGATGTTTAATCTCCCCGTCAGCCTACACGTCACCCTGCAAGGAGAGGTGCTTGTGGCAGACCGAGGCAATTTCCGAATCCAGGTTTTTACCCGCAAGGGCTTTCTGAAGGAGATCCGCCGGAGCCCTAGCGGAATCGATAGTTTTGTATTGAGTTTCCTTGGAGCAGACTTGCCCAATTTGACTCCCCTTTCTGTCACCATGAACTGCCATGGCCTGATAGGTGTGACTGACAGCTACGATAACTCTGTCAAGGTCTACACCATGGATGGTCACTGCGTGGCATGTCACCGGAGCCAGCTAAGCAAGCCCTGGGGCATTGCCGCCCTGCCTTCTGGGCAGTTTGTAGTGACCGACGTGGAAGGGGGCAAACTCTGGTGTTTCACGGTGGACCGCGGTGTGGGGGTAGTGAAGTACAGTTGTTTATGTAGCGCAGTGCGCCCCAAGTTTGTCACCTGCGATGCTGAAGGGACCATATACTTTACTCAAGGGCTGGGGCTTAACCTGGAAAACCGGCAGTACGAACACCATTTAGAAGGAGGCTTTTCAATTGGTTCCGTCGGCCCGGATGGGCAGCTGGGACGCCAGATTAGCCACTTCTTCTCCGAGAATGAGGATTTCAGGTGCATTGCTGGGATGTGTGTCGATGCCAGGGGAGACCTCATTGTTGCTGACAGCAGCCGGAAAGAAATCCTGCATTTTCCTAAAGGAGGTGGCTACAATATCCTCATCCGGGAAGGACTCACCTGTCCTGTTGGTATCGCCATTACTCCCAAAGGGCAGCTGCTGGTGCTGGACTGTTGGGATCATTGCATTAAGATCTACAGTTACCATCTGAGAAGGTATTCCACCCCTTAAAGGCATGTCTCTAAGCAAAGCCTCTTTCGGCAGCAGAGATTCTTCCAGCCTCAGCGCAATCTGACGGGAACCAGTGTCAAGCATTCAGAAGATCGTGCCATAACCGAAGCAGGGTTTGGCACAGAGGCCGTCATGTTTTGTGTTTAGAAACAAAATAGCTTCTGTGGTGGTGGTCTGCTTTTTCTTCTTCTTTTTTATATAAAATCCGTACAGTAAAAATGAACAAGCGCAAGGGAGAGTATTGACCAGAGTAAATGACTGGTCACTCCATAAACCTTCTCACCTCCTTACACCACATCTCCTACACTTCCAGCTTCAACCGCTGCATCTTTCTTTGTGCCATAAACGCTGACTGACTGCTCTAAATCACCTTCCCTCAGAGGACCAGAGAGGCAATCCTCTTCTCGCTGTGGTACTCACAAGGAACTGGGTAGCAGTTGTCTGGGCAACTACTAGAGAAAGCAATTTCTGATTGCAGCACTGCATAAAACAAAATAGCCCTCTTAAACTGCGCGGAGATGGAGCTTTACTTTCAAACTGACGAGGGAGGGTTTTCTCTCCCTGTTTTTCTGGTATTCAGGAGATCGCCCCTGTTGTGCCATTCGTGAACCGTGTCTGTTCAATGTGAAGTGAGTACTGTGCCATCATGGGAGACCGAGTTGAGCCAGAAAACTGCCTTCTGATGGCAACAGGGTTTTTATTACTACTATGAGTTCTGCTAGGTAGAAGGGGGTAAAAAGGGAGGGAACTGGAGGGAAAAAAAAATAATCGGGAAACCTACAGTTGATATTCACTGTTTTATTATTACATGTATCCTGAAAACTGTCTTCGGAAGGTATGGGAAGGGGGGGAAAGGGCTGGGGGAATAAGACTGGGAGATTGTAGTAAATGAGATTAAATGCAACATATTGTATGTTCACCTGCACTTCACTATTCTGCATTCCAGACCATTGCATTTAGCAATAGGCTTCCACTCATCTGCACTTTGTATGCGCAAACTACTCACTCCTGAGATGGGGAATGGGGGCGGGGGGGAAAACAATTTTGCTGTTATTTTTTTAATACTTGGAAGCACGTCCATTGGTGCATTGCCTTTTTTTTTCCCTTGCACAGCAAAACACTATATTCCTTAGGTTATTTTTTTTTTACGGCACCAGCAGGCACCAGAGTTCATGTTCATCACGGCTTTGGGCCAAATGAAGCACAAAACTGCAGCTGTGTGAACCAAGGCCCCCACAGTGCTACTCTCCTGGCTGATAAATGTGTACCTCAGTGTGGTGCTGCTCGCCTAGAATAGTTTATTGAAGGAAAGATGCATTTAAATAGGGCACAGTGGTAGCATGTTAATCTGCCACAGATAATAGTTACACTGCAGTGCGTTTATTTGTTGCTATCAACAACGTAGTTGCAAATTTGGGGGCACGACAGACAATATAAAAGCTGATTTTATGGTGGCTGCCATGCTACGGCAAATTGTTTGCTACGTGTGCTACAACATGTAGGCAACAGGTGATTTTTTTTTAGCTCCCATATACTTTCCCCTAGTGAAACAGCAAAGGAAAATGCGCTTCAGAGCCGCTGCTGCCCCAGCCAGTTTTTTGGCAGTTACAGGCTTTGCAGAAGAAGCGACGAGAGCAGATTTTGGTGGGATTTTGTGTTTTTTTTTTCTCTCCCTGTTATGCTCAGCCAAAGCGCTGAAGAGGGCCAGCATGGCAAACACCCAGCTGTGTGATGGAGGTGCCCCTCCAGCAGGGCAACTTCCTATTTCTCCCCCTATAATTTGCTGGAAAAAGCTTTTGGAGAGGAGCAGGAGCTAAGACACCAGCGTGGTAGATGGTACAGAAGGAGCCTGAGGGAACTGAACCCCCCCTGCCCTCCTGAGCTGCTCTGTGTGTTTGCCAAGGCTACCAGCTCGCACATAATTATTTACCTTCTCTGCTTCTCTTTTTGGGTGGGAGGGGGAAGTTGCCTAAGGTATGTAACAGCAGTTTAGGGAGCCAATCTCATCTCGCATGTATGTTTTTGGGAGATGACGGCTATTACTGGGCCCTTCTGCAGTTAATTACATTGTAACTCAAGGCATTTTTTCCCAATATTATGATAATGGCAGTTCCTCTCCCACTGATCTCTTTTAAACATTTCTCCTGTTTCTAAGAACTGCTCCAAGCAGGAAGCTACCGTGGACCTGAATAATTGAAGCAATATTATCTATGATAATATGTACCTCTGTCATTTTCTGTTCCAACGGATTATTATTTCTTTTTTTTTTCTGCAATAAACATCACGCTACTAGCAATAACATTTCCTGGAGCGCTTGAAGGGCCATAAAAGCTGGTCCAGTAAACTGAGCAGTTGGTTACCCCAGCCTGTTCCTGGTTACACAGTTCAAACAAAGCTTCTGTCATCTGTTTCTCACTCGGAGATTCAAGCAAAATAACACTACCCTGCCGTGCTCCGGTGGGCCAGGACACTACGATCGGCGCCTGGGGGTGTGTGTCGCCTGCGGCTCTTCTTCTAGTCTTGGTTTTCAGGCAGAAAAGGGAAAAAAGAAAACCTGCCGTCCCTCGCCCAGGGTATGCATGTCCCCTGACAAAACTCGACAGTGACTGCGAGATGATTTCGCGGAGCTGTATTTCTTGCCGCGGTGCCCCCACACAATGTTGTGATTGTCTGCCAGACGAGATGAAATGGAGTAATTAAGGATTGTGATGAAATAGTTTGGCTTCTGCTCTCTACCTGGAGAAAGAGCTTGTCTGGTTATACGTATGTGTTTGGTTTTTAAAGATCGTGTAATAAAGGAAAAATTGATCCAATTAAAAGTGCATTGCAAACGGCTCATTTTCTTATTAAAAACACTTCATCTCCTCCCTTTGCTGGCAGACTGGTTTTTATGGCCAGTGGGGATTAGACTTGGGAACACAATGGCTACGAGACCCCTTTTACACTGTCAGGATGTGGAGGATAAATCTGATCTCCTTGGCAGGTCTCCTGTAACTTTATCTGACACTTCCCTACCCACCTCATAAACAAATACTAGAGTTCCGTACCTTAATTCACGCTGATACTCCCACAAGGGTAGTATCTTACTTTCCACCGTAGCCGATACATGATGTTTCAAAGCTCTGGTCACAATTCCCTGGCTCCGAGCGCTCAGTACGGGGACGTGAAGCCTGGCCGACGGGTACAGCACCCGTGTCCCTGCTCAGCAAGGGGCTCAGCTCTGCCCCTCTGCAGAGGCGACACCTTTGCTGGGGCTGGCAGTGGGGCTGCTGTGAGGGTTCTGGTTAATTTTAATAAACGCTACAAAGAGTGTATTTAGGCGGAGCCAAAGGAGAGCTAAGCAATTTGCCACTCGGCTTTCAAAGGCGTCGGTATGTCAGCAGCAGGTTGTCCCCTGCTCCTGCTGCCCAGCTGGGTTTGCTGGTCTGGGTGGAGGTTTTTATCATAGAATAGTTCGGGTTAGAAAGGACCTTAAAGCCCATCCAGTGCCACCCCCTGCCCCGGGCAGGGACACCTCCCACCAGACCAGGCTGCTCCAGGCCCCGTCCAACCTGGCCTTGAACCCCTCCAGGGATGGGGCAGCCACAGCTTTACCAGGCAACCTGTTCCAGTGCCTCACCACCCTTATAGTAAAGAATTTCTTCCTGATATCCAATCTTAGTCTACCCTCTTTCAGTTTGAAGCCGTTACCCCATGTACTATCGTTACACTCCCCGATCCAGAGTCCCTCCCCATCCTTCCTGTAGCTTCCCCTTTAGGGACTGGAAGGGGCTCTAAGGTCTCCCCGGAGCCTTCTCTTCTCCAGGCTGAACCCTGCCAGCTCTCTCAGCCTGTCCCCACAGCAGAGGGGCTCCAGCCCTCCCAGCGTCTCCGGGGCCTCTTCTGGCCCCGCTCCCACAGCTCCGTGTCCTTCCTGTGCTGAGGACTCCAGGGCTGAATGCAGTACTCCAGGTGGGGTCTCACCAGAGCACTCGGGCTCATCTCGGATGATACGAAGCAGCTCTTTAAACGGCTCCGAGTTGCTGCTTTATCAAACGTACACAATCCTTGCAGAACTGCTGCCGTGCTGATGCTGTTTAGACTCAGCCTGCCGCTTTATGAGAAGTTATGGTTTCGAAGGGTAGCGGCAACTAAGCCGTGAACATTTGTTCTGGGCAGCAACCGACAGCCGGGGTTTCTAAAGGGGCGAGGGGGAGAGCCTGTTTCTTAATCAAAGGGGGCAGAGCTACAAAAGCAAAAATAAAGCCAGATGCTTCGAGTCTTTTCTATTGTATAGCCTAAGTGATTTTTCTGGGTCATTACTCAATGCGAGGATTTAAAGTTATTTCATTTTGCACAACTAATTACTCTACTTGCCTGGCAATTCTGGATTACAATGAGCAGTGCATAAGGTCATTTAGCAGACTGAGTCACAGCACATATTTTAGTCCAAACTAAATTTCACGGCAACCAGCTAGATTGTTTTTCCCTCCTCCGAACAAAATGTCAAAATCTGAGGTTTTGAAATAAATATAATGACATAAACTGCAAGCAAGTAAGAGTGTTACAAAGGTAATAGAGTCGTTCTTTATAGGAACAGATCTCAAGGACGGGGAAATTCTATACGCTTTACTTCTGATCAAGGAGGTTTAAGGGAAAGCCATTATCTCCTTTAATAGATGCAAAGCTGCCCTTACGGCTTTCTTAATGCACCTGATTGTGTCTAGGAAATGAAAACTAAAGGTTCCTGTGGACTAGGTCAATCTTAATTGTGTTACGGCAGTATCAAACCTGAAGGGAGATGAATGAGACCCTGAGAGGACAGAAAGGAACCACACACCCCGCTCAGAAGAATACGGACTGCTACTTTAGCAGAGCTCCAGGCTGTACCCTTAATGTGCCTTGTATTTTATGAAGATCTTTTGTCTAAACTGCTGAGTTCACAGGAAAGCATGAAAACTGCAACCTCCTAAAGGTAAATGCAATCAACAACGTACAGTCCAAGAGGAGAGTACTGGGAAGTACTGGGGAGTTTCAGGGAGGCTGGGGGCAGAAAGCCCTGGGGAGCGTGACAGGAGCTGTCAGGGCCCAGGCCCTCCCCGGGCTATTTTAATGTAGGAGGCGTTACTGGGAGGGAACATCTTTCACACCCGCACCAGCCACTTCAAAAGCTCAGCTTGCTGAGCACCCAACATGGCCAGGTGACATCAGCCGAGGAAACCCTACCTAGAGATTCTAGGAAATGCAAAAAACCCCCACACTTGACTCACTGCAGACCTAAAGCCAGGTAACAGCTGGGTTGTGAAACCCTCTGAATGTCCTCCCCACGTGCACAGGACATCCCGAGCCCAGCAGCATCCCTCCCCGCTCTCAGCTGGGCTTCCCCCAGCTCCATGGTGGCAAGGGAAAAGGAGAGGAGCTCCCGCAAGCCTGTGTGCTCCTCTGCAGCAGCACGCCACCGGCACACCGTTTCTTTTTCCAACTTTTCCCAGCTGGAGAACAGAAGTCTCCCACACTGAAGCTCAGCTCGTCTGCACCGTGTGAAGGAAAAGAGATGTCACTCAAATGCCTGACAAGACGAGACCCTCCACATCACTGCTGATAACATCTCCATTTTCTCTAAGCGCCGGAGCACTTACAGACATTTGTTCTGCATTTTGTGTATCGCAGAGGGAACAAGCAAGCTAGAACAGCTCCTGGGGAAATCCCACCGGGGCTGTCAGAGTTTGCTATCAGAGCAGCTCTTCCCTTTCCCTAGCCAAGTTCTCCTCCTCCTCCTCCTTGTCCAGCCACACCGAGGGGCCACAGAGCAACCAGACCTTTGATAAACCTTCAGCAGGGACTGAAGTCCCTGGCAGGTGGATGTGCTGGACACAGGGATCGCTCTCTCTCCTCCTCTACATTTTGTGAGTATCTTCGCGGTGGGTTGACCCCCCAGCCTCTACCTCCAGTTTTACCTCTGAGCATTATAGAGTGTGGAGCAGCCCAGGTGGGGTCGGCAGTCCTGGCTATGTCCCCTCCCAATGTCTTGCCCACCCCAGCCAACTCGCTGCAGGGACAGAGTGAGAAAAAGAGGAAGTCAGGATGCTGTGCAAGCACCACTCGGCAGCCACCAACACACTGGGGTGTTACCACAGAATCATAGAATAGAATCATAGCATGTGTTGGGTTGGAAGGGACCTCTAAAGGCCATCTAGTCCAACCCCCCTGCAGTCAGCAGGGACATCTTCAACTAGATCAGGTTGCTCAGAGCCTCATCCAGCCTGGCCTTGGATGTCTCCAGGGATGGGGCCTCCACCCCCTCTCTGGGCAACCTGGGCCAGTGTCTCACCACCCTCAGTGTAAAGAACTTCTTCCTCATGTCTCATCTAAACCTGCCCTGCTCTAGTTTAAACCATTGCCCCTCGTCCGGTCGCTACACGCCCTTGCAAACAGCCCCCCCCTCAGCTTTCTTGTAGGCCCCCTTCAGGGACTGGAAGGGGCTCTAAGGTCTCCCCGGAGCCTTCTCTTCTCCAGGCTCAACACCCCCAGCTCTCTCAGCCTGTCCTCACAGCAGAGGGGCTCCAGCCCTCAGATCATCTTCATGGCCCCCTCTGGCCCCGCTCCAACAGGTCCATGTCCCTCTCGTGCTGAGGGCTCCAGAGCTGGACGCAGCACTCCAGGTGGGGTCTCACCAGAGCAGAGTAGAGGGGCAGAATCACCTCTCTGGATCTGCTGGCCACGCTTCCTTTGATGCAGCCCAGGATGCAATCAGCCTTCTGGGCTGCCAGCGCACATCGTTGGCTCCTGTCCAGCTTTTCATCCACCAGCACCCCCAAGTCCTTCTCCGCAGGGCTGCTCTCCATCACGTCATCCCCCAGCCTGTATTGATAACGAGGATTGTCCTGACCCAAGTGTAGGACCTTGCACTATCGACCTATCGACACCGCCTTGGCCACAAATCCACAGCGTGGCACCACAGTGGCTGTGACAAAGCCAGTTCCCCCCATCCCGGCCAGACCCAGCACATTCTTACATGCAACAGGAGGTGGCCGGCCATGCCGCGTGTGCCCCAGCTGCCAAACGAAGATGCTCACACAATTGGTACAAACGTAATGAGGTGCCGTCAGCATTAAATCCTGGCTTCGACAGGGGAGAAAACCGATGCGGGCTCCCGTGGCACGGATCAATGGTTGGGTCGATCTCAAGGTCCCTGCTCGGAGGCTGCTCCGAGGGGTGGAAGCATTGCTTGGCTGCACAGAGACAGAACAAACAGCCCCAAAAATGGGCTTTTAATCGCTCTGCACAAAATAAAATTGGGGTTTGGTCTGGTCTGCCCACAGGCTAATGCAGTTCCTAGGGAGGGAGCCTGGGGGATGTGTCCATGTCTGCCCTGAAAGGAGCCCGGTGCCCGATGTGCCGCAGCCATGCCTCTGGCTCTCTCATTGCAGGATTCACTCCTGCAAATCCTTAGGAATGAGGGCGGGAGGCTCCCTCGCCTTCCCCCAGCACACACCTTATCTCCTAGCAGGAGGAAGAGGAACATCTTGCTTCTCTACAGGCAGAGCAGGCTGCAAACGCTGCCTGCAGCCCACCCGTCCCGCCGAGGCCAGGCGGCGAGAAGGCACCCACGTTCTGCCCTCCCTGGCGAGAGCCGGATCCCTTTCTCCTCCCTTCGGCTGAAGGAAGAGCTCCGCAGACACCCACCCCCGTCTCGGGCTGCTCCAGCCTCGGCAGAGAGCCAGCCCCTGGCCCGGCGCTTGACAAAGGGTCCGGCTGCCAGCGGCGCCGTCTCCTCTTCCAGACCATGTTTTCAATTAGGGCTCAACGCGCAGATCGGGCGCGTTATTGGCGGAGGCCTCCTCCCGAGGCCTGCCAATTGATTTATGAAGTTGATTAAAATATTAAAATGATTTTGTGCGAGGCTGCAAACGCGCCGCGATGTGCATTTTTATCATATTTGGTGCCGTGCCAATTAGCCCGACACTCTCCTCTCCCCCTCCTCTTCTGACCCGCTTTGTTCTCTAACAAATTACTGTTATCCTGGCCTTACTTTTGTATTTATTAGAGATGATGCATATGTGCGCTCTCTGAGCAGTTCGGAAACGGGCTGGCTAGCAGCGGGGAGCCCGGCGGGCCAGAGCTGTTTCCGAGTGGAGAAGGCATCCAGAACTGTCTAGCTGGAGCTATTTATTCAAATCCTCCTTATGTCACTGGCAAAATGAGGGTAAATCAGTGGAGAAGCTGGGAATAAAATCCATCTACCATGAACAGCAAGCTCTTTCTCTTAGTTAACTGGGGTTTCTCCCGCGAGAGCCCTGGGTTTCCCGTGGTACCTTCTTCTCTGTCCAGAGCCGATCTCCCCTGGTACCGGCAAGAGCCCTGCACATCCTTGATGTCCTTCCAAGAGCATTTTCTGGCCATCAAAGAGCTAAATACAACACTGGTCTCCTCTGCAGTAACGACAGCTCTGAAGTTCAACCTCACCAACCCCACCAGCTTCTGAAGCCACAGACGGAGCCACCCATGAAGAAGACGGTCGGAGCCAGCACCTGGTGCCCAACTCCCGCACGGTGAGAAATGAAATGCTCATGTCCAAGGCATTACATGTAAAACCCCCCCGGGGACCCCTGGGGTCCCAGGAGTGCTTTGGTGCCCGGCAGGTGGTGGGGAAGGATGCTGCGGACCCCCCAGCGCCGGGGCAGCCCTGCGAGTGGCTTGGGGCCGGCACAGCGGGGAGCGAGGGAGCCCGCCTCGGCCATGCATACCATGGACTAAAAAGGAAATTATTTTGCCAGCGAGGCACTGCTCGCCTTCAGGCCCACTGCCACCACGGGGATTTGTGGTTGAGCCCCAGGAATCACCACTTGGCCTGGCCAGGGGGAAGGTGGGGGCTCAGAAACAGGAGATATTTCACCACTGGATCAAGTGTTGCCGCTGTTCATCTCCCCTCCGGTCCCAGCACTGTGAAACAGTGGCGATGCTCACACTGGGCTCAGACTGCAGCATCCGCCTCTCGTTCCTGCCCGGCATC
Organism: Larus michahellis; assembly: GCF_964199755.1. Classification (NCBI taxonomy): domain Eukaryota; kingdom Metazoa; phylum Chordata; class Aves; order Charadriiformes; family Laridae; genus Larus; species Larus michahellis. The sequence continues at coordinate 5,356,468 of NC_133910.1, forward strand.
TCTGGAGAAACGCTGCATCTGCAGTGACGACGCCGGGGCCGTGGAGCCACCCTGGGTCTGGCCCCACCGACACGTTTGCCCAGGGATTGCAGGGAGCAGGCCCAAATGATTAATAACATGGCGAGTACGGAAACAACACACCTCCCCGACGCTTTCTCCTGCTAAACAGGGGCATTGCTACGGCAAACTTCATTTATCACTATTTAAAACCCAAACAGACGAGTACAGGGCAGTATAAATACACTTATGAGATGAGCTGCGCCGGGAAAGACAAGAGGGAAAAACTAAGCAAGGAAGGGAGGGAGGCGGCGGGAGGGAGCAAATCTCCATCCGCGGCTTCCAGGAGAGGAGGCGGCTCTCGGCAGCGCCCGCGGGGCAGGAGGCACCGTCACCGTCAGCCCTACCATGGGCCCTGTGAAACAGCACAGATGTTTTTCCACGGGAAAATATCGGACCCGGGGAATATCCCCAGCTCCCTGGAGGAGAGAGATGAATTGGCAAATGGAAGGCTACAGCGATAAGGGAGTTTTTATAAACATAACCTAATTGTATTACTTCAAAGTCCTGAAGTTTATTGCCCTGTTTAATGATGTGTCTCGTTATTTATGGTGTAGCACAATGAGTCTGCTATTGATTTAATACACTTCCTTAAAGACCGTCATTGTCACAAGCAATAAAACGAAGCCATCCTGAGACAGCTCAATTATGTCACTTCTCCATCATCGGACCTCGAGTACCCCCGGTGTGTGGGGGCCACCGTGGCGGGGCCGGGAGTGGGTGGTGAAGAGGGTCCCCCTGGGGAAGGACGGAGCTGGAGTGCAGCAGCCGGAGGGCAGGAGCAGGCAGGATGGGTTCCCCTGGCTCAGGGATGCTGCCCATGGACATGTGCCACCATCTCCTGCTGCCAGGCACTCACTTTGGTACAAGTCTCCTGTCCGCAACTAGTAACCGGTGCGGTGATGGTGTGTGCACGGGGGAGAGGGGCTGACGGATGGAAAACAGCACGAACGATAACCGGGATTTGTGCCCTTGCCCGTTCCCGCCGCACTCCTCACCTTTCTGGTACTGGAGCCAGAGCTGCTGCTGGACCTTCTTGCTGGGGAAGTGGATGGTGCAGCTGAACTCGGAGCCGTACAGAGCCTCGGCGATGTAATGGGAGCCAAACTGCTGGATGAAGGAGAGCAGCTCCTCCCGGCTGCTGTCCTTGTTCAGGATCTTCAGGATGTTGGCAAAGCCTGTGGGAGGGAGGCAGGGGATCAGCAGGGCGGCCAGGCAGGGGCCCAGCCACAGCCTGGGGGAAGGAGGCGCAGAACATCCCCTGCTCAAGACATACAAGTCCCCACATGGGTGCAAAGTGCGGTTCCTCCTCTCTTGCCTCCAAGGTCTACGTGATCCTGTGGAATCCGCAACCTGCTATTTACCCTAGGCTGTGGCTCTGGCATCCTTCCGTGATTCTTCTCCCTAAGGTGTTTCCAAACCCACTTTGTGGGGATGGACACGTGCACACGTGTGTGCACAGACACACATCTCCGCACACACAAACACCCACCAGCTCCACCCTGCTTTGCGGGCTGCTGGGACACCATCAAACGCTCTCCCCAGAGGATGCGCTTGGCCTTTGCAGTAACCATAACCAGAGATGTTCTCCTGGTGTAACCTATTACAGATGGCCCCACAGACCATCCCCAGTGTGAATAGCCTGCACAACCCATAATTATTTCTAGGAAAGCTGGAGACAGCCCGGAGGGACACACGGGGCTGGGCTGGTGGCAGCTCCATGGGTGCACAAGGGTCGGGGCATCTCCCGGGCAAAGCCCTGCAGAGCCCGAGCAGACAGGGGACACGGGACAAGGACACGGACCCTCACTGCTCTATGGAGAGGAAATATCCTGGAGGCACCGGTGACTGCACGGTGCCTTGGCATCCTTTACAGCTGGCTGATATCATCGTTTTGGTTCAGTGGTGGAATGGAAAACATACTGGAGGAATATACGTCATAACTGTCGCCAAAACGAGCTTACCTGGCTGGTTGGCTGGTTTATTAAAGGAGGAGGTTGGTTTAATAAAAAAGCTAGCAGAATTCATTTTGAGCCAAACCCAAATATCTTGTTCAGCTCTGAAAAGGTTACTTCGTTCCGGGGCTCTGCAGCGTGTCTGCGCTAAGTCTTTTTTTTTTTTTTCTTTTTTTTTCTTTCCCCCTTTAAAAACAGGTTGATTTTGAAATGAAAAATGCTGTTTTGAAATGAAAAGGCAAAACATTTCAGGTCACAACAAAATGTTTCAGCATTTCTGAAACAAAACGTGTAGCTATAAAAACGTGGAAGTGAAACGTTTTGACATTTGCAGGATCCTCCCGCCCGCCCCTTCTTCATCTGCGACTCCTGCGTTATATGACCTGCATTTACAAGCGCTTTGGGTCCTTTTCAAACCATGTTTTTTTCCAAGAACTTACTGTTTTTCTTACATAGACGTATACACAGCCGCCCCCACACGAATCCTCCCCGCAGTGTTGCATATTACCTTGATCCTGGCTCTGACCCCAGCGCCTGGTTTGTGCAACCGAGCCACATGAACTCCCTGCCTCAGTTTCCCCTCGCCTTGTAAAAAGGAGGAAAATCTCTCTGCCTGCCTCTGCAGCAGCGCTGGGAGCCCGAGCTACTGCCTGGAGGTGCGAAATGCTGGTGAGATGCTCGGCACGACGGAGCCGTGGGGCAGAAGACCACCACCCACCCGCCCGCTCACGGAGATGTGCAGTCTCCCCCCCGCTAGAAACCCTCACCTGCAGAGAGGGTGATGGAACTGAGCTTCACCCTGTAGAGGTTGCTCCTCACCCGCCAGTGCTGCACCATGGGGTACCCCATCGCCTCATCGTACTTGATGTCCCCTGCAAAGGAAAAGCCGGAGCTCAGCCCCTGCCGGCCCGGCAGCCATGCTCCAGGGAAGGCTTAACGATCACACTGAGGAATTGCTTTGCTACACGCCGCAGGGGTGAGAAATGGGATAGTAGCAGGGATGGTGACCTTCTCCAGCGGTCATGCCATGGGGTCTCCAGGCTGCTGGCAGGACCAGCATTGCGATGGCTGCGGCTGCCTGGAGCTCGCAGGGCTGGAGATGCTGCCTCGCCGTGCCGGGGCGGACTCACCCAGCCCATACGCTACTTCTGCCCAAGGGAAGCAGGAGGGATGCTGTGAAGGACCCCACAGCGCTAGGGATGCTGATGCTCTGCGGGGACCACGCTGGGATCCAGGGTGGGAGAAGGGGTTCTTGCCCCAAGGGGGCTCAGCCTCGGGCCAGCTCGTACCGGTGAGAAGCTGGAGGTCAGGAAGGGGCTCTGAGAGGACGCCGCGGCACTGCTCCTCCACCGGCAGCGGGATCACCATGAGGCCATCAGCCAGCTGGGGGAAGTCCTTGATGAAATTATTCTCCCTGCAGAGAGAAAAAGACAACTGCAAAGCAACGATGCAGGGAACGGCCGGGCAGGGGGGCTGAGCTGCCCCGGTGGCGCAGGGATGGATGGCTCTGGAGGGTGAAGGACGTCTCCTGCACGCTGGAGACCTAACAGGGGATGGGGTTTGCAGCCCCTGCTGCCAGCTGCCCCTGGCTCCACAGCCCTCCAAGGCGATGCCTAATGAGCTCCCTGGGGACCGCGTCTCCTTTAGGTCTCCAGCACCACGGGACCGCGCTCAGCCTGGAGACCTGGCCACTGGTTTTGGCCCCAGTTTTCAAAGTGTGCCACTGGAGAGGGGGCAGACAGCGGTGAGGAGAGAGGGAATGGCTGCTACACACCAAAACTGCCCCTTTCCACCACCTGCAGCATCTTCCCACTATGGGACTGTGACTAAGCACCAGACCAAGCCCTGCTGGGGGTCCCCATCCCAGGCAACATCATCACCCCCAGGGCTTTGCCATGAATGTCCGGCTCTGCAAAAGGAGGAAAAAGTACATTTATAGACAGACACCAAAAAAGAAAAGCTGGCGCGTGCAGCTCACGGCGCGATTTTACCACACATGCGGGATCTTTTCTAACCTTGGCAGGTATAACATCGTATAATAGGCCCCTAATGAATTGTTTCTAGAACAACGATACCAGGGAAATTATTTGAAATGGTGAACAGACAGGTCTCTGGGAGACGAGCCTCCCCCAGCAAGTGAGACACCTCACGCCTGCGCAAAGGAAACAGGAGGGGGGATTTTAAATATTGATCTTAGAGCCAAAATATAGGCCAGGAGGCTCTGCATCCTCTGGGTGTGGAGACAAAAGGGCAGCGGAGCAGAAAAAAGGGAGGTTCCTGCAAAATCAGGTCAGCCCCGGGAGCTGGGGGAGGCTCAGGCTGGCACCGCCTGCCCCAGCTGCGTTTTCCTGAACAGATTTTCCTTTAAAGAGCTGCTGGAAGATCCCTCTTCCCTGCTTTTACACCCACAGCGCATCCCTGGGTGGGATGCTCCGTCATCCCATGATCATCTCACAGGTGGCCACCTCCAAGGGTCCCACTGCAGCGAGATGCCAAGCTGGTGGAGCGTGTTCCCAGGGCCCTCCCGCTGCTCCAGGGTCAGGATACGGCCGGTGCAACCTGTACCGGGGGCGAGCAGGAGGCTGTAGCCCTGCGCAACCAGCCTGGGGATGCTCCCAGCCCTGAGGCAGGCGAGGAGCAGCTTCAGGTGGGGACACAGGAGCGGGGCCGAGCGCGGCTGTGCAGGCAGCCCTGCCGCCTGCCGTCACGCTACACCCCTGCCTCAAAGCCGCCGGCACCTGATTGCGTCTCAGGAGCTTCACTTTATGCACTGCCGGAGAAAAAGTGGATTATTTGTCTGAGGGGAAAAGCCTCTCGCTCACACACATGCTCACAAATCTGCCATTGATCACGCCGGGCGCGGGATCCCCATGGCGGAGCAATGCTTTGCTGTTCTGAGCCTTTTGCTGTCTTCACGATGCAAATGGGGAACTGCAATTACTGCCGGGGCCGGGAGCTGGGCGGGTGGTGGGAAGCAGGGGCTGCAAAATTAGGGAAGGTGGTAGGGAACGTGGGAAGGAGCGTGTCGGTGTCTCTGCTGCTCTGCCTCAGCAGAAAAGGGAGAAAAGCATCAGCGCTACCAAATCCCAAATCCCCAGAAAAGCACAATGCTGCTCTCGGAAAGGGATGCAGCTGCGCTGAGCCCACCTGCGGCCCCGGGGCGTGGGGACCGTCCCCTCCCCGACGGGTCACCCTGCACCCGAGGGTTAGCGCAAGGGCCAGGCGGGTCACACCAGAAGCCTGTCCAGCCCCGCATCCCACCTCCGAGGGGATCAGGAGGGGCGATGACACTGGCTGGTGGCACCTTCCCAAGTGCTCTCCCACCGCCCTGCCCGAGGGGACAGACCCGGCGGTGCCAAAAAGGGCTTAGCCCTGGGGGGACACAAACAGGTGGCAGGGCAGACGCCAGAAGACTGCGTTAACCCTGCACCCGAGCCCAGGGCAAAGATGACACAAAAAAGCAGCCTCTCCTCCTCCTCGCACACAAACCCACCCAGACCACCTCACTGACACCCGCCCATGCCCCGCGGACCGGCTGGCTGTCCCTGGGATGAGCCCAGCTCACCCGGGTGGCAGGACAGTCCCCAGGGCTGGTGGTCCACGCACGGGCAGCTGAAGAAGGAGATGCTGGAGCAGATGCAGAGCAGGGCAAGGGGACCCCGCAGGCAGCGGCTGCGGCTCAGAGCTGACGTCTCTATGAAAAGGTATTTACCCAAACGCCGCGCTCTGCGGTGCCATCCGCTGTAATGCCGTTTGCTTGAACTGCTTGGCAGCTGAAAGGTTGAGGAAAAACAAGGGGCAAGTGCAAGTCAAGGCGTGGGTGTACACACCGGTGCGTGCCCACAACCTGCTCCCATAGCGGGAGGGAGCAGTGGTACAAGGCAGGACTTCAGGAGCACTTCAGGGATGCATTTTTGCTGCCAAACCCTTCCTGCATCTCCTCCATCCCTCCCTCCCCGCCTCCAGGGATGAGCCAGAGCCGTGCTGGGGGAAGCCCCCCTGCAGCCGAGCCCTCGCTGTGTCTGTGGGCGCAGGATGGCACACCGGGAGGGCAGGTGACAGGGATATCCAAAGCGGCTTGTGGCCAGTGGTGTGCCAGCTGTGTGCCATGGAACCGCAGCCGGCAGAGGGCTGCAGCTCCTCTTCCACCGCGCCTTATTAATAACCCTGCGGCTCACAGCGCTGCTCACCGTAAAGGCATAAAAAAGAGTTTCTGCCAGGCTTTTGTGCTCTCTGGAAGCGCTGATCAAAGCCGTCGGGCTCTGTGCAAAGGGCAGGGACAGACGAGGGGAGGGGTGTGACAGCATCCCTGTGCATGTGTCGCCACACGTGCCTCCATCTTGGGCACAGCCGAGCCACCGGTTCACACCTGAGGGTCCGTGCTGCTTCCCAGAGGCACAACAGCACCTTTGTGACCTTGCAGTTCATACTGGCCATGGAGCCAGGTTTATTCCGATGGGATCAGGAGACAGCCCAGCAAACCCACCAGTTCCCAGCACCTGCTAGCCCCGCAGCGTCCTCCTCTGCTCCTGTTCTGCCCCTCAGCATCTCCCCCAGCACTCGTGGAGCAGACGCCTGATACCCGCCGCAGCAGCGAGAGCGCTGCTCTCTCCTGCACACGCACACTGAGCCCACGTGTCGACCTGCAGCGCTCTCCTGCTGGCGATCCGAACATCTCTCGGGGCATTTTGCCGCTACTGAGTCATTATACAAGGAAATGCCGTTTCTCCCTCGCAGCCCTGGTCCCCAGCAGCATCCGACCCGGAGTACGTCCCTGCCTCGGGAGGGAGCCGACTTCCAGATAAACCAGTCTTGATGCTGGGAAAGGTCAAATGGCCAAAGGCTCTACTGAGCTCCCGTACTGGCAGGGTGCGCTGAGGAGGAAGGCAGTCGCCTGGATTAAACTGAGTTCAAACTCCTGGCTTTGACGGACACTTGGTGTAACCTTGGCCGGGTCACGAGATGCACCCTTTGCCTCGGGTGACAGATAACAGACAGCAGCTCCCTCCGTCTCGGGGTGCTGCTGGGGTGAAGGCAATTAGCGGCGGCTCAGGTACCAGGAGGAGGGCTCATGCAGCGAGAGCCCGCTGTGCCGGTGTTCTCCTGTCCTTCTGAAACTCGATACACGGACTAGAGATGTTTTCGGGGAATCTGACCTTAAATAATACACCAAAGGTCATGCAATACAGCCGTGGCACGGCGCGGTGTAGGGCTGCATTGCTCCGCAGTGCTGGTATCACCTCATGCAGGTGATGGGGAGCCTCCAATAAGGACAAGCATCCCTGAACAACAGGGGGTTTTGGGGGAGCAGCGGAGCCCGACGCAGGCGCTGGGGAACAGCCGGAGTGCTGTGGTCCTCCTGGATGGGGACACGGCTGCCAGGTCCTGGTCCACGGCACGATTCTGCCGAGCCCTGGGGCACCTCATCCCCTTGCCAAGGCACTGAAAGCCAGGGCCAAGCTCGCCGTGGGATTTTGGCCCGCAGTAGTGACGGATCAGCTGGTGACGCACATTCTTCTCATTTTCCTGTTAGCAACGCCGTTGGGTGAAGGAGCAGCTTCTCCTCCTCGGCTTGTCCAGCTGTGGCTTCCTCCCTTCACGACCGAAGGGCACGGCCTCGAGGCCGGACTCTGCCACCGACCCTTTCGCAGACCCTCCTGGCTCCTGTACAGCTCCCACTGCAAATCCGAGTGTCACCTGGCACGGGGATCCCTGCCTCCATCCCCCACCCTGCATCCCAGCAACCGGGCAAATACATTCATGAAGGGGTTAAAAAAAAAAAAAAAAAAAAAAAAAAAAATATATATATATATAAAATGACCCCACAAGTGATTAGCTGATGCCCTGAAGCATGAGATTTAATTACCCTTATCTGAGCCGGCGCAGCTACAAATGTTAATCACATTATCATCCAGCATGCTTATGTTCAGCAAAGTGTCTATGCGAGGACTGCTATGCAACTCTGAGAGGACGCCTTCTCCGGCAAGAATAATTTATTAATCTTACTTCTTTCTGTCCCGCAATGGCTCGGGGAGATGATGATGGATTTGAGGTTATTTAGTGCCAGCTTTCGACCCAACTTTCCCTCGGAGAAGCTTTCCCGCTGGGGCGGCTGCAAGCTCACAAGAGCCCAGCCTGCATCTGACACGGGGACGTTCAGAAATAGCTTCTTTTTAGCTTGTCATCATCCAAAAAAAAATGGCTCTAGAGTCACTGGGAGACAGAAAAAGAGGGTGTCCTGTTTCCACAGCCACTTTGGAGAAGGTAAGCACGCCGTAAATCTCCCCCCACGTGTCTCCGTGACCTCAGGCACTGGTGAATTATAAAGGCTTAATGCAAACCCTCTGAAGCAGCAATTACTTACTCCAAATTTACTGGTCATTAATTTTAGCGAGGCCCCACTCCTGTATAACGAGGCAGGAGAAAAAAAGGAGAGACGGGTCAGGTTTTGCCAGGCCCTGGAGCCCCCTCCAGCTCCCCAACTTTCAGCCCTAACCACCGTTTGCAACGATGGGCGGTGGTTGGGGGAGAGAGGAGACACCAACCCACAGCTGCCCGTGCCCCCCCCGAGTCACCCTGGTGCCACCACTGCCATCGCCCCCATCCCTCCATCGGCCACGATGCTGCAGATAAGACCTGTCCCCGCACTGCCCGTCCCTCCCCGCCGTGTCCCCAGCCTGCCCCACTTCAGCGCCAGCAATAAACCGCCTGAAAATATTCAATAGCTGCCTCACCCCCTCGCTTCAGGGAGAATTAGCATTTAAATTGAGGTGTTTCGGGGAGGTAAATCACGCCAGCGCCCGGGCCGCAGTGCCTGCGGGCCCGCACGGTGCTCCTTGGCACATCCAAACATGGTGCTGGGCACCATCCCCTCCATGCGCCCTCCGACAGAGCCCCAAAACCTGCCCCAAAGACCCTCCGTGGGGCTGGCAGCGACCGGGACCCCCTGTCCCGTGCCCCCCGCTCCCTCTGTCCCGTGGGGCCAGGGCTGTGCGGCAGCAAAGTCACCTGCTCTGTAATGTTGAGATGCGTTGACATAGGCTAAGCCCACGCCGGCGAAATGCCGTGGGCTCCATCTCGGCGGCTCTTTGATCCCGGCACTGGAATACTAATCACGGCACCGTGCCGGCACGGCTGCGGGAGGCCCTCGATGGCACCGCCAGGGCTTCTCTTCCCTCATCACATCCAATCTGGGGACACCAAAGCGTGGGAGGGGACAGCGAGAGCCACTGGACCAGGCAAAGGGTGGTGGCTGTCACCAGGGACCATGGATGGGAGCAGGAGCTCCAAACCCGACTAGTGCCTGTGCCATCGGGTGCATGGTGCCGTGCAGGGACACCAGCCATGGCACCATGATGGTGACAGCCAGCAAATGACATCTGGACATGGGACTTTAAGAGCTGGCCCAGCAGTGACAGCCGGACAGAAGGATGCAGCAGTGGAAGCAGCGCTGCTCCCCGGGAGCCGGCAGAGACAGGGAAGGGGATTCTTTCCCAGTGAATAATTTATTCCCACAAAACAGGAATTTGGTTGATCCAAAGCTATTTGTCAACTCTGCTTGAACCTGCTGCAGAACTTGAGCAGAGATTGCTTTGGTTGGTGTTTCTTTTAAGTACAAAAGAGATGGAGGAAGATGAATAGTTGCCACCACAGCACTGCCACCACCTCCGTGCCTCACGGGGGGCTCCTGCGCCTCCCCAGTACCTGAAGGCACGTCTCAACAGAGACTGCGACTGCTTTCCCATTCTCAAATCACCTCCAAACAACCCCCAAACACTAAAGCCTTCCTCCAGTCTGCACAGCCCCGGTGATACCACCGAGCACTCAGGGAAACCCAGCCAGCGGCACCCGCCACCACGGCACTGACGGTGAACATCATGTTCACCATCGCAGAGTAAAAGTGCATCCTCTCCTGAAGCCGTTTCTAAAGGAAACACACTGGAATCTGCTTTGAGATGGAGAGATGGAGAAGCCACAAGTGACGGGAGCAGAGATCTCCCTCCTGCACGCTGGGAGCAGGCAGTGGTGGGGACGTGCTGCTGGAGGATGTCCACCACCAGCATGTGGCTCTGGCCCACAGAAGCACCTGAGGGTGGAGCACCCATGCGGAGGGACCCCAAGAGGCTCCTCAGCCTCTCCCAGCTGCTGGCTCTCGAGATGCCAGGTCCCGGTGACGTCCTCGTTGCCCATTTATCACCTTTTATTGTCCTCCCCGCCCCGCTCCCCATTATGCGGCTATTTATTTATTCCAGTAAAGCGTGTCTCCTGCGGGTGAAATCCTGCGGTCGGCTGTGGATCTTTCTTCCTCTGGAGTGCCTGTTGGGAACAGGCTGCAATGGAGCGCTGAGTAAAAACAAATTTGGGAAGTTACGGTTCCCACAGCAACGCCTGGTGCCTGTGCAGCAGGCGGCACGCAGGCACGCAGAGCTGGATTTATGCCCTAATTACGGAGTCGGGGCTGCAAGAGGAATCCCATGCAAAGCTCTAGTTTTCAGCCCCGTACATAACTTTGCAAATATACAGCTTATTCCCTCTGGGATTGAAATTTCCTGTGCTTAACTGAAGCTTAAAGGTGCTTTTCTGCAAGACGTTTTTTAAAAAAAAAAAAAGTCAAAAATCCCCATTTTAGAGTGAGAGGGTGAGGACGAAAAGCCGACACATTCCCAGCTGGAGGAAGGGAAGAGAGTGACAACCTGTCTCTTGTTTGCCTGTAACTCTGGCACTACTTGCTCCTGGAAGCCCACGCTCGCAGAGAGCAAATCCCTCGGGAGGCAAATGCGCGTGAGCGAGGAGAGACGACTTGAGGGGGGAAGCTGCCATCATTGACACTGGAACCCAGGTAACATCTCCCGGCTGCATCGGGACCAGAGCCCAGGATACCAGACTCCACCGACAGTCCCTTCCCTCTGACACAGCAGCCTCCAAGCTCTTCGCACGTGCTCCTCATTCGACGGACCGCCCCCATCAAAGTCAAGCAGGAGAAGGCTGACAAAATACAACCCAGCGTGCGCCTGACCCAACACTCTCCATCTTTAAGTTGCCATCTCCTTCCTACCTCCCTGCTCAGGTCACGTCATGTAGGTACATCGCATCACTTGGGCGCGTGACGTCCTTTAGGTGCATCATCACCCAGAACAAGCCCTTCCGCGCACACCTCTCTGCTCCTCTCCCCTTCTGCAGGGGAAAAGCAAACGAACAAGTAGCCAAAACCTCTCTCCCTCCATGGCTCTGCCTTAAGCGTTTGGCTGATCTCACCAGTGAGATAGGCAGTGGCTCCATCACTGCCCACATCTGTCCATAGCAGCCTTGTCGTGAGCCTGCAACCCGGTGGCAGGGCCAGGAGGACGCATCTGAGCCGTTTGCCATCCCTCCTTGACTGGAAGGTCTGGGAAACGCCCAACAGCTGATGCGGATGATGCCAAATCCGCTCGCTTGCAAAGGGCTGGCGCTGTGTAGTGTCTGCCGGGAGGCTCCGTGTCTGGCTCCATGTACCTGCTCTTCAAGATGTCTCCCTCCATTAGCTTCGCCACCGCCGACAGCTGAAGGGTCTGACCTTGTCGGCTTCCATAAGCTCAGCAACTTTCAGCTTTTTAACGACTGGGATGGAGAAGTGCCGTGAAGACAGACAGACCTCCTGGAGCAGCTCACGGAGCTTCTGCCCACCGGGCTGTAGCCCCTGGGAGATGATCTGGGGAGGGTTTCTCTATGGGGATGGTTTCTCTATGCCTGAGCAACCTGGAGCTGGGGTGGACGCCTCCTCTGAGCCATTATTTCAGCGGCGAGCTGAGCCAAGGCTGCGGGTCCTCTTGCGCAGGTTGTTTGGGTGCTGTTTGCAATCATTTCCCAAGCGTTCCTCAAGAAGCTCCGTGCCTGGCGCTTTCATTAGCATCGTTTGTAACGAGGCAACAAATAACAAAACTCCCACTGCCTTCGGAGGAGCCAGGACCATGCGCTGGGACTTCCCAAGGAACCGGCGCGAGGTTGGTGCCTGACTCTCCCCCAGTTCCTATGGGATTTGGGCACGGCCACCCAAAGTCGCCTCTCCGCTCACCAGCTCTTCCAGGGAAACCCCCACCCCAGCCGCAACGCCCCGGGAAGCACAAGCACTGCCTTTTAAATAATATTTGCCTTCCCAATGTAAATGCAGACCCAGCTCTCTGCTCAGCACACACATCTATTCTCTTTTAACAATTTGGAATCTTAAGCACTGCTTTTTTTTCTCTCCTAAGCTTCATCGTTAACCTTTAAGACGGAGATAAGGCGTAAGGGTTTGGAAAGGAATCAGGAGGGACCCTGGATATGAGCCAGGAGCAGTGTTAATACTGGGCTGCACATCATATCTCTTTGGTTCTTCTTTTCCCCCCAGGGTGATTCGGACCACTCTTGACTACCACCATGGTATTACAAACTCTAATGAGGTTTGGAAAATAAGAAACCCACTGCGGCGTGGGAGAAACTAATAGAAATTGTTTTGTCTTCTCTCTATTAGTCATTAGAAGCAGAGGAAAAACAGCCACAGGCAGTGGCAGGGCTGCAATATCACCGCGCATTTCATATGCTGGCACTCCGACAAAGTCATTTCAACGCAGTTAATGCTCCCGCTTCCCCTCCACGCAAGGCCTGCCGTACGTCAGCGTCCCCATGCCGGGCTCCATCAAGCCTGGAGCAGCCCCAGTGGTGCCCAGTGGCCACCAGCCAGGGCTGCGGCACCCAGGCAGCCACCCAAGATGCCCACGCAGGATGCTCGGCCGGCTCCCAGCTCTGCCCAGCAGCAAACCCATCAGGGTGGACCATGGCGGTGAGGTGCAATGCAGAGCCCCGCGCTCCCCAGGGGGCAGGGACAGGCAGGGAAGGTGCAGGCAGGGACAGGCAGGGACAGGCAGCAGCTTCCTGGCACTGTCAGGCAGCCAGAGCATATGGGGAATTAGCTGGGATTTGCGACCGCATCTGCAGAGTTGCGTTTCCGTGTGCAAAGTTAATTACAGAAGGCACAAAACGATGCGCGCCGTGAGCTGGGGTGGGGGGTGGCACCTGCAGCCAACTCCCCCCTCGTCAACCTCCCAGGGGAAGGCGGGCACCAGGAGCCAAGCCCCGCTCCGGGCGCTCAGCGAGGTACCGCGGAGCTCCTTCCACTTTGCTTCCCTCCTCCCGGCCCTGCGGGGCATCGCACCCTGGCTGGGTGGCTGCCCGATGACAAGCAGCAGTGCCATCACACCTTCCAGATGTTCGCCTGCTGCCTGCGGGTACGGGCACAGCTGGCAAAGGGCACCATCCCCTGGAAAGCCAGGGTGCGGGCATGCAGGCTGCTCTGCACGCACCGGGATCCTCGGCCCGCGCTGGGGGAGAAACAAACCAGCACAAACAAAATGCCTCAAGAAAACAGCTATTGAAGGCAACAGGCCATGGGAGACGACTCCTCGCCCAGCTGCCATCTGGGCAGGGTGACAGCAAGGGAGCATGGCTGGGGGACGGGGAGGAGGGTGAGTGATGCCGGGTCGGTCCCCACCGCCTGCACCTGCATTCCTCCATGCTGGGCCATGGCTCCAGCATCCAGGCCAGGTCACACTGCCCAGGAACCGGGTGCGGTGGAAGATTTGCCAACCTGGAACCCAGAGAAGCTGTGGCTGCCCCATCCCTGGAGGGGTTGAAGGCCAGGTTGGACGGGGCTTGGAGCAACCTGGGCTGGTGGGAGGTGTCCCTGCCCAGGGCAGGGGGGTGGGAACTAGATGACCTTTAAGGTCCCTTCCAACCCAAACCATGCTATGATTCTACAATTTAGGAGATCTCCTGGGTTATCCCACATGCCTTACGGGTAGGAGGCGGCAGGGGATGGGAGGGCTCCCAGCAGCGCCTGTCCACCCCTGTGGTGGACGGTGGGTTCAAGTGATGAGGCCCAAACCCAAACCAAGCACTTGCCTCCGGGTTCACATCATCTCGAGGTACACTGCAACATGCAAAAGGGCAAATCCTCCATCTCTGGCAAGATCACTTGGGATGGGAAGGAGCAAGACAAGATTTCCTGCTGCACTGAGGACTGCATCCAAGCCCTGCTGCTTGCTCGGGAGCAGGTATGGCTCGACAGCAGGCATAGCTGCGGAACACCCAGATATCCCCGTGCTGGTGCCTGCTCGTGACTGTGTTGCCTGGAGCAAGGAATCACATTGCCAAGTCAATGTCAAGCCGATTTAGCCCTTGGATGGGGAATCTCCATCGACCAGCACTGGCAATAGCAAAGGAGCTGTGACAGGCTGGAATGTGTCAGCCTCGTCCCCCGAGGTGCCGCTGGTCCATGGTGCAAGCAGCACAAACCCACAGCCAGCGCTAATGGCGACCACCAAAGAAGTGCCCATAGCATGATGGAAAAACCCTTCTATTACAGCTAAAAGTCAGGTGATTACGATTTACTGCCTCAGCACCCCCCCCTCCTCCCTCTCTTCTTTCTTTTCAGCTGAACATAACCCTTACTTTCATGTGTCCCGAGTGGGTGCAGAGCCCCTGGCACCCAGGAGCGGCTGCACCCCACGTCGGATGAGGACAGAAGGAGAAGCAATTCCTCTCTCCAAGCCTGTACACCACGGCAAGGCTATAAAACCAATAAGGACCCCCTGGGATGAAAGGTACTCCATAAATCTGAGCTGTTATTATTATAAACCCAATCTCCACCGCATCTCTTAATAATGCAGATTAACTATGCAATAACACCGGCTATAATTAGTATCATAAAAGTCAGAGATGGGAAAGGCTAGCAGGTCAGCGAGTCCATCCCGTGGGCTGCTCCCGGCTTGGGGAAAGGGGAAACCTCCCGGGTGCCCTGGGAGCTCGGAAAAGCGAAGGCTCGGTGGTGCCGGGCCCCATGAAGGGAGAAGTGACAAAGGGGATGGGACGAATCACCGCACCTCTGCCAAACCCAGGCGGGGCGCAGAGACCCACTCTTGTTCTGCAAGTGCCGACACCAACCTCCAGTCCCTCCTCTGCTGTGCGGCTCCGTGTCCCCTCTCCCAAACCTCTACCCTCCCTTCATGTTCAGGACTCCAGACAAGGGTGTCACCATCAGCTTTTCACAGGGTGGATGGACCCTGAAGACCTCACTGAGCCTTTGACAGCTGCATGGGGGGACGTGGGTGTCCCCCAAGGGCACAGGCTGGTGGCAGCAGGACAGGTTCCTTGCAGGAGAAGCCTGTATCCCAGACCAGCTCCCTGAGGGACGAGCATCCCCCCAGATCCTTCACCTCCCATCTCACGAGAAGCACCCAGCCCCAGGGCTAGGAGACAAGACCTTCCCCACACACACACGCCTTGCCCAGCAGCATTCCTGGACTGGGATCCTTCTCCCATCCAGCCCAAGGACCAGCATTCCTCCAAACAACCCAGCCAACACACGCAGCCCAAGTCCCAGTGCCCGCCGCCTTCCTCTACATCCTGCTCCCAGAAAACCCGTCATCCTCCTTGCCTCCATGGTGTGCCTGCACGGTCCCCAGCCCTTCTCCCCTGCCGTCCCGCTGGCGGTGGGAAGGGCAGGAGGGGGGGCTCCCTGCCCGGGCGCAGCGCTGCTCTGCCCAATTAGTGCTGCTGGGTGACAGGCTCTGCTTGCGCTGCGTGATTAGCGCTGGAAATGCAAATCTGAACTTCCTCCGCCGCCGCAGCTAACAAGATAATGAATATTTTCATCAGCTGCAGAGAATACAAACATCTGCGCAGACACAAACGCGCCGCCAGGGCCGGGGGGGAGCGGGGGCGTGGGCTGGGGGAGCATCGCTCGCTGCGGGGGCTGCCGCGGGAAAGGAATGTTCTGCCACCGCCGGCTGGTCCCTGAGCCCA
The DNA here is from genome assembly GCF_964199755.1 of Larus michahellis. Lineage (NCBI taxonomy): Eukaryota > Metazoa > Chordata > Aves > Charadriiformes > Laridae > Larus > Larus michahellis. Next base: position 5,372,298 of record NC_133910.1, read on the forward strand.
GCGAGACCCCGTGTGTGACGCTCCATCGGCTTCGGTGGGTGCTGGTACCATCTCAGCAGCAGCGCCTTGGCTCTGGACCGCGTCTGTGAGTGGGTTTGGGGTACAAACCCGGGGTACCCGCGTCTCCCAGGGCACTGCCCCCTCCCTGCCTATCTCTGGGGCCCGAGATCCCCTTTGAAACACCGACTCATCGGTTTGCGTGGCTGCAGAGCCTGTTTTTGGGGCATGGACCAAGGTGAAAGCTGCTTGGCTTTTCCTCAGCCTCACAATAAAGGCGGGGAGCTCGGCTGTGGTTTTTAACACCCACCTGTTTCTTTGTACTGGCGCTTCCCACGCTGCCTGGCACCGCTGGGGCTCAGGAGGGGCCGGGGAAGGAGCCCAAGCCCCGAGTCAGGGATGTGCCATTAGTTTTGGGCTCTGGCCGTGCCGGCAGCTCCCACCCCGCTGTCCCTCCAGCTCCCCAGGGCACACGCTGGGAGCAGTGGGACGCTCGTGGGCAATGGGCAAAGAGCAGACACCGACCCCGTGCGAGCGCATCCCGCTGCCTGCACAGACTGGAATGAAACAGAGCAGCTCAGGGACATATCCAGAGCAGGGACGACGCAGCAAGAGCAGGGGGTGGCTGTGACAGCCATGCCCATGCACACCGAGGACGTGCTGTCCTGTTCCTTAAATCCTACCCACAGCGGGCACAGAATGAGTCTGAAAACCTCCAGCACTTAAAATCCCTCCATTATTAACATCTCAATCAGTGTATTTTAAAAAACATCTCTTCCACCCTGGACCCCTGCACTGTCTTTAGGATACTGCTGGCACTAGACTTGCTTTTGTTTTGCTACAAGAATGAAAAACCCGCTACCAAGCTGGTGCAAAAGCGTGTGGCTGCAGACTGTCGGAAATCCCAGCTCAAAGCCGCACAATCTGTTCTCCTTCTCGGTGGGATGCTAACTTTGAAACGGAGCTGGGCCGATGCGCGCAGGATGCAATGGTAACCTAACTGAGGGGGTGCTGTGCTAATTGCATTACTCATTTATACGCTGGATTGATAAAATCTCAATGCTTAGCCTGGCCAGTGAGCATGCACTCAAAATACACGGGGCGTGTGTCTACGTGCAACCCGTTGTGGGATCTGAAAGGGCTGCATGGACACAAGAGAGCAGCCAGGATGTCCCCGATGCTAGGTTGAGAGGTGGAAATAACAGGACTGAGGGAAAATGGCTCAATTTTTTGGAGACCCTTGGAGGATTGAGGAAAAACAGCTCTGATGGGGGCCCCTTGCGGGCTGCAAAAGCCATTGTGTGTGGCACGGCCACAAGCGGGTACCAGGATATCTCTGCTCCATGAGCAGCATCCCTGGCTGGGAGCAGGCAGTGCTTCCGCACGGCGTGTACGGGGATCGGGGCAGAGAGCGGAGCATCCCATCCCACAACGGCTCCACAGAGCTGCTAAACCACTAACGACCCCTGTTCCTGCTCCTGAGGAGCAAGGCTCGAGGCATTAGCCTGGCTCGGAAAGACATCATTGCTTCCCACTAGTGTGTCTGAGGCTTCAGAGTTGTGAACAGGTAATAGAATTGCAGCAACAAATAATAAAAAGAGGAATGAAATGGAAGGCAGCCACTGGAAAAGAGATCCATCCGTTATCCCGGCCTGAAGGGTAATAGGTAAACAAGGCGTTGGGGTACCGGCTGGCGCCGAGCTCGCCGGCACAGGAATAATAAACAGCGCAATTATAACTTCTGTGCTCGGAGGTTTCAAAGAGAGGGGAAAAAAAATATGAAAAAATCAATAGCGTTAATTTAACTAGTTACAGACGTTACGTTTGTGATGCCACGGGGGAGGCAGGACGTCCTCGCCGGGGCTGGCCCAGCAGCTCCCCGCCGGGTGGCACCAGCGAAGCCCCAGAGGCACCCAGTGGTGATGCTGAGCACCCATCCCGGCCCCCGCAGCACCCGCAGCCGGGGCAGACAGCGGGTGCAGCCTCCCCCGGCACAGGGGGAGCGATGGGGTGGGGGGACGTTTCCCAAAGCAGCCCCCCGGCAGGGACGGCGCCGGGCTGTCAGCACACCCCGCCGCCGCCACTCCGCTTTATTAAGGGCTGAGAAGCAGTGAGGGGAAGGAGTGACAGATTTAAAATTAACTTGCCAAACTCCCCATCAATATTATGACAATTCCCCGCATCGGTTCAGCGACCCGGCGTGCCGCCTGACAGCCTTAACGGAGCTGTGGGGCGGCAGAGCTGGCTGCGGGCTGGCAGCACTCGGGGCGAGCGGGTGCCTGTCCCTCCCTGTGGCACCCTGGTGCTGTGCCCAGCAGCACCGTCCGGTGCTCAGCACCACCTCCAACCCCCCCTTTGCCTTCCCCAAGGCTGTAAAGAAGCAACAGCCCTGTTTTATAGGTGGGGATACAAGGACCAGCATCCTCTGAGGACCAGCATCCTCCGAGCACGGATTCGCAGAGGGAAGGGTGCTTCCAATTTGCAGGAGGGTGCTCAGCACGGCACGGCAGCCCTGCATCCTCCAGAGCCCTCCTCCCTGGTTATGGAAAGGGGAAAAACACTTGGTGCTCAGCAGGTTTTTTTGCAGCACGGGAGTGCTGACACAAATCCTCTCCCCTCTCTGGCCACCAAACCATTTTTTGGCTGCTTCCTTGCTCCCAACACTTAGAAACTCCCCGGGCTCGCTGCATCTCTGCAGGGGGAAAATCAAACCGGGGCTGCCCGGGAGAGCGAAAGGCTCCCCATGTCCCAAGCCAGAGCAAGAGCCGGGATGAGAGGCAGAGCTGGAGGCAGGAATGGGAAGGGGCCCCGGTTCGGGCAGACGGCTGCTCCCCGGGGAGTGCTCTGCCACGCGTTGCTCTGACATCCTGTTTGCCGTGTGGTAATAATCCAGTGAGTAAAGCTGGCTCCACGGGTAGTAATTTGGGTTTTCTTCATATTAATAGCATAAAAGCAACAGTCTGAAACTGCAAACAGCTCTTAAACAAAAATCTCTATTCCCTCGTGGCAAAGAGACGGCACAAAACAGATAAGGAACGAACAAACAACCCATTTGGAAAATAATCCCCCCGTGATTTGGGGACGGTGAGGAGTTCAGGCTCTGCCCCACCGTGAGGCAAGGCGGGGAAAATCGCTCTAATCTAGTCTTTAGCGAGCTGGATCCACTGCTGAGCCTCCCAGCTAGACCGAGAGGTGTGACTGGAATAGATCAGCTCCAACCCCATCTATTTATTAACGCCACACAGCGTTTTGCCAAAGGGAACCTTTTTCTTTAAAAAAGGAGAGGGACACAGAGAAGAAAATCACTCTGAACATGCTTTCGCCTCAGCAGTGGAAGGAGAGAGGGGGGTTTCTGGTGTGTGATGAAAAGATCCCTCCTCTGTCCCACACCAAAGCGCCCACGAGAAATCGCGCAGGAGAAGCATCCCCAGAGGAGTGCTTTGATTTAAGCCCTGGCAATAAACCAGTAGCAGCAGCAGCGATGATGTGGCGCACTCCTCCGAGCAGCAGCCTTGACGCTGGCTTGTCCAACGGGTTGGTTGAGCACCCCAACCACCACAGCAATAATTACTGGTTATTAAGCCACCTCGGTACAGAAAAAGCTCTCCACAGAGCTTCTAACTCCTGATGGCTCGAGCTGAGCCGCAGGGATGCTGTGGTGCTCACGTCCTGCTGGGCTGTCGCTGACGGATGGGGAAAGGGTCCTTGGCATCAGCAGGAAGGGACATGCGAGCAGGGACAGGCTCTGTGCAACACACCGAGGTGTCACACCAGTGCTGGTGTATATACGGAGCACATATAGTGCACACAGAGTGAACCGTTCTGGCTGCCCAGCCCTGGTCACTGCAGCCAGTATTTGCTCCCTCCATCCTTCCCTTGGGTCTTCCCCTCTCCTCAGCCACGCCACCCAAGTGTCTGGGTGCTGCCTGGCTGCCTTGGATAAAACAATGCAGGTTGACAGGCTGAGAGAGCTGGGGGGGTTCAGCCTGGAGAAGAGAAGGCTCCGGGGAGACCTTAGAGCCCCTTCCAGTCCCTGAAGGGGGCCTACAAGAAAGCTGAGGGGGGGGCTGTTTGCAAGGGCATGTAGTGACAGGACGAGGGGCAATGGTTTAAACTAGAGCAGGGCAGGTTTAGATGAGACATGAGGAAGAAGTTCTTTACACTGAGGGTGGTGAGACACTGGCCCAGGTTGCCCAGAGAGGGGGTGGAGGCCCCATCCCTGGAGACATCCAAGGCCAGGCTGGATGAGGCTCTGAGCAACCTGATCTAGTTGAAGATGTCCCTGCTGACTGCAGGGGGGTTGGACTAGATGGCCTTTAGAGGTCCCTTCCAACCCAACACAGGCTATGATTCTAAAGGGAAAAACCAAAGTCTGAAGCAGCACTGATCAGAACTGCTCTCAGGTCTGGGACCTCCGCGCTCTGCAGCTCTCCCATTTCATTACCAGCCTAGTCTCCCACATGCTCACATCCAAACACCATCCTCACTCTGCGTCCTAAAGGTACCCGCTGCACATCCCCATCCTTTCGAGCTGGCTGGATGCAATAAAGCCATCGGTGCTACCAGCTCCATCCCAGTGCCGAGCCGAGCCGTGGTCGGGAGGACCACGCAGGGGCTCTGATCAGCATTGCAGAGAGACCACCTCGGCCCCAGCGGGATGGAAATACCACTGTAACTGATAGGTGTTGCCCAGGCCAGGGTGTTCGAGACGGCTTTTCCCAGCACAAAGGCTTCCTCCCAACACCATGCTGACATGCCTGGCGGATTGAGAATATCCTATTTATTAAAGACACTGAAGATGCGGCAACATGGGAAGCAGACACCATTCAAAGGACTGTCACATCTGCATAGCTAAAGGATCCCAGCAGTTATAAATCCCTCTAAAATACTCAGCCCCTTGTTCTGATAGCAGGTTCTTGCTCCTACTTTGCAGAAACAGGCTTTTAATCCCTGGTATTAGGCAGCTTCCTGCTATGTTTCAAATGCACCAAATTAAGGGCTTCTCTAACAGCTGGTGTCTTAATGCTCAGAGAGGTTCTTGAATATCTATGAAAATCAGAGGCAAATTACATCTTTTAGTTAATAATTTCTTCTCCATTAACCTCCTTCTCTTCCCTTGTTAGGAGATGATGTAATGGTGCTTCTACGGCGTAACCCTCCGGCACGCCGGGCAGGCTGGCCGCGGGGAGGGATGCTGCGCGCAGGGAAGCGAGCCCTTCTCATCGCCGACCAGCACTTCTGGAGCCACCAGGCTACATTCCAATAGGAAAGGGCGGCCGTGCTGACGTTCCGGGCTCCCAAAGCATTTCTGGAGCAAGACGTGCCGCCTCCCACCAGCCCCCGAGCGCTGCCGAGCCAGCACATCGCACAGCCTGTAACACGCGGGCATGCTTTGCAGGTTGCTCTTGTTCCAGATCTGCTTCTTCCTGCCCCTCATGGCTGTTAGAGCCAGGATTAGTCCCCCAGAAGACACCAGGCACTGGAAACCCTGTTTGTGAGTGGCGAGGTCATGCAGAGGACCCGGTCCCCACTGGGAAATGCTTCCCCCCACTGCACACACCCCGGCCATCACCCAACGCAGTGCGGTGGGAGCGGTGCCAGCCGTGGGAAGGAGGATGGATCACTAATAGCTGGGGTTTTTTTAACCTGAAAACCTGTCAGCCATGAGCCCCGGGGAGGGCTCTGACCCCTGGAAGACACAATCCCAGCACTGCAGATGTTTCATCCCAAAAGCAAAACAGCCAAGAGCAGCCCCGGCAGGAGCCGCGCCTGGTCCAGCCTGGGACTGCTCAGACCCACCGACCCCTGGATGCTCCCGCGCACCATGGCTTGGAGAAGCCACGTCTCCCAGGATAAACCAGACCCACAGACAACCTTGCGTGCTTTCTGGCTGGAAATTAGCCCTGAGGACAGGGAATGCGTTTGCCTCCCAGCAGCGACAAAGCAGCCCTTAGACCCCCGCCCTGGCTGAGGCAGGGGAAGGATGGCTTCCCAACCCTCCCGCTTTGCCGTGAGAGCAAAGGGCAGGCTACGGATGAGCTGGAGAGAAAATTAAAGCCTCTGCAAAAGGCAGCTTGGTGCCTAGAGACTGACGGCAGAAGCTGGGGCTGGACGTCATTTGGCATGAGCCCATCCGGGTCTGACATTTCCAGGAGATGGACTTTTCTGAAGACCCCAGACCTGCTCAACCCGTCAGCTCATGGAAAATTTCAGCTCTGCAGCCCCGGCTGTGCTCCGACAGACCCACCGACACTTGTAACACGGGAGGGAGAGAAAGCAAAGAGGGGCCCACTGGGAAAATTGCCTTCGTGTACTGTCAGTTCTCACTTCCAGCCGAGGCCGGGGCTCTGCCGGCTCCAAGTGCTCTGCTGGCCGCGGCGTTCTGAGCGCCTTTGCGCCGGTGGAGCTCGTAACTCATCTGCCATCCCGAGAGCAAAAGGCCAGAGTTCAGCATGAATTCATAGCTAGGAAGAAAAGACACCCAGAAAAACACCGTGGCCAGCAGTGATGAGCAACCACAACCGGAGACAGCAATGAGGTCCGGGTACATTAATAGGAAAGAAAACTACAGACGCTGGGCAAGGAGGAGTCGTGTCTGGGTGGGATGTGGGCTGGATCCTCTCCTAACCATCATCAGCACTGCTGCTTTAAAACTTACAGGCCCACCTTGACTTACACCCCATCAAAACGCAGCTGCACTCAGGAGAACTGAAGAAAAATAAACAAACTCATTTTCCAGCCCTGAATTCAGCAACTACCAGCAAGCTGCCCTCCGTGAGCACTGAAAGGTGAAGGCCCGGGCAGCTCAGATCCTGCTCTCCCCACCAGCACCTGACCCTTGGCGCTCCCGAAATTCCCGGGATGCGGCCTGCAAGCACCCCCTCTACCAGCGCTCCCGTGGGGTATTTACCTTCAGCTTATTTATGTTACTTCTTATCATGCTATATCCACCGCTCCTCCCAGTACTGTAACTGGGGGCACTGAAAAAAACCAGCTCGCACAGGCTGAAAACACAGCAAAGGGAATGCTCTTTCATATTACACGCAATTAAACGGCGGAACTCACTGTCACAGGATATCATGGAGATGAAAGACATCAGCGTTCAGAAAAAGGTGAGCAACACTGCAGAGAAAAGCCCACAAAGGCAATTAAACACTCATCTGACGAGACACACACTGGCCCAGGAGGGTCCTATGCTGCTGCCTGCAGGAAGGATAAGCAAGTAGGAAAACCACGGATGCTTGCTCTCCTCTTGCTCTCTTCCCCTAGTGAAGGTGTCAGAGACACTGGCTCTGCACCAACAGACCTTGGTGTCCCATCTCACCATCCCCATGTTCCCAAAACCAGAAGCAGAACCGGGCCATACCTGAAAGTCATCTGGAACACCTGCCCTTGGTTGACGTGCTGGCTCCTGTTGTTATAGCCGTGAAGCATCTCCCCAAAGAGGGTGTCGTTGAACTTGGCATCCGACTTCAGGCACTTGGGGCCCTCGCAGATGTCAGAGAGCATCAGGCAGGACTTCCCATCGGGGGCCAGCTTGTACTCCTCCACACACCTGCAGAGCACCACAAGCTACATGAGATGGGCCAGGCATGGAGCGTGTCGCCCCCACCAACCCTGCTGCGGGACGGGTCTCTGCCGAGCCCAGCCGGGCATCATCAGCCTGGTGCTGGAGCGGGTCCAGAGATGGGCAACGGAGCTGGTGAGGGGTCTGGAGCACAAGCCTTGTGGGGAGCGGCTGAGGGAGCTGGGGGTGTTCAGCCTGGAGAAAAGGAGGCTGAGGGGAGACCTTCTCGCTCTCTACAACCCCCTGAAAGGAGGGGGTAGCCAGGGGGGGTCGGTCTCTGCTCCCAAGGAACAGGCAATAGGACAAGAGGAAACGGCCTCAAGTTGTGCCAGGGGAGGCTTAGGATGGATATTAGGAAAAATGTCTTCACCAAAAGGGTCATCAAGCCTTGGAACAGGCTGCCCAGGGAAGTGGTGGAGTCACCATCCCTGGAGGTATTTAAAGCCGGGCAGACGTGGTGCCGAGGGACATGGGTTAATGGTGGTTTTGGCAGCGTTAGGTTAATGGTTGGACTTGATGATCTTAAAGTTCCCTTCCAACCTAGACAACTCTATAATTCTAACACCTGCAGCAGCTGCCCGGGATGGTGCAGAGGTTGCAGAACCTACGTCCTCCGTGGCAGCTTGGCTGGGCGACCAGCAAAGGAGCCCTCGGCTCCCAACACCCATCCCTCCTGCAGCAGCATCCCCTGCCTGCCCACGGCCCCGCTCTCCTGCCTGGAGAGCGGAGCTGAGCCCACCGCCCATCCTCTGCTCCGCCGCCCCCAGCAGCCCCCCGGTAGTGGGCGGGTACAAACATTCCCCAGGCAAAAGCAAAGCAAAAATGAAGCTCCTGCCGGTTTTTCCACCCCGCAGCTCCAGCGCGGCTACTCTTTTGCTCTTTGGTCCCACTTCCAAGCACATTGTAGGTAAGATGCACGTGGTCATCTTCAACAGACAGTAAGGGAAACTGAGGCAGGCAGCAGGGATGTGATTTCACTACAGACATCTGTGGCATCTTTTGCATTCGTACTCATCCTGCCTCCTCCTCTTCTCCTTCCTCCAGCCTCTTCCCCAGCATTGCGGCTCCCAGGAGACAAGGAACCCCCCGTTCCCTGCCTGCCCCTTCCTCCCCGCAGCCACAGCGCTCTGCTAACATCACCCCCGCCTCCACCCAGGCTTGCTGCCCTCTCCCATTCCTCTACCGCATTCGACTGCTGCAAATGAAACTCCCACCCGTCTGTCGCACTTTTCCTTGCCTGTTCCCAAAGCGCAGCTCTGCCTTGAAAAGGGATTAGGAAATAGAAAAAAAATAAAAAAATAAAAAAAGAAAGGAAACAGCCTCTGTCCTTGGGGATGGAAGATTGAAATGCAGATTCCCTGCGCGTGTGCGGATGCAGACCACGTAACGTCCCGAGGTTTTCTAGACCCTCCCCACAAAGGTTGCTGGTGCCTACATGGATTTCCAACCCTTCTGCAGGCACGGCGCAGGCAACGTGCTCCCTCTTAGTGACTCAACCGCTCTACGCTGCTGAACAATAATAAAAACCAGAAGGTGGAGGGGAGGGACAAACAACAAACCAGCAAAAAGGGATAAAAAAAGAGAGAAGCTGACACGGGCAGAGCTCCCTGGGCTGCTCTTCCCCGGGGAGCAGCCAGGGCTGCATGAAGTCTCTGCTGCGTCTGCAGCATCGGGACTCAATGGACGCTCCTCGGAGTTAGGAATCTGTGGGCATTTCCTTCCCAAAAGGGCTCCTTTTCCCCTCCTTCATCCTAATCCTACCCACAGGGATGTGAAGCAGGTTCTGTGTGTGCCCGGGAGCGTGACCCAGCGGAGGGATGCGATGTGCAGAGCCCCGGGGCCGGGCGCAGGCCAGGGCGGTGATGGATGGACGGATGGATGGCTGGATGGCTGCAGCTGTGCAGCATAAAGCCAGATAATCACCGAGCTCCTTTTAGAACATACTGCAGCCAGGGAGATTTTCCTGAGAGAAAATGCGAAATTGTGTAGGATTATAGGATCCCGGCCAAAATCAGGGATGAAACTCTATTTTAAGAGAGGCACAGGGGAGGAATAAAAAAAAAAAAAAAAAAAAAAAAAGTAGTATTTCTTAAACAAATCCTCCACTTTCCCCTTCCAACACACAATGTACAATTTTTGGGTCCCATCACGGTGAGTCACAGATCAAACCGTACCGTTGCACAGCGGGGAGAGGAGGAAGGTGCGTCTGCTCACATCGCTCCTCGCATCCCCCTACGCTTCTGCCCGCAGCCTCTATTCCCTGCTGGAAGTCGGTTCCATAAATAGCCTTTTTCTTGGGTGCCCAGCACCCTTGGTGGGCATGCCGGTTTGGGGACAGGTGGCACAGGAGGACGGTTGGCAGGGATGGAAAGGGCACAGGTTATTTAGCTGCTCGTGGGGGATGCAGGAGCGCTGGGGGGGACTCACCCACAGAACATGAAGATGGTGCTGGAGGAGGGGTCGTGGGGCAGAGGGAGGGTCTGCTGGAGGCAGAGCTGCTCGCACCCGCCGTTGAAGCCATCCGAGCAGTCGATCCCTTTGGAGTAGTCGTAGCAACCGGTGCCATCCTTCATGGGTCGGAGGTCCTCGGGGCACTGCAGCGAGAGAGGGGACGTGGTAAGGTCACTCGTGGGTCCCCACCTGCCCTGGAGGCACAGCCTGGTGGGTACCCTCGAGCCAGAGGAATTCGTGTGTCGTGCTGAACTCCATCTACATCTAAAGGAGACGAGTTCATCCTGAGCGATGGATGGGGCAGCCCCAAGGGCCCTGCACCACCTCGCACAGCCTCTGGGGAAGGGGCAAGGACCACAGGGCAAGGACCGGGTCTGCTGCAAAAGCCACGCTCCCCACCCTCCCCCTGGAGGAGGGTGAAATCCCCGAGGCAGCAAAATTACACAGTGAAGAAGCCTCAAGCCAGCATTCGGTGAAGCATCATGACCTGCTCCGTAACGTACCGGAGAAACCCTCTGCGTTTGTTACCTGTTCCTCTGAGATGCAGAGAAGTCCAGTGTGACCCAGAAAACCCATCTCAATGCCGGGGACCAACCCAGAAAACCCATCTCAAGTCAGAAAACCACTTCAACGTTTGGGGATGACCCAGAAAACCATCTCAACCCATGCCAGGCAGGTCAGCGAACGTGACCTTGGCATCATCTCCAAAAGCTTCTGGCTGCCCACCATGGGAGGAGGCAGCTGTGGGCAGGACTGGCCCGTGGTGGAGGTAGGACCAGGGAGGGCAGGATCGCAGCCCAGGCCCATCAGAACAGTTTTCCACAGCTGAGGGAACCATGCTGATTCACACAAGCTGAAGATCTGGCTCTGGGTTTTAATTTCAGTTCCCCAGCTGGCTTTCCTTGTCCCAAAAGATAAAAACCAGCAGGCGGCAAATGCCATCAATAAATTGTCACCCAGATTAAAGCTCTCTTCTATTCCACTTGTGTTATTTATCCCTTTTCGCCAAACATGCATGCATACAAACAACAACAAAAAGGCCAGTCCTTGAAAAAATAAATAAATCTTGCCCAGGAGCAGCTCGCAATTAAAAATGCATTATGGAATTTCTTGAAGATGAGTTAGACTGGAGCTCGTACAGGTAGTGATGAAGGCAGGTTATAAATGGCCTCTGTCAAGCAGAAGAAAGGTTATAAAACCACTATACTTCGTGCTTAAAAAAGAAAATCAATTTTCCATGCAAGCAAAATGCTGTACATATTAATAAAAGTTCAGGAGACCCTGGACCCCGCGCTCACTGTCACAGGCAGGGTCCCGCCGGGAGGCGGGCTGCCGAGCCTTGCTCGCTCTTGGCTACTCAAGAAGCAAACTGCCCGCAGGGGCCACCACAAAGATGCTTTAGGGAGTCCTGGCCCACCCCCTCCGAGCGACGAGAAGTTTCTCTCCACCTCCCAGAAACCCTGTGCCATTTCCCTATGGCAGCAGCATCAAAGCCATGTCTCAAGCATCTCAGATGGCTCCTGTGCCCTTAGCTCTGCAGCTCAGGTGGACCTTCCAAACCTCAGCACCTTCCTTGCAGGCAATGGATAAGGTGGGAAGGGGAAGCGAGGGAAGGCTGAGGCACATGGCTTTTCTAGCCAAAGGATGTTAGGACAAGGGATAATGGTTTTAAACTAAAGAGGGTAGATTTAGACTAGGTATACAGAAGAAATGTTTTGCAATGAGGGTGGTGAGACCCTGGCCCAGGTTGCCCAGAGAGATGGGAGATGCCTCATCCCTGGAAACATTCATGGTCATGTTGGATGGGGCTCTGAGCAACCTGGTCTGGTTGAAGATGTCCCTGCCCATGGCAGGGGGATTGGACCAGATGACCTTTAAAGGTCCTTTCTGACCCAAACTGTTCTATGTTGGCAGCAAAGGGCTCTGGAATAGGATGCTGCCCGTCTCTGCAAAGCAGGCAGGGCGCAGGCAGGGCGCAGGCAGGGCGCAGGCAGGGCGCAGGCAGGGCGCAGGCAGGGCGCAGGCAGGGCGCAGGCAGGGCGCAGGCAGGGCACCAGTGGCCCTACCCAGGCACAGAGCAGCAGAAGACATGGGAGCAAGAAGCCTTCTAGCTGCACAAACAGAATAAATACGAAGGAGGAGAGGACACTTAGAACAATCCGTGCTTTCGGCACCGAGCTGCCTGGGAAACAGGATCGGGATAAGTGTGTTTGCGAATCCGCAGATACAACACTTATCTCCTGTGGTCTCCTCCGCATCTGCCAGCCCCACTGTAAGAATAAGAGCTGTGCAAATTGGTAGAAACACGTCTCCCCGGAGGACACGGAGGGCTGACTGCAAACAGCATCTTCCGCTCCACGGCACCGCATCTGCCTCTCCGCTGCTCTCCCCACACCGACGGGGAGGGCTGGGACTCTGCCCAAGTCCCCTCCGGAGCTCCCGAGGGACCTTCCAGGGTGCTGAAGGCAACTGGATGGGACCGTAAGTCAGCAGGAACTACAGGAACACAGCCAGGGGATCAGTCACGGCTTTTCTGAGTTGTCACTTGGGACTCTCGCCCTGGCACTGATCCGTGGGCTGAGCTCAGCATCTTCCCCAGCCTGCAGAGGAAGACGACGGCTCTTTCCCCAGGACTGGGTTAGCGGGTCACCAAAGCCCTCCCCTCCCTTAGCCCCACTTTGCTGGAGGCCACCCTTGGGATATTCCTCCAGTTTGGACTTTTAATCACCATGAAACGCGTTTCCTTTCTGTTTGCAATTATGCAGCCTAATACGCATTAATTACGGCAGGCAAACAGCTCAGCACAAAATTTGCAAAAGAAAGCGTACACACACGCACACACCCACACCCTGCCCCGCATCCATATCCATCCCCGGCTCGGCACGGAGCCGGCTCTCCAGGGACAGACATCTTTGGTAGCCAGCACACACAGAGAGGAGGTGGCCCTGCTTGGTGGCACGAAGGTGACAGGGCCAGTGAGGCATGGCCGAGCTCTGCCATCAGCACCGGCCAGCAAAACCAACAGGCGGGAGAGGCAACGCCAGCTGCCTGTGCTGGGAGGGGGGGGGTTGCAGGGATGAATAGGTGGATGGAGCAACTATTGGGCACAATAAATCTTTACTACACACCTCCCTGCCCCTGGAGCAGAGGATTAGCAATCAGGACGTCCCACCACTCGATCAGAGAAGGGAGAAAACTAGAGCCCGTTTGGGTGCAAATATGTCAGAAACAACTGGCGGCTGAAGGGTCGGTGGGCTCTGGCGGGGGGGTCACAAACCAACCCCCGTTCTGCATTTGCTGGGCTTTCATAAAGGCCCCGATCTGTTATTGCTGACATTGATTTGTCTGGCTCGGGCAGCAGAGAACCAATAATTATGGTGAGTTTTAATCAATCCCCCATCAATTCAGCTGCAGTTCAATTTGCGATCTGCCTTGGCAGTGACACAGGGTGGGGGGGGGGCTGTGTCGGAAAATGATTAGAAAATCAATAAGCAACTCAGCCAATAACTCTGTCTGGGCGATCACGGGTGACACGTCCCTCCTTGATGAGAGGAAAGCTGGCGAGATGCGGTGCTCCAGCAGCCCCCGGCCAACCACCTCTGCACAGCCCTCATCTGCACAGCCCTCATCCCGATACGGGATGGATCCATTTATCCAGGGAGGCAAAGGGATCCTACAAACCGTTAGTCAGCTATTCGAACGAAAAAGCTGTTTGTTGTTTGCCACGTTAGACCCGCACGGCTTGGGAACTCGCTTCAAACTCCCAGAGCATCCTTCACCCATGGATCTGACAAGCAAAAATATCTCGGAGCTTGGGAAGAGGGTTTGGTGCTTAATCCACGCCACGAAGAGGAAAAGAGAGGTAGGGGGAGATTCTAGCTCGTCGTCCTCTCCGAAAAGCCAGGGAGAAGCCATTAATGCAATTCCACTGCCTTGCAAATCTACTCCATCCACGCAGGAGTGAATTGCTTTCCCTGACGACAGCCTGCCCTGAAAATTGCTCTCGGGATTGGAAAAGAAAACGTAGTTTCTTGTCTTCTCCTGCATTAGCACGGATAATGCAGATCCTGCAGGTTAAACGTGACCCACAGCCACAACAGCCTGACCCTGCCGGCGCCGATAGGTTTGGCTGTTGTCACAACGGGCCACTGGCTCGTCCCCTCCCCGCCATGTCAGGCAAAGCACCCAGGTCTTTACTTTTGTCATTGGAGTCAGCAAACGGACTCCAAGTACGCACAGGGAATGGATATGCTGAATAAGAATGTGCTATTTTTACCTGGTGTTTGGAGAAATGAGCTTTTTTTTCCCCCCCTTTTAAATGGCATCTCCAAGGTGACCCGGAGCGGCACAGCTGGCAGGACCGGCTGCCACCCCCGGAGGCCACCAGAGCCAGCCTCGCCGATGCACGGCACGGTTTGGAACGAAATGGGATGCTCACGCCTACCGCCGTCACCCCGGCACAGCCTGTGACACGGTGTGGCCTCCTGCCACCAGGACTTGGCTCCTCCACCCACCACCACCATCCACAGCACGGCCGGAGCAAACCCAGTGGGAGGAGCAGCATCTCCAAGGGCAAAGCAAGCAAGCCGTACGAGATTGTGTCTTAGGAAAATAAGTATCTGGATGAGTCCCTGTTCGCGTTAGTGAGCAAAAGCCCCCCACTTTTTCCCGCCCCCCCCCCCCCCTTTCTCATTTACAAAGCTCATTAGCAGCGAGATGGGTGAGGGGGTCACTGGAAATAAAATCCCAGTCTCATTACTGACACGGATCCCCCAGACGAGAGGACTCCAGCTCTCCACCTGAGCTGCCTGCCAGGGTTCCTCTGCTCAGCTCCTCTCTTCCATTATTAAGTTTGTTGTTTTTTTTTTAAAAAAAAAAAAAGAATATTTAATAAAGTGTTTCTGTAGAGAGTAAACTGCCCTTTTTCTTATTCCGCTCTGTTTTCTCAACAATAGCAGCCTTTTTGTCAGAGATAAAAGCCCAGACTTCTCCCGTGCCAGGGTGTCGGAGGTGATGCTCTGGGCGCAGATGAGCCCGGCTCCTCCCTGGCTCTGCAAAACCGCCCAGGGAAGCTGCCGCCAACCCCCTGCTCTGGGTACCACACTCCTGTGTCTGGATGCATCCGGAGGCGAGACCCAGGACCCCCAGCCCCGTGCCTGGTGCATCTTCCCTCCGCTGCATCCCCGGCGCCGCTGGCCCGAGGCTGCGGAAGGGGCCGGTGGCTCAGCGCTGCAGCGGCACCGAGTGCCCCGTCCAAAGGCCCTAATAACCCCCCTCTGCTCAGAGGCATCCTCGCTCCTCACCGAGAAACCTCTTCAGCGGGAGACAAAAACATTAATCTGAGGCACTGCTGAGGTACAAGCAATTGCCAGCATTTTAATGAGCTCCAAACTATGCCTGGCATGTATTTTATTTGCTTGTTGGAGCTCAGAAATGATACAAATGCAGTAAACTCCTTTGTGTCCATATATATATATATATACACACACATATATATATTCGCCAACAACTTTGGCTTATTCTGCTTTCTTGGCCCAGGAAGCCCCCAGTGAGCAACGTTCCTCTGCAGCAGCAGGACCAGATTCTGGCTGTACACAGCCCAGTCTCTAGGGGTGAGATTTATCCCTCCTGTCCTAATATTCTGCTAAAACGGGCCAAAAAGCTGGTCGCTAAGGCACCCGGCGGCTCCAGGCAGTCTCTCTCCAGGGCCACCCCTGCCTCACCTCCTTGGGGCAGCGATGTCCCCACCACGGCCGCGGCAGATCCTCCCGTCACCCCGCTGCAGGGGAGCATCCTTCCCAGAGGGAAACATTACAACTGTTTTCTGAAATAACAGTCATTATCTTCCCACTCTTTTTTCCCCCCCCCTCCTTCCCTTCCCCCTGCTTCCTTTTCCCTTTCAAGATCATCAATCATTATTTTAGCCTCAGAAAATCAAACCCATCTGTCTTCCAGGCTCCCGAGCACACGCTGCAATGGCTCACGCTCCTCGGCTCGGTTCCCCCCATGACAGCGGGCTGGGGACTCCATGGAGGAACCGAAGCTCCGGGCAATGAGGCAACATCTCCTGGCCTCCAGCCACCGCACAGCTCTCATGGACCCTCCCGGGCAAGTCACTGTGTATTTTTTGCAGCTCAATTCAAAGCGGGATGGACTTGTTTCAAGCAGTTGATAGGATGCTACGTACATACATACACACACACACACCAGTGCTCAGAGCTCCTGGAGCAAGGAAATCAAGCTGGTGGAAACCCTCCAGCTGCTTTCCTTCCAGGCATCACCAGCAGTTCATTCTGGGGTGCGCTGGCACCTCCTGCCCACCGGGCCATTTCCCTTCCCAGCCACGGCAGAGGCTGGCACCTCCAAAAACCTCTGGGAGACCAGAAATTCCCCTCCTGCCCCACCTGACATCCAGGGTACAGCCCAGCCACAATGCTACGCGCCAAACCCTGGCGACCCACAGCAAACCCAAAGCCCCAACCCAGCCCTGACCACAGCACAGGACGCATCCCAGTCTGCCGGGGAGCGGAGGGGCAAGGGCTGGTGCCAGCCAAGCCCTCCAAGGAACGCCGCTGAAAAAGCCAATTCTGGAGAAAACGGGGCTTTTATCACCCAAGCCACCTCTTCCCAGTGCAGGGAGAGACATCCAGCTCACCTTCGTGCTTCTTGAGCTATTCCGCTTGCTTTTAAATTTGGCCAACGTGGTGCAAACCCCTTTTGCAGCACTGAAAGCAAAACCAGGCGGGTGGCGGGCTGCCCCTCTGCCCCCTGCCACGGCCGGCTACCAACCCCTGCAGCTTTTGCCATCCTTTGCTTCTCTCCCTTCCCCAGATCCCATTTCCATCACAGGTAGTTACCTGCCTTAACGAGACAAATCCAAAAAGCACAGGCTCCTTGGGGAGGGGGGGCTTGCAGGTGAGCTCAGGGGGCTTCTGCTTCCAACCACAACACGCGTAAGGAGCCGTCCATCCTCTGCTTCGAGGAGCCAGCTCCACTTGAAAGGGATTAGGAGAGAATGGTTTCCTCCCCATCTCCCTCCCCTGCGTGTGCATCTCTACCATAATTAGCTAGGTGCCTCGTAAGGCAGGGACGGATGAGTCTTTATTTTTCCCCGAACAACTGTCTGACAGAAAAAAAAACGCAGATTTGATGAAGCTTAAGTGCTTTGTGGGATTCCATCAATTACATCTCAAAATTCATTGGGAAATTAGGAGAGCATTTAATTTTGACAAGGTTGAAATGTTTTGGTTTCCACTGCCTAATTTTGTTTTTATTTCAGGCTGTACGCTGGGATAACGCAATATATACCATAAAACTCCAGATGATAATGCTGGAATTAAACGCTTCCCTCTCCTTGATAGAGAGGAGACGTTTTGAACCAAAATATTTTGGAACTTGCACATACGTGGGGGATTTCTGCACAGCATTTTGGTTTGGGCTGAAACTCCCCAAAAACCCATTTCCCTCCCCCCACCAAGAATATCAGTTCTCAGCTTCACCTGCTTCATTTCCAAGCAGCTCCCCAGTCCCCTTGGTCCCCGAGCCACCCCTGGGTGACTTGTGCTGGAAGGAGGAAGCCGGAGCGGTAGCCACTGCCCCGCTCCTTCATTTCTAATCCCATTTCTCCCCAAAATGGTTACACTCGGAAATTAAGCCATTGCTCTGCCCCACTTTGCAGCAGCTACAGAACAGCCCATGGGTTTGACGTGGAAGAGAGCAAGAAGAGAAGGATTAGCTCCAGACAGGCTGCGCTAAGGCTTATACGCCCGTGCGGACCATGCCAAATTTCTCTTCCTTCTGTGTCTAAAAACGCTTGGACTGACACCGCACCGGTGTCACCGTGGGCCGCAACTTCATTAACGGACTCTGCAGTAGATGCTGTCCGTTCTGCATACGCTGAGCCACACAAACTCCCTCCTGACGCATGGGCTGACCCCTGATGAGGAATAAGAACAGTTCTCGTTGTACTAGGAGCCAAACTATACTTTTTTTCCTCGCTCAAATTAGAAATAAATCCCTGTTAGAGGAACCCCAGCCTGCGAGCAAGGAGATGGCGACGGTCAGCAGGATTTTGTGCCTGTGCAGAAGAGCAGCGCCCGCTGCCTGGGCTCGCCGGGCTCTCCCGCCGACCCCTCTCCCGAGGTGGGATGGATCCTGGAGCACAGCCATGCTCTGAGCCCTTCCACATCCACCCGCAACATCTTTGACCTCCGTGGCACAACTCACTCTCTTCTGACTTAAAAGGACTAACTCACCACCATCTTCAGGCACCACGGATGTTGCAGAACCACCAAGACCACATCACCCGCACCCACCTGCGGCTGCTGTGATGCCGCTCATGCAGCAGGGAAATAAGGGGTCTAATCCTGCTGCAAACTCAGCACGGGACCCCAAGCTGCCTTCCCCACCACCAGCGGGGCAGTTTGTGCCCTCCTGCTTCTCCAGGAGGTCCTCATGGTGATAAGATCCCATTCTGAGAGGCGCCAAGGGGCTCAGACACACACCTTCGCTGCACGCCCGTACCTGCTGCTGCCTCCTCGCAGCGATGTCGAGGATGTCCAACGCACACCAAAGGGGCATCATCCACCTCCTCGCCCAGCTCACGTGCCAAGACCAAAGCTCACTTTTCTTAGGGAAAAAAAAAACTCATCCTTCTTATTCCCCTGGGGCTGCAGTCCTGCCTTGCCCCGCAGGGCTCGCAAACGGCATGGACATGGGGCAGCAGATACGAGTGACACCCCCACCTGCCCTTCTCCCCAGGCAGACAAGAGAACTGGCATCAGTGAGCAAAGCCAAGCTGAGAGACAGGTGGGGAAACCTGAATTTAAGCCACGTTACAGGTGTTTCCTTCAATCCCTCAGGGCCAATTCACAGGTTTTCATCTCAAATTATAAATCACCAACACATGAGGGTCAACCACTTGCCCTTTTCTGGCATCCTCCCTCCAGGCTGAGCAGCTACCACTGTGCTGGTAGAAGGGATCAATGATACGTATTCCTGCCCTGAATCTGACTTATTCCTCCAGCACAGTTTCTCCTGGTTTGCTGTGATCCCTGCAACACGTTACAAAACGTACACTAGACTCAATGAGCACAGAAGGGCCACCAGATTTAGAGAAGCTCACTGGGATTTTGGTTTTCTTGGGAAATGCCTGTGGCTTCCCCTGACTTGACGGCAATTCTGGGATGCGACAAGGAAAAGCAACACGGAAACAGGTTTTCCAGAGCTTGGGGATTGTTTTGTTAGGTTGCAAGGGAGGGCTGAAAGGCAAGGCTCCAGTTAGCAATACCGAGGTCTTAGCAAGGTTGCAGCTCATACTTCTGAAAATTAACCCCCCCCCCCCCAAAAAAAAAAGCCTCCGATAAGAAAAGAACTGCAGAAAACCTTTATGCGCTAATGCCATCTACTGGGTACAGGTAAAAATAACAGAAAAGGCATGAGATGAGGGGGAAAAAAAGGCCCCACGGGAAGCGTGGGCTGGGAGCTGCCACCCCTCCGGGTGGGGACCCCGCTGCAGAGCCTTTGGGGTCTTCAGGTGACACCTGGCAGGCAGGATTTTTAACTAAGCAAAGGGATGCCCTTGTTTCTCCTTGGTAAGCCCAAGGAGACTTGTCCTCAGAGCGACTCCACCACGAGCCGCAAGCAAACCGCCCTCGGCATTCCAACCCAGTCCTTTTAAGCCCAAACAATTAGGTAATGGCAGAGCCCACGCCGCTAAAAAGCCCAAAGATAAATGCAGCCCCAGTCCTCGCAGCATTACTGGAAGCCGTATTAAGGGCGCGAAAGAACTGGTAACAGATGATGATTTTTTATATATATATATATATATAAAAGGAATAAGAAATCTTTGAGATTTGTGCTGTTCCCTGGCTGAGCTGCTCTAGGCTCCGGCTCCGCTGTGTATTAATTGCTTACAAGGCTGCATGTATATTTGATGCTCAGTACCTGCCTGGAACATTTGTTGGATTTAGCCTTGATTGATGAACCGCTGATTATATACTTCTGTGGTCCTCGGCAAATTAATAAACTGTTGACTGGTAAAGATTAACAACATGTCATGATTTGCGAAACAGTGTCCAGAGTAAAGCTGAAGCAAACCTAGTGCTAAAATTAGTACGCGAATGCTCCCTGAACTCTATAAAAAGGGGATAGCTTAATTAAATTACATCCCGATATTGCCCATAGCACTTACCAAATTGGCAAATTGAGTTCATGGCAGTTCAGCTTTAAAACTAACTGACATCCCTGCAAATTTGCAGCAAATGACCCCATCCCTGCTCGCCTGGGAAGCCCAGCTCACACCTGGTAGCTGCCGGGTGCAGGGGTGGGATGAGGAGGGGACGTATCACCCAGCGCAGGGACCACTGCAGAAGGTGCCAGAAGGTTCCACACTGGGGCTGCGTTGAGCTCCCAAACTCAGCTCCCACCACCTCGACCCCACTCAGCGCCATGAGCACGACCTGGGGCTGGGGCAGCGCTGCCTGCCCACCCCTTGGGCATTTCCCCAGTCAACGGCCATGGATCACGGTCAGAAACACGGGACAGTGTCCTCCAGACCTCTGCTTGCACCGCTGCCATTACTGGGGACCTACAAGCTGGTGATGAGGGTAAAATGCTGTATGGGGTTGGGAGAGCCAGGAGGGATCACAGAACCACAGAACGGTTAGAGTTGGAAGGGACCTTAAAGCCCACCCAGTGCCACCCCCCTGCCCTGGGCAGGGACACCTCCCACCAGCCCAGGTTGCTCCAAGCCCCGTCCAACCTGGCCTTGAACCCCTCCAGGGATGGGGCAGCCACAGCTTCTCTGGGCAACCTGGGCCAGGGGCTCACCGCCCTCAGAGCGAAAAATTTCTTCCTGTAATCTCATCTAAATCTCCCCTTTTTCAGTTTAAAACCGTTCCCCCAGCTCCAGTCCCTCCCCAGCTTTCCTGGAGCCTCCCTTTAGGGACTGGAAGGGGCTCTAAGGTCTCCCCGGAGCCTTCTCTTCTCCAGGCTGAACCCCCCCAGCTCTCTCAGCCTGTCCTCCCAGCAGAGGGGCTCCAGCCCTCCCAGCATCTCCGGGGCCTCCTCTGGACCTGCTCCAACAGCTCCGTGTCCTTCTGCTGTTGGTGCCCCAGAGCTGGAGGCAGCACTGCAGGGGGGTCTCAAAGAGCGGAGCAGAGGGGCAGAATTCCCCCCCTCGCCCTGCTGCCCACGCTGCTGGGGATGCAGCCCAGGATGTGAAGGGCTTTCTGGGCTGCCAGCGCCTGTTGCTGGCTCGTGTGGAGCACTGTTCCCCTGGTGTCAGTCCAACGGGAAGCAGGGAGACATGTGGACCGGAGCAGGGATGCAGTTGCCATCTTCAAACTCCCCCCAGGGAGCTCAGCTCTGCTGTCCTCAGGCTGCAGCTGGGACTGGGGAACTGGGGGGGTTTCACCCCACGACTGGGTGCTGCGGAGAGGGGCAGAGCAACCTTGTGCTCCTGTGGCAGGAAGAAAAAGAGGCAAAGAGCAGAGGGAGAAGAGACGGGCATCCCTGCGGCCATCTCCTGCCCCCGTGGGATGCAAGACCCCGGTAACCCAGCGTGATGTTGGGGGACGGGGGGTCCTGCAGTCCCCTTGTGTCATCTTGCCCACGGCTCCCAGGGAGGGGATGCTCTCCAGGAGAACGGCTCCCGCTCCTTCTCCTTTCTCCCCGCCCTGCCCGCTGTACACAGTTTGTTCTCTTCACATAAAGCCTCAGTTAGGCATTACAGAAACAGGGGGGTTATTTTCCCCGGGGTGACACAGTTTTCAATTTCTGCCTCTCCGCAGGCTGGCGTGGTGAGCGCTAGGCCTGTAATTTATTGACAATTTCTATCTTAATATATCCTGACTCTTAAAAAGAGGCATCTCTTCCCAGCAGCACAGGACGACCAGAGCCCCGATTGCTTGTGACAGTGTCTGGGAGGCATGCTGGCATTCAGAGCAAAATAACACCCAAAAAACCAGGGAAAAACCCCTAAAGGACTAGAAAGGCAGCCGTTCCTTGGGAAAGGGAACAAGAGAAAATGACAATGGGTAAAGAAAGGAGGAAAGGGAGGGGAGTGGCAAGGGGAGATGGTGCTGGGCGCTGCTGGTGACACATCAGGCTGTCACGCTAAATGGCCTTAACAAGCAATCGGAGAAGGGGATAATGAAAACGCCACCCCCGGGACAGCACCGCTCCTGCCTGACCTTTCCCAGCTGCTGTGTATAAACATCTTCAATAAATAAAGAGACACTTAACTCCTGCCTCTGCTGAGAGGGGAGGGATGGGGTGACGGGGCTCTGCCTGTGGCGAGAGGGAGGGGAAGGGGCAGAGGGGTTCCGGGGGGGCTTCAGGGCAGCAGGCGGGTGTTTCCAGGAGCGGGTGATGAGCTCTCCATCCCCTTGGGGGTCACCACCCACTGCCTGGCAGGCAGGGGCTCCTACAACAAACAGACAGCCGAGAAGGGATGCTCCAGGTTTCCCCCAGTTTCCCAGGCTTTGACCAGCATCTCCGCACGCAGTACCGGCCTCGCACAAGCTCCACGTGCAGGGACGTGGCGACTTTGCTGTCGAGGGTTAGAGGTGGGAGAGGTGCTGAGCTCTGCTGCTCCCACCTGGAAGAACGGCGAAACCCCTCTGCACATCGACAGCTGGGGACGATTCAGAGCCTCTGCCCAAAATTATCAGTCTCGGGTCTTTCGGAGGGGGGCACTGCAAAACCCGGGACTCGGTAGATTGTTTGGCAATACGTGAGCACGTTCAGAAACAAATCAAAACGCTGAGGGTGTCAGAGGGGCCCAGAGGGGCAGAGGATGGGGAGATGCTCCATCTTTCTCCCACGCTGGGAAGCACAAGGCAGGAGAAAAAGCGAGACTGCTTTCAGCCCCCGCTTTCTTGACAAGCAGGAAAATGATCATCAGCCTCAGCCATTTTTCTTTTGCTCATCTGAGCCCCCAGGCTCCTTCCCTGGGGTCCTTAAGGCCTGTCTGATTTGCCGTGAAGGCCCCAGGGGCAGGGGGAAGCCACCACCCGCACACACGTCCCCTTGGGCACGTTCCTGGAGAAGGAGCAGACAATGTCCCCCTCCGGCTCGTCCCCAAAACAGATGGCAGCCCCGGGGGCCTGCAGCCGCGGTACCTACCACGCAGCCCGTCGAGTCCACCTTGCGATCCGAAACGCACTTGAAGTTGCGGGTACAGCCACCGTTGTTGCGGGAGCAGTCTCGGACCGGCCCGAAGGAAGAGAGCAAGTCATTGATGGTTTCAAAGTAGGTGGACAGCATCGCTTCTTCCCTTGGAGAGAAAAGGCACCGTTAGGGCTGGCAGGGAGCTGGCGTGGGCAGGGCAATCCACAACGAAAGCTGCTCTGGCAAAATCACGTCATTTTGATTAGCAAAAGTGAGGCAAAGGAGGTTTCCCAAGAAAATTAAGGCTTTGTGATTACGCTATATAAAATAAATTTGCTGCATAACTCTGACCAACCAGCTATATGGTTTCAAAGATACTATCTACCCTTTTCAGGCAAACTGGCAACTAAGGTACTTTGTTAGTAGCCTGGAGTTTTGTGTGAATCCAACCCTATACTAGACAACAGCGAACCCACAACAGCGAAACTCCTCCTGAACATTTCACCGCTGGGCCAAGCCTCCCCGAGCACCCACACCTCGTCCATCACCTGGGGACCCTGCTGAAGCTGGACAGCCATAGGAAACTTGGCTTCGCGCTTGTTGGGATGTGGATGGCTCATCCCGGTGCTCCGGGGGGACCTGGAGCAGAGGATGCAGGGAGGGATGCGGGCACAGCTCTCTGCCGCGCCGCTCCAGCTCGGATGTGCTGTGACGCCCCTCTCTTAAGCAAGCAAGAAGTACAAATGCCCGCAAATTCCACGGCTATGCAAAGCCTGGGGAAGCTCCCAGCCCTGCCTCGCCGAGCTGCGCACGCAGCAGATTTTGGCTGTGACAAAGTATTCAGGCACTTTGCTTTCTGCTGCGTTCCTGCAAAGGCAACACAGATGCTTGTCGAGAGCTTTAGGCATCTCCAAGGTATTTTTCGTCTTCAAAGCACACGTTATATATTACCCGATATCTGCAACCCATGTCGAGCAAGAGATCTGGTCACCCTCTTACCGACAGGAGAGAGACAGAGTGATTTATCCAAGGTCACAGAACAAGTGATGGAGATGGACTTGATCTCTGTAGGTTAGTTATTAGATCTTTATACACAGGGGGCTGCAAAGAAACACTGACCCTTCTGACCTTAAAATACCTCCTAAGGCAATGCCAGGATCACAGGGGGGGTTTATTCCCCTTTAGCATCTCCCCTGCTCGCTTATCAACACCTAAAAAGCCACACCATGACTCAGTGCCCAGTGTTAGTCTCCCTTTTTGGGGGGGTTTTCATTTGAGAACCGTGTGCTCGGCAAGGGAACGGCGTCGGAGGAATATCCAGCGGCCCTTGCCGCCCGCAGCACCGCTGTCTCGAACCAGCCCCGCGTTACCTGTCGGCGGAGGGCCCCACACGCACGCCGTCGCACTCCCGCACACAGCCCCGCCAACACCAAGCGCTCGAAAAACTCATGAGTCAGGCATTAAAAAAAAAAAAAAAAAAAAAAAAGAGATTGGCATAAAAATGATGAGATTTTTAAAAATAAATCAATCACTGGGTGGTTGGTTTTTTTCCCTCCCCTTTAATTTGCCTCCTGCTTTCCGGGCCTTTGGGGCGCAATCGAGCTTTTCCCTGCAAACTTGAGGGCTAGGAACTACCCAGAGACCAAACCCAAAGAAATAAAGGCCTACGCAGTACTGAAGTCATGATTTTGCAGATTCTAGACTTCCAGGCAATCACAGGATTCCACAAGCTGGGACTTTCAGCAAGGAAAACACCATAAAACCAGCAAAACGTGGTAAATTGGCACGTCCCCGCTCAGACGGAGGTGGAGGGCAGCTTCTCCAGTACCGTGGGTCAGGGTGGACCAGTTATCCCAACACCGAGGTAGCCCCATGCCCACCGCGGTGCCCCTCAAATTCACGGCCACGCTGCCTGCTTTCACCCCAATTAACGCTTCCCAATTAACTTTTCCCTCTTGGCGACTCTGCTTCCGATATTCCCCCTCTTTTGGCCCATCTCCTAGATTTTCCAGCATATTTGGAGCTGAATCTCCCTCTGTCCTTTCTTGGTCATGTTTCAAATATCTTTAGAGGCCCTTTTCTATTAGCACTCTGTTCCCACCAGAATTTGCAGCTCCTCCGAAGTGAGGGAGTGAGAAAGGCAGAATATATTAGATCAGAGCACGTATTTCTGCTGGAGAGATGGGGGGGGTGGGAGGGGGAGAGAGAAAGGGCATATTATTTACTAACCCAAAATGCTGTTTATTAATGTAGAGTGAATTATTAAATAAAAACCCAACAAACCATGACAACTCCTCCACCGCCCACCCGGATAGCTCAGCCCCATCTGGTCCTCCCGAGGGGTTTCTCATCGTAGGTTGACGGCAAGGAGAACCGTGTCCCCGTCCTCCCTCCTGGCTTTTCCCTTTGGCCACCAAACAACCAGACCCTCCTGCAGCTCCCACCTCCCTGGAGGGAGAAGGTGAGGAGCTCCAGCTGGGCTGGGTGGTGGAAAGGAGACCCCAGGGTCAGATCCTCATCGGGGGTAACTCCGGAGAGCCGGAGCACTGCCCGGAGAAGAGCATCATTCTCCTGGGATGGGGCTGGCAGGGGCAGCTCGTCACGCTTTTAATTAAAACCTGGAAGCACAAATCGACCTTCTGCCCTCGTGAGGGTGGAGGATGGGAACGGGAACCTCGCTCGCCGAAATCATGCCTGGCATAATGGATGACCCCCGACAAAACACGGGCAGGGGCTGCCGAGCTGGAATGAGCCATTAAGCGTATTAAAATATTAACCTCACGGGCAGGTGGGGGAGCGGAGCCGGAGGGAAGTGTTCAAATGTCACCTGCGGGAGGAGCGGGGTGACAGGGCTGCCTGCAGACGGTGGGAGGCTTCTCGGCCGGGTGGCTCCTGCCCAGGCCGACGCTGGATTAGAGGAGCATCGCTTCGGCTAGAGGAGCATCGCTTCAGCGCTGCCCTGACACGGGGGATGGCAGCAGACGAGAGGGCTGACGCGATGCCAGGAGCAAACCCGGTCTTGTCTGCCTCTGGAGGGGCTGGCAGAGCTGCACTCGGTGCACTTTGGCACCGCCAGTCGCAGCGGCTCCTTTTAATTTTAAGGGGTGAAGAGCAATAATTAATTACCCGCCTCCCACAGCCATAATGGGACGGGCGACGCGTGGCACGGAGCAGATGATTTTCCACCCACGCAGCTCTGGCGGTGACCCTGTCCATCCCTCCCTGCCCGCAGCCCCCAACCCCAAATCCCAGAGCCGATCTGGAGAACAGGCAGTGCAGAGGCAAAGGACACTTGAGGAGCGATGGCAGCATCTGGCCACCACTGCACAGTGCCCGCCGGGGGCAGCCGTCCCCCCCTCCGCCACCCGGGCACGCCAGATTAGTCCGGCTCTGATGGATGAATCACTTTCCCCGCAGTAACGAGCCGCCTGCAAAAGAACAGCTCTTTTCTCTTGTTCTCCATCTATCCGTATTGAACCACACTGAGTGAATCCCGGATCCGTTCCGACAAGGCGGGATGGAGAAGATGGGCTCTGCGGATCGCGCCGTGGCCGGAGCACACCAGGGAGCCGGGGGAGCAGGGACCAGGCATTGGGAGGATGGGGCAGCTCCCCACCACCCCTGTGGAAGATGCTGGGTCCCATCAAAAAGGGCATTTTGGAGCGAGCAACCTAATTGCTGGGGCCAGATTCACTCCACAAGCACAGGTACGTCTAGGAACACACGCACACACTCCTTCTCTAACTCTCAGCCCTCCCAAAGACACACGGAGACGCCCAGATGACACACTTATAAATGAAATGCACCCCCCTCTCTACCAGGACCCGCTGATGATGCACAGCCTCAATAAAAGCCCCTTTTTCTAACAGCTTCTGTGGCCACAAACGGTCAGTGTGATGCGCAACAGCGGGGCTCTCCGCGCAGCTCCCGCAGTGCAGACCGCGGCACCCATCCTCACCCAGCCCCGTACCACCTCCCATCGCCCGCATCCTCCTCGATTCCCTCAAAAATACTTTTCTCCACCCTCCCCCTTTGTTCCAGGCCCTCCTTAATGAAGCAGATTCAGTGACAAATATCGCTGGGGGTTATTTATTCATGAAATATCAACACCATGCAATTCTCAAAGCCTCCAAAGCACTCAGCTCAGAATAAGCTCCTGAGCTTTGCAGTGGCTCTTCTCTCCAGCTCATCCTGGAAGGGGATTAGTGGGTGTTATCCAACTCAGCTGCCCCTTTTTATTGCCTGCTAATGGTTAAAGACTTCAGTGCCTTACAAAGTTAACCATCGCTGAGAAAAACAACGCAAAGGACGCGAGCTGGGGCCAAAGCCAGAGCTGCTCTGCCATCTGCTCCCCGAGCTGTGTTTGGAGAGGGATCAGGGGGGAGATTTCAGGTTCATGAGTTTCTAAAGACAGGGCCCACTAGCAGCAAAAAGCACGATGCTGTGTCACCTCCAGTTTCATCCCGAAGGAGGGACTGCTACAGAGCGGGGACCCAAACCCCGCGGTGCAGCCCTGCCAGGAACCCTCGGGTCCAGCACCTCACGCTGCTTCCGACTGGTGAGACCCCACTCAACAGGGAACTTCAGGCCCGATGCACTTGCAAACTAGTAACAGAGCAATTGACACCCACATTCTGCATTTTTCAGCCCGACAGCTGCTCCCCTCAGCAATTCTGACCGGCTCTGGACACAAAACTTCTGCCGTGCTGCGAGGCTCGAGACAGGGCTGGTCTCCTCGCTGCTGAGAGTCCACCACAGAGGTGTCCTCCTGCACAGACTTTGCTCCCTTTTCCTGTTATGACCAGCCAGGGGTTAAATTTGGCCATCTCTGCCTTTCGCCCTTTTTCCCTGCCTTTCACCCTTAATCCTCTGCCTTTCGCCCTTTTTCAGGTCGTCTCACCCAGAGCTGGCTTTACCCAGAGGGACCCTCAGCCTTTGCCCTGTGGATGCTCATGTGGCAGCCATGGCCGCTTCCCCCTTCCAGTCCCCATTATGGCCCCAGCCAGCCCCAAAAACTCAAGCAGAGCACCCATCCCTCCGGGGCAGTTTCCAGGAGGAGCTGGATGCCTGCCCTGGGGAAAAAAACCCTCCAATAAGACCCCAGGCACAGCCCCAGACCTGCACCAGCTGAAGTCCCCATCCATGTGGCAGGTAGGTTATTTCCTCCCCAGCAAATGCTCTGTCTGACCATCACTCGTGCTCTCGCCTAATCCACTCCTGCCTTCCTCCACTCCTTTCCTCTTCTCCTTCACATTTTTTTTTTTCCTCCACTAAACCCCCGCCTTCCTCTGCTCCTCCACCGAAATCATTAGTGAGGTGGCCGAACTCTTCCTTGAGTTTCAGAGTAAACCACTCAAAAATATTAAGGGGGTTGGTGGAAGTGGGACCTGCACGAGCCTTTTAGCTGTGCAGGTGGTTCTGCTTCTGTTTGTCTGCAGCCACCTGGTCTGGAAACTTCTCTACCAGCCATGACCTGCAAATGCTGGCTGGAGGACGGTGAGCCGGGAAGGGCAGGTGCTCTCAGGTGCAAGCTTGAGGTATCACATTGGAGGGGGAATTACAGACCGCAGCAGAAGCAAAGGTAACCCAGCCTCCGGCTTCCTGCGTTGCAGCACTTGGCCATGATAAGGCTGGGAAGAGCTCGGGGTGTTCACACAACGCCCAGAAAAATTCATCACAGAAATGGGCACGAAGGGTCTGTCTGCGTGATCAACACGTGTACCCCAGCTGAGGGTGCGCTGCAAAACTCATAATCACATTATTTATAAAAGCATTACATACCATAGAACCATGGAGCCATAGAACTGTCGAGGTTGGAAAGGACCTTTAAGGTCACCAAGTCCAACCATTAACCTGATACTGCCCAAACCACCACTAACCCCTGTCCCTCGGCACCACGTCTGCCCGGCTTTTAAATCCCTCCAGGGACGGTGACTTCACCACTGCCCTGGGCAGCCCCTTCCAATGCTTGATGACCCTTTTGGTGAAGACATTTTTCCTAATATCCATCCTAAACCTCCCCTGGTGTAACTTGAGGCTGTTGCCCCTTGTCCCATCACCTGTTCCCTGGGAGCAGAGACAGACCCCCCCTGGCTACCCCCTCCTTTCAGGGGGTTGTAGAGAGCGAGAAGGTCTCCCCTCAGCCTCCTCTTCTCCACGCTGAACACCCCCAGCTCCCTCAGCCGCTCCTCACCAGACTTGTGCTCCAGACCCCTCACCAGCTCCGTTGCCTTTCTCTGGACATGCTCCAGCACCTCAGTGTCTTTTTTTGTCGTGAGGGGCTCAAAACTGGACACAGCACCCAAGGTGGGGCCTCACCAGTGCTGAGTACGGGGGGACGGTCACTACCCCAGTCCTGCTGGCCACATTATTCCTGATGCAGGCCAGGATGCTGTTGGCTGCCTTGGCCACCTGGGCAGACTGCTGGCTCATATTCACCCAAATTATGATGAAAATACGGTCACCTCAAAAAGCGGTCTCTGATTTAAAGACAACAGGGTATGTTTTTTTCGCAGGATTTCAACCCTTTTTTATTCTGCCTGCAACAAGAGACCATTCTCTCTACAGCCCTCTCCTGCCCCCACCACACTGTTCATCACGTCTATAGGCAATGCAGGACCCATCTCCTGCAGCACCCAACCATGGGCTGTCTCCCCAGAAAATTCATCCGCACATTGACCAAACTGGGATGCTCTGGAAAAGTTAATCTCCAGCCCCAGCGTTGGACACGATGAGGTGGTGGCAGCTTCTAACTGAGAAATTTCACAGTCTGAAACTTGGGCACACTTAAGCTCAGGTCTTCAACCAGATTTCTTAGCCTGGTGCCTGAAGATGTGCGTGCATGGAGTGGATTTATTATTTTAGGCAGAAAAACAGAATTTCTGCCCAGTGCACCCACAGACGCTTTTCAGCCACTTTAATAGCGCTGGGAGGTTTGAAGAAAACCAACCATCCAGGTCCTAAACTGGGAGAAATCCTCCTTACTTGAGCGACACTGGAGAAGGCACTTCAACGGAGCGACGCCGACACACCACGGCTGATGAGCTGCTTACTACACATTTTCCAGGTAGTCTCACTTCTTGTGGTAATACTCTAATAAACACTTGCAAAAACGCTCTCCCAAAAACCTTGAGGTTGCAAGTGTGAAAAATTCCCTACCGCGCTTCAATAATTTGCTGGAGATTCAATAAAACCATCGCTCCGCCAGAGCGTTTTGAAGCTCATCTCGGCAACCAGAAAGGCCAGAAATTTAATTACAGCTAAAGCAAAGCAAAAACAAACGCACCAGAAGAAAAGTGAGCTCGGAAAGCCCCTCACACGCACAGCACATCCCGGGGGATGCCGGGGCTCGCCAGGACCCCCCCATGCCGCTGCAGCCCCCTCGGAGGCGGCGCGGCTCTGCTGTACGAAGGAGCAGGGTGTTGCGGGTGAGATAAACAAGATAGTTTTAATTCTCAGCGTTATTTTCCCCTGCCGTTTCAGGGAAGCATCGCTTCAACCCCGCGAGAGGCAAAGGCAATCGCAGGCGGTGCCAGTTCAGTCTCCCAGGCAACCTCGGCACCGGGAGGTTTGAGAAAAGGCGCACGAGTGTTAATAGGGATGATGAAGCACGGGCAGTAACCGCGCTGGAAATCACACGTGTCAGCACCCACTTCACCGCGGCTTGCCATTAATCCCAAATTCAGGCGGGTTGCATCTCCCACGCGGTGGCAGTACCGTCAGGACGCTCCTGTGTGTCAGGTACCTTGGCAGCAAAATGTGGGATGGGATGGGATCAATGGGATGGCATGGGATCGATGATGGCATGGGATCAACAATGGCACGGGATGGGATAGGATGGGATCGATGATGCCATGGGATGGGATGGGATCAATGATGCCATAGAATCATAGAATCTTCATGGTTGGAAAGGACCTTTGAGACCATCGAGTCCAACCATACACACACATACAAAACCCCCTACAATCTCTGCCACTAAAGCATGCCCTGAAGTGCCAAATCTACACGTTTCTTAAATACCTGTAGCGATGGTGACTCAACCCCCTCCCTGGGCAGGCTGTTCCAGTGCCATGGGATGGGATGGGATGGGATGGTACAGGGGCTTGAAGCACAGCAAGTGCCCTTAGTGGGACAGAAAACCTACGCTAAGCACCTGGGAACACCAGCCCAGAGGAGAAACAGCACTGCTGAGCATCGTGTCCCACCCTGGCACATCACGGCAAAGGGGACGGCGTTGTCCTGTATCCCCAGCACCCCGTCCTGCACTTATTTAAGATAAGCAGAGCGCTGTCTCCTTGGTGCTATTACCACAACCGCTCCTAACAACCCAGCTGATGTTTTCACATTCAAAGGAATCCCTTTCACTCGGATGACTATTATCACCAGCCAGAGCTAGACATACCTAATTCAGTTTTATTAACTTTAGTTATTAAGTTATTTACCTAGGAAGCATGCAAAGTTATCTGAGACGAGCCTGACCCAGCCCTTTCCTTACGCTGCTTCTCCAAGCTTCAGCTGCAAAGAAAAACTGAATTCTAAAAAGGAAGGAAATGGTAGCGAATCAGAAAAGCGCATTTTCAACATCTTAAGATATTAAATAATAAAAAAAAAAATATATAGCTTTTAGACCACCAGGCGCAGAAAGCTCCAGGCTCAGTGAGGAGCCACCTGGCCCCTCGCATCACTGCAATTACCAATAAACACCTTTTGGCGACCGGTTCTACGCGGCTCCAAATAGTAATAATTTAAACAGCTAATAGTACCAGAATCTGCTTGTCCAACACAGAATCAGTAGTAGCAGTACATATTAATTGATAGTAATTGCACACTAATTAGCTCACAAAGTAATATGTTTATCTAGCAGAATGGATCACGCTATTGGCGCAGGGGTTATCGGTACAGGCAGCAATGCATAATTAAAAAATACATAAATGAAAATTATCAAATGATTTCTTTATGCTAATTAATATTTTTCCTAGCTCCGTGCGCCCAGCAATTCCTTTCATCCCCTCCTCTCAAAACATTAGTTCCAAAATAGTGAATATGTGAATACATTTCTGGCTTCACTCTAGAAATAAACATCAACTGGAGGGGTATTTTTCATGCTCAGAGGTAACATGGGCATAACGAGGAAGGAAAAAATCTGCTCAGAAGGGAAGCGAAGGACCACAGGGAGGGCTCGTGCCTTGCCAGGGCCGAGCTGACCTCGCTGCCCCTGCTGGCAAGAACTTCTGCAGTGAAAGAGGCATCCAAAAATCCTTCTAACTCCCCTGCCAATGAAACACAGACCTCAGCATCGCTCAGGGGGCGGCCAGGAGTCCCATGGGCTTATCCGGAGGGATGGAGCGAAACGCACCATGCTGCAGGAGAAGAGCGGGTTGGTGGGGGGCGGGAGAAAGCTGCTCTGATGTTGACTGAACCCCCAGTTCTCACCCCCAGAACTGCATGTTGTGACCAAGGGCAGGGACCCCGGAGGACAAGAGAGGCCAGCCCGGCCCCAGATCCTCCATGGGGATCTGCAGGAGCTCGGCCGGGAAGCAGCCTGGACTCTGCCATCATCCCTACCTTGCTCCTGCATCCGACCGCTTGGATGCAACCCAGCCCTTCCCGCAGCCTTGCCACCCAAACCCCGAGCAGCCACCAAGCGCGGTACCCCACAGTTAAATTTACAGGGAGCAAAGCCTTCCGGCAGGGGGGATGATATCCAAGCTATCTCCTCCTGGATGGTGGGATCTCTGCTAGCAAAGGGATCCTGCAGAGCATGTGCTCCATAACGCAGACCCAGACCACGTCTCCAAGGAAAGCCCACGTTAGCAGGGCTGCAGAGACAACGAGCACTGCCAAGCTGGTGAGACATCAAGGACCATCGCAGGTGGGTACATACAGGTCTGTGCCCGCAGAAAAAGTATAATAAAGCAAATTATAAAGGTTGCAATGTCATATACTCAAAAGTTAAGAAAACGTGAGAACTAAAGTTGCTAAGGCAACCTTAATTCAGTCTCTAGTAATTATGCACTTCGATGAAGGTGTTGATTGCGAGACCCCACACAGGAGGCTTATCTGAAGGACGTATCTCTCCCCAAACGCCAAAGGTGATGGTGCTGAGCTGTAGCCGGGTGCCTCTGGGTGCCTGAAATGGTCCAGAACTCAGCATTTAGGCATCCCAAACCCCATCCCTGGGTACCTCCAAACATCTCCAGGCTTCTCTGCGTCCTACAAACAACTTCATCTGCAGCTTCTCAGTACCTTCTTCTCTCTTCGTTGGAGGACGTGTAGCTCCTACGTCATTGTGCTTTATTCAGATGCTGTTCTGCATGCACAATTACTCAGCTCCTCACAGGTTGCTTACCCCTCGCTCAACACCAAAAAGCAGCAGTATTTCACAAGCAATAAAGTGATTAAGTTCCCAATCTCCCTGTTACCATCCCCATTTCACAGACGGGGAGCTAAGGCCCAGGAACGGTAATATAAAAAACATCCACTACATTACATGCACCAAATTTGAGACATTTAGACTTGATTTTTCAGAGTGCTTAGCATTAAATGACAATTCCCCTGCTCAAAGCACAGCTCTCATTGACTTGGGTTGAAGTTTTTACAGCCCCACATTAATGCAGATCATCCCCAGAGCAGGTTCATCGGCTGCGCTAAGCGAGGCAAAGGTGGAAAATTCGGATATGATGGTGCCATTAAAGAGGGTTTCATAATGCATCTGCACAGAGGGGCTGCCTGAAGGCTGCAGAGCAAACTGACCCTGGCACCTCCTGGCTTTGGGGTTTTGCAAACTTGATAACATTTGCTAAAGAGGAGCCTACTCGGGGTTTTATTGTGGGCCGGGAGGAAGGGGAAGGTGTTCAGTTTGGAAAAAGAGGACATTTTTCAGCAGCAGTTGCAGGACGCAGCTTTTGGTGGGCAAAATCGCCTGCGCAGCTCCCACCTGCCCGCTCACCGTCCTCTTCCCCTCCTGTCCCAGTATAGCCCATTCCTCTCCTCCATTCCCCCAGTTCTCCTTCCCCAACTAGCCCCAAACTCGGTATTTTTGGCCCTCAAGCCAGCGCTGCGGAGCGGGGATGCTCGGCCATGCTCGGGCAGGGAGGACGGCTGCCGACTCTCGCTGCTAAAATCAAACAAGACTTCACGCCGCGTGCAGCGATTCAGGTTTTTCAAAAGCCCTTTTAAACTGGCCAAATTAAGGCGGTTCTTTGCCTGTAAAAGAGAGACCCTCCACAAAACGCCTGCCTCAATCCTCTGCAACAGTTTTGCCTGGGGGAGAAAAAGAAATCTTACAAAAACAAGCAATCGAGCAAAAAGCCTAGACAGAAGGCCTGGGATCTCTCATCCTAAATTATTAAAGGCTGAAAACACCATGAGATGGGTCAGGTCACCCCAGTACCAGGCAATGATTGCAGCCCTGGTTCAAATAAAGCATAGATTCACATAGACTCTATGCGGCATGGCAAAAAATGCCATTAATCTCCTTGCCGTGATGAGCTCTGGGCATCTCCTCGCCACCTCACCCGTATCCGCTCCCGACACAGACCCGACCAGACATCGGCGAGGAACTGAGCATCCAGTCACCTTCCCCTTCTCTTCGCCCTTCAAAATAATCACCCATCAGCAAACCACGACTGCAGGTCACTGCTCGTTTGTCATTCCAAAGGGATGAGCTAAAGGATTTTCCCATTTAAAACAGACATATATTCTAGCCCAAAATATATTCTCGCTTGGCTGCGGCAGATCCCATCTCTCCTCCCTGCTTTCCTCACCTAAAAATTGGGAATTTGCTTGCTGGAGGGGCCAGAAGGACAGAGAGGAGCTGGAAGGACGCCCAGCCCGCATCCCAGTCCCAGGGGCGGTACAGTCCCCCGTGCCACGGCTCATCCCCCACACCCACGGAAGCAGAGATGTCCTATAGTGTCCCATGGCACCAGGGACAGACCCAGCATGGGGTACTGCATGGGGGGCTGGTGTCTGCCTGGGGTCATCAAGAGCCTTTCGCAATAGCAAGCTCGAAAATCCCAGCTTGGGATTCAGGCTTCAGTTTCTACTCAACCACAAATGAGTCACTGGGGTTCTCCTTCCCTTTTAGAGCCTTCGAGGGTGTTTTGGGCAATTTTTCTGTTCTAATGGGCTCTTCTGGATCTGACTTTGTAGCAATTCATGAGGGTCACGAGGAAAAGCTGGACTTTGCAGGGAAACTGTGAGAGGGAGGGGTTTTTCCTTTAACCCGCTGTTTGCTTGTGCCCAGGCACCGGGACCAGCCACATCCCAGACTCGACCACTCTCATTACACAGCAATTGGCTTTTTTTCAAGATACGTATAAAGTGCTTAGATGAGGTGACGATAAGCGCTTTAGAAATGCCGATAGAATTAGATTAGATAAATAGGAAATGGGCAGGGCTGCAGGACCATACATCCATGCCCTGATTTTTCACAGACGCTCCTATCAATCCGCTGGGAACAGAGAGCGTTGAGCCCCTGGGAAGCCGGGTGCTGGGGATCAGCCATCTCCACACCGGCAGGGCTAAGCGTTGGGACTGGAGATCCCTGCCCCGATGAGATGCTCAGCATGAGCATGAGATGCAGCATGAGATGTAGCTCAGCACCCCCGCGCGGCTCCAGGGGCAACACCGGGCTCTGCAACAAAGCTCCATCCAGCTGACTCCCCCGAAAGCCACACAGCTGGGAGACCTTCACCGACCCCTCCACATCCCCGGGATCACCAGACCCCGTCCTCTCCACAGACCTGGGGAGTTGGGTACGTTGCTCCCAGCCACGGCACTGGGTGAGCAAGCATCCCACGGCATGGGGTGCCTATGGCTGCGTGGAGAGAAAAAGCCCCTGAGAAGCAAAACTAGAGCTTTTTGGAGAACCAAACCCATGAGCTCTATTTTAACATACACCACTCACCTGGGCCAGTTACTAGGGATGCATTTACGCATAAGTATACATATATGCATAGCTTTGCTGCTATATATAGCGCCTTTATCAGCAACGCTCGCTGGCTTTGAAAAAGCCAGGTGAATGTCCGCAGACAGAGGAACTGAGGCACAACTAGATTATTTACAGCTCGTTTCCAGAAGTAGACTTTGAAGTTGAAATCCAATTAATTTTGTACCTGGGGAGAGATTTGCATAGGGATTTTCCATCCATATGGGCAGATTTTTCAAAAGGACTCGGCTTTTATCTAGGCACCCAATGCAGACTGTGTTTTCCAAGGTGCCCAGCATTCATTAGCAGCTCCTCGGAGTACAGCTGGGTTTGTCACAAGGGCAGCACCGTCCTTGGAAAGCCACCACTCACCGAGCCATTCCAAGGACACCACCTCCATGGGTCTGGGTCTCCAGAGGTGAGGAGCACCCCGATCTGCCGCTGCCTTTGGTAGGGACGCATCTCACTGGAGATGTGGGCATCTGAGAACAAACAATTTCCTACTATAGAGAAAGAGGGGGGTTTTATGCTGGTTTAAATCCCTGAACAAGCTCAGACCAGGCTCAGAGAGATGCCAGCGCTGGCATGGGGCAAGTGGTGGCTGAGGGAGGAGCAGGGCCACCTTGTGTGGTGGCCACAACCCACTAGATCACCTCGGCTATGTCCTAAAACTGCAGCCACGCTTCCCGGAGGGTCTGTCTTGTATCTCCCCTGCAAAGAAGCCACACGTCCCATAACTCTCTTGCCACCATGTCAGCGAGCGCTGTCTTGACAGCCCTCAAAGCAGCCCCCAACTTGCAAACTCTTTGGGGCAGAAGCTGTATTTAGAGCCCTGCATGGGAAAGCCCTCTTCAAAAGTTGACTTCAATGAACCTTTCATGATTTACCCTGGCAGAGACATGACAGAGCCTTTCCTTGTCCCCTTTCACACCCCCATCGCAAACCACAGCCCCCGGCACGGTGCCTGAAATTCTCCGATCCAGGTGATGGCTGCAAAGCATCACCTTCAGACTTCTGAGGAAGAGACAGAGCTGTAAATGCACACGAAAGCCCCGGAGGCCAATGTTTTCCAACTAAACAGCACCCAGCGGGAGGGAGCGGGCAGCCCTGGCCGCAGCAATGCCTGCCTGTAATGAGCTGACCCGCAGGCTTCCTCCCGGCCCTCCCATTTGCAGAGTAATTGCTGTACATTTTTAGCCTTGCCTGCAGCCATATCGTATAGCAAAGGCTGCCGAGCTGTGTCCAGGGCCAGGTGTGTTCAGGAAAAAAGGATAATCAGCTTTTTTTTTTTTTTTTAAAAAAAAAAGGAGAAAAATCTGGCACTGACTCCTGTTGCATCCATTTTTGTTCCTGCTGAACCAAATTGGCTGCCGTCAAAGCAAATGGCAGATGAAGAAAACATTGACTTTCTGCTTGGGTCAATAAACAAGATAAATTGAGTGGGGAGTTGAACGTGGAACAGGGAACATCATCATTTACCTGAGGAAGAGAGAGGGTTAAAGGCAGAGAGGCTAAAGCAGGGCACACCACTGCATCTCACGTGAGGGTGTCTCACCTGGGAGCTGGGAGGCAGAACTGTGCCTCTGAGAGGGTTGGGACTATGCTGCGGGCCTGGGTCTGATGTGCTTAAAACAGAAGACCCCAGACCCAAATCATAGAATGGTTTGGGGTGGAAGGGACCTTAAAGCCCACCCAGTGCCAACCACCTGCCCTGGGCAGGGACACCTCCCACCAGCCCAGGTTGCTCCAAGCCCCGTCCAACCTGGCCTTGAACCCCTCCAGGGATGGGGCAGCCACAGCTTCTCTGGGCAACCTGGGCCAGGGGCTCACCGCCCTCACAGCAAACAATTTCTTCCTAATATCCAACCTAAATCTCCCCTCTTTCAGTTTAAAACCATTCCCCCTCATCCTATGGCTCCCCTCCCTGATCCAGAGTCCCTCCCCAGCTTTTCTGGAGCCCCTTTAGGGACTGGAAGGGGCTCGAAGGTCTCCCCCGAGCCTTCTCTTCTCCAGGCTGAACCCCCCCAACTCTCTCAGCCTGTCCTCACAGCAGAGGGGCTCCGGCCCTCCCAGCATCTCCGTGGCCTTAGATAATAAATAATAAATCCTGAGATAAGACGACGGGGGACTGCATGGGCACCCATCCCAAGGTAACCCAAGATATGCACAGGGCTGGTCACTCTGGGCTCCTTCAAACTCACTGGGGAAAATGGGCTCCTTTTGGGGATGATCCCCCTGCCCCAAGGAGGTCAAGGATTACAGCAAGATCTGATCAGTGCCCTGAGCTCCACAGACCAGACCTCCGCTGATCAGAAAAGGCAGCCTCAGGGACGAGCCTAGAGACAGACCTAGGGATGATCTAAGCTACTCTGAAGCGCAGTCAAATGAGTCCCAGCCTACAGCCCTTGGAACTACTTGCAGTAGATGTCAGGGAGGGAAATAGGAACCTGTTATTTGCCTTCCTGAAGAAAGGGAAAGTCTTGAGCTCACCTGTAGGATTAGACACCTAAAACACCATTTGGGAGGGAGCCAGAAAGCCTCAACTATGGGAAAAAACTCCTTGTGCTTTGCACTGTCTTAGACACCGCAGACATACCGTGAGGCACAAACCTGTACGATGCCAAAATCCCAGTGCCCTCAACAGGATTCACTGTCCTTGCTGTGCTGTCCCATCTTTTAACCTCTTGACATGGTAGCTACCCTCGTTTAGATGTGCTGAGCAGGGCTGTTAACGTGGGTGGCAATGCAGAGGCTGAGCAACCAGCCCTCCAAACCAGCTCCCAGGGTTGCTCACTAGTCCCAGACTCACGTTTCCAATTAAGACATCACTTTGGAAGACTCATCTCCTTATTTTGTTGGGTTATTATTTTTTTTTATTCACAAGCCTACCCCCTCTCAGCAACACCCCACAACCTGAGGCACCTCTAAAGAACAGATGATGCATTAAGCCAATGGCAGCACTGTGCTTACATGCAAGCACGCGCTGATTTTGAAGTTTCATAGAATCATAGAATGGTTCGGGTTGGAAGGGACCTTAAAGACCACCCAGTGCCAACCCCCGGCCCTGGGCAGGGACACCTCCCACCAGCCCAGGTTGCTCCAAGCCCCGTCCAACCTGGCCTTGAACCCCTCCAGGGATGGGGCAGCCACAGCTTCTCTGGGCAACCTGGGCCAGGGGCTCACCGCCCTCACACCGAAGAACTTCTTCCCAATATCTAATCTAAATCTCCCTGCTTTCCGTTTGAAACCATTACCCTGTGTTCTATCATTACACTCCCTGATGAAGAGCCCCTCCCCATCCTTCCTGTAAGCCCCCTTTAGGGACTGGAAGGCTGCTGTAAGTTTAACTCGGAGCTCCTCCGGTCTCACTCCGATACCAAGCATCCCCAAACAGACATCTTCCCTTTATCCGTAAACCTTTGCGTTATTGCATTATTAAGCAGAACATCAAGAATATATGCATTTATTAAAGGCAGAAGAGACTACACCTCCCAGCACATTCTTCCTGGAGCTCAAGTATTGGCACTAAGTGTCCCACATCAAAGGCGTTTAGAACCTCTGTTATGGCAGAGGTTGCAAGAGAAGCATCGGGGGCCCAAGCCCGCGGGCAACGACGGGAGCTGCAGGCAGATGGGGATGGGATGGGATGGGATGGGATGGGAGCATCCCTCCCCTTGGGCCAGCCAGATCTCAGCCATCAGGTTCCTTTCAGTTGCCAGTGTCACGGTGAAGGATATTCAGTTTGAGCCCAATTGACAGGAGTGTGGGACATGGCCGTCACTACTCTTGCCTGATTAGATCTGTCAAAACCTATCAGGGAGAAGTTTGCCTGGGAACCCATTCTCCGGCTGCACATATAGCAACAGGAGATTGATGACAGGAGAAAAGGATGGGGGGGCGGGGGGAAAACAAGAAGAGCATTTGTACACTGCAGGACCACCCTCCCTTCTCCTGCCCATCACATTTCACTCGCTGCCTTTATTTTAGCGTCTATCTTAATTAAGCAGACTAAATGGAAAGGCTGCCATGCTAATCCAAGGTCTGCCCCGCGGGGCCAAGGAGGATGCTCAGAATACAATTTGCTTCCTCTGAAAGGCACCAGAGACAGACATGCAGAGATGTGTCCCTCCACGGTCCCATCACGAACCCCACAAACAACTTCTGCCAGGCCAGGGAGCGATGGGTGTAGATCTGATGGGTGTCAGGAGCACCCACCGGAGCCCATGGCAGCCGGTGCCCCGGGACGAAAGGGCAGCTGTGGGCATCGCATGGGCTGATCCCACCCTGACACCCCGCTCCCCTTCAGGGGGCGATCCCTCAGCCCGACCCACTTCACTCTGCCGCTGCACAGAGAGCGATGCCCACCCAACGCCGCGGGCAAGGAGAGATGAGGGTTACCCAAAGCCTCCCAGACAAATGCTCCCCCAAAATACAGGCCAAGACTCCACTTTGATGACCAACACAAGGGCCAAAACTTTGATTTTTCAGCCAACAAGCAGCAGCAGAAGCAAGCCTCTGCAAATGTGACCCTTGGAGAAAGAGTCAAGTAGGAGGTTTTTGGAGGCAGAGCTCACCAGAGAGGCAAACCTGGGGATTTACGAGTAAGAAAACAGTCCGTTGTATTTTTACCGTTTAACCCAAACAGGCTTCTCCATACCTATTTTCAGAAAGCGGATATTAGCAAAGAATGAGCTTAACTTGTTTCTCCAATTTCTTCTCTCCATAGAAGGAGCACCGCAAAGCTGAAATGCTGCCTGATGGCTGGCCCAAGGGCAATGAACTTGCTTACAGCATTTGGCCTAATTCACATTAGAAAACCCAAATTTGTCTTCAGCAATATTCACTTCTATCTATCCAAACCCAAACTCGCTTTAAAGAAACGAAGATGACCTCAAAAACTTCTGAGGGGCTGCTCTGCTGCTGGAGACGAGCAGAGAGCCTTCCCGGGAATAAAGCCCCAGCGGGAGCTGGCATTTCGGGACCGGCTGCAGACTGGGATGGTGAATTACCACACAACCACGGGCAACGTGCCGGATGTGCCAAGGCTCCAGACTCCTCATCTGTAAAACGGGGACAACAACAGCTACTTGCCTCCCACCGTGCCACGCAGTTAATTAATGTTCCTTTGAGTCGTGAAGATGAAAGGCGGCGTGTAACTGAAAAATAGCGTTTTATTATTATTATGAATGAAACCTCCACTTGTTCCATCCCAGCGCACCTTAAAGCGGTGCTACCGCAGACACTGAATTGTTCCCAGCAGCTCTACAACTGCTGGCATT
Organism: Larus michahellis; assembly: GCF_964199755.1. Lineage (NCBI taxonomy): Eukaryota > Metazoa > Chordata > Aves > Charadriiformes > Laridae > Larus > Larus michahellis. The sequence continues at coordinate 5,413,636 of NC_133910.1, forward strand.
CGCGGGAGTTTGACTGTGGACTTGAAACTATGAGCTTTGAACATGCTGGGGAAGAAGAAAGAGAGGGAGAAGAAACAAATAGAAATCCCACCACATATTGCGCTTAGCACCTGGAGACGATGCTCCCACCCTCCTGGGGGCTGGGACAAAACAAACTGGAAACAGCAGCATCTCTTCGCCACCCGGTTTTGCCTGGGCTTTACCTACGTGCGTAACGTCAGGAGAGATCGCGCTGCAAGGGCACTTACACAGCAAATACAGATCACACGGCCACTTTCGGAAGTGATTAATATATTGTCTCTATTTGACAGGTGGGAGAAATGTAACATAAGACACTGAAACCACCTGCTTCCAGGCCCGCAGCAAGCCGGGGGCAGAACGGCGAGGCTGAACCGCACGGAGAGAGCCCAGCTCCGGCTGGGGCAGTGCCAGCTGTGCCCACATGTTGGCACCACCCAAACTGCATCTCCCCATGGGACGGCGGGAGCACTCATCACCCCCCATCCCGGGGGGTCTCTGGCACTGCCAGCCCCCCTTAACCCTGCCACAAGCACCCAGTGGAGCAGGTCCAGAGTCCCCAGCACATACCAGAACCCCTGAGCCGCACCCAGGGTCAGTCCCTCTCCTGCCATGGATGGTTTTGAGTTGGTAATACCAGACTAGCACACAGAATCATAGCATGGTTTGGGTTGGAAGGGACCTTTAAAGGTCATCTTGTTCCACCCCCTGCCCTGGGCAGGGACACCTCCCACCAGCCCAGGTTGCTCCAAGCCCCGTCCAACTTGGCCTTGAAACCCCTCCAGGGATGGGGCAGCCACAGCTTCTCTGGGCAACCTGGGCCAGGGGCTCACCGCCCTCACAGCAAAAGAAAGTTCATTTCATGGCTGGAGCACTTCAGGCAAGTCACCATTTGGTACCTACATTTCCAGGGTTATTTAACATTATTTCTTTTGCTCCACCTTGTGCATCCAACCTGCATCTCTCCGAGGCAGAACCTCCTCCTTTGATGCCTACACATCACCTCGCCCTCTGCTCCCCGACCTGTGCCCAGCCTCTCCCTGCTCTGGCAATGCAGCCCCAGCCTGGCTGTGGATCTCCATCCCCCCCACCGCCGCTCCCCATCTCCAGCCCACCTCCACCGTGCCCAGCTGAAGGACTCAGATGCCTGCAGCACACGGTGGCCACGCCGCTCCTGATAGGTACCTTTCATGTTTAATTCAGAAGCTAGTTTAGTTAATCTATTTTTTAATAATTCATCCCTTCCATCTTAATTTTGGTAGTTATTGAAAATCCCTAATAAAACATTTAGGGGCTCTTTTACTGAAGCAATGGCATGATTTACTTGACGGAAGCCAGTCTTTGATGTCCTGTCTTAATTCCTTCCCTCCCACTGTGCCTCAATCCTGTTTATCACTGCGCCGGAGGTAAGAGGTTCTTGTCGAGTTTTGTAGCACTTAGACGCTTGGTCAGCGTTAATAATTCAGCTGCCCCGCACGGCTTGGACAAATCATGTAGCACCACCAGCCTCTTCCTTTTATCAACGATTCCCTCCGCCACCGCGGATCCGGGCATCGGCCGGGAGTGATGCAGAGGGACCAGGCGGAGCATCCCGACCGACGTGGGTCGGAAGCGTGAGCAGAATATCACGGGCGCCAACTATGTTGTTGAAAGAATATACACCCTTTTACAGCGTTTATATTTCATTCTCTACTGCCGGAATGGAGAAACACGCTGGGTTTTTGCATCCGTAATTGGGGAAGAACAGATGGTGGAGGCACAGTTGGAAGTAATACGGCCATTAAAATAATCTACACGGCTTGTAATTCTCCAACACGTGAGAAAGAGGAGGGTCTGCCTTCGCCCGAGAGCCCAGCCCGGCCGCTCACCCCGCTGCTGCAATATGGGTGGGAACAGGGTTTTTGCAGTTGTTGGGATATTGAGGGGTTTTGGTGGGTTTGACAGGTTTTAAACCATTTCCCTTTTCCTGGGATTCTCCTCTTGAAGCCATGCGAGGAGCCAGCAGCTGAACCAGAGCCGCTTCCACCGGGTATTTATTTGACTCCTGCATGGCACGCAGCGCAGTTGCCCCCCAGGATCACCCAGTGAAAACAACCGCTTGCTTTACACCTATCTTAATGACATAACAAGAGGAGTAGAAAGTCCCAAGCACTTCAGGCGGGTAGGGGGCGTCTCTGTAGTTAACTTAAATTTCAAACAGGGGAACAGGGGTGACGGGAGAAAGAATTACGCCAAAAAACACCCCCGCTGATTCACGGAAATTGAAACTTCTCACGGGAACACACAGGCTTTGTCATCACCTCTATCGCTTTCAAATCTCAAGAGTGTTTCTCTGGAAAATCAGAGCAAGAAAATCGCCCCAAAAAGCCAAGACATTTAGCCGATACATGGAAATGGATGTCCTCGCTCTGCATGATTTAGGCCATGGCTTCAGAAACGTCCCAACATCCCAACCACCACATTGTCTGGTACCTCTTGACGAGTGAGGGTTTTTCTCTGGGCTTTTGTGTTCGTTTGTTTTCCCACAGGAACATACTATAGAAAACGTCCTACTTCATCAATATAAAATGGAGAAGATGTCTCAAATATCAAAAAACCACACTGGATGGAGCAATCCTTTCCCATTCAGACCCAGAGGCCCGTATCCCCCTCCCGATTTATGGAGAGAAGGTTCCCGCAGCAGCGTCCCCTGGCCGGGAACCCCAGCACCCCAGGTCCCCCGGGCACCGTGCTTCCCATGAACACCTCCCCGGGCTGGACACAATGGTTTTCTCAGCCAGAAACCTCTCCATTGGGCTTAAAATCTTCACTACAATCACGCAATCAAGTACCTTCCCCAAATCCTTCCCCTCCGCCCTGAACACACGGGAGCCAGCAGGACATTACCTGGACAGCTGGCTTTGCTTTATGGAGCCGTAAATATATATTTTAATAGGCTGGCAGCAAGAAAGATGTGTTTTCAGGCACGCCAACATCCAAAACGAACTGTGATTCATTTCAAAAGGGGCGAAGGGGTGGAGGAAGGGGGAACGCGAGCCTGAAACCCGCAGAATGTAAAAGCCTTGAAAGCAACTGCCAAAAAGCCCCTGCACAGCTGCCTTCTGCTCTCAGAAAGAGATTAAAAACCTGAGCAGCATCAGGCTGAAGCAGACGTCACAGAGGCCACCCTGGGCCAGGCTCATGCTCAGATTAGACTCTTTCTTATTATTATTTTGCCGGAGACGACTCAGCCTTTGCCAACCCATAGCTCTGCCCGGCTCCTCGCATCACCCGGTACAAGGGGTTCATCTAAACTGAGGAGAGGAGACGCGACATGCCGGTGCTGGGGGTGACCAGGAACCCCCTGCATGGTCCCCGGGGACCTCGGAGGGATTCTGTCCTGAACGTCAGCATCCCACCCTCCGTCAGCATCCCACCCTCCTTCACATCCCACCCTCCTTCGTGTCCCACAGCATTAAGCCTTCATTAGCCCCAGCGCTGCTCTCCACCGCCTAATTTGACTAACCCTTTAGTGACTTAATTTAATTACCCTGGCCCACAAACTGACAGACAGCTGTTAAAAATGGTTATTGCATTATTAATACGCTCTAGTAATTTCCCATTAAAACTATACTGTTAATAATTTTTTCCCTGTATTTCTTCCCTCTTAATTAGTCTATTTAAAACTTTGAAGGAATATTCTCTTTATGGTAAATGGGAGCGTCGAGCAAATTACATTTTTGATTGAATACTTCTGTGATAGGCCAGCAAATAAGACCGTTGAGTTGTTAATTATTGTCAGAGTTTCACACGATGCCTGCTAATGAGGCAGTCAATCTTCTCTGCCATTCCTAGAATATTAATGGAGGCCTTTGGTATTGATTTTGTCACCAAGGGAAGGCAGGAACCCCTCCTTCTCGGGGGGCTTCAGGGTGGGCAGGGGGGACTCTGCGCTGGGAGGGGACAGGGAGGAGACCAGAGACCTTTGGGATGAGCTGAGCCAAGGAGGGCTGGAAGGTGGGTGAAGCTCGGGAAGCTCTGGGGGGTGCCAACGGGGGCTTGCACAGCTCATGGACCCGGTGGGGGACCTGGCACATCCCCACAGGCATCAGCCCCATCAACATGGTAAATGGAGTTAAATCCAGTTGGTGTCCAGTCACAAGTGGTGTCCCCCAGGGTTCGGTGCTGGGGCCGGTTCTCTTTAATATCTTTATCAATGATCTGGATGAAGGGATTGAATGCACCCTCAGTAAGTTCGCAGATGACACTAAGCTGGGCGGGCGTGTTGATCTGCTTGAGGGTAGGTTGGCTCTGCAGAGGGATCTGGACAGGCTGGACCGATGGGCTGTGACCAATGGTATGAGGTTCAACAAGGCCAAGTGCCGGGTCCTGCACTTGGGTCACAACAACCCCATGCAGCGCTACAGGATTGGGGCAGAATGGCTTGAAAGCAGCTCGACAGAAAAGGACTTGGGAGTGTTGGTTGACAGCCGGCTGAATATGAGCCAGCAGTGTGCCCAGGTGGCCAAGAAGGCCAACAGCATCCTGGCCTGTATCAGGAATAGTGTGGTGAGCCGGACTAGGGAAGTGATCATCCCCCTGTACTCGGCACTGGTGAGGCCCCACCTCGAGTACTGCGTTCAGTTTTGGGCCCCTCGCTACAAGAGGGACATTGAGGTGTTGGAGCGTGTCCAGAGAAGGGCTACAAAGCTGCTGAGGGGCCTGGAGGACAAACCTTATGAGGAACGACTGAGGGAGCTGGGGTTGTTTAGCCTGGAGAAGAGGAGGCTGAGGGGAGACCTTATCACCCTCTACAGCTACCTGAAAGGAGGTTGTAGAGAGATGGGGGCTGACCTCTTCTCCCTGGTGACAAGTGATAGGACGAGGGGAAACGGGTTCAAGTTACGTCAGGGGAGGTTTAGATTAGATATTAGGAAACATTTTTTCACTGAAAGGGTTATTAAACATTGGAATAGGCTGCCCAGGGAGGTGGTGGATTCACCATCTCTGGAGGTGTTTAAAAAAAGGGTAGATGGGGCACTGAGGGACATGGTTTAGAAGTGGCTCTTGTCAGGGTAGGCTAAAGGTTGGACTCGATGATCTTAAAGGTCCCTTCCAACCTCAACAATTCTATGATTCTATGATTCTATGATTCTATGACATGTGTCGATGCGCAACAGCCGTACGCAGGAGGGAGAAGGAAGTGGGGGGGGTGACAGCTCCTGCTGGACACACTGGTCCCTGTCCCCTCTCTCTGTGTTGACCTGTTGATTCTCAACTGCATCAGATTCACCCCTTATCTTTCTGTGATAAGAGAATCTGTATTGGGGTTTTTTTTGAGGAAAGGGAAATACCTGATCCGCCTGGACTTCAGCAGATAACTTGATAGAGTGATGTGGGGAAATTATTAGCAAAGTGAGCGCCGATAAGGATTGACACGAAACTGCGAGGTGGCCCAGAGCTTGTACTAAAGCAGCCTTTGAGTTGTGCTGGAAGATGTGACAGGGAGGTTTCAGTTCCATTTCTCAAGCCATTTGAGGGATTGATCCTATGTGATATTTGCACCAGTGCTCTTCTCGGAGGATGGAAGAGTTTGGCAGCAAAGTCTGCCAGTGCCGATGTCATAGGACCTGGTGACTCTTCCCACCCAGGCTCCCATTGCCCAGCCCACAGGGCAAGAGCAAGTCTTATGGGGCCATGCCCAATGCAATCCTCAATGCCAAAGCCACCTCCCAGCAACGAGTGTCTTGGCCAAGCCAGAGGTAATCCTACTGAAAAAAGTCCTGATTTTATAACAGGGGAACTGAGACAGAGAGAGCCAGCAGCCCAGGAGGTCTATGGGTCTATGGCCGATGTCCCAGCCGTCCCGTTAATGCCACCTCCTGCTGCGCTTCTCTGAGTGAGAGGTTGCGTGCACATTAATGCAATTAAAATATGATGCACCTATCCCTGCTCCAGCCCCAAAAAGCAAGGAGGAGCACACAGAAACTCTTCCCCTTGAGCCGTGGAGGCTGTTCAAGTGGCACAGCCCCCCCGCACCTGACCCGGAGACCAGGAGGATGGATGCTGCACCCAGAGATGCTGTGCTGGCCCTGCAGACCACCTCAGCTCAGCTCCCTCTCAACTGCTCCAGCCTTCCCAGCCCGGACCTCCCCCAGCCCCGCTCCCACTGGGAAAGCCAGGAAAGACCAGGTGAACCTCACAAAGCCCAGAAACCCCATTATAGCAGAGCCAGAACTCAGGGACTTCACTCCAGCTACCTGCTGCAGCTACTCCAGCTAGGCTTTGCACAGCCAAACCCACACAGTTCCCAAAAATGACATTATTTCATGCTATTCTGGGAACACCCTCCATCTGCCTGACCGGGTGCCACAGGAAAAGGTGTGGAGGGGGTTTGGAACATCTGTGGGGGTGTTCCCAACTCTCTGCCTGCCCCGTCACCCACAGCTGGAACGACACACCAAGGGAGAGACGGAGGACAACAGACTGCAGGAATGGCCGCCCATGGGCGCTGGAAGCGGTGGTGGGGTCGGGACCACCACCATCCCCACAGCAAAGGGACAGCAAAGCTGCTGCCACCTCCCCACCTCTGCCCACAACCCGAGCCCGGGCGTTGTGCTCCGAGCAGGCTGCCCAAGGGATGGAGAGCCAGATGTTCCGCGGCAAATCGTTTCCTGCTCCCTTAAATCCCTGCAAAGCCCCAGCTGCTGAATCCAAAAGGCACACAGCCACCGGGGCTTCTCCCTGCACCGCTCGCCAGATTTCCACTCCATCCCACAGGGGATGGGGTTTCTCTGAGAAGAAGAAACCCCCAAGGGGTTTCTCTGCCCCTTGCGAGGCCGGGCGAGGGGACGGCAGGAATTTCTGTGGTTGCTTTTCCACCCTGGAGCCAGGCAGCAGATGAGCACGGCTCATCCCCGAATACAGGCAGTGTCCCCCCACCCGGTCACCCCTGCTGCTTCCGAGCCCATCTGCCGCCCACTTGTGCTTTATGAACAAGCCAGGTGCTATTTTGACCACGACGTAGTTTTTCAGACTAAAAGCTCCTTTTTTACTTCTTTTTATAAACCAGGCTTCAGTAAAAGAGGAGGTTTCTGGTTATAATTAATTGCCTGTGATGCAGCATATCCCGGTTTTACCAAGAAAGGGGAGTCTCTATCTCCCCGAGCTCCAAATGAGATGCCACAAAAAGCCCTTCAGGTCAATGGCTGCCATTCTCGACTCTCGCCCTCCTCTATCATGATCATCTACCAGCTATGTTCGGGCATAAATTATGGCTTTCACCCCCCAAAAACCCCACATCATCACACTGGTGTGACAACAAGTCAGACTAACACAAACCCAGGAGGGCTCCTTCCCCTGCAGCCAGGTTTGCCCACCGTCACATCAGGTAGGGATGACCTGCTCCTACCTCAACTCCTTGAGAAGCTCCTGTAAGGGCAAGAAGAAGCCAGCTCTCAGAACACATCTAGCACTGCTTTCCTGGCTTAAATAAGGCCAATACCACACTCTGCCTCCCCCAGGTCTCCCTTCCCAAGGGGAGGATGGTAACTGGAGCCATCAACAGCTCCCTACAGGAATAGGGAACATGAGCCGCCTATTCAGAAAGGGCAAGAACTAAGGAGACGGATATCCTGGAATAGTCCATCCATAATAACTAGTCTTGCCTATTATTGGGAGCGGTGCCCACCCCAACTACTTGGAGCAGGTCTAAGAGGGCTCATTTTAGCTGTCAATAAAACACCGATCAACGTCCTTTGGACCAAAACAGAAGCCAACTACCAACTCGTAGGTAAAATGCCCCCAGGGAGACTGGCTGAGGACAGGAGGCGAGCAGAAACCCACCGCTTCCCTGAAAGAAGGCATCACCACGGAACAAGAGGAGGAAACTGGGTACTACCACCCAACTCAACACCTACCAAGTCCCTGCGCAGGGACCTCGGGCACAGCCGGGCTGCGAGCCGGGTCGGCAGCTGCTACCAACGCTTGCCCAGCCGGCACGCAGCCTCCGCAGACACTGCCGGCGGGGAAAACAGCCCCCCTGCTACCGAGCTTAAAGGTCATGCTGCAAAATAAGGGCAGGCTTTGAGTTAATAAAGGGGTTAACGGCGGATTACAGGCTGTCAGCATGGGCCCATGTGGAATAAAAGGGGGGCTGAGATCAAGCGCCTTGTGGGGGTTAGCTCCATCCATTCCCACGGGGTGTTGAGGGCATCCCCCTGGGGAGGTAGTGCAGAATAGCTGCTCCACAGCGGTTACCCAGGTAGAGGAGCCCTAACACATGTCAGGGACCTGTTTCACATATAGATCATGTCTGGTACGGATGGTTATAAGCAATGCATTCACCCCTTAGACTCCACGGGTCACAGAGCCCTTTACTAAACCACCCACAACTTTATCATTGACCCCAAGCTGTGTCCAACTGCAGAGGAGCCACATTTCAGAGCAAACATCTCCAGCTCTGCCCCATCTGCATTTGATATGCACTGATTAAAAAAAAAAAAAAAAAAAAAGAAATGTGGACTGAACTGAATAAAGAGACTTCTCACGGCAAAATCTCAGTGCATATTTACACAGTATCCTGCCTTAATTCTCAGCTTCTTCATTTATGTCATTTTAAGCCCTCCGCAGTAGCAGGGAAGTATTAGCTGGTGTTTAATTGTGTGCTGCTGGGTTCAGTGCCGCTCCCGACGAGCTGCTGCCGGGAGAGACCCCTGCAGCAGGGCTGGGGTGGATGGACGTGGCGAGGCAGTGACAGGGGGACAGCCCACGGCACAGCCACCAGCCGGGAGGGTGAGCAGCATCGGTGACACACTACCCCGGCTCAGCCAGTTCTGCCTTATGTATAAGGCGAAACAGCATCGGTCGGCACTGAATGACCTGTCTACATGGTGCCTGGGACCAACCCCAGCGTACAATGCCAGGTTGCAGGAGACATGAATACGTTCTCCCCCCAAACCCATCCAGCCGCGATGCCGACAGACCTGAACCTGCCCTAGATGCAACTTGGGGGCTCTTCACCCCCTCACGTGCCTCTCAAAGCCTGCTCAATACCAGACACACTCATGTTCTCCAGTGGAGGAGAACCGTGCACTAGATGAATTATGCACAAACCTCCTGGTCCATCAACACCTTCATCCCCATCCCTCCCAGCCGCCTCCAGCCCTGCTCAGCCCCACCACAGCCCGGCCCTGAGCCCAGCGCGGCACCGGTCCCTAACTGCACCCATCTGCGTTATGATAAAAGGCACTTGGTTGCAGCCAATAGCACCTCATTATATCAAAAACACCGCAGGAAACGTCTAGAGCTGAATTGATTATGGCACAGTAGTTCTTCAGGCAGTGAAAACAGGGCAATTCCCAAGGTGGGATTATTTTTTTTTTTGCGAGGCTTCACCTAATTTTCTTGATTTTTTTTGCCCCCCCCCCGCTCGCTCCCCAGTCCTCCTTCCAAACCTCTCCAGCTTTGCACTGCTCTTTGATTTAGTCCCTCCAAAAAATATTCTGCTTAGTGCACTCCAGCGTAGTGCCCAGGAAAGCATCACCGCCCCCAGGACCCCCCCCGTGCTTAAAACACGGAGCAGCAGAAAAAAGTGGAGAAAGCTTTTGCTTTTCACTCTGTAACCAGCAGCGCGAGTTGGGGAGACTGGAGAAAGATGTGACAGGCACTTATAAACATCTCAATCAGAAAAGGAGAAGCCAAGTAAGCAGCAAATAAACAGATGATGAAAAGGGGTAACGCTGCGAAACATGGGCAAAGTGGAGGCCGAGGGCAGATGATGCGCAGCAGCCACAGGGTCCTGTCCCACTGTGGTCCCCCGGCCAGCTGGGCAAAGCACGGAAGGGTTTCTGAGCCAACGGGCAATGCCAGACAGGGTGCACCATCCGCTGCTCTGTGCAAGGCCAACGCTGTCTCTAAACCAGCTTTTCAGTCCTTCTAACCTCATTTGGAGCTGCTTTTGCCCCTTCGCCTGGAGGTCAGGGGTCTAGGGAGAGCCTGCAGAGCATCTGGAAACTGCCTGGGATGACAGGGACCAGCACAGTATGAGCAAAATTACTCTGCAAAGTGCTACACTGATGGTTCCTGAGACTGCCCCGAGGCTGACGGGGAGGAACGGAGGGCATTTTACCCTAATAAATCACCCCGAGAGTCGGGGTGACATCCCGAAGCGGAGCAAATCCCTCGGGGGCAGCAGCCGTGGCAGCGGGGCACCGTACCGAGTCCAGCGGAGCCGATGGAAATAGCACCCCAGCCCCAGCTGCTCAGGAGCAGGAGCTGAAACTAATTAACTTCATTTGTCTTTGGAGAGCACGGCCGTCCCGGTTTGCTGGCCGTGCCGGCGGCTGCCCCGGTGCCCGGCCCCGGCTGCCACAGTACCTGTCCCAGGGTGAGAGCCGAATGGGGGCTGTTTCCCCTGGTTTTGTCTGGTTTGCGCAGAGCTGCCTCCCCTTGGCCCTCCACGGAGACCACAACGTTCTTCTGCAGCAACATGCGCATCCCCACTTCCCTTCAGCAATTAAAAAAAACCCCATAAAAATAAACCTAGGGGCCCATTTTTTCCTGAAGTCCTTTCCAAGCCTGCAAGGGACAGTGTCGTCTCGCGGTGCCCTTAAAGCAGAAGGACAAAGCTCCCCTGTTCATGTCCACCTCCATTCCCGTCATCTCCACCGCGATGGTTTCTCCTCCCCGCGCCGGCTGCGGAGCCTGTGGCAGGTCCCTGGTTCCCAGCAATATTTTGGCTCGGTTGGATTTTATGAGTTTTGTCCTCTGGATGGAGCAATCCAACGGTAGTTACGGGAGATAAAAACGAGAAAGGGGGAGTAGACATGGTCCACGTCGGGCAAGTTTAGGGCAACTGAAATCTCATCAGAACTGGCTGGTGGATGGTGCCAGCTCTTTCCACTAAGTTGCATTAAGAATTAGCTGAAGAAAAGGCATCAACCTTTCCCAATGTCACTGCCCCACCCAGGACTGTATCCCCCAGTGACACAGCTATGCTGAAGGACAACTGCACATCCAGACCATCGAGCCACCCTGCCCTGGAGCATCTCAGGGCCTTAAGGACAAAGTTGCTGAGGACAGCCCTGGGAGAGAGGGCAGGGACTCAGAGCATCCTTCCCCAGGTGCCCAGGAAATGTCTTGTCCCTCCCACCGCTGCCACCGTCCTTGTTCCTCCGCCGTCCCTCTCCTGTCCCCAGTGACCCATGAGTGCAGCTCCCAGCCCTCGGTTGGCACCGGGTGAAGGTGACGTGGGTTGGCTTGTTCTGAAATGGGAGAGGGCAGAGCTCACCCCAAATACTCTGCACTTGCTGGGGCTCAAGTACCTGCACTACAACCCAGCCCCACAGCGCTGGTCTGGCACCGCTGTGCCCATCCCATCCATCCCCAACAACCTGACCCTTTCCGAAGGCACGGCAGATCCTTCCCAAGCACAGGAGGAAGAAGAGGAGGAGGAGAGCAAAGGTCCCCACCATCCCAGCACCATGCTGCCACACAGCCACTCCTGCCCGGGCCAGGGGATGAGCCGCCTGGTCCCTCTCCTGCCTGCAAACCTTCCAGTCCCCTTCACAGTCAGATGCACGCAAAGACAAAAGTAGTAAAACTCAAATAGGAAGGAAAAAAGTGTAATTCAGGAAAAATAGTAACAGACAGTTTGTATAAACGGAGAGGGCTGCGCTTTGAACAGGCAGCTACAAAGCACGCTCCAGCCGATGCTCAACAGAAAGCAAACGCAGGGACATAAATAACACCATCAAACAAGGATGGGAGGACTCCTCTCACTGAAGAAACCCAAGGTCTGCTTTCACCACCTTGCATCACCCTTTCTGCTAAGCACGCACAAAGGCACCATGGTTTAGAGCTCCTGCCTCCCCCTCCAAGCCCTCTGTGCTCACTGCTTGTCCCAGCACAGGGATGGAGCAGGTTGGGTGGACGGTTGGATGTTGCGTTCCCAGGCAGCTGGGTGGACGGTTGGATGTTGCGTTCCCAGGCGGCTGGGTGGACGGTTGGATGTTGCGTTCCCAGGCGGCTGGGTGGACGGTTGGATGTTGCGTTCCCAGGCGGCTGGGTGGACGGTTGGATGTTGCGTTCCCAGGCGGCTGGGTGGACGGTTGGATGTTGCGTTCCCAGGCAGCTGGGTGGACGGTTGGATGTTGCGTCCCCAGGCGGTTGGGTGGACGGTTGGATGTTGCGTCCCCAGGTGGTTGGGTGGACGGTTGGATGTTGCGTCCCCAGGCGGTTGGGTGGACGGTTGGATGTTGCGTCCCCCAGCGGTTAAATGGATGGTTGGATGTTGTGTCCCCAGGCAGCTGGGTGGAGGGTTGGGTGTTTTGTCTCCAGGCAGTTGGATGGACGGGCATACAGCTACCAGTAGCAGATCTGGCGTCAGGGGCAGCTGCAGAGTCCAATGCCAAACCCTACTCTATGATGGGAGATCCCAGATACATTCAAAGGAATCATTCTGGGTGTGCGACAGCATTTACATATTTGGCGGCTGTCGGAGCTTTTTTAATTGTCTCAATAAATATATAAACAAAATCTGTTCGCTTGTTGTGGTTTTTTCCCTCCTGGGCTCTGCAGCTCCGTGGACGAACAGCAATCGCTCAGCTGCCAAACTTGGAGCTGTTGCTGGTGCTCCCTACGACGGATTTGCCTACGAGCCAGGTCCAAATTTACATCCACTGCCCCTAAGGGGGCTGATCATTTTCTGTGCAGTTTTACGGCCCAGACATCAAAAATGCAGTGGGTTCGCACAAAGGACCGGAGCACAGAGAGAGAGTGAAACTCAGCATTACTGTAGCAGGAATTATTAAAACACCCTGAAGAGGAAGGGCTGAAATGTCCCTCTGCTTCTGGGCATGAAAGATCACCCAGGGCTGGTGATGGATCAGGAGGAGACACGCTGAGGGCAGTGAGGTCCCTGCACCCTCCCGGAGGTGCTGGGTGACCCGCGTTTCAATTCTGATCTACCCTAGATACTCCCTGGGTGATTTCAGCTCGAGTTTGGGGGGGGGTTTCCCCCCCTTTCCTCTCCGCCCCTATTTCCCCGTCTCACCACTCCTGCAATTCCTCTCATTTTGCTGCTCACGCCCTTCGGTGGCTGCCGCAAGGTTCCATCCCCATTGAGTCCCACCGTAGCCAAGGGAGACACACCTGACTCTTCTAACCTGCTCTCATAAATCAAAGCGGGAGGCAGGGAGCAGGAATAATCCCGGTAAGCAGCCAGGATGATGCTAAGTTGACAGATGCAGGGCAAGGGCTGATGGCTGCCTCTCTGTAAAGCATCTGTCCTTTCGCTCCAGAGGATGAGGCCAAAGGCTGCCGTTATCCCCGTGTTAAGCACCGCAAGCTGCTTCTCCACCACTTTCTGCGAGACGACGGTGTGTTGGGGTGATAAGAAGCCCAGGCCAGAGCGGCGGGGAAGTTATCTGCGGGAATGACGGTGTCTCTGTGATGTGCACAGTAATGAATTGCCCGCTTTGCAGAAATGAGTAAGTTGTGGCAGGTGATGCGATGATCAATTTGCTCCATCATGGGAAGCCGCCCGTTCATCATGGGCACCGGCTGATAGCTGCTCACCGCCGCTTTATTGGCACCAACGGAGGAAGAGCCTCTGCAGGCAGCTCCCTGGAAACCCTGAAAACGGGGTCTCCCCTCTCCCCTGACCTCCTGGCCCCCTCCAGCATGGAGCATCCAGAAATCACAGCCCGCTCTGTTGCGGGAGACAGAAAAGGGGGAAAAAAAGACCAAGTTCCCATGGTATCTCCTGCACCAAATGGCAAGAAGAGTAGGCAGGGTACCCTCTGCCCGCTCCTGCCTGTACCCCACCGGCATGCTGTCACGGGGACCGGCCCAGACCCCCTCCTGAGCCTCAGTGGTGCTTGCCTGTAGTAGCACCCATTGTCCCATGCTCCTGCAGGCAAGTCGTAGGGCAGACGAGCTCTGCTGCTGCGACAGCGTGGCCACAGCAAAGCTGTTTCCCCTCTCCTGGCCCAGATTCCCTTTGCCTTTCTCATCCACTTCCCTTTTCATCCTCCTCTGCTCCCAGGGAGCCTCACACCACAGCGCTCGGCACTGACTTGCAAAATCAGAAGTGTCAAAAATCACAAGTGCCAAAATCACCGCAATACCGCTCCAAAAAATCACTGCAAAACCCCTGTAAGCCCAGGGCAGAGGTGGTGGCGTGAGGACACGGCAGGGCTGATCCGGGGAAAGCCACTGACAGGGAGCAAAACCCCAGCTCCTGTCCTCGACATGAGACGCAACACATGCAAGTGCAGAGCTGGGGAGCAGAGCTCTCTGTCGCCGAGAGAACTGGAAATAAAATAACAAACAAACAAAAAAAATGCAGTTGATCGTACTTTGGCAAAGAATTCAGAGAGCAAAGGGGCTCACTTGGGAGCAAAACGAAGATGAATCGACAGCGAGTTCAAGAGAATTCATTCTGCCGCTGAACACTTGTCTCTCCATCAGGACATCTCAAAGGCTTGTCAAGCGAAGGCAAGGATTTTATTTGTTTCTATGGTTGCCATAACGATAGAGCTATATGTCATGTCAGGCGGCAGCTGAGGCTCGTGCCTCTGATTTATAGCTGCTCACTAGAAATTATCAACTTTTCTGCAGAGCAGGTGGCACGATGAACCTGGACCACCAGGTGCTTGCCAGTGCCGTGCTCTGTCCCATGGGTTATCTCCCCTTTCGGTCCCCCGCAGCCGGTTGCGCCCCAAGGGATGCTTTTATTATCTCCCACAGGGATGCTCGGTGCTGGTGGGACCCAGGGGCTGTGGGTGCGGGTCTTCCCCGTGAGCTGCCAATGGGCTGAGCAGGGTACGCCGCCACAATTATAGGGATTCCTGGTCCCGCAGGACAAGCGTTACCTCCTACAGAGACAAAAGGAGACGGCAAGGTGTCCACAGAAAGCCAGCAGAAGGATTAAACACGTGATAATAACTTATTAAAATGAATATGGACTACTCTCTTCATCACCAGGTTATGGGAGGAATATGGAAGAGAGAGGGGTGGGAGCAAAGGGGAGAGGGGCACAACAAGGAGTCTTGAGGACAAGCAAGACAAGGTGGGACGTATTTCTTGTCCCAGCAGAGGATGTGCCACTGGAGCAGCCTCCTCAGCCTGGGACCCGGCCTCCAGCCCAAGCCAGCGGCTTCCCAGCGTGGGGAGAGCCCTGCAGCGCTGCTGGCCAACGTCCCACCAGCAAAGATGTCAGCGTTAGCGTGGCTGCCACGACCCCAGACGTGTGACTGACGTGATCGTTATACAGAGGATCAGACTCTGGGGTCAAGGAGGGGATGCTCAATCCGGTTACTGATAAATTATACATATAAGTTTCATTACCTCTAAGCACCTTCGTGCTTAATTTATGACGCACAGCCCTAAAACCTCCACCACCAAGTTCCACATGCAAAGTCCTGGCCCCACTCATGCCCCAGCACACGTGGGAGCATTCCTGGCAGGATGTTTGCACGGAGACCTTTTGGCTCCTGTCTGTAGGAAGTTTCTCTAACAACTTGGCTGCAGCAGCGGGAGGAGGCTTGAGCCCTTCATTCCCATCCACCAAAGCCCTGCGTAGAGCGTGCTGCACCCCTCGGCGGCGAGACACCCGGAGAAGCAGCAGCAGGGAGTCAGCGTTTCTCCGGAGAGCTGCTGAAAGGCAGAGCCCCACCTGTCCCTTCTGCAGCCTCAAGCATCTTCATAAAAAACGCATGGCCACGTTTGAACCTTTGACCCTCGCAGTTGTAAAGACTTCATCACTTGTTTTCTCCAAACCAGGCTTTCTGCAATTTCCCTCCATTAAACTCTTCAAGACAAGTGACCCCGGAGCCAAAAGGTGTCAGACTAATGAAAGGTCTGGAGGAATGCAGCACGCTCGTTATTAAAGACACGGAAGAAATACAGGACTGAGCTACCATCACAGTGCTACAGGACAGCAAACAGGGCACACCAGGGGCTGAGACGCAGCCATGCGGCAGCTGGTGTAACACAGCCCAGGATCTGTCCCTGGGCACGGGGTTGTGACGGTATGAGAGCTCACGTGCTGCAGGACCACCCACAGGAGCTGCCAGCACGGAGGGAGAGCAGTGCCACCGTGGTCCCACAGCCTGGGGAACCGGTCCTTCCCTGCGCCGAGGGACGGCTGTGTTCAAACACCTACCCAATGGACAGGACATGCTCACCTCCCGTGGTAGGTATCATGTTACAGGTCATCAGCCGGACATCTGAACTACCAAAATTACACAGAATCACAGACCGGTGGGGGTTGGAAGGGACCTCTGGAGATCACCCAGTCCAACCCCCGGCCAGAGCAGGGTCACCCAGAGCAGGTGGCACAGGAACGCGTCCAGGCGGGTCTGGAATGTCTCCAGAGACGGAGACTCCCCCACCTCTCTGGGCAGCCTGTGCCAGGGCTCTGCCACCCTCACAGCAAAGAAGTTCCTCCTCATGTTGAGATGGAACTTCCTATGTTCCAGCTTGTGCCTGTTGCCCTTGTGCTCCCTTGAGAAGCTACCAACACTTGTCTCAGTCCAGAGGGGACAAAGCAAAGAGGCTGCAAGATAAACAGCTCTAGAAGTACCTTTCCCACTGTGTGAAAGCACCCAAGAACCTCAGAGGAGGTTCTCGGAGACAGGCCAACGCGATGCCCGTGAGCACCAGCACAGCAGCATCCCTTCTCAGCAGGGACCTGGGCAGCCCCAGCATTAGCTCCTCCGCACCATCACGCTCCGCTCAGGCGGCATCACCTTGGATTCCCCCCACCCCAGGGTGCTCGGAAACCCCAGCTAGCAGCCTGATCCCCCTTTGAGAAGTATTTAAGTTCTGGTGCAGAAATAATAGATTGCCTTTCGGTTTTCACTGTATCTGTGAAACCTTCCATAATTCAACATCAAATATTTATTATTACGTTTATTAAAGTTTTAATAATTTAGTATCTCCTGTATGTAAGATACAAGCACCATGAACTCGCCTCCCTTATTCTACCTGGGTCACTCCAATATTTATACCTGGAATTCTCAGTTCGGGTTTCATTTACGAGGGGAACAGGCAACAGCCTCCGTGCCAGAACCACCCCCTCCTCCTGCCTGGCGTTCATCCATCCCGAGCCTCCTCCACGAGGATCAGTGCCCGGAGACAATGACTGCGCTGGAGCAGAAAACACCCTCCTAGCCTCTGTTCTCGCTAAGGTACTTCTAATGAAGATGCGAGAAAGCAAGAAAGAAATATGTTCTCCTGGCATTTGGGCTTGGAAAATGTTAACATACAACAAGGCGACCCTTCACCTTCTCAAATGAAAAGCAGGAATCTTCTGCAGACAAGAAAAACAACGCTCCTAAGAGAGCCAAATTGTGATAGATACGTACCATCCGTCTCTTTGCAGGAGAGGGAACAAGCACTAATTAGCCACAAAAACACACTTGGAAGTGAGGACCTCTTGGATGCCAGTCCTGGCTGTGCCAGAGGTTTCTTAGGCACTTGCTCCAACTATGGCCTTGCCAAAACTCATGATGATGGGACAGAAGAATGGAAATCCACCATCCCATTGCTCCGGGAAAAGACAGAAGGGGCTGGGAGATACAGGGATCCTCCTCGTGCCCAGGAAGACGATTTGCAACACCGACAAGAATTTACAGGTCAGGAAATTGTGTTGAGTCAACGGGAGAAGGCAGCGAGAAGGAGGAAGGGATCACGGAGTCTCCCTGGCACCCAACGATCACAGGCTCAGTCTTAATTTAATGGGGGAGAGGGGAATACGCTTTAAATACCTTAGGAATTACACACTTAAACCCTTGTAGTTTACAGTTAAACCCTTGTAAACCAGGCAGAGGAGGACAATCACCACCACCACTGGTCTCCTCCGAGGGAGAGGCTGCTGCTCCCTTTCCAGCTAGGACACAGAGGACAACCGTTTCGCCTGGCTCCTTCTCCAAGGGACCCCCCCCTTTGCCCACCCTCAGCCCAGTCTCCCAGCAAACAGCTTTTCCTTCCACCAGGGCAATTCTCCTCCTGCAATGCCCTCTTAGGTCCCACTCCTGAACTGGGCTGTCACAAGTCCAATGACGTCTGGCTAAAATACTAGCTAGCCAAAATGGGGGAGCCAGAGAAATATCAGGACATTTACTGAATTTGAGAAAGGAAAAAAAAAACCCGCTAGTTGTATAATAATCGGACAAGCAACGTGGCCTTTCACCAGGGTCTGACCTTGGCCCTTCATGAGCACCACAGCAGACTATCAAGGGCTGGATGGATGTGATATATGTAAGAGTTTCTGAAACATGATAGCACCTCCATACGGGTAAATGCATCAATTTAAGCTATACAATCTTACATTACATTTAAGCCGCTTTAAAATTGCTTTGCCACAGGTTCATACCAATTTACCTGCCTGAATTGGCAGACCTCAGAGCTATATACACAAGCCTTAGACCCACCAGGACCAAAAAAAAGCCTGGCGAGTTATCACATCAGATTTCTTATTGGAAGAAAATTAATCAAACTTATCATCATAGAAATTACTGCATCCTCAATAACAATTTAAAGACCGGTGTAGTCACTCGAGCATGAGGAAAACGAGAAATCTGCTTCCTACCTGACATCTGCTGGATCTTCCGTCACCAGAACATCTGTCTTGCAGCTGGCGAGAGGATTGATGGAAAGCTCCACGGGGGGCACCACAAAACTCTTACTGACAGGCAGCCACAAACCTTGACCCAAACTGTAGGTGGACCTGGAATAAGGACAAACGTGTCATACAAGTATGCAGCGTCCACAGCCAATGGTGGCCCCCTTATTGCACCTGACCACTCGGAAGTCAGAGCAGTGGTAGCACCGTGGGAGAAATCAGTCGTTTGGTCTTGTCCTGAAGGCCAAATGAGAGAGGAATAGCTAGAGATGTGATAGGGAGAACATGGGGGTGGTCAAGCTCTTCTTTTCAGTCCAGGAAGACTTTATGTGTTCAGCGTCCCCGCTTTTGCTGAGCTGGGTCCAGCAGAGGGGACGAGAGGGAAACCCTTCCCCACCTGGGGAATATGGGCAAATCCTTTAGGTCTGTCAAAGGGAAACAACACCCTTTTGTTGTTCCCCCAGCCAGCGGAACAAGACGAAGCCAGGAGTGACCAAGAGGTAGCATCCGCTGGGATGTCCTCATCGGCTCTCCCCTCCCAAATGGCCAAGCTGAACGCTCCTTTGACTCACCTGAGTATCTTCTCCGGCGCCTGCTCTCCTGTGACCAAGTCGTATCCCCGCTCGAGCGTCGTGTAGGGCCAGGGCCTGGGGGGCAGAGAAGGGAAGAGCAGCTGTGGCATGTCACACGGCAGGAAAAGCGGCACAGCCCGGGCCTGGGTCTTTGGCGCTGGTCATGGCCGGTGGGGAGGAGAACTGGGCTCCTCACCAATGCAGGAGCCCAGACAGAGAAAACACACCATTGTATCACCACTCACCCTTCGCTGTGTCCCCAGTCGCTGCGCACACACAAATGGCGATGGACAGGGTCCGGGGCATAGCCTTCGTGGCAGCTGCACTCTCCTAAAGAGAAGAGGGGAAGATGAGACCTCTCTGCCCCAGAAGCACATCAGCAACCACGGGCCCGCCTCCCCTGCTGCCCATCTCTGTTAGTTCACAGCCATTCCTCGTCCCTGCTGTGGATCTGGAGCACTTTAGACTCTTCTGAAACCTCCGGGAGATGTGGAGGAGGAGATGAGGAGATGTGGAAAGCTGCAAGAAACCCGTAGCTCTTCTGGAGGAGGTTACACGATGTAGCACCCAGAATAGCTGGGGATGGGATTTCAGGATGCGAAAGGTCTGTCCTTAACCCGTGTTCCTGAGCAGCCCTGCAGCTCCCCCGCCTCAGCAAACCTCTGCCCGATGGCCTCCAAGAACAGCCCACACTCCCCACAGAGACATTCCCCCATGGATCCGGCCCCTGCCCTGGTCCTGCTGAGCCCTGGCCCTAGCAGAGGGGCTGCTCTGGGGCCAGCAGTTCACTCCTCAGCAGGGATGGTGACCTCGCGTGAGGACAGCCAGTGGCCACTTCCGTGCACATCCTGGGCAGGGTGACGCTCCTGACCCATCCCGGCCATGTCCTCTTCCCATCCCTGCTCCTGCCACCCCGCACGGCGATGGGATGACAGAGTCTCCTGCAGCCCAAACTTCCGCAGGAGGATACAGAAACCCCCGAGCTCCCTCCTCCGTGGGCAGTGCCCGTGCTGTGTCCCCGTCCCGCGGGTAAGGGGCTCTCGGCCCCCTCCCCTCCACTCTCTGCGTGCTGCCTCACCCTGTTACACCCTTTTAACAGCAGGAGAAGACATTTCCCTCACCAGAAACCTGACCGTGCTCGGCCCAAATTGATTCCACGTTCAGTAGAAATACATAACCCGGAGCAAAAAACCAGCAAAATCAAAAGATTAATTGGATTTGCACGTGGAGTTTCTGTTACAGGCTCCTGCCGATGGATTTTTTTTTTCCCCTCCACCTCCCCTCTTCTCCCCATCGTGCCTGACGGCACGGCAGGCTGAGCTGTAAACACCGGCAGCACTGGGGACCTGAGGAGGATGCTTTTTTGGGGGGGGTGTACCCCCATCACGGTGGCAATGCAGGCTGGCAGGTACCTGCGTGCTCATCAGGATCCTAAGCAAGTCCTTAAAATGCCTCGCAGGGATTACAGTAAAGAGCTTTATTGTCAGGAGGGAGCGAGACGGGGGTTCAACCGCTGAGATTTTTATGGAAGAGCCGCCTGGAAAGGGGGAGGCAGCAAAAAAAGAAAAGAGGAGGGGGGGCAAAAAAGAAAGAGACAGCTAATGATGTGCTAAAATGCAACAGCACCTTCATGAAATATTCACTGCCTTAAACACGTCTAATATTAAAGATTAAATGTCCTGGGATTTGTCCTAGCGACTTCGAAGCACTGATTTATGATCTGTCAAAAGCTGCTAACCTCATGATTCATAACGGGAGCGGGAGGAACATTGCTTCTCCAAAGGGAAAGAGTTGGGAAAAGAGACGGCGGCTCCAGCCTCTGCTCCGGCTCAGCCGTGCCCGGGGGCTGGGGCCGTCTCCTTGTAAGAAAACGCGGGTCCTAATGGCTCCATCAGTGATTTTATAAAAAAAAAAAAAAAAAAAAAGAAGAAAAGTTATTTTTTCCTTGGGTGCTTAGTACGCAAGTTTCCCCAGCCGTGCCGCGGATCATTAATTCCTGCCGCTTATTACATAACAAATATATGCTCTGCAAATGAGAGACGTCGCAAAGTGCTGGCGAAGCAGAGCTGGGAGTCTCGGGGCACCGGCTCGCGCTCAGCTCCTGCCACGGAAATCAGAGCAAGTAAGGAAAAACCACCTCCAGAAGTTGGCATCCCACAGCCCGAACGCCGCCTCCCTCCTTATCGCTGGCTGGAGGTGCCGGGGGGGGGTGAACCCCCTTCCCACGCCACGGGGCGGGCGGGTTTATTTTGTCCGCCGGTTTGTTTACTGCTCCACCAGTTTGGCGTCGGGCGGAGAAACTCTATCAACCTGTAGAAATATTGATTTTATTGACTCCAATCCTGGAGTTTCAACAGCTACAGCCGGTGCTCGCGGCTTTATTGGGAGCTTTATTGGGAGGTTTATTTCAGTAAGCGAGAGGGCAAGCGGCGGTGCCGGCTGGGGAGGGGGGAGGTGGGGGACAGAGAGGTGGGAGACCGGGGAAAGCCACCCAGGGCACAGAGACCGCAGGTACCTGCCCCTCACCGGGACCACTCGGGACCAGCTTTCCCCAGGGAGATCTGCACACTTTTGGCAGAGTTTTAGAAATTGGAGAGGAATTCTCCCAGCAGGGGCTGGGCTGGGCGCTGCGATCTGCTGGGGGCGCGGGGACTCCATCTCCAGATGGTTTAAGACCTATTTCTGCATCTAGAACCACAGACAGGCAATTAGTGGGGTTTCCAAAAAACCTCAGCAGAACCTGCTGGGCTCCTATAGGTTTTCGTCTTTTGCTCTCTCCCCAGCAGCACCCACCCTCCCTTTTCGGCCTCCTGAGCTACTCCAGTATTTCCAGTCTGTCTGCAACCTCCTGCGGCGGGGGGACAATGCTGAGCCAGCCCCCGCCAGGGCAGCAGGGCTACTCACATACCAACTAACACCTGGTGAAGTCCCCGGAGTGGCAGGAACGGGGGTTCCCATACCTCTAACGCCTTTTTCGTGCATTTTCTAACAAAATTTCAACATGCCGTTAAAAAAAAAAAATCCCAAACCATCAAAAGCCAAACCACCGCCCTTGCTCAGAGCTACTAAACCCCGTGTGCTTCTGAGACGAGTGACGTTATCCGCTCAGCATTGCTCGGGCTAAGTTAAGATTCAACCTGAGCTTAAAAGCCAGAGTCGACTAAAATAACCAAGTTTGACAAGTAACCGCACCTGAAGCCGGACGCAATTTCCACAGGCCCTGCGCGCGCCTCGGCACAGCGCTGGGCTGCCGCGGGAGGACAAATGAGTCAGGATCTACAAACCGCTGTGACAAGCGTCCTGTTTCCACCGCCACCAACCCGCACCCTGCCCGTGGTAAAGGCGCAGGCGCTGCGCGGTCCTTCCTCTTCCTTCGGAGTCATAACCCACAAATGGCGTCGGATAATCCACGGCAAATTTTGAGCTGTTACAGCAAAAGGAAGGATCGCTGCTCACTCATTTTTAGTGAGAGCGGATCCCGGTGCTCAGCTCTGGAGGTCCCATGTTATATGTCCAATGTCTTATTTAAGAAAAGATGCATAAAGCAGAAAGCAGAACATCGTAGCTCTAGCGAGAGGCTCAGAAAACACGTATGTTATTCACATGACACGTGCAGCTATGTGGAAGGGCGAGGGGAGGGCTGAGGCCATGGGCACGCAGCAGCACCCACAGCTCTCCGTCATCCCCTGCTCCCCTCTCTCCACTTGCACAAAATCTCATCAAAGACCACGCTGCCATGAGTAATTATAGGTGACATGGAGTCTCCGTCCCAGTTTGTCCTCGGGGAGGGTGAACCCTTGCCTGAAACAGCAGGACACATCCCCAGACACTGCAGGCACATGTCACCTGCAACCTCCCTCCTGCTGTGCCTTCATCCCCGTGGAGGCTGGTGGCAGCTCAGCCCAACGGCCCGCACCACCCGCAGAAGTGTCCGTGCTGCTCCATCCTGCTTTGGCCCCACGACATTGCAGGCATTGCCCCTGCCCTCAGCTGGGAGCGGAGAAGGATCTGGAGCCTGACCTGGAGGAACGGTGCAAACTAAGGACACATTGACCTGGTTTCCACACGCAGACATGAGCATCCTCTGCCCGTTCCTCAGCAAAGGGCTTCTCACCTTGCCCAGGCTTCACATTGGCTTTAGTGCTGGAGCTGCAGAAGGGCAGGGGCAGTCTGCAGCCATCGTTAGCATCTACAGCATTGTTAGCATCCGTGACTTTTGGCTGAGGGATAGCCTACGCTGGGGCTCACTCATGCCTGAAGGAAACGAATCTAATGTGAGCCACATCCGAGCTCATCACCTCCAGTGGCACAGGCGCGCTGCAAAGCCAACTACGTTGAGGCAAACAGCCCTCCGGCCCCTGCTGGGGCTCAACCAGCACAGCCGGAGGCTCTAATTCTCTTTTTTTTTTTTTTATATCTAAACTGGAAGTTGCACAACTATTCTTCCATTTTGCCCACCACGCTGGAAGCGGGAGTGGGGTCTGGTGCTTCCCTCACATCCTCCCTGGCCGAGCAGCAGAGCCAGGCTGCGGGACGAGCTGCCGGGGTAACCCTGTAATCGCCTCCGTAGGGCGAGCGTCGATGTGCGGTGACAATGCTGCCAGACGCCCCAATCCACCCGCCCAGCGCGCAGCACAAGGCAGAGGCTCCCGGAGTCCCTGTGCTCCCGGGGAAGCTGCTCTTTCCTGTCATTGGCATTTTTAATTAAGGAGCCAGGGAGAATTTGGCACTGGTGGAGCAAACCCGCAGCTCGTCAACCCTTTCCTGGCACTGCCAGTGTCCATGATTCCCTTCTCCCCCTCCAATCCCAGTGTTTGCCTTCATCCCGGAGGGATGCCCTGCTGTGCCCTGGCCATGCTGCTGTCATGACAGCACAGTCCTGGGGACAAGTCCCAGCCCCAGCTGTGGTGGCAGCCTGTTCCTGGAGGCTGCAGGGCTACAAACACGCACCTTTTGCCCTGAGTGAGCACTGCACATCCACGCTCACGCTGCTTCGGGGCTGCCTCTCCCACCACAAGCGACACTCAACCCAGCCCTGGCTTTTCAGGTCAGCATCCCAGGGCAGGCCCTCCTCTCTGGGGACACACACCAGGGGACACGGCTGCCCCAGCACAGCACGCTCGGTGCCAGTGAGCCGGGAAGCCGCAGCACCACTTCCACAGCCCAGCCAGTGTCCTCCGTGCAGAGTCCCCATCCCGGCTGGTGTCCCAGCAGCTGTCCCTCTAACCCATAGAATCATAGAGTGGTTTGGGTTGGAAGGGACCTTAAAGATCACGCAGTGCCACCCCCTGCCCTGGGCAGGGACACCTCCCACCAGACCAGGTTGCTCCAAGCCCCGTCCAACCTGGCCTTGAACCCCTCCAGGGATGGGGCAGCCACAGCTTCTCTGGGCAACCTGGGCCAGGGGCTCATCGCCCTCACAGCAAAGGATTTCTTCCCGATATCCAATCTAAATCTCCCCTCTTTCAGTTTAAAACCCTTCCCCCTTGTCCCATGGCTCCCCTCCCTGATCCAGAGTCCCTCCCCAGCATTCCTGGAGCCCCTTTAGATAGTGGAGGGGGCTCTAAGGTCTCCCCGGAGCCTTCTCTTCTCCAGGCTGAACCCCCCCAGCTCTCTCAGCCTGTCCTCACAGCAGAGGGGCTCCAGCCCTCCCAGCATCTCCGGGGCCTCCTCTCAACCCATTCCAACAGGTCCACGTCCTTCTTGTGCTGAGGACTCTGGAGCTGCACACAGTGCTCCAGGTGGGGTCTCCTCCTTCCATCCACCATGGCACAGGAGGAGAAAGGGTCTGCAGAGGGAGGTGGGCACAGGGCAGCAAGCCGAGGCCAAGCATTTTTCAGCAAACAGAGGCATCCGTTGAGCGCGGTGGCTGCCCTCCCCGCCAGCCCTGACTGCACCAGTGTTCGCTGCGGGGCTGCGGCACAAAGCCCCTCTCTTCTGGGTGAGCGCAGAGCCATCTCCAGGGTTACCAGCCTGCTCCGAGGCGGGAGAACTGGAGTGTCCCCCCTCCTTTCCTGCTGCAGGGATGCAAAGCCTTCACCCCCACCAGCAGCTCGAGCTGCATGGCCTGACTCCCCTCGCCAGGAGCAAAGGCAGGTGCAAATGGCATCTCCCACCCGGGCACTGCTGTCCTGGCCACCAGCTTGGTGTGCAGCAAGCGCACTGTCCCCTTGTCACCACTGCCCACAGCAAGAGCTGCTGTCCGGGAGCCCACACTGGGGCAGAGAGGACCTGAGTGCTCCCACATTGGGCTCATGAGCTGCCTCCTGACACCATGCACCATGTGCAGGACACCCCATGCTGCCCCCAGCTCTCCTGTTGCCTGACATGTCACCTCCAAGGTGGTGGCAATGCCCAGGACCACCAGCAGCAGCCCTGAGCACCAGCTGCATGGCACAAGCCACCAACATATCGACACAAGTCACCCCATCCCTCCAACGGCCATGGCCGGCCAACCTCCCGTAATGAAGCTGTCACAGTCTCAGAGTCTCATCCACATCTGGAAGAAGCCCTGCATCGATTTATCCTTTGTGAAAGGCTTCTGAGCTCCTGGCAGAGAAACAACCTCTTCATCCAGCAGATGCAGAAAGTTTGATGAGAGTGACAACCCACGGGGAGGTGCCACCAGCACCCCCCGCAGCAACACCGCTCCTTGCTGCCAGCCCTCCTCCCATCACCCTACCAGGGAAAACACAAACTCCGGGAATCACACCAGAGATCTCGGCCACCAAGTCCTCCTCCAGATGGGGGTTTCTCTGCCTGCAGTTTGGCCTAAATAAAAACAATAAAGCACGGAATGATCTGCTAGCGGTGCTCCCAGTTGCCGGACTCAAACTGGCTGCTGGAGGTGGCCGCTCGGGTGCCCCGGTGCAGGTCCCCTGGGAGGAGCAGCTCCCAGCGGTGCGACGACAAGGGTGAGCTCATCAGGGAAGGGGCATGACGCATGTTTGCACAGGGTTGGAGCTGGGGTTTCCGTCGACAGAGGTCCAGATGAGAGGAAAGTCAAAAAATACCTGCAACAAAACTCCTCCCGAAAGTTTGCTGCGCCTCTGGGGGACGGCAGAGCCAGGTCCCCTTTTGGGAAAGAGATTTGGAGAAAACTAAACACAGGTAAGGACGAACAAGGGTCTTAATAGTTCATTAAATTCCCAACTTCAAAGAATAAGTGAAGCGTCTTCAGAGAGCTGCTCCTGGAGTGGGGCTTGGCCCCAGCTGAGGCTCCTCCAACACCTGCAGTGGCAGCACCGGCTCCCGGTGAAGCTCTCTGAAAAGCTTCTCTTGTCCTTGGTATCTCCTGTCCCTGGCCTTTGGGGATGGCACTTTCCAAACCTGAGTTTCTGCTTCATCCCGAGGAGCAGTACAATTCCAGTTAAAGCAGTTTAGCTCTCGAGGAATGAGACAGAGAAAGTGGCTCCTGCCCGGCCAACCTGACACAGAGTGCGGAGGGAAAACCTGGGTTAATGTGACAGTTATCCCTCCTCTCCCCCCGCTGCAAGTCACCCTCTTCACCCAGATCCATCACAGCACTTAAGCGGAAGCTTAACTTCCAAGGATTGCATCTGGGTTTACGCTCTGCACGGATTTCATTCTCATTATCATCTGCTCAGCTGCCGAGGAAGCTCTCCCGGGGCACACATCCACGGCTGACACGAGGAAGCAGCGAGAGGTCCCCAGGGTGGTCCAAGAGTGGTCCGCCGTACCTTGGCCGTCATCTTCTGGGGTGACCACTGTCCCAGAGTGACCACAGAGGGGTGAGAAGCCACCTCCTACAGCGCTGGTGGGACAGGTCAAGCCGGGGAGACGGGCGCCGGAGCAGCTCCGTACCGCAAAACTCATTCCTCTTCCCCCCTCTCCGTGGTCTTTAGACAAGCACAGAAATGCCATTACAAGAACATTAGCAGCTGCAGGATTAAACACTCTAATGGCAGAAAATGAGAGTGTAAAGACAGCAGAGATAACCTTAACTCAGCCCCCTTGCAGGCACGCATTTTGATTGCTGTTTATGTATAACACTTCAGCCCCAAGCTAAATTAGCTTGGGAGTTAACTGCCTCCTGCCCTGCCTGGTACAGGAGGCACGCTGCGCCGCCACATGAAAAGAAATCGTATATTACATGGTTTTTGACCAAGTTATTAAACTACATACCTTCGAGAGACAGAACCTCATCTTATAAAAGTCTAAGTCAATAAAGACACTAGGATCCTCCAACAGCGAAAACAGCAGAAGTGCACGAGAACAAACAAATATTACTTGATGTGCACAAAAGCTGCATGATATTAAATTGAACCATCGGAGAGAATGGCTGTTTTCATAAACACAAAGACACCCTCACCAAGGTTGGTCATCTCCTGATTTACATGCTCAGCTCCGCTACCTCCAAATCCCCTTAACAGGTTGCCTTTAAAAAATGGCTTTGTTTAAAAATGACTTTCATCTGTCTCCTGCCCGCAAGGCCCCTGTCATACCCGGACAGGAACACCATCTGCGGCTCTGGTGACAATCTAGCCCATTTGGAAGATGATGGAAACCTTTTTTTTTTAAAAAAAAAAAAAACAAAAAAACAAAAAACTCCTGCCAATTTCCAGAAAGGACCCTTCACTACCACATCTCATTTGGTCCTTACAAGCCCATGCCTATTGCTTTGGGGGGGGTGGTACCATAAATTGTGGATGCAAAGGAGAGAATTTCAATGGAGAAGTGCCTGATTTATAGAACGGGGTGGGGGGGTGTGTGGAATTCAACACATTTGCACCTGCTAATCAAGGTAGCTATCCATCTCATTTATGCCACCGCTCCAGCAAGCCTGACAGCACAAAATCAGAGGCTGTTTTTTCCAGCATTTGGCCCTAAGGGACTGATTCTCCAGCAGGTCTCTTAAGCGATGCCCGCCGAATGTGCAAGTGAATCAGTTTTGTGCATACAAAGCAGGTAATTGTGCTCACAAATCAGAATTTGCATATGCCGCCGAAGAGGGATGCTCTCATAAACGTTAGCGGTGCTGGGAAGGGAGGCCAGCGAGAAACGAGCACTCCTGGATTTTACGCAGAGGCGTCCCAGCGCGTGGTACGAGTGGCAGCGCTGGCAACGTTCTCCACATCTGTGAGAAATACAGAGAGCGAGGAGAGTCGACCGCAAGTCCCAGAAGACGACAAACCTTCCCTGTTCTTGCACAGTCAACACCTGCCAAGAGGATGGAGAGTTTTGGATGATCCTCTTCAGCCAAGGACCACATCCTGACCCCGGAGAGGTTCCTGGGACGTGGTTCCCAGGAGAGGTTCCCGTTCCGACATGGCAGCTGGGGCACTGTAATACCTGCAGGGGTAAGATGCTCAGCAGCATCCATTTATTTATATATTTGCAGTCACACCAGACCAAACGGCTTGGCCATTTCCAAGGCAGGGGGGAAGGAGAACGATGATATTTCGCTCGTGTGCAGATGTTGGTGCTCCCTCTGAAAAGCTCTGATGAGCTGGTGCTTTGCAAGGCTGGTTTGGAATTTGTCAGGAGGGCAGCAATCATTTAATTAAAGAGTGAGTCACACGGCAAAGACACAAGGGAAGGCAAATTAAGGTCAGGCAAGCAAAATGTATTTTGGCATTTCCTAGCGTTTCAGAGCCTTGGTTTTCAGTGCGGATTATTATTCATACTGAAGTAGCACTTGGTGGCTGGAGTCATGAGTCAGCACGTTGGATGGAGAGATCTTCTATAGAACTCCAGCCCAGAAGAGGTCTTCAGTGCTGGGAAGAGGCAAGAGCTTGAGTCTCACCAGACAGAGCATACGTGATCTGGGGCCTCATGTGCCAGAAGCCCAAGGCACTGCTGCCGAGGACAAGTCCTGCCCACAGAGGTCTACCTACACCACGGAACAAGGACGCTTGGGGACAAAGCTGCACCCACGCTGCCACAGAGAGTGGCTCCAAGGAGAAGGCTGAAGTCAGATTAGCTATAAATATGCCGGAGGACCTCAAGGTTGTCCCTGCTGCTCTTCACAGGAGAAACCTTCCGGGCCTTCATCCTCCAGAAAGGACAAACCTCGGTCCATCCTCTTCGTGGACTCTTTGCCCAGCCCGAGAGGGCAGGGGAAACCCCCAGCACCCATCCCTTGGGATGCTCACAGAGATGATAAAATCCCTGACCTGAAAAGGTTGAAATCTAGGCAGGATTTACGTCCCACAGTAAAACCACAAGCTTGCCTCTCTCATGGTGATAAAAATAAATCACCCTTAAAAATAGAATGACATTAATAAAAATAAATCTAAAAATACATGCAGTGTATCACGGAGTTACAGTCTGCTCCCAGCCTGGCATGCAAACTTCTCACCAGATAAAGCCTGGTCAACGGTGATGACCATCACTGGTGCTTGGGGCTACGTCCTGGGGCAGGGTGTCAAGCAGGTACTTGAAAAGGCCTGATTTTCAGGGGGTGGTTGCTCAGCTCTTGTGAAGTTTGGACCTTTTAAAGGGGTCTTAGATTTAGGCTCCAAAAATGAGCAGCCCCATGGGCCAGTCCTGCTCTGCCCCTGAGGATCCAACTGCCATAGAGAGGAGAAAGCTTTTGCTTTATCCACGTGCAAAATCCCAGGCTGGAGAGAGAGGGAAGAAGCCAAATGACGGATTTTGGATGAGGAACCTAAGGTTGAGATCAAGGCTGCTCTGCCCTCGCCTCCCATCACGGGTACAGCAGGGAGGATGGGAACCGGGGCTGGGAGCTGCAGAGCAGCTGGCGAGGTCAGGATCCAGCGTGGTGCTGGAGCAGAGCACCTCCTGGGCTAACGAGCATCGCTCCCTTCCCTGCAAACGAGATCTGACACATCCTGCTCAAGCGTGGGGCATCCAGCGAGAGCCACAAGCTGCTCGGGCGAGCGGGGGACGCGGGGGGAGCAGCAGCTGGGCCGGCTCGGGGGAGCAGCCGCTCCTCACAGTGGAGGCTGCGCGAGGATGAAACCAGCCCTGCTCGGTGCCAAGGACGGTGCGGGGCTGGCGAGCAGAGCCACGGGGCTCTTCCGATGCGGAAGTCACGGTCTGGCTCCATACGGTCTCCCCACGGTTTCTGCTGGAGGCAGGATTTTTTCCCTCCTGCTCCCCTGAACCAGGGGACAGCTGAACACGTCTTGCCTCTCCCGCTGAGGTGGCTGCATTTCACCGATGCCCGAAACCATCCTTCTGCTCAGCGACATCTGGATGAGAAGAGCCTTCTCCTGCACCATCTCCATCTGCCGAGGTGGCTGCTGCCACCTCCCAGCCCTCCTTGGGACTGTAGGTGATGCCCAGGGCTCATCTACATGGGGAATTCATCCAGCGTAATTATTCTGCTGCAGCGATGCCTGCCAGTGCCCCCGTGCAGACAAGCCTTGAGGAACAGGAGTGCTAAGAAGAGAACATTGCCTTGACCAGGAAAAAGGGGTTTTGAAACCAAGTTCAGTATTTGCATCGCAGCTGAGCAGGGAGGGATGAGAACAGGGTCACCCCCACCAGCCCATGGTGCGCTCATAATTGGAGGAATTCTCATTATTAATGTATTAACAGCACAGTCCATGGCAGAAGGAGGCTTAGAAAAAGCCTTCTCCTCTGTGATCCACCCCTCTTCAAACCCCCCCATCAAAACCAGAAACCAACGTCCCTACCCCGACCACGAGTCTCATACACAAACACACGGTGAAGAGACTCTCATTGCCAGGAGAGGAGGGAAGGGGGTCACCCGGAGAACCTGGGAACAGTATTGTCTCTGCGACGAGACAGGGGGGCTTTGCAGGCTTTTTAGTTGCAGAGCATGCCAGGAGCGACACGGCCGCTTGTCTCCACGCCACCAAGAAGGCATCCCACCCGCGGCGAGGCACTGGGGAGCAGGAGCAATGCTCACCGCTGCAGAGGGCACGCACACCCCACATCACAAAAAAACCAGCACAGTCCCTGAACGACCTTCCCATGCATGGTCATGTCACCCACACCAGCTGAGATGTCAACTCCTGAGGGCCACCCATTGGCTGGGGTCACAGACTTATTTCCCACCCGCGCACACCCCATGCCTGCCTTCACTAGTTGCACGTTTGCTGCTTCTGTGTTCCCGGATCACCGCACACGCCAGATCCCCATTTGTCACCCAGAAGGACATAGGCCAGAAGGAAAGGTGACACTTCTCTGCCCGGCACCACATCTCAGAGTCCCAGCAGGGCTGGCCACTGCTTCACTGGGACAGAACACGCAAGCAGAACACGCTCAGCAAAAAGGTCATTTACAGATGACGAAAGATGGCAGAACCGGCAACTCCAGAAGGAAGGACTGGAGGAGATGTGACCTAGGTGACCATCAGGCAGGAGGACGAATGGGAAATGTGGTGGACTGTAGTGGAATGGTCAAAAAAGAAAAGGGATGGAGATGGGGCAAGCTCACAAGTAGGTTTTCCAGACTTGACAGCAAAATAGCACTACTTAGAAGGAGATAAACTCCATGTGCCTGCAGTTGCCACACCAAAGAACTGACAGGTCCACCATTTCAAATCCCCATTCTTGTGCCCACCTTCTTTCTACTTTGCTGATGGGGGTCAGCACTGTGTGACCCTCCTGGAACCTCTTGGTCCTCCATGCCTAAACACCAGGCTAAGGCAGAAGTGAGCCGAGCGGGCATCGAAATACCCAGAGACAAACCTTCTCCCTCTCATCTCCAAGCTTTCCAAGGTCTTCACTCTTCCCCGGCCTCCCTTACCTGTCTCTTGGTCACACAGTTGTTCACAAGCATCAGTGGTCCTCTGTCCACAGAGGTCTCTCACCCAGGGGGACGTGGCATTGATCTGATAGTAGAGGGACAGCTTGGCTGGATTAAGCCAGTCGGAGATGTCCAAGTAGCTCCCCTCGCTCACAACGAAGCTGCTGCCTGGAGGGTGGGAAAAGAGTGTGTTAGGTTTAGGTGAGTGTAAAAAGAAAAAAGAAAAAACCAAACATGCATTTTGGCCCAATACCAGAACACTCTACTCTTCAGGAGCTGCTGCGATGTTGGGATCAGTGAAATAACACCAAGTTCACCAACACTCAGACCCAAAGAACTTCATTTGACCGTTCCACTCCATATGAATATCCCCCAACGAATGGTCCACCAGCTGGGACACTCCTCTGCCCAGACACTGCCCTACCCCTACCCTACTCAGCATCACGAGACACTGGATTTGATTCCTGGATCTCTGCAGAAATATGGACCAATGTAACTATTGTGATCCATCCGATCGGAGCATGGCTTGCCCAGCTGATGCAGGTGGTTTCCACGAGACACCTGGATGCCAGGTCAGGGCACCAAGGGGCAGCGGCAGCACGGGCTGTTCCCACTTCATCTCTTTAGTTGAAGGTGAGTGAATTGGCCCAACACCCAACTACTCGTCTGAGCGGTCTCGAATCAGAGACACTCCCTCACCCTCTCACTCCTGAGAGTTAGAAGCAAATTCCTGCCAAAAAAACCTTTTCTTACAAAATCTTACGTTTCTTTATTTTGTGAAATGTATTTTTCCCCACTGGCACCTGGGAATATGCATCATCTAATTAGCCAAATAGATTTTCAGTTCAGCCCAATCATTTCCTTATCTAACATCTGAGGCCCAACATCGCTTGGGGGATTTTGCAGGCACAGAGGTCCTCATTAACTCTGATCTTCAATTACATTGATTATAAGACTGCCTCCATAATAGCGCCGCACAGATCAGAGGGGAGCCCAAAAAACCTCTGCCATTAAGTGGTGTTTTGCAAAAGTTACCAGGGCAAAAGCTCCTAAAACCAGGGGAGGAGAAACCTTCAAAGGGGACTGGGCAAGGGGAACTGCCAGGTAGCCCAGGAACCCCCAGCCACCCTTCCACTGGGCGCCAGGACTTGCCAACACCAGCAGAATTTGCATCCATTTTCTGAAGATTCAAATCCTTCCTAGCAATCACCCAAGGATGGCAAGTCTACAGATTCAGCGTGTGTATTTTCATGAAACTTCAGGGCTTGTATCACTTAGTAAAGGGCTGGGACATTATTTTTCCAAGCGCTGCATAAGATCTTAGCTCAAGGAAAGCTAAGATTAAAAAAATTGGACAAAAACCCCATAGCAGCATCCACCCCACACGAACCTGCTTGAACACAAACTCCTGATTTCCTTTTGAAGAGAATCATGGACCCTTTAGCAAGAAGGAGCCCTTCTAAACCTCAGCCTGTGCCGCATTATCCATGCACAGGTTAAAAAACGCAAAGCTTGAACTCAAGCTTTCCAGGGAGCAACCCCATCTTCAGGCATCCTGCGACCTCAGCACCGTACAAATCCGGGCCCTAATTTCACATGAATTCAAATCTTCTACACTCATACCCTTTCTACACCAGAAACATATTCACGGGCGCATCTCCACGCTCAAAGCCGACGGAGGCTGCCAAGCTACTGACTGTTCAAGCAAATGAAAACCAGACGTCGAGGATGCAGCTGCTCCGGAGACGCAGCAAGGCAGGAGCCCGCGTCACCGCGGCTGCAGGATACATCTCAATCAGGCACGCGGCAGCAGGAAACTGCCGGCTAAACTCCCCAGCACCAGCGGAGCGCGTGGGAACGCTCAGCACAAAGAAGCACCTTAGAGCCATGTAATTTTTGGTTTTTTTTCCAATTATCGTGCTTTGCCATGAATATTTAAAGATAGCTTTAAATACCAATGATAATTATCACCGGTTTATTTTACCAAACAGAAACGCGTCGTGCCGCCATGGGGAGTGTTTACTGTTTACGGGTAGGTGTCTGTGTGGTAACCTGTCAATCTTGCCTTCTTCCCGACTTTTGTAGTTCCCTAACAAAGCGCGAGCCTTGGGAAGCACGGAAGCACATTTTGAGGCTCAGCTACAGACAACTCCCTCCGCACCCAAAGACTGAAGAGCAAAACCACCAGCTCTCTGATTAAATCCCCACTTAATGAACCCCACTTCTATTTAAAATACAGCCAGCCTGACAGCCACAGAAGCAAATCAGACATAAAATAGTCATATAATCAGTATTCATAAAGATGAAGGTGACTCGAGCTGGCAGAGCATCTGGCCCAGGAGCTGCTCCAGGGAGGGGACCCCATGGTCGGGGTGGGCGATGGAGGGGTGACCTCCGGAGCTCCCCACCACCCCCACGTGCTGAGCTCCTCCGGGAGGAGGAAGTACATTCATGGCCTTGCTGCTAAATTTCCATTTTCTTTGGATAACCCGGCCTGTTTGCTGCTGGAAGCATAAAAACCCCCAAATTATCTACTTATGGAAGTACCTCCTAAATCAACACCAAAATGTGACACCTGGCCAGGAGCCAACAACGTCCCTTGCAGCAGAAGTCTGGTGTCCACGTGACGCCACCAATTTGGGAAGCTTGAAAGGCATCTGCAAATTGATCAAGCTCTGCCATATTCTGTACAGAGAAAGACCTTCCCAAATATAATGCGACGGTAACTTAAATAAAAAAGAAAAGTCCCGGTATTTTCAAGATGAATTACTACTTCGGATTTCAGTAAGTCTGACTGAGAAATCATCCTCAATATCACGAGTTTTAAGGAAAAAAAAAAAAAAACCCAAAACATTTTAATTCAAAATCCCTGAATCCAAGTTCAGTGTAAAATAAAGGCTTTTCTTCTCCAGTCCAAGAAAAAAAAAAAAAACAAACTAAACCTAGGGAAATTAAAGGTTTTAGTTAATTGTAAACACTTTCCTTCCTTCCTAGGAGGGAGGGGACAACTTCCAGCAAGGAAACTCCTCACATCTTTGAAGCTGAGTGTGTTGCAGCTCAGCTGGGTAAGGTTTTGAGAGATGTTCGCAGACACTCTCATCACCTTCACTCCCATTGAAAATACAAACAAACAAACAGCCCAACCTTGATCCCTTTATAGCTTGC
Organism: Larus michahellis; assembly: GCF_964199755.1. NCBI lineage: Eukaryota > Metazoa > Chordata > Aves > Charadriiformes > Laridae > Larus > Larus michahellis. The sequence continues at coordinate 5,448,703 of NC_133910.1, forward strand.
CTGGGAAAAAAAATAACAGGAAAAGGCGTTTTACAAATATTTTGAAAGCTAAAATTCTGAAGACTTCAAAGCCTTTTCACACAATTTTTCTCTTTATTTTCAAAGAATCCACACATAGAAAACAGTCACCAGCACGCGCTTATCAAAACCATCTTGAAAAGCCCAGAAAGGGCAGGTTGAGTATCAAATCCTGTTAGAAACTACCAAGAACAAACATTTTTTTAAGCAGGAGCCGTTTCAAACGTCTTTAGCTTGCTGGGAACATCAGCCAGGCTTGTTTTCACCAACGCTCATTCTCTCAACGGAGGGAAATCAAGGAGGAGGGACAGGGGATGACGGGGAACCTGAGGGGCCCACACCACCAGGGCAGCGGGGGGCAGACCCTGCTCCCAACCACCCTCTGAAAACCTGCCTCGAGGACCTCAGGCCCCACCAAATCACCCCCACACCCAGCCTGAAGCACACCTACAGCTGCTGCCTGTGAACCCCGGGGAGCAGATCCCAGCAGAGACACTCTCTGAAGAAACGTGGAGAGACCGTCCAACCCGCTGTCCTCTGCTGCCAACCCTGCCCGCTCCCAGGTGTCCTCCTACACATAAGTTTTGAGCTTCCCACTCAAAAGCTTGGTGAAATCCCCCTTAAACACAGACATTTGGGTCTCAGGGTAAAGCAACCATCAACCAAACAAGGAAATACAGCAGCAAAATGGCAGCTCTCCACCCACCACCACCACCTTCCAGGAACCCCCGTTGCAGGACATGTCCCTCAAGCACTGTTGGCTTTACGAATAGCATTGCAGTGACACGGAGAACATCAGTACACGGCCACACAACCACCTCCCGGCTCCACGAGGTCCACCAGCACTTCGGGGCATTGATTTGTTTGGGTTTTTGCACGTGTGTATTTTTCCCCCCTCCTTCCTTCTCCAACACTGATCAAAGCCAGATCAGTTAAGGCAGCATCAAAAGTTCATGTCTCTCATGCTGGGGTCTCCTTCAAAGTTCAGAGGAACTGCTTAAGCCTTGACAAAAGAGGCTTGAAGTTTTGACATTTCAAATATCATTTTCCAGAACACAACAGGATAAAACAGCTCAGAAGAGATATCTAACAAGGGAAAAGAACAAAGCATCCAAAAGGCAGCCAAAAGGGTTTGGCTCTTCCTTTCTCTCTCTCTCTCTCTTGTTTTCAAGGGAAGAGATCAAAAAATAATTTTTTTTTTGAAGAATTTCTATTTCTTCCTCCCTCTGCTCTTTTTGTCCTCTCTGGTCCATTCGCTGTATCTTGGCCAATGAAACTCCCTTTCATCTAAAATTAGTATTTTCTGTTGGAAAGCCATGGGAGGTCATACTACAGGTTGCTATTAATGTATCCATCCCTAGACTATCGTACAATTATAATCCTGTTACAGAATATTATTTTTTTTAACACTAGAGGAAGGATTATCCCTCTTGCTCCATTCCATAGGTACAAAGAATAAACCTATTTGATTTCTTTAGAGATTTTTTTTTCCCCTTGTTAAACTTGAAAGAACTTTTCCCAAAAAGACAACTCCTCCCCTATCAGCTCTTTCCATTGATCAGCTCTCACTCTCCTGTCCCAGTCCCAGGGAAAGAAAACTTCTGGTTCTTAAATTTCTTTCAGAAAGTGCAGAAGAGCCAGCCAGACCCTGGATTTCCAGGACACGCAGATACTGACCTATGCCAGGAAACCGGGCTTGGTGCAGGATCGCACCCGCAGACTAACGCGGTGCTCAGCTTTACCACCCCACTCCTGCTCAGCGCCAAACTTGGAAATTTTGGAATAATTTAAATTCTTCAAAGCCGAACTCTTCATTCTACATTGAAACCAGGGATAGTATCCCACCGGGATGAAACTCAGGGTATCCACTTCGTCTTGGTTTTCAAATGGTTTCTCTCTTGAAGAAGATGAAATGCCTAAGTTATGAGAGCAAGTTTGTAAAACAACAAAAGCCTACAGACAAGCCTTTCATTTACTCTTCCATCAGCCGAAGCGCGTACAGTTAACACCGCACACGGTGCTTGACTCGGGGATGTATTTTCAGCAGCCGAAGGACAGCCCACACATGGGCCGCTCGCGCCAGCGCCCCCGACCCTCTGAGGATCAAACCCAGAGACCCCCAGCCCTTCGAAACGCCGTCAGTCCTGCCACAGCTCTTGCGCTCTGGCAAAGCAGAAGCAAATTACTGATACAAATCTGTATGTAATTACAGCTCAGACTCGAAGCATCTTTCCCGTGGGAGGAGCAGGGTTACATTTTAATTGTTAAATTGCACTTTCTTGATAATTCTGACAGACTCTTTCTTTGGGTTTTCTTGGCAGTCAGTCTTGATTTCGCCAGGGCGGAACTTCTGACAAGCAGCGCACGGATTTAACTTCATTCAGCAGGTGATGACTTGGCCACCTTTCCCCAAACCCAAGCTGGATGGCATCTTCCCACCCCTGCCTTGTGGTCAAGCTCACGCTGCAACGAGCTCTCCCATGGCATTATCAGACAATATAATTGCGCAGGCGTTAGTAACAGCACATCTCCATCCTCAGCAGGCATCTGGGCCAGCAATGGCTGAGACGGAAATTAGAATCCTAAAGAAAAGCTTCTCCTTAATGCTCCGTATCTCCCAACTCCCACACTCCAGCCTGAGGCTCTTTCTCAGCGATGCTCCCTAGATGTTGGACAAGGGTTTGGGGAAATCCAGCCTAAATCTAATCGCATCACAAAGTATATGAAGGAGGAGTTCCGATAAGCTTTCAAAAATATAAAGTGTGTGTGAATGGTGATTTTTTTTCAGACAGCACCAAGACCAAACATCTTCCCAGGACATCAGAAAACACAGCCAAGAGGCAGCACGTGCAAAGTTAATACGCCACGGGACCGGGGCGAGGTACCACCCACTCACCGAGAGACTGCACATCAGCAACGCTACTTGTCGGCAGAACGATGAAGTGAAGCAGCACGTTCCCAGCTATGCAGCCTCCAAAAATCCTCGCTGCATTGCGGCATCATTGCTGCTGCAGGGTTCCCACGAATTCTTGTGCGAAAGCAAGAGTGGCCTAAGCCAGACCGACCGTGGTGCAAGCGGGCAGGGTCTCCTGATGCAGGTGCAGGAGCCAGTGTTTGCATCCCCCCATTTAGGAAGGGAGCAGGTTAGCTGGTCAAAGACATCGTGCCTTACTGCAGTCTTCTCTCACCATCTCTCCCAAATTGGAGGGTAAATGGTGTTGGTAGAAGCTCAGCAGGTGCTGGGAGATGCCACCTCCCCAGCGGTGGGTGCATCCTGCCTCTCTCGGGATGCAACAGCTCCCAGCTCTGAACGGGCCCCCGCTGACACCATCCAAACGTCAACGCCAGTCCCCCCGCTTTGCTCTGATGAATCCTGCAAAGGAGAAAGGAAGAGGCACGCGGCCGGCACGGGGAATTGCTGAGCGCGGGATCACAAGCCTGTCAAAGGCACGGTAAAAACATGATGTACTTCAGCCTCCAGAATCTTATTAGTTCTTCATGCAAAGAGCGTTCACGCCGTAAAACCGTCTTGGAATCCCTTTGATCCATGCTGATACGGTTTATAAATTGATGTTAATATTTAGAGTTCATGTCTGGTAATGCTGCAGCCATTTGCTCACATCTCCTTTCCAGCCAAAGAGGCACGGGAACAGGAGTAAGCTGTAATGCAGACACGGAGGTGACCCGGTGATTTAGAGCTGACGGAACTGAATGCAATCTGTAAAGCTGCCCCCCAAAAAAACAGTCACCTTCCCAGAAACAGGGGCAGACAGATCTGGCACCGAGTCTGCAAAGGGAAAGCATTGCTTCTGCCGAAGCCCTGACCCGGGTCTCCGTACGGCAAAACGGGCACCTCTGCAGCAAAATGACTCCAGGGGGAGGACGCAGCACAAGAAAAACCTCATTTCAAGCCAGCAAATTCCCTTCCCTGATTTCAGATGGGGCTGGTGGGGCTGGGACCAGCTGGAGACCCCACTGCCCCAGTGGCAGCATCCCTCCAAAAACCCAGAGAGATGCCTTTGAGGTCGGATCCCTTTCTCCATCCTTCTGGTGTAACCTGGGGTGCTTCCCATGTAAATCAAAGAGTGTCTCCAGCTTTTCTGTACTGTAAAAAGGAACAGGGAGGCAGCCGGTCCCCCACCTCCTGCTGCTCATTTCTCCGCGGCCGCATGCGCAGCACGTGCTGAGCGCCTGAGGACACAAACTAATGCCGGGTCACCTCTGAGGGCTGCAGAAGATTGAGCAGGAGATGTCAAAAGCAAACAATTTAAAGCAACACATTTAATTAAAACCAAAATGAGAAGTTGTTGCAAGTCCAACAATTGCAGTCTGCAGAGCTCCAGCAATCTTCAGGGAAAATTAACACAAGCTGCTAATAGCAGCATCCAATTCCACCGGCGTCTCGGAGGAAAGAGTGGTGGGGGGAAGGTAGGAAATAATCTTCAGATGAAACAATTACTGATCAGCTGCGTGACAACCACAGAACGTCATCATTCAGACGGGCAGATGCATGAAGCTTAAAAAGGAAAAAAAAAAAAAAAAAAAAAAAAGCCACAGAGATCTTCCTCCAACTCTACCACCTTGTCACTTAAACCCAACGCATGGTCTCACAGAATCATAGAATGGTTTGGGTGAGAAGGAACCTTGAAGATCATCCAGTTCCAACTCCCTGCCCTGGGCAGGGACACCTCCCACCAGACCAGGCTGGGGAGGTCCCAATGGACTGGAGGGTAGCAAATGTAGCACCCATCTCCAAAAAAGGCAGAAAGGAGGATCCAGGAAACTATAGGCCTGTCAGTCTGACCTCAATAGCAGGGAAGGTCATGGAGCAGATCATCTTAAATGCCATTACAAGTCATATAATGGACAAGCAGGGGATCAGGCCTAGCCAGCATGGGTTTATGGGTTTATGAAAGGTTGCTCCAAGCCCTGTCCAACCTGGTCTTGAACCCCTCCAGGGATGGGGCAGCCACAGCTTCTCTGGGCAACCTGGGCCACGGGCTCACCACCCTCACAGCAAAGAACTTCTTCCCAATATCTCATCTAAATCTCCCCTCTGTCAGTTTAAAACCGCTGCCCCTCATCATGTCATTACACTCCCTGATCCAGAGTCCCTCCCCAGCTTTCCTGGAGCCCCTTTAGGGACTGGAAGGGGCTCGAAGGTCTCCCCGGAGCCTTCTCTTCTCCAGGCTGAACCCCCCCAGCTCTCTCAGCCTGTCCTCACAGCAGAGGGGCTCCAGCCCTCAGATCATCTTCGTGGCCTCCTCTGGACCTGCTCCAACAGGTCCATGTCCCTCTCGTGCTGAGGGCTCCAGAGCTGGACGCGGGACTCCAGGTGGGGTCTCACCAGAGCGGAGTAGAGGGGGCAGAATCACTGTCTCCAGTGGCAATTCCACCTCCTGCTGCTCTCGCTGGCTTCGCACGGGGTGGGACCGTGTTCGCCCTCCTCCCCCGTTGCCTGCAGGACAATGCCCACCCCAGGGGAGCTCAGCTGTGCTGGCAGGAGCTGCGGCAGAAAGACGGGGGGCTCGGGGCAGATGGTGCCCCTGCTCCTCACCCCCATCCACCAGCCAGCCCGCAGCCCAGCGACGTTCCAGACAAAGGGATCACCAACGTATCCCTCTGCACACGTCTCAGAAGAGGAGGGATGGAGGTTGCGAATGCCCTGAGATGTCTTTGAAGCGGCAGAAAACCTGCTTTATGCCCTTTACTTTATTTCCACTTATAAAACGAAGCCCTACAAGCCCCTGGCTAAATGTAGCTCTGGCTTCCTTCTGTACGCACCGGAGGATCTCAGCTACCTCTCCCACTAAAGTATCCAGATACAAACATCCACCCACACCGTATATAACGTCTTCGCAGGCTGTAAAAACGGGAAGCTTTAATTGACACTATATTTCAAAGTGTTGTGCAGCAAGGACACACTCCAGGCTGAGTCCTCCAGGGTACCTTTCTCCAGCCCTGCCTTCCCCGCAAGCCGCTCCCATTGCTGTAGCTCTACTTTTTGACTGATTACTTACAACAAAAGGGAAAAAAAGAAAAAAACAACCCAAAATCAACTATTGAATGTATAGAGCTGAGTGGCTCACATAATCATAAGGGGTTTTATTGCTCAGACGGAGGGGCTCTATTTCCTTTCTTCCCCCCTTTGGCACTGCTAAGGGTCCTCTAAATAATGCTTTGCATTTCCACATCCCCATAAAAGCCACTATTTCTATACATCCGAGCCATCTCCGAAATCAGAACGACGCTTTCCGCTCAGCTCAGAGTGACGCTGCCCCAAAACGCGACGCCCCGGAGCAGCAGCAGGGAGGGGAGGATGCTCCCCCCGGGGCATCCTCGGGGAGGATTTGGAGGCAGCGACCCATTCCTGGGAGGCAGGAGCCCCCAGCCCGCCCTCGCCAGCTTCTGCCAGCCTTTCCTGGATGCGGCCACCCCGTTAAATGAAGGCAGAGCAGCTGTACAAACCAGGCAGTAATTGCTCACAGGAGCCAGGGATGGAGGGGTGGGGGGAACCCCATCAAATGAACAAAAGGAAGAAAACAAACCGAGAGAGAGAAATAAGGGCAATAGAGACAGGCTGGTTATTAATACTGCTGCTTGGAATATATCCTCCCAGTCTCGGCTGCCAGTTGGCTTCTGGTCCCAGTCCTTCCCCTCCCAGTTCCCATCCTGCGACTCCAGCGGGTTCGGGAGCTTCTTTCCCCAACGCCGTTGCTCGCTGCAGGGAGGGGAAAAGCTGCTTTCCTCTGAGGCTGGAGACATTTGGCGGGGCTTTTTCCTCGCTTCCCTCCTCCTTTTCCCAACTTGGCTTTGGCTCCTGGCGCGCTGGAGCCGGCTGGCATCTATTTAAAGTTTCCTTCAAAGACGAGTTTGCATCTGCAAAGAGAGGGATTTCTTTCAGCCTCTCTCTTTGTTTGGCTTTTCCCGCAGAGGTGTTGGTAGCTGCTCCGGCTTTAAGATTTTTTTCCTTGGCTACGGTCATCTATTGAACTACGGCATTTCAAAAAAGGAAGGAGAGGGCATCCTCGTCTCGCACGGTAATGTCTCCAGGGAACGCACCACCCCGGCCTTATCCTCGTGCGAAATACAAAAGAGAAGGGCTCGGGGAACCAGGCTATTTAAGCGCACGGCAGCATTTACGGGACACGGTGCACACCAGAGGTTGCTTTCAGGCTGATCAAAGCTCCCAGCCCAAAGACCTCAGCCCAGGAGGGGATGCCTACGCCAACCCCTTCCTGCATCCAGGAAAAAAGCGGGTTTAACCCCCCTCAGGAGCTCGCCAGGGAGGAGCGAGCCCCCTGTTTTCCATCAGCGTAAGACTCCATGTGCCAAGCCCTCTGCAAACACAGCCAGCCAGGTTTTTATTCCTGGGTATCATTAAAATTTCCCAACCCGTCGCAGCTCTCTAATGTCTTTAAATGTTTTATAATATTTTGCTGCCGGTTGGGTGCTGCCTTGGGATTTGGTGTTGTTCAAAAAGAAGGGACAACTTTAAGAGCTTTTCTCTTCCCAGGCAAGGGACTCTGCCATCGCATAAAATGATGAGATTTCAGTAAAAGTGATAGCCGCTGCAAAACGTCTCGGCTGCTTCTATGGGAAGAATTTGACTGTTTCTCATAAAAAATATTAAAAAAGTTTTCTCGGTTTGTAATTATATTTTACAGTTTCATTACAAAGCTCATTTTAATTCTTCTCCAAACCGTTCTTACCAGTCCTCTTGCCACTTTCTCTTTAGAGAAGTCATTAAGTCGGGACTGGAGATCATCCCATTTCCCCCAGTTTCAAGGATATTAATCTGTTTTATTGGTATTTCATTGTCATTTCCATTCGAGTGTTCTCCATATTTGCATAATTTGCATTGCCACCCCTTTCCCGGTGACAAGCACAGGCTCAGCTTTTCACTTTCATTCTCCAGAGTCACATTGCATTTTGTTTTATTTTCTTTTTCGGAGACACGCTGTCTTCCCTAGGCCAGAACCGCAGACGGGGAGCAGGATGTTCGGGTCCTATCTCCACCACTGTCCTCCTGCCTGACCTTCAACAAGGACCAACAACCAGCTGCGAACTCCCAGTCCTGGTGATGAACTGGCCAGTGCCCATCTCAAAGGGACACACGAGTTGACACCGGAGCAGCCTCATTTCGCAAGTGCAAAAGGAGTTTCTATTCTCCAGCTACTCAGAATAATGATCTGTGAAGATTTTGGAATATTTAAGCGAAGCCTGGACAACCCTTAAAGCCTTTTAGAAACAGGTCAAGGCGTAGACAAGTCCCTTGCTTCAAGTCATGCCTTTTTCATGTCTCCACTGATGTTCAGTTCCTCCAACCTGAGACCACAAAGTAGATGTTCTCCTCCTCTGTTCTTTACGGACCAAGCTTTGCCTGCTAGGATATTCCACATACCCGGAGACTAGGTTGTAATTTCCAGAGTCAGCAGCTGAGGAGCATCCTTGGGGATGAGAGCAGAGGCGGCCTCGCAAGTCAGCACAGGGGCATGGACCCACGGCACACAACACCCATCCCACAAGCATTGTTAGGTGCAGACATAGAAGTGGGGATAACGAGGCAGCGAGGGACAGCGGTGGAGCTGGGGAGGGCACTGCTCTGTCGGTGTTGCAGGGCAGGTAACGTCCAATGAATGCACATCACAGCCAAGAAGAAACCCCTCTTAGCAGGGCTGAATCCCACTCCAACCACGCTGGTGAGTCCATCCCCACCATGGGGTGATGGTCTGAGCCCCTCTCCATCACCCCCTGCTGCTGCCGTGCCGCTGCACTTCTTTAACCATCTACCTCTCCTCAAAACACTAACCGACCCCAGGAGCTGCCCTCCATCCCAGCCCCCAAAGTCGGGGGCTGGACAGGAGCTGGCCACGCCGGGACACCCCAGCACCTGGTGATGCACCGGCTCATTGCGTCATGTTTCCAGCAGGGAAAAAGTGCCCCCTCCTCATGCCCCAAGCAGCGAGACGAGCGCAGGAGCTGAGGAATTGGAACTGACTGAATAATGGGTCCCGTCTGCTGGAAGAAAATGAAATTTGCCCTCATGTTACCGAAAACTTGCACTCGACGCTCACTGCGCATTATAAAGAAAAGGTCAGTGAAACACAACAAACGCAAGGAGCCCAGTTGGAGAAAGCAATAAATAGTGACAGCAGCCCTCGTCTAATTTTGCAAAGCATCTCTGCCTTTGCTCAAACCCCAGCAATCTCACTCCGTGCTGCTGCGAGGGGCTGGGACAGGCAGCTTTGCTGCTGCAGGACAGCGGGACGTCTGGCTGGGCAGGCTCCCGGGGCTCGTCAGTGAGGGTGGAGGAAAACAGGAATATCCGTCAGACACAATTATTATTAGTAGTAGTAGTAGTAATAGTAGTAATGATAATAAAAATAAATAACAATTAAATAGTAGTAACAGTAATAGTAATAACAATAATAGCAAGAAGAAGAGGAGGAAGAGGAAGGGGAGGAGGAAGAGGAAGGGAAGGAGGAAGAAGAAGAGGGCTGAGATTTCAGCCTTGGGCTCACAGGTGTGCTTTGCTCCTCTGGGAAGGGGGATCCCCGCAGCTGGGGCAATTCCCAAAGAGAAGGACGCCCACATCCCAAACACACACGATGGGGCAGCGGCATCCGAGTCCCCTGAGGGTCTTACCGTCCGCGATGAAGTGCTCGGGTACGTGAAGCGTCACCTTGACGGTCAGCGGGCAGGAGAGCTGGGAGCCGCACACCACGGCCAGGACGCAGGAGCTGACGGCGATCAGGGTCAGCGCCGTCTTGTTGACGGGGCTCTTCATGGAACCTGGAAGGCAGAGAGAAGGGTGGGTGGCCAACAGCCAAAGCTGCACCAGGGGCTTGCTCAGGCTCCCCCCTTCCCCACGTGGATGCGAGAGAGCCCCAGCCCCGGAGAAGGGCAGGGATCAAAAAGACGGACGTCAGCTCAGTAGCGCTGGAAGAGCTCCTGAGGTCTGCAAACCATGCCTTGTTCGGCTGGGTTTTTAACATTTGTCTTGTTTCACTCACTGAGTTACACCCATCTCAGGGACTGTATTTTCCTAGAGGAGGGAGAAAACCTGCTCAGAGCCCTGTACAGACCCTCTCGCTGAGGACCCCCCATCCCCGGAGGCATTCACCACCCCTGCCAGGCTCCCCCAGCAAAGCCACTGTCATTTCTCGTCAGCCTTGGTTTTTCTCTGGCAAATCTTGTCAAGTCGAAACAAGCTAATGAAACCAAATCCAAGGGCTGCCTCAACCGTGGCATCGTTTGCTTTCCCTTAAAATCAGAAGTTCACACCTGTAGATGTTATATAGCACCAATGAGTGTTAATTATTTACACAAATACATATAAATATTCAGTCATCACAGGGGGACTACGCCGAACAACAAAGCGACCTACAGAGCCAGCCGCTTTTGACAGGCAGGAGATATTACAAAACAAGTTCTGTTTTGTCAAGCGCAGAGGCTGACGGCATCTCCCACAAAGCAGCTCAGTACTTCCCGACACATGAAAGCCAGCCGCCGAAGCGGGCACCCAGCCCCCCCGGTCCCTGGGTGGGGGACACTCCCAGACTGCCAGCCCTTCTCTCGAAGGCCATGTGTCTGGCAGCAGGGCGAAGGGGTGCCTGCACCGAGGAATAACCCCATGGGGCTGGGGGGATCCCATCACCCCACGGCGACGCTCAGACCGGCTTGGTTGGTGGCTTCTATTTCATTTGGATTTTTTTCTGAAGCATTAGGTGAAAGCCAACAAGCAAACAAGGAGCTTGAGCATCCTCAGGTCTAGAGAAGCCGGCAGCAGGTACAAACCCACCAGGAATACCGCATGGAGCAGCACAGCATTAAGATGATCGAATCACTGTCAACTACAGTTGGGTGGGACAGAGCAACCCCCAGACTCCGCTGGGTATGGGGTAAAGCTGGGCAACACAGAGTCATTGGGAGAGACCTGGCTGCCCCAGGAGATTCGGATGCTCTTGTTGGGTGCAACCAGGAGCAAACGCATGTCCAGATGAGACACTCGCCACTGATGGAGAAGACCAGGAGAAATTGTTCCCTGGCCGCCACTACACCCTCAATAGGTCTCCACTGCCTGAGAAGGGAGCAGCCCTGCAGACCACAGCTTGGGGCACCACTGGTCCCCTGCCCACCCAGCCCCGCCAGCACCAGGGGCTGCCCCAGCGCGGCTCCAACTGCACCGCATCCCCCACGGCCACCCAGTCCGACACCTCGCACCAGCGCTCCGCTTTGCTCAAATCTAATGACAGATGCCTCACAGAGCAGCTGGTTCCCTTCTCCGGCGCTTGGGACACCGATTAAAAGCCACCCGGGGAGCACGGCAATGCCAAGGAGAGGGCACAGCCCGGCAATTAACCCCACTCTATAGCACAGTCTGTTACAGCATTGCTGAGACGACGGAGCTCCCGGCAGACCTGACCGCATCCCTCCTCAGGATTCAGGTGAGGACAACTTATTTATTTTCGGAAGCCATCCCAGCCTCTCCTCCCTTGCTCCCTGGCCCTTGCCATCTCATCAGCAAAGCCGGATTCCAAAAAGCATCCGTTTGAAAATTGCACGGGAAATAACACCCAGCCAGTTAGCACTTGCACAGCTTGTGGTTTGACCGAAGCCGCTGGTAGAGATGCTGGTGCCAGGGCAGGGATCCCGCGCTCGGGCAGAGCCCATGGCATCACCTGCCTTCTCCAGGCAGGGCACCACACCCCCCCAGAGCATCCCTTACCGCACATCGCGGATGCTCCAACCAGCATCTGCAAGACAGAAGTGGCCGATCTGCTGGAAAACGCCCCCATCACTACAACCAACAGGAGTATTTCAAATTGATTATTTATGAAGCATCTTTTACTTTCCTTACGCGCGTGTCATCTAAACAGCCCTCCCACCCCTATTTCGCAGCTCCATCGCCAAACTCCTGCGCTCTTCACCTTGCGAGCCCCTTTTTTTTCTTCCCAGTCTTCATTCATATTCAAGGAGTTAGCACCTCCTTGGGAGACAAACTCATCCTCTCGCTGGGCATACTGTGCCTGCCACAAACCCTGCGCTTGGCTGGAGTTACTACAGGAATGCAAAAAGAAAAAAAGAGGGGAGGAAAAAAAAAAAAAAGAGGAAAGAAGGAAAAAAGCCTCCATCAGGATAATTGGACACAGACAGGTATACAATAGAGGAGAGAACACTGGATTTTACCATTATAAATCACCTTTCAATCCAGGGTCTTAAAGTGCTTTGCAAACATTAAATCACAAATCCCTTCTGAGTTAGACAAGCATTATCCCCTTTTCACAAAGAGCCTGAATCACAGGTACGATGGCAGCTTTCACCATCTTGCAGCTGGAGTGGAGCTGGAGGAATTAGGATCCAGGAGCTCCCATCTCCATCGGTCCACAGAGCTCCTTCTTTCCCCGTGACTAAGAGGAGAGGGGCACAGGAGCTTGAAACAGCAAAAAGCCCATTACAGCTCAATGAGTTTGCACTTGGCTGCCCAAGGAAAGGGACAATGTGCTACAAGTCTCCTGTAACTACCTTCTTCGCTCCCCTACCTCCTGCTCCCTGCTCGTTTCCATCACGGCGCTAATTATTGAACTCTAGAATTGCCTGACATTGGCTTTGACCAACTGAACCAAAACAATGGGTCTTCTGCTTGAGCAGAAATTGGATTTCCGGCTCAGCTCTTTATTGCTCACGGCCAGTTTGCTGCCAGGTTTGATAAGAAGCTGTTGGCAAAGCAGATCCTTCCCTCGTTCTTTAAAGAGAGGGACATCGCTCCTGTCCTCCATCCCATTGCCTGCTCTTCAGACCGCTGATGCTCCATCAGAAACACTCCTGGGCTGCCTCTAAACACCTCTCTGGAGGGAAACAGCTTCATGCCAGGCCTCTAAAATCGCAAGCAAATGTATTCTTAGCAAACCATTGCCAACCAAACCAACCTCAACAGATTCACCAGGGCTTCCTGCTCCTGTTCAAGAGGGAAGGCAAAATGACCAATTCCTTCCTTGTGCTGGGGAATGATCCAAACCCAGCTCGTAACTCAGATGGTACCACATAAACCACAACACCACACATGGGAGCTCTACCTGGCTGAAGCCTGCTCTTCCCTTCATCTCCTTGCAATCTCCAGGCTTTCAGGGAGATGTTTAAAGTGCAGATTTGCAAACCCATGTTCACCAAACAAGCTGGTATTAACCTCCTTGTCCAAGAGGAGGAAGCTTAGCGGGGAATGCAAGACCTTCATGGACGGCTGATGGGACTCAGGAGCCCTGAGAGCCTCAGCACCCAACGCAAGTCTTCGTTTGGGTCTTGTGGGGTCCAAAAAGCCCAAGAAGAAGGTGGTGACCAGGCATGGCTGAGACAAAACCCACTCTCCAGATTCGTCTGCCCTACTAAATCCTTCATATATTGAGATGACCTCTCTATATTTTTAATTAAACTGTTTTCTGTTGCATTTTGGATGGTTGCAGTGGAGTGAGTGCGTGTCCAAGTGCTCAGCCAGGCTGTCCGGGGGGGAAAGCGATGGCCTGCGGGAGCTCCTAGAGGAGACAGACCCAGGGAGCCTGTGCCTGAGGAGCGGGCAGAGCAGCGGGAAGGACACACAATGAGGATGAAGAATACGAAGAAATCACTTCTTCCCCAAAGGGGTGAAACAACCTTTCCCCCTCAGCCCGCGAAAGCAAAGGAGAGAGAAGTAGAAAGGAAAAGGCAAATTGCACCTGAGATGCTTTCTGCTAGCGATCCAATTAACAGCAGCTTAATTAGACTAGAAGACAAGAGGAGTAGCCAGGACTGTGGTCAGAGGGGCTTCTGTCACCGCCACCTTTCCCACCCAGGATTTTTTTCCCCCCCATTAACACCGGTGCCAATTAGCCCGGCTCCGGCCTCCCGGAGAAGATGCGGGTCCCTCTGCAGACAGCTCAGGAACAGCTTGCAAAGCACCACATTCCCCTGAAGATTTTGCACCTGCTGCAAGATGAAGATAAATTCAAAGCCACCGGTGTAAACACTCCACAAACGGCCCCTCCAAACGCACCGTGTCTCCTCTGAAAGATCATTTCCTCACACAGTTAATTACTCGCTGCTTGGTACACCTTTCCCTTGTCCACCTAAAGGACAAGGAAGGGGGGGAGCGGAACTCAACAAACTCCGAGCTCATTTCTTTTTAATATTGCCAGTGCTGCCTAAATTTAAGGGAAGAAAAACAAACAAAAAAAAAAGGTACGTTCAGAACACGTATGGATTTACGAGCAACACAAATATCCCGCGCTCTTGGTAATATGATGTTTCTAAATCAGGCTCATAAATACATGCTTGGGAGATTAGTCTATAAAAAAAATAAACTTTAATTACCCCATCTTTATCAGCACACAGCCCATGGTGTTAGCCATATGTGGGTGTTAAACGCCAAGTGCTTTGCAATCTTCCCCGCCCCCCCGGAGATAATAGCATAATACAGAATGTTTCGCGGCTACTCGGGATATTAAAATGTATTTCTGCCTCCCGAGGAAGACGGGGCTGGGGAAACGGAGCAGGAGAACGGCGAGTGCCTGAACTGCTTAGCAACGCTGCCGTGCCGCATGCAGAAGCGCCTGGCGTGGGGCGAGCATCTCCCCCCGTGCCCCCACCCCCCGGGGAGCAGCGAGCCCACCGCAGCCCGGCTTGCATCCCCGGCATCCCGCGCCCGCCCTGCCGCCGGCATGTCAGAGGAGTTGGGGGCTCCTAATGATCCTTCTTTATGTTCCAGCAGAGGCTCATTAATACGGTACAACAGCGTTTCCAGGACACCCTCACACACAGAAACATCTCAAGGTGTTTTACAAGCGGGAGATCATGTCGAATCAAATCAAATACCAATTAAGATGAGCAGTGGGTGCTGGCAGGCGGCTCTTGCCATCGAGCACCCCCACGCCGGGGAGCAGCGCTGCCCGTCTCCCCCCTCCCTGCCCCTTCCACGTCGGGATGGTCCCCCTTTCTCCAGCACACCAGACACACGGCATGGGATGGCACGGGATGGCACATCCACCTTCCAGCCAGACACAGCTCTTCCACACCGTGGTCCCCATCAAGCCTTCATGGACCACTCTGCCCCACAGCCACTTCCTTCAGAAGGGCATGGATGTTGATGCAATGAACCCCCCCCACCCCCCGCAAGCAGCATCTGAGCAGCGGGGTGAGAGCAGGAGCAGGCGTCTTATCGCATACCCTCTCTGCAACGCCTGGCCTCAGCTTCTCCTGCAGCAGGCACCTTCTCCATCGTTGCCTTGGACAAATCCCGAGTGAAGGTGCTCCCATCTACAGCCTGGACGTGGGTCAGGGTTTGGTCACGGGGCTGTCTTCAGCCTCATCCCCAGAGCCAGAAGGATGGGGATCGGCCCCGAGGTGGCAGCTTTGCTCCCCCCCATGCCGGGGGAGACCCCGGGGAGACCCCCTCTCACCTCCAAGAAGGCAGAGAGGGCACACACAAGAAGGGATGGGGGGTGTGGGGGGGGAAGCGAGGAGGAAAGACGGCTGCGTTGTGCAGCAGAAGGGTGAGATCAGACACTTCTGGATTTATAGAGGATTTGATCTTGCTAAGCACACGCTGAATCAGATTAATACTATTAACATTTATGAATTACCCACTAGCAATTAGCCGAGGGGTCCTCCGGTACGGCACGGGGGGCTGCAGAGAAGAGGAGGTCAAGGGTTTGGTGGTTGAGCTCTGGTGTGCACCGCAGCCCGCGCCACTCGCCCCGGCGAGCTCTTGTGCTTCTCCAGCAGCCCAAGCCTCCGCTCCTTACGTGCTCCTGGAGTTTTAATGCCTCATACACTGAATAAATGTATTTGCTTCCTATTTATACAGTTGCCGGTGGTGCTCCCCCTTTGCTCTAAAACGCCGTGCCTGCAGCTCGCAGGGAGACGCCGCCAGCAAATTTCAATCATGAGAAGGAGGAGGAGGAAGGGGGGAAGTAGAGGGAAAGGAAAAGCCCTGAAGGCTGGGCAAGGAAGGGGCAGTGGAGGGGAGGGGGGAAATGGAGAAGACCGAGGTGGCACAGGTGGAAATGCTGGTCTTTGCTGACCCACCAATTCCATCACCACCAGGGTCGCCACGTCCAGCCCCGTCACCACCACCACGACCAGCACCACCAGGCTCACCACCTCCAGCCCTATCACCACCAGGGTGACCACCACCAGCCCCAGCCCCAGCCCCAGCCTCACCACCAGCACCACCAGGGTCACCACCTCCAGCCCCATCACCGCCAGGGTGACCACCACCAGGGCCACCACCTCCTGCCCTGTCACCATCAGGGTCACCACCACCAGCCCCATCGCCACCAGGGTCACCACCACCAGGGCCACCACCTCCTGCCCTGTCACCACCAGGGTCACCACCACCAGCCCCGTCACCACCTGGATCACCACCTCCAGTCCCATCACCACCAGGGCCACCACTTCCATCCCTGTCACCACCTTCAGCCTCGTCACCACCAGGGTCACCACTTCCATCCCCATCATCACCAGGGCCACCACCACCAGCCCCATCACCACCAGCCCTGTCACCATGGGCAGGGTGCCCACAGGCAGGTTCTCCTGCCACTTGTCTCAGACCTGCCCTGGCACAGCAAAATGGGCAGAATTTGTGCAAACCCAATTTGCTCTCCCGGCACTGTTACATTTTTTTGCATTTCTCTGGGCATGGACAATTAAAATCAATGAAGTCAGTTTTGCTTTCATGTTCTCGGTGCTGAATCAGTTGAGATAAAATCACATTAAAGAAACAGTTACATATTTAAAGGCAGAGATTGCCTGCACTGGAATTTTCTTTCACACAAATCAATGGAAACACTTCTCCTGGAATTAAGGCCTGATTCTTTTTTGCTTTAAACTCCAAATGAGTCCCAATTTTACAATATACAAACACAAAGGCAAATCTGAGTGGAAGGCTTCATTTTAAGGAGGAGGGAAAGCAATTTTCAATCCAGTGTAACGAAAACATTATTCCTACAGGAAAAAAAAAAAAAAAGGGGGACCAAAAAAAAAAAAAAGTAATCATTATCTATGAAATAGCTCGTGTTGAGTCACAGCCCAGGGAGGATTGCGCTCGAGCCAAGAGCTGGTCAGACAGCTGAATTGACTTCGGAGACCGGGAGGGAGAGGTGATGGAGGCCAGGCTGCCGGGGAGGGCTCAGGACCCGGCAGGAGATGCCCCAGTACCCGGTGAGATACTGGACCTTCATCGTGCTGCCCCATCCAGGCCCTGCTCGCACCTCCATCGCCACTCCGCTCCCTGGGATCTGGGAATTGGGCTGGCAGCTCCACAGCCAGGCATGAAAAACAAAACAAAACAAAAAAAACCCAAAAAACCCCCAAACAAACCATCTTTCTCTCCCCTCTGTTATTTTTGGAATCGATGCAAAATGACCCAACAGGGGGAGAATAAGAATCTCTGCTCTGCAACAGCTCCCCGGGGTCGGGGTACGTCCCCTCTGTGCCTCAGTTTCCCCCGCAGCCGCGCAAGGACAAGCTTCACCCACGTGACGCGACGCCGGCCGCCCACCCGCCACCTCCTCCCCCTGCTCCCGCCAGGAGACGGATCCACGGCGTCACGGCCGCGTCGAGCATCGCCACCCGAACGCGGTTTCATTTCCCAACCCTCGCCCTCCTCCCGCCCGCATCCAGCCCCGTGTTTATGTTCCGCTTCCTGGGAAACAAGAGACTCGTTACCATGCGGAGGGCGACAGCAGAGCGATTAGTGAAATTTGTTACCCACATGCTCTGAACAAAATTAAATTAAAAGTGCTGCTTTGCTGTCAAGATAAGGGCCAAGCCGGAGAGATAATTTTTCACTCTCAAACACTCAATTACTCGCTGAGGCTGTATCAGATACAATCAAAAAAAATAAATAAATAAATAGCAGGACCCGCACTGCCTCCAGGAACAGATGTAAAAGCCGTTATCTCTAGCGCAGTCCAGGGAAGTTAAAGAGCCTGCGGCTGCGGCGGCACCACGACCGCTTTAATTGCGGCTCCCTCTGCTCCCCGGCTCCCGCTTCCCACAGCGGCCCCTCTCCCGAGGGCTCAGCACCCCCTGGCACCCAGGAGCCTGCGCACACCCCCGTACCCACAGCCACCGGGGGTTTATGGGACCAAAGAGTGACCCCAGTCCCTTCACAGACCGGGATGGAGAGGGGCTTGGGGGGGGCGTTTTATGTGCTGATGCGGCCCCAGCTTGCTCTGCGAGCGGAACAAGCCGTCAGGCAAAAGCACCACCTTCGTTTGCTCGTTGGAAGAAACCAGCATCCACAACGGGGAAAGACTGGAAATAAAGAGCGTCCCTCGTCGGCACCACCACCCTGGGGCGCGCAGGGGTGGGGGGCAGCGGCGGGGGCGGCTGCACCCCCCTGCTCTGGGAGGTAAAGGAGAGACTTGTGTCACGAAGGTACCTCATCCCCAGAGGTCTGGGGGGTCCAGGTCGCATGGGAGCCTGGTTATCCCCTCCGGGCTGCTCTTCCCTGGCCTGACCGAGAGCAGCGCGGCCCCACGCACCATGAACCGGCACTGACCCCTCCGTCTGTCCCCTTCCCGGGGACGCCATGCCACGGAGGCATGGACAGATCCATTACTCCCTCCTTGCACCCCAAACCAACCCGTCTGCTTTATCGCCTTTTGTCTCCTGTGTGATTCCTGACGGCGTCTCCCCGCGTTTGGAGGAGGCTGCCGCGATGTTGAGCCGAAGCCGGTGCAGAGCCAGGGGGAGCAATTCCCCAAGGAGAACGGCAGAGATGGGGTGACATGCTGCCCACGGCATTCCCTCGGCCCTGGTGGGGCCAGGGGCACCGGGAGAGCACAGAGAACCATACCCAAACTTCATTCTGCATTTCGTTTAGTTCCCCATGAAATAATAAGTGTCTGCTGCCTCCGGAGACAGGAGAGGATCAAAGTGAAGCTTCCTCATATGTAACAGACTCCGAATACCTAATATTCCTTTATAAAAGGCCTTGTTTTAAACACCAAATACAGAGGCAGATCAAAGCTCAGCTTCTCATTCCTCTAACAGCCCTCAGAAGACTTCGCCAGCCAGCGAGGCAGACACATGCGCGCACACACGCACGGCTGACACCAATCCAAGGTACATAATTGGACTCTGCTAATTTGTCTAAACCATCACCGTGTGCTATGGAAACAGGCAGGTGCCTTGTTCGTGGAGACCTCCGCAAAGGAGCATCCCAACCCCGCCTCCTCCCTTCCCTGGGGCGCTCTCCTGGATGGCAGCAGGTTGCTGGGATGGGGAGGTACCACCTGAACGAAAGCAATGCAGGAAAACAGGGTGGGATGTATTTCCCCCTTCCTCTTTTAGCAGGCTGCAGCAGAGGCGATGCTGAGAGGGGTGAAGTGATCCCAGACCCGAGCGTGGAGCAGCAGGCTCCGGGTGGTCCGGCTCGGGCTGAAGCAGTTGCCAGAGGCTGGCTGAAGAGCAGCATCCAGCCGAGGACGCTGGATGAGAGATCCCAGCTGGGTCACGGTGCTGGGCGCCCTCCAGCACATCTCAACCATCGCTGTACCAACAGCATCACCTCGGGATTGCACCCAGCGCTCCGCTGTGTATCCAGGTTTCCAGCAGCTCTCTGTACCTGACCTTTCCCACTGATGGGGGGAGTGAGACCAGCCCCAGCCCCAGAGGCTCAGACACAAGACCCCGGCAGGTCCCAGGGGCTCAGCCAACGGCTGGCTGCAGGAGGGGCCAGGGGCTCTCCGGCCCCCAAGACGCATGGGGTGGGGATGCTCAGCCCCTCGCAGGGTCTCTGCACGATGCCCTCCCTTTCCCTGCCTCAGTTTCCCCTACCCCAGCCTTCTGCGCAGCATTTCCCTGCAGACCTGACACGAGGCTGATTTACTCTTCGTTCACCCCTTAGAAACCTTCTCCTAGAAGAGGCTTTGAAAGAGCAGGACTGTTTCTGCGTTACAGAGGAGCTGCTCCGGGAGCTGAGGAAGCAGATGGAGGTGGGGGGAAGCTTGCTTATGTCTTCCCCCCTCCCCACCAGTGAGTCAGGGGGGGCTCATTACACTCACTGCAGCCTTGACGAGCCCAGCAGCGTTGGGGGCCAGCCCACCACTGCAGGGAGCCTGGTACGGCCTTGGAGTTACGATGCTGCTTCTTTTCCTCCCCCCCTCCATCTTTCTCTATTGAAACGGCCATGGGGCAGGCTCTGCGTGCTATGGGGATGGCCATGGGGCAGGCTCTGCAGGCTCAGGGATGCGAATTCAGACCCAGAGCTGAATATATTTTGCTGGGCAGGAGGCAAGCACCCCACCACCACCCCCCGGGACAAGAGGGATGGAGCAGGAGCGATGCACCGTGCCAGCGGGGTTTGTGTACCTCGTGGCTCTGCACCCCCAGTTTGGGGGGTTTTTTCCACTATTAATATTTTCCTCTGGAACTCAGAGAGGGACCTGACCAAACACATCCCACGCTGCTCAGGAGGAGAGAGGAAACTGAGTAACGATCAAAGCTTGATATCGCCCATGATGGGCAGCTGGGGAGGTGGATTAGCATCTCTGCAATACCGGCAGGTTCTCTCTCGTGGAGACTTTCAGCGCTGGTGAAAGGCGCGATGGCTGACAGCCCTGGAGACAGGAGCCATCCTTGTACCACAGCCGGCACAGGAGGAGGTTCCTGCACTTGTGTGGGAAAGGGAAAGGGAAGAGCCACCCCCCAACCCCAGCAAGCAGAGCCCTGGAGTGCACAAACCTGTTGTGAAATGGTTGTGAGAAAATCTCGTTTCTGGAGAATCCGGTGGAGTCAGTCCTGAGGGCAGCAGGAAGGAGCAAACCAGCTCCAGCAAAGCCCTGGCCCCAGCTGAGGGTCCCTGCAGCCTCCCAGCGCGGAGCTCCGCGGGGCCTGACAGCCTCTCTCAGGACTTGTTTCACTTGGAAAAGTGAGACGTTAAGTCCAAATTCCAGCTCCCTTAGGAGCGGAGAAGTGGAGAGCTGCAGTAGGCACCAGGTGAAGACAAGGGATGCCTTGCTGAAGATGGGTATGAACAGAGAGCTCTGGGCACCAGCCAGCTCCCCAGGGACACCCGTGACCTGCATGGCCTCTCCCAGCTCAAATCCCACAGATGGGGCTGAGCCCAACAGCAGACGAGGACCAGGGCTCCGTGGGAAAGCCTCCTCTGCGTTATTTCTTACACTCTTCCCCGCCTCTAACTTCTCTGGAGACTTTCCAAAGACAGGGGAACGTAAAGCGCAAGGGGATCTCACAGACCTAGAAGCTGGGAAGATGCGTGGTGCGGCGTGCTGGGACGACAGAAGGCGATGCTTCGGCCATCCCTGCCTTTGTGCCTGGACAATTCAGATTTACTTCTCCATTTATTCCAGCATCGAAAAGCAGATATCGGGTTTTCAACAGGTCTGCTGCTCCTGAGCTACCAGAACAAGCTCTCCCTCGCTCGATATTTACCTATGGGAATGCCCCTCTAATATACCCTGCCAAGGCACTATGAAATCCACAGTTTTTCTTCTCCAGGAGACACACAAAGCCCACAACCACTTAACCTGCTGGCTTCAACAAAGCTCGAAGTAACCGAACCTACACGCCACTTAAGTGGAAACTTCCCATCGCACCGGCTGGGATCAATGCCTTGACAGTATCAGTAATTAGGCTCAATCCTGCAAAACCTAATCTGAGGAGAGAAACCCCAAGGAATCTCTCTCCTTGGACCTGATAACTATTTCACGGCACCTGCAATGACACGCAACCATGGCAAAATCGATACGGGAACATCATTGTAAGAATTAACCATGTCCGACGACGCATCTGTCTCTATTAGAGTTATGATCTCGTCCAATTATGGATCTTTGCTGAACTTGTAATTATGAGTTTGGTACTGTGACTTCCCACTAAGCTATTGCTTTCCTTCCACGAGGGAGAGAAGAGTCAATGAAAGGATAATGGAAAATTCCTTTCAAGGACGCTGCGATGGCAAAATTTAGCTAGACAGGAGGGGAAATACAATGGGGACTTTATGCAAGACGATTCCCTCGGTTGGCCACCACCGAAGAGGAACAAACCAGGTTCTCACAGCATCACTCAAACGCTAACGCAGATCTAACAGCCAGCTCTGTGCAACCGCGCGAGACAGCTCTTCCTCCCGAATTCCCTTCAAACCCAGCCATCAAAGCTGCCCAGGTGAACAACAGCTTATTCAAAGGAAAATAAAGAAATTCTTCCCATTTATCTATTCCTTTATATTTGCCCTACAAGGAAGCTTAAACAAACAACCCAAAGCCAATGAGTATGTCAATAAGAGTATCTTTGTACCCGGCATCCGGCAGGAGCGTGTTTCGAGAGACTGACAGAGCACTTGACCTCATGGGGAATGGCGTCGAGGCACGGGGAAAGCAAAGATTTATCTGAGATTTATCTGCTTTTCATTAAAACACAGGTTTCCACAGCTCACTCGCGTGCCCTCTCCCCCTTCCTTTGCGGCAGCTGAAAAAAACCCCAACCTTCAGTGACTTTTACAAAGTGCCCAAGGACTTTCACACCCAGCCCAGTATTTCAGAATAACTCATTGAAAAAAAATTACTTTAGCACTTGGGAAATTTTCCCCCTGCACCAGCGACTTTTTGGGACCATTTCTTTTTCTCCTGTTTGCAACACAACCAAGTTCTTCCTTCCCTTCCAAAGCAAACATCGCACATCATTTTTCCCTTAACGCAGCTACGTTTGTACTGCAACAGGTAACTTTTAACTCGCGAACTCTCTCCCCGCTTTTCATCAAAAGCCCATTTTAAACTCGGTGAGAATTTCTTATGGTTCTGAAACACGTGGAAGAGAAAAAGAAAAAAAAAAAAATAATAAAAATTTGAATGTCCTGCCTTCCAGCAGGAACGAATGCAATACACCCCCTGTGCTTGCGTGTGTTTATTCCCATGCGCGGCCGTCAAGCTGATGGGAGGCGTTGAGGCAATTTCACATCCAAATAAACACGTTGCGAGCATTTATCGGAATGCCTGACCATTGAAACTAATGGGGCCGCCTTTGCTGGGGTGGGCGCAGGCATCTATCTGGTGTGCTGCGCTCTGCCGGCGCCCGGCTTCGTTCAGAAAACAAACGGAGGGAGCAGACCCACGCTGCAAGTTTTAAATTGCTTCCCAACGTAGCTCTTTCCTGACAGCGATTTTTCAAACCGCAGCAGCAGCGGCAAGGCTCGCCCTGCCCTGTCCTCTGCCAAAAAGCTCGGTCCAAGTGTCCCGAACAAGCGAGTGGAGGAAAACGCGGACACTGATTTCAAACTGCAGATGATATTTCAGTTTCACTGATTTCAGTTTCACTGATTTCAAACTGCAGATGATATTTCAGTTTCTCGGCTCCTCTAACTCACAAAAAAAAAAAGAAAAAAAAAAAAGCCTGAAGGGACTCTGGTCTACAAATCCCTGCCCCAGCCCTCATTTTGAATTTGTTCCTTTTAATTGCCTCTGTGCCGAGAGGAAGGCTGGGAAATTTCCGCCCGGCAGATGCTTTGCTTGGGAAATAAAGGGCTGAAAACAGGAGTTTGGAGTGAGGCACTGCCAAGGTGACAATCCCCACCAGCTGCACTGGCACCAGGCTGATGATGGACACGGTCACCACCCGCTGGTGCAGCTTTAGGGAAGCGCCAGGGCACGTGTAATGTAACGGATAATAGAAACCATCAGAGAAACCCAGAACCTCAGCAACATCAGTAGGAACTGCTATTTACGGCTCCTGCGTAGTGCTGCATCACACCAAGAGCATATCTGGGGATGTCCTTATCCCTACGGACTGGTATTCATAGAATCACAGAATAGTTCGAGTTGGAAGGGACCGTGAAGATCATCCAGTGCCACCCCCTGCCCTGGGCAGGGACACCTCCCACCAGCCCAGGTCGCTCCAAGCCCCGTCCAACCTGGCCTTCAACCCCTCCAGGGATGGGGCAGCCACAGCTTCTCTGGGCAACCTGGGCCAGGGGCTCACCACCCTCAGGGTGAATAATTTCTTCCTCAGATCTCATCTAAATCTCCCCTCTTTCAGTTTAAAACCGTTCCCCCTCGTCCCATGGCTCCCCTCCCTGATCCAGAGTCCCTCCCCAGCTTTTGTGGAGCCCCTTTAGGGACTGGAAGGGGCTCGAAGGTCTCCCCGGAGCCTTCTCTTCTCCAGGCTGAACCCCCCCAGCTCTCTCAGCCTGTCCTCCCAGCAGAGGGGCTCCAGCCCTCCCAGCATCTCCGGGGCCTCCTCTGGACCCATTCCAACAGGTCCGTGTCCTTCTTGTGCTGAGGACTCCAGAGCCGCACACGGTATTGCGGTCCTTCATAGACTCATGCAGTATCAGAGAGCATCACCCACAGAAACGTCATGGTGCTCAACCATGTTTTTCCCTCTTACACCCATGTGCACCCCCCCCAGCGCCTATATCATTTTGTACCTTTGCTTCGCCTCCGGCTCCGGTACTGCTCCGTGTAGAAGGTTAGCTGGGTTTCATCATCCGCCTCCGAGCCAGAGTTGCCTTTGGCACGTCCAAACCCAATCCCACCTGCAAGCAACAGAGGGGAGAAAATCAGCCCTGTCAGCGGGGCTGGACGGCAGCAGCGGGGAGGGGGGAGAGCCTCGGCAGAGCTGCCGGATTTGTCCGGCATCCACCATTCCCGGCCCAGGTGCTCTGCTCGGGGTCACCAAAAACAACCAGGGACTTTTGCCCACTTAAGATTTCACTGGTTTCTTATTGTCAAGAATCAAGACTCCATGGTGCCAATTACGATGCGAATGTAAAATGCTTTCTACCCCCAGGAATATATTTTACAAATGTATCGCTATGTATTTACAAAGAAAACCTCTCAGCGTAGAAGCTGCTCTCCCCAAGGACACCTACACGGTGACGTACAGTGAATTTTAGGTGTCTGCGTCAAAGCTAACCCGGCAGAGCTAAACAGCGTCGGGGGGAATACAGCACTTGGGGGGCCCCCGCTGCATGGTGAGGGTCTGGCATCCCTCCCTCAGCACCCGCTTTGGCCCATTTGGCTCCAGCAGCTCGCCGTGATGGCCAGCAGCTCCCGTCCCTCGCCCACAGCGTGGCAAGGAGCTGAGCTGGCTCCTGGTTTACTCGGCATCTCCCTCCTGGAGACGGAGCCGGCGCAGGATGCTGGAAAAACCCATGTCGCTTCGGCCGCTGGACCCACCAAGGAGCGACGGATGCTTAAAAAGCGACACAGACTCTTAACTGGCAGAAGTCCTTCAATCCTCGCTGAGCTTAAAGCAAAGAGGCCTCTGGGGGTTGACAGTGGCCCTTTAAACTGCCATTAAAATATTTTACTGTTTTTAAAAAATCCTTTATTCTAGGCAGAAGCACAATTTCCTCACTTCTTGGCAGGAGAACAGAAAACGAGCAGTGCCTTCTGCCCTCTGAAATCCTTAATCACCGCACTGAGAGGTGGCTGGCGGGAGCCAGGGGGGACACCGGGAGCTCGGCACGTGGCTCCTGGCCCCTCCGTGCCCTGACCTGGCCACACAGTGCCCTCGGGGGGGGGGCTGTACGGGGGGGTAAGGAAGAGGCTCCGCCAGCTCTTTTCCTCCTGAAAGCGGCAGGAGGAGTCAGTGCTTGCACACAGCGGCATTTAGTGCCAGGACATGGTGTCTGGGGGGTTTATAGACCCCAAACCGTAACCCACCTTCAGAGCCATCACAGCGATACTTCAGGATACACCCGCACCCAGCGACCGGGGTTTTGAAGGGCACAGCGGAGCGGTAAAACCCATCAGGCTTATTCACATCAGCAAGGAAAATCTTAATTAACCTGGGCTTTTAATGCAGACCCTTGGGCAACCGGCCAGGGCTGCGGCTCTGCCGCCCGTCCCCACTGCCATGGGCAAACAGACACCATTACGGGAGGTTTTCCCCCCGCCAGAACTCTTCTCCTCCGCCCGGGAGAGGGACCTGGACGCTGCCTGCACAGGCAGGACATGGCATGTCCCTCTGCCATCGTCCCATGAGCCAGACACAGTCCCTTTCGGGCAGGGAGATGGCTGGGGGTGGGCAGAGGCAGCAATCTCTGATGCTTGCTCCACTCTTGTACCCCATTGACATGACCAGGCAGCCAGTGCAGGCAGCGGACAGGCAGCAGGCAGGCGGCGGACAGGGAGCGCAGGCGGCGGACAGGGAGCGCAGGCGGCGGACAGGGAGCGCAGGCAGCAGCCACTCCACCAGCCCCCATCCCAGCCCCCCTCCGGCCGCTCCGTGTTTGTTTGCCGGCTGCGCCTCCGTGATGGATGGCGCTGACATGTTAAATTACTCAGGCTGGATGTCTTCGGAGAGCTGGTGACAGCGATATTGCATTTTCTGATTACCCAGCACTGCGCAGGATGTATAAATACAGGAGTCGGGAGACCCGGCGCAGGTCCCCAGCCCGCAGCGGAAACGTCTCCTCTGACCCAACACGCAGTGGCGGAGGTCAGCTCGGAAACACGAGCTTAGGGCAGAGGAACGGCAGCAAGGGATGCACTTCTACCCCTTCATGCTATCAAGGATGCTGGAACACATCTTGGCGGTGGGTTTGGGGGTCCCAGAGCCCAGTCGAGGCAGCAGGAGCGCTGATCCTGAACTGATCCCGCTGTGAATCTGATTTCATCTTTAACGGGTCCCAAAATCTTCCTGAAGCATCCCTATGAGATGGTTCGCACTTGGGGCAATACCTCCTGGACCAGCTCCACCTCGGTGACAGGCTGCTGATCTGGACACAGGGCCGAGGATGCCCAGGACGGGGCCGAGGATGCCCAGGATCAGGCAGAGGATGATAAGGATGAGGCCGAGGATGCTCAGGACAGGGCCGAGGATGCTCAGGATCAGGCGGAGGATGATAAGGATGGGGCCCAGGATGCCCACAGCAGAGCATCCCCATGCAGCCGCTGATGGGTACGAAACAGGGAGAGCACCCAACTAAAGCCAACCAGCCCTGCCTGCCCAGCACGCCTTTTCTCTTTTAAAAAGAGAGAGAAAAATCCACCAAGTCACAGGAAAAAAAAAAAAAAAAAGAGGGAAAAAAAAAAAATAAAAGATCCCAAAAAAGATCCCAATCGCCAGGACCGATCACAAAGCAGAAGAAGATGCTTCAAAAGAGAGACAAACAGCAGCTTCGCCCCGCTGGGTCCCCGTAACCCACCGGCATCTCTCTGCAGCGGTTCCCCCCGGGGAGCTACATCCCCTTTACACCCACTTTACTCCTGTTATTTAGATTTGAGGAAAAAACAAAGCTCGCCCGTCGTCCCCCCCCCTCCCTCCTCCCCGCCTCCTGCCCCAACGCCTGGGGACCAGGCGTTGGGGCAGGAGGCGGGGAGGAGGGAGGGGGGGGGACGGGCGAGGAGGGGGAGCTCAAAAAAGATGCTTTCGCCTCTAATCCTGTTTGGAGATTTACAAACTCGTTAATCCCTTCAAATAGATCGCAAGCCGGGGCAGGGCGTTTGTTTGGAAGCACCCCCCCCCCCCGCTTTAATTTAGCGGGGTGCCAAGGCAAACACCTCTCGTTAGGGCGTAATTAAAGCCGGTGGTTGTCCAAGGGGGACACCGAGGAAATAAAAACTCCGTGATTAGAGGCTCCACCATCCCTAAAGACTTTCTGCTAGCTAAAGCCACGTGTGGTTTGTTGTTTGTTTTGTTTTTTTTTTTTAAAGGTGCGTTTTTGTCATTAAAAAGGGAAAAAAAAATATAAAAAGCAAACCTGACATTTTAAATCCTTTCCCCAAAAGCCAGGAGGTTACAGAGCATCTCAGGCAAACAACTGTGGATGCAAAAAGGATCAAAGCTGAGTTAAAAATAAAGAAATAAGTAACAGGAGCTATTTGGGTAACTCCTGTTTGAGGCCACCTTGACCTCAGATACTTAATCCCTCCCAAGCTGCATGTTATAATAGAAATAAAAGCTCACTTTGTCCCCAAAACTGTCACGCTGTGTGACACCTGTGCCTGCGCATCCCCTCTGCCCGCAGCCACAGCCCCACTGCCAAACGCCAAAGGATTGTCTACATCCCTCCCCCTCCAGAAAAAGGGCCAAACCCTGCACACCCCGCGGCGTTCAAAGACCCACGACCTCCCCGCTCGACTGCGTTCGCTTCGCTCCAACCTCCACGGGACGCCTGCCCCGTGCAACGCAGCCTCCCGGGCGCTCAGCAAGCCCCGCTGCTCCCAGCCTTCCCAGTAAAAACCAGGTGAGGAGCCCCCTTCCCCACCTCCCCAGCATCGCGGCGAGGCTCCTGCACCGAGGGCTGGCAGGGCTATACAATTAGCTAAATGGACATTTTCACTTTAATTAATTTACCCCAACTGAAAAACCAAGTGTGGCCAGAGAAAGGTAAATTAGAAGCAATTTTAGAGAAGGAAAAAAAAAAAAAAACAAACAAAAAAACAAACACGCAAACATTTTCTTTTGAAATGTATCCAGTCAATGCACACAAAAAGAAAAAGAAAAAAAGCACTTTAAAAGATGACGTGCTCTGCTCTAGTTTGTCATTGCAGCAGGGGGACGCACGCACGCACACGGGCTTCAGCTGATGAAAATTCTTCCTCCTCGTTGATCTTCCCTTTTCCTTCTGGCTGTGCCCAAAAAAACCACACTGGTAGAACAACCAGGTGACGGCCCCACGGCTTCCACTGTGGAAAACTGGGATCCCCGTGATCTCAGACCGCAGCCTTCGCGCAGCTGGGAAGGGTTTTCCTTTCACTGGGGAGCGACTCAGGGAGCTGGACTTGATGCTTTGACTCGGATGAGGTGAGAGGTCCCAGCTAAACCCCAAAATTGCCTCACCAACAAAATGTGATGATCCGAGGGCACCGTGGGACAGAGGGTTCTCCTCCCTGGGGTAACTTTGGATGACTTATGGCACAGCCAAGACCTCTAAAGCACAAGCAGCCGCGGCCCTGACAAACAGCGCATCCCGTCTCAGGCAGAAGGATCTATTAATTGCTTATTTCTTCTCAAAGCCAGGGTGCTTTTAAAGGCCTGCCCCAGGAGAGGGCACCAGACCCCCTCTCTGCGCAAACCGGCCTCCCCCAAGGCCACCTCCTGTCCCGCACCCCCAACAACTCCCCCAGCCCCTGGGGCGGGTGCAGGGTGGTCCAGCGGCCAAACCCACATCCCTCCATCGCTCAGGGCATCGCTTCCCAGTTTAAGCCCCGCTCCAATGCAGCCGGGTTGGGATGCTCCGGGTACCAGCCTGGCTCCTTTTTGGGAACCAGTAAATCCAGCAGCATCCTTCCCTCCAGTGCTGCCAGCCCTCAGAGGAGATATCTTCCTTCCAGCCCCCACCCTCCTGCACCTCGGCTCTTATCATCCTCACTCTCCTTTTATTATTTATAAACTCTAAATGCACTTCACTCGATAAAAGTGTTTGGGGAGAAAGTTTATATGAAAAAGGCATTAGGCAAAATAAAGCTATATGGTACTGTAAATGGAGAGGGTGGTGTGTTTTGTTTGTTGTTGTTTTTTTTTTTTTTCAAAGTCGATCTTCTCAGCAAAATATGACCTTTTCCCAGAGCTGTTAGAAACACTTAGCGCAGAATCAGATTTAATGACAAGCAATAGGCAGCAGTTTAAATGCACTTAGTGCGGGGAAGCCAAGCAAGGAAAAGCTCATCCCAGATTTGTTTTTGCCGGGCTGGGGCAGAGGGCTGTTTGTTTTCTGGGTTGGTTTATCCCACCCTTCTGCAGGAGCAGCTCTCGGGAGCCCTCTCCGAGCCCTTCCGTAAAGGAGGAAATCCTGTTGCTGTGCACGGCTCCTGCAGGGAGAGCGCTCCAGCTGCAGGGCTCTGATGAGGTTAAGCATTAATTAAATCGAACCGCGAGAAAATAATTACACACATGCATCCGTCAGGCTGACTTGTCACTACCCAGTAACAAAGCTGGACGCAAACTCCATCAGTGGAACTGTCACACGGCTGTTAGGAGGAAATAAATGCATCCCAAACGGACAATTTCATTTAGGGGGAGGAGAGAAGAAAAAAAAAAAAAAGAAAAAAAAAAAAACGACCCACGGATTGCAAAGGACTAATGAGGCGAAGGGTTCGTGTTTGCAATTGGATGTAAAATGCAAACATCGTGAGTTGTGATATCATCGTTTAACCTTAATGTCTGATAGCTCGCCCGCCAGAGGGACAATTAACCACGGGCTCTAAAAACAAAACCCCCAGCACGGGAGAGGCACGGGGAAAGCTGTGGGTACAGCCTCCAGAGCCCGGCCACAGCTTTCACAAGTGAAGTGAAATTTAAATTAAAAGGAAAAGAGGACGGGATGGGGCTCTGGGGAGTGAGATCTCCACTGGAGGTGCTGGAACTGGCTTGCTTTTTGGGGCTGCGCACTCACTTCTGACGCTTGAGACCTTAAAATCTCTTTTTTAGGGTGTGCTGGTGAGGGCTCCCATAGGTGGAGATGCTCAAAGTCACAGTCCCGTCCTGAACCCCTGCGGTACGTTATGCCTTGGGCAATTAAGGGCAGAACCAGCTCCCCACTGTCACCGACAGCACACGCAACCGATGGGAACAGAGACCAAGGAAACCTCAGCAGGTTGGGCACCGACAACCCCATCCTGCCCCGGTGCAGACAAGGGAAGAGCCATGGCAGCACCTTCCCAGCTAACCCGAATCCTTCCCTTCCTGCCACCCTCTTCCTTTCTACCGGAGCTCACCCAGCGCACCAGGAGACAGCCAGAGAGCAACCGGCACGGAGGGGTAGGGCTGTGGCCAGGCAGCTGGGCATGCTCTGGCTCCCGGGGTGTCCCTTCCCCACCGGGAAGGGCATAAGAGCCCTCAGGGAGACAATTTGTTTTCTCCAACGTGGGTCTGGCCGAGCCTGCTGTTGGGGACCTGCTGGACAGCCTGCTTCAACTGCGAATGGCTGAGCATTGCCTGGGCGGTGGTGGATGAAGGGATGGAGGGATGATGGGGAGATGATGATGGGGAGACGGAGGGTGACCTCGCCAAGCACCACGAGTGGGTTGCATGGCAGTTGGAGGGGACATTCAGCTCCCCATCCCAAGCAGAGATACTGGGCACGAGCCAGTCTCCAACCCTCCTAGGGAGGAAACACAAGTTTGGGCAGAAATGGAGGGCAACGAAGGACTCTGGTGATGTCCTGATATCACTGACTGTGGCCGTAGCCGCTGACGGGCAGAGGGACCAGGGGTCAGCGGTCGTGGAGAAGACCTCCTGCTGCCTTGGAGCACGGATGGGGATTTGTGGGGAGGCAGGGGAGCTCCAGCCCGGGGAAGGTGGGAGACGGAGGATGCATGTCCCCAGAGACAGAGGACAAGCCAGGCTGGCTCGCGGCCACACTCTGCTCCCAGCAGCGGGGGGCTCTGCCTGCAGCTGGGCACCGCGTCCCCTCCTAAGCTCAGCTGCGAGGATTCATCGACTTGCTCCATTAGTGACCAAAAGCCCTCTTGCCTTCAGGCAGTTTAAAAGTGAAATAAAAACAAAAAAAAAAAAAAAAAGAGACTAGAGCAAGGACTCAGGGAAACTGCACCAGACAGTCACTGTGGACCCCAAAACACCCACGCTCACGCACGCTAAAATACAGATATATGTATTTGAATAACTACTAAAAAACAAACCAAATAATTTAAACCAGTTAAAGAGTCAGAACATTTTCTTCACACTAAGTGAATAATTTATGGGCAGAGCTATAATAAAAAAAAAAAAAAAGCCCTCTCCAGGCCTGTGTTGCAGGAAAATGTATCCAGAATAGAAGATCACATTTCAGACTCATAAATAAATGAAAAACAAAACCAACAGTAAACAAAGAAAAGTATTTTCTGCCCAGTTTCCGACACTGCCACTGAGACCCGCAGTGCGTGGGGGCAGACCATGGCCAAGGGACCCCCCTGCCCGTCATCCCTAGAGGGACCTTGATGCCTCCTCCTCTTCCTCCTCAGCTGGAAACCTGCACCCAAACCCTCGGCACTCACCACTTAACCCACGGCCATTACCGTTTTAAGCACCGCTAGCAATAGAAGGAGGCAATCTCCCTTGCTAAGAGGCAACACAAGGACCAAATCTTGCTCATGGGGCTGTTCCAGCCAACCTCCTGCTCTTGCTCCAGCCTAGCTGGCAATGGCTATCAAGGCTACCACTAAAACTCAGCAGCCCCCAGCACACTTTTGCACAGTGCAGCCTTTAGAGCCATGAACGCTGCTCCCACCCTCCACGTGGCCCCTAAAAAGATAGTCCAAAAACCCCAAGAACCGGGAAAGTGCAACGAAGAGAGGTCCCAGTGATGTGAGCTACAGACAAAGTGAACTTCACCCCTTCCTCCAAAAGAAAAATTTACCAAGAAACTGTATTTCACTCCTACCAAACCTCAGTTAGCCGGGGCAGTTAGCAGGGACTGTAGACCTGGATAAATCCCGGGGGGGAGGACGTGAGGTGACACCACTCCCAAGCACCTCCACCAGACCACTCAGAAGATGCTGGTGTGGGGTCACGGAGGAGATCTGGGGTTCCCCACGCGCAGCAGCAAGGGTGAGGAGCTCCTGCCTTCCTCCCCAGCCCATCTCTTTTGGCTGTGGCCAAACCCAGGACATAGAGGAGCAGTCGGTGACGGTGGCAGCCTACCTCGGGGCCGACTCCGGCGTTTCCGTCTCCCCACGGACGTGCTGCGCAGCGCGGGCTGGAGCTGCCCGATCTCAATAGG
The DNA here is from genome assembly GCF_964199755.1 of Larus michahellis. Taxonomy (NCBI): domain Eukaryota; kingdom Metazoa; phylum Chordata; class Aves; order Charadriiformes; family Laridae; genus Larus; species Larus michahellis. Next base: position 5,481,386 of record NC_133910.1, read on the forward strand.
CGTGTTGGTGCGAAAGCTCTCCTTGAACTTCTGCATCAGGGACTCCACCGTCTCCTGCGTCACCTCGGGAGCTGCAACACCGGCAAAGGGACTGCTGTTAATGAACGACCGGGCCACCACGTCCCCACTGCCCGTACAACCCCTTCCTCGTGGAGGACAGCGGGAGCAGAGTCCTGGGGGCAGGACCTCTGCCATGACCTGCTGAAGTCACCCACGGGGACCCATCCAGCGCGTTCCAAGTCTTAGCAAAACCACAGAAATTAGAAAATTGTGAGTTTATGGAAATTGCATTTTTCACGCTGCTTTCCAGCATTTTGGATTATTCCTCACCTCTTCCCCCAGGTGCACGCAGGGCAATTGGAAGCATCGTGCCCTTATCCAAGTTACAGCCTGAAGGATTCCAAACACAAAGGAACCCCCCCGAGCACTGAGATGGCTTCGGGTTGGGTTTAATTCTGCCCTGGGAGCTCAGAGTCGAACCCCAGGCTTGGCAGCCTTTTGGGGTGGTCAGGTACTCCCCAGTAGGCCAGTTTGGGATTACGGAGCGATGGCCAAGGCTGGGGTGGGAGCCGGGAGAACGATGTAGAGCCAGTGCAGGCATGGCCCGAGCTGCAGCAGGAATCCCTGGGATATTCCAGGGGCCGCGGTCCCAGGCTGGGCAGCAGCACCCGAGCTCAGGAAACAGCTTGCTGTGACGCCCCACCGCACGTCACAGCTTGCTGACATTTAAACAGCTCCTCTCCTTTGCTCTCACACACTCCCTACCCAGAAATGCTAAAAAAAAAAAAAAAAAAAAAAAAAGAAAAAAGCCTCAGAATTGTCCTACAAAACTCGCCACCCACCCGCACAACGGGCAGCTATGGGAAATCATGAATCCACTCGCAAAGAGCGAAGATGAAATTCAGGATCAAAAGGTTTGTCCTCCTGCAGGCCACAGAGGTCTCCCAGGTTTAACAAACGGTTTGGCCTCTGTCAGCTCCTTGAATAAACTCATTAGCCGAACATAACCTCTGTCCTGTCTCCGTTTCGAGCGTCACCAAGTCCCTCTGCCCAGCTCCCAGAGCTCCCCTGCCCACGGCGTGCTCCATCCTGGCAGGGATCACAGGGATCACTGGCCCTGTAGCCACCCCACATCCCACTCGGATATGGGATGAGCGAGTGCCTTGGAGCTCCCCAGCCTGCTGGGAGATACAGAGGATGCATCACCCACCGCATCTCCCGGGTCCAGAGACACATCAGCTCCGTGTGGAGCTCCCCGGGCACCCGGCGAGCACAGGGCGCGTAACTGCTCCGGAGCACAGACTCCAATTCCCTTCGCAGCATGTGGCAGGGTCTGGTTTAGTGCAAAATAAGAAGGCGGCCATGCAGGACGAGGCATTTGTAACGCTAGACAAGGATTTGACTTAAATGTGTGGAGTCTGCAGCAGACTCCTCCGACAGCCACCCATGCTGCAGGGAGGGGAGAGCCCCCGACCACCCCGTGCCACCAGCCCATGGAGAAGCTCCCTCTTCCTTCTCCCCTTCCTTCTCTGGAGCTGGTCCAGAGACGGGCAACGGAGCTGGTGAGGGGTCTGGAGCACAAGCCTTGTGGGGAGTGGCTGAGGGAGCTGGGGGTGTTCAGCCTGGAGAAGAGGAGGCTGAGGGGAGACCTTCTCGCTCTCTACAACCCCCTGAAAGGAGGGGGTAGCCAGGGGACGTCGGTCTCTGCTCCCAAGGAACAGGCGATGGGACAAGAGGAAACGGCCTCAAGTTGTGCCAGGGGAGGTTTAGGATGGATATCAGGGAAAATTTTCACACTGAAAGGGTTATTAAGCACTGGAACAGGCTGCCCAGGGAAGGGGTTGAGGCACCGTCCCTGGAGGTGTTTAACAGACGGGCAGACGTGGTTCTTAGAGATATGGGTTAGTGATGGGTTTCAGAGTTAGGTTGATGGCTGGACTCGATGATCTGAAAGGTCCCTTCCAACCTGGGCCATTCTATGATTCTAAATCCCAAAGGCAATGTCCTCGGCTTCCCCAGGGGCAAGAGGCTCTCGACCACCCCCAGGGTGCACTTCTACTCCCGCAGGCTGCAGAGAAGGTATGGAGATCTGCCGGGGTCATTGGGAGGGGGAATCCTAGAGAAAAGCAGAGCGGCTGCCATGCCTGCAGGTGCATCGGAAAGGCTCTGGAGAGGATCCATCCACCCAGTACTGCCACATCGGGCGACGGAAAGACGTGGATCAAAACCTCTGCCTGCATAAGCACCGAAGATGGGAACCATTTCAGGAGAGCTCTAGGGGACCAGCTACGTTACATCTTCCAATTATTCAACCCCAGGCACCACAGATCAAAGGCAGAGCTCCCCAAAGCCCCCTACATTTACGGCAGGCACAGCTGGATCCTGCGGTGTTGGATGCCCCAGCAAGCAGCATCGCAGGGGTATAAAATAAAATAATGAAGTCAAGAGCAGGGAGAGGTCTCCAAAGGGCATCTAAGTGCCACCTCGGATGCCACACACCCAAGCCCTTCTCTTGCAGGGCTCCTCCGAGGCGTGCAGGAAGGAGGGGAGGGAAGGAGGAAAGGGAAGGATGCTGCAGGAAGGAGGGAAGGGAAGAAGGGAAGGATGCTGCGGGAGGGAAGGATGCTGCGGCTCAGCACCCCGCTGCCACGTCTGCAGGGGGAAGCCCGTCCCTGCAGCTCCTTCACCCGGGAGCAAGCGTAGCAGGGCCTCCCTGCGAACAGATGGCAAGTTATGTGAACCTCGGGGCTGTGCGATATATAACGTGTGCAAGGAGAGACGGGAGCTCGGGAACCGCGCGGCTGAGGCTTATTTACCGAAAGGAAGCCAGAAGGAGAGCGCGGGAGGGGGAGGAGGAGAGGGCCATGCCTTCAGCTAGCAACGAAACACGGCGAGGTCGCAGCTCTCTCGTGGTCCCTGCTCGGCTGATGGGAGTAATTAGCGCCGCCGTGATCATACCCCATCTGGCCACCGCGCTCGGCACATCCATCCAGAGGCCTCCGCTCGGGCATTCCTCAGTGGAGCAAATACCAAAAGCAGCGGGGAGTGTTACCTTCACGGGGAGAGGGTCCCTGCGGTCACTGGCTATTTGCGATGCCATTACAAATACTTATTCCGGGAATGGGAGCAAAAAGCTGGTGCATCTCAGTGCTTTGCACAGCTCCTGTGCGCCAGCACATCCTTGGCCGCTCCATGCCCCTGAGCTCCGGTGTTTGGAGCAATGTGGGGGGGAACGAAGCAGAAAAGAAAAAAGAAAAAACCCTTGTCAACATGATCTCAGGAAGTAGAGTTCGACATGGCCAGCATGGAGAAAACCCTTGCTGACAAATGAAAGGTAGTCGGGCTTCAACTGAGTGAGCATCAGGGGCCAAGGATGAAGGGAGGACCCTTCATGCACTGCCAACCGTGACAAAGGGAGGGAGGAGAAACCAATGCACTGTAACGTCATGAGACACAGCCCTCCCTGAGGCTGCGGGGACCCTGTTGGCTATGGGGGGGTCCACCACATCACAGAATCACAGAATGGTTTGGGTTGGAAGGGACCATAAGGCCCATCCAGTTCCAACCCCCCTGCCCTGGGCAGGGACACCTCCCACCAGCCCAGGTTGCTCCAAGCCCCGTCCAACCTGGCCTTCAACCCCTCCAGGGATGGGGCAGCCACAGCTTCTCTGGGCAACCTGGGCCAGGGGCTCACCACCCTCACAGCAAACAATTTCTTCCCAATATCCAATCTAAATCTACCCTCTTTCAGTTTGAAGCTGTTACCCCATGTTCTACCATTACACTCCCTGATAAGGAGTCCCCATCCTTCCTGTAGGCCCGCTTTAGGTACTGGAAGGCTGCTATAAGGAATCCATAAAAGAGAGAGAGTCCACCGCAACTGCCACCTGGGCTATGCCACCCAGGGATTGCCATCGTCAGCCGTCTGAGCCTGGACAGCTAGGGGCAGGAACCCACCACCCACCCAGACCGACATCTCCATGGGCATCACATAACCGCATGGCAAACACAAGTCCGCACACAGGCACCGCCCTGCCACACATGCACTGCACACATGCCTGGCATTCCTGGCATTCCCATCTTCCACCAAAGTTTTAAAAGAAAAGGATGGGAAGAAGTGCTACCATGGGATGGACAATGCCCTTACTAATTTGCTTTAACTTTTGGTCAGGCCTGAAGTGGTCAGGAAGTTGGACTAGATGATTGTTGTAGATCCCTTCCAACTGAACTATTCCACTCTATACCATTCTATTCCACACCATTCTACACCATTCCATTCCATTCCACTCCATTCTACATCATTGTATTCCATTCCACACTACATCATTCCGCTCCATTTCATTCTATCAGAGTCATAGAATGTGTTGGGTTGGAAGGGACCTCTAAAGGCCATCTAGTCCAACCCCCCTGCAGTCAGCAGGGACATCTTCAACTAGATCAGGTTGCTCAGAGCCTCATCCAGCCTGGCCTTGGATGTCTCCAGGGATGGGGCCTCCACCCCCTCTCTGGGCAACCTGGGCCAGTGTCTCACCACCCTCACTGTAAAGAACTTCTTCCTCATGTCTCATCTAAACCTGCCCTGCTCTAGTTTAAACCATTGCCCCTCGTCCGGTCGCTACACGCCCTTGCAAACGGCCCCCCCCCAGCTTTCTTGTAGGCCCCCTTCAGGGACTGGAAGGGGCTCTAAGGTCTCCCCGGAGCCTTCTCTTTTCCAGGCTCAACACCCCCAGCTCTCTCAGCCTGTCCTCACAGCAGAGGGGCTCCAGCCCTCGGATCATCTTCGTGGCCTCCTCTGGCCCCGCTCCAACAGGTCCATGTCCCTCTCGTGCTGAGGGCTCCAGAGCTGGACGCAGCACTCCAGGTGGGGTCTCACCAGAGCAGAGTAGAGGGGCAGAATCACCTCTCTGGATCTGCTGGCCACGCTTCCTTTGACGCAGCCCAGGATGCAATCGGCCTTCTGGGCTGCCAGCGCACATTATTGGCTCCTGTCCAGCTTTTCATCCACCAGTACCCCCAAGTCCTTCTCCGCAGGGCTGCTCTCCATCACGTCATCCCCCAGCCTGTACTGATAACGAGGATTGTTCCAACCCAAGTGTAGGACCTTGCACTTGGCCTTGTTGAACTTCATAAGGTTTGCTCAAGCCCACCTATATACCCCAGCTCTGCCCTGCAAGACCCGCCTGGGCTGCACATACCAAACAGGGGCTCAGCCGGCGGCTCCGGCACTGCCGCACTACCCGCAGGCTGCTCCCCTCCCCAGCACGATGCAGCCACATCGTCAGCGCCTCGGCACCGGCTCCTCCCAACGTCGGCCGAACACGACTCAGATTTAGAGGCGATAGGGCTGTCCTCTCCTTGAGTAGAGCTTGCCAAACCGCCTTCTCTCCCATCCCCGGTTTCCAGGAGATAAATCCATCGGGGCTACTGAGCCCACATCTCCGTCACCGCGGTGAGAGTTTCTCCAGCTTGGCAGAGGTGGTGAGATCCACCCCGAGGTTTAGCACGACGCTATGATCTCAATCTCACCCCGTCCCACAGCGAGGGCCTTCGGCAGCGTAACAACCCCACGAACAAGCTGAAGCAGAGGAAGCTCGAGGCTCTTCAGCTTCTGCAAAATCAGCTTCCATCTCCGGCAGCAATTTAAGGACGCAGCTGAAGGTCACCGTACCTTTGTAAAGCACACTACATGTTCCCATCGTACACCTCCCTCCTGTCCACCCCCAGACGCTATTTTGAAAGCGATGTGTTTTCCTTATGGCTCCCCTACTCGCTTGCACATCTCCCACAAAACAATTCATACCAATAGCCTTTCTTTCTTTCTCCCATCCCTTTTGCTGGCACAAATTGCGGGGGGAAAATATGTTGTTTGGCTTAAAAAATTGCAACAACAGAAAAAAAGTCATCAACTGAACAATATGAGTGATGTTTGGGTAAAAATACATTGCAACAGAGATGAGAAGTGACAGCGCTCGTTCCGGTGCTTGCGGGACTCCTGGAGCAGCCAGGAGAGCAGTACCTTTCCCAGACACAAAGCTGGGTATGGGGGGGCTGTTCTGGGGAGATACCAAAACAGGTATCTCACCAGCTTCAGCGGCCAGCAGGGATCCTCCAAAACACAGTCCCAGGCCTGGATCAGCGCAAACACGCACCACCTGTACTTGCAAGACCTACTAGTTGCGTACCTCTACTGGCTACGCTTGGATGGTGCCTCTACCATCCCAGGACATTCCCAAGCGTCCAGCTCAAGGGACAAGGAACTGCAAAACCCCTTTGACTGTGCAACCAGCAGAGGCTGGGAAGCCAGGATGGAGCCAGTGGCGATGGAAGTGCTCCATAGCCCTTGGAAATCAGCCCTCAACCTCGCTGAGATATTTTAGGGTCTCCAGACATGGCCTTGGAGGATCCCAGTGGAGCAGCTGTAGAACTGCCATCAGCCTAAGCCAATGCTCCTGCTCCCCACCGAAACTCCATATCCACCCAGGACCCGGCAGCCCCATGCGATGCTGCGCTGGACGCCGGTGGGGCAGGGCAAGACCAGCAGCTCTTCTCCAAACCAACCTCAACGCCTCGTGGTGTTGCCAGGTGGTTGGGAGAGCTGGACGGCCCCAGGGCTCAGTTTTTCTAGCTCATCAAAACAGAACGGTGAGGCTTAAAGTCTGCAAAGGCGCCAGCTTCCCCGGGTCTCCCTGGCTTTGGTGTTGGGCTTAAAGTTTCAGTGCTTGGAGCCATGACCATCCCTGTCCTCCTCACAAAGCCTCTACGCTCCTACAGTTGCACGGGGAAGACTGGAAAGGCAACAGCAGCTTCTGTTAGAGCTTCCCACACTAAGTATTGAGTAAAACATATTTTTAAAAAATATAGTGTTTTTAAGCATCTAATTTTCCCATCCCTCTCTTTGATTTCTGAGTGTCAGAGGGCAAGTTGTTATCGATTCCTCAATGTTACCAGTGGTTTAAAATGCTCCCAGAGTTTTGGAGAGGGGAGTAACTCACAGAGCAGCTCAAGAGCTGCTTGACTGACTGCGCCGCTTCGTCGGAATCAAAGTGTTTTGCAAGAACACGTCAAACTCAATTAAGGAACAAACGGAAAAGTTTGGCTACAATTAGAAGTCAAGGTTAGTGGGGGTTTTACCTCCCAACCTGTGCACGCATTCGTAACGGCACCCGTGGCCCACGTGTAGGACGCAGCCCCCTCGTCTGAGATACCAGCTCTTCCCCATGCCCATCGCCTGCCCTCTCACCGACTGCTTCCAGTGGTTTTCCAGATAATCCGCTTTTTCTAGGCACAGGGGAAGGTGCACTCCTGGGAACAACTGACGCTGGCTCAAGAGGTCTAATGCATCATCACGTCCATAACACACCATGTCAACATCGGGTATGTGTAACACGATTTAACAACGTTATATCATTGTTCCCTCCAAACAGAACGCCTGAGTTTCAATAACCACATTTTGTTCTTTCTGGACCGGTGTTTTGGAAATTTCTATTCTACAAAGTATTTAAAGAAATCAGCTTTCCGATTCTACTTGGGATGAGTGTAAATTTCACAACACTGGAAGTTCTCCACATGGTGGAAACTCTAAATAATGGGTGTTTTCTCACCAGCTCTAAATAATGGGTGTTTGTTGCTTTTCGAAGCATGAAATAAGCAACAGTGTTTGTTCTGAAACTGGGATGTGGACTGATTTCCAACAGTGCCACCCTGAAGGTACTAAGCTCCAGAAAGCAAAGAGCTTTACTAGCATAAAATTAGGTAATTACACCGATGCCTAACCGATGACGGTGGGAGAGATTTGTACAACCGCTTCACGCATGTTAGGATGAAAACACAACTGGAGAGTGATGTCCTGCCACAGAGCACAGTGGATATGAGAAGACATGAGGAACACCTCGCCGTCTCTTTCTCCAGCCACCAAACACCTCTACCACCCCTCCAGCAAGAGTCTCTGCCCCCATCGGTCCCCCGCTCTCCATTAGTCCACATCATATGAGTCTATCATTCGTCTATATAGAATCATAGAATTGTTAGGGTTGGAAGGGACCTTAAAGATCATCTAGTTCCAACCCCCCTGCCCTGGGCAGGGACACCTCTCACTAGATCAGGTTGCTCAGAGCCCCAGCCAGCCTGGCCTTAAAAACTTCCAGGGATGGGGCTTCCACCTCCTCTCTGGGCAACCCGTTCCAGTGTCTCACCACCCTCATGGTGAAGAGCTTCTTCCTAACGTCCAGTCTGAATCGACCCATCTCTAGTTTTAATCCATTCCTTGTAGTCCTGCCATTACCCGACATCCTAAAAAGTCCCTCCCCAGCTTTCTTGTAGTCCCCCTTAAGATACTATGCCACGTGCAAGCACAACGTGTCCAAGAAACACTGGGAAGCTGCTGGCTGCATGATGCAATCAACTCAGCATATATATATGGAGATATATATATTAAAAAAAATATATATATATAAAAACATCATAACAAAGCACAAATAACCACACATACCCATACATCAGGGGACCGAGCACCGCCTGCAATGCATACATCTCTGAGCCATCCTTAGGCGAACCCAGCAGGGGAAATGCTAGAGGTGGCACGGTGCACTGTGCCGGAGCTGGCCCCCAGCCCAGCCCAGCCTGCCGCCGCCGCGCCAGGGAGGATCCACCGCTCGCCAAGAGGCTCTTTTACACAGAGAGGTTTTCAGACACAGACACACAGCGATATGGGAACCCGGGAGCATTTTGAAAACAGGCTCGTATTCCACCTCGACTTTTCCTTTCTTTTCTCTCCCGGTCCTTTTTGTTGGGTTTTAAAATAGAAAACGTATACATTTTTTAACATAGCTATTAATACTCAGGTATTAATACATTAACAGATTATTATATACCTTAATAAATCTCTCACTATAAAAATAGATTTCTATAAGTAAAAATCTTATTTTAATTGCAAATTGGAGGGGGAGGGTAGCAGAAGACAAGATAAAGTTTTATTTGAGATGTCTCCTTTGAAGGAAACTGAACAAATGTACTTTCCTCCTTCATATATTCATGAGATGACTGCTTCCCTACCCTGTTCTCCACCACCCTCCGCTCCGGGCTCAGAGCCAGCACAGTCCTTATCTGTTATGAGGCAGGGAAAAAAGCCACTGATAGGATCAGGAGTTTTCAGTAGTTTAACAAATCTGAAAAAAAAGAAAGTCTCCATTGGATTTTAATAAAGCTCGGGGTGCGTGATGGGGAAGGGGGGATGCCGGGAGAGGCTGGCGTGCAGCACGGGAAGGGGATGGAGACCCAACGTCGGCTCAGCATCCCGCAATGGGGATGGAGACACGGGGAGCACCAGGACACCCCACAACCTCTCTGAGCACGCACCCACTCTTTCCTTTTCCTCTTTATTCCAAACCTTTGCCTTTTCCCCCCCATCTACAAAGAGCCGGAGATCATACCTGGAGCTCCTGTCCTTGCTGCAGCCAGGTGAGCTGCTACTCAAACTGGCAGGACCCAAGGGAACGCCCATTCCTCTGGGATGGGGCATCGGAGCCCACGGCAGCACCTTCCCAGCACCGGCTGCCCTGACCCTTCCTCATCCTCTCCCCAGTCACGGCGCTCAATCGCTTCCCAGCTAATTGCCTCCACTCATGTGTGCAAACTAACCGTTTACTGGAAAATGCCACGGAATGTTAATTTCATTCGGAATTGGGTAATTGCAAAGCACTTCCATTTTTTTATTATAGGAAATGAATAAGCATTGTATTAATAGCATCGTTTCCAACTCCAACCACAGTCGCAGCCCCATCGACGGAGGCTGTGAGTTGTTCGTCACTCCACACTTTCCCTGCCTTTCTGTCTTCCTCCTTTCCCTTCTCCCTGCCATGCTCCCAATTTCCCGTGCTGGTAATTAAGATAATGCAATATAAGTACAAACACGTCGTGAAAGATCAAACACTGAAGAGCCACAGTCCAACAGCCCCCGCCTCTGCCTCGCACCTCTGCATTGCGAGCGTCTTTCAAAAGCAGACAGGTCTCTGCGCTCCTTGGGCTGCTACCAGTTGGGTTTGACCTTCCCAGGAGCTGCTCCCGACTAGGAAACCCTCAGCTCTTCCATGGGGCAAAGACTTTTCTAGAACACTGACATTTATCTCTTTACCCCATTTCTCCTTCTTCAAGGAAAAGCTTTTGGCCACGGGACGCAGCCCTGTGCGTGAAGCCTGCCCCACCTCCCCCTGCCCCAGCACCGAGAAGGTTCAGGCCACCAGAGACTCTGCTTCCCACCTTCTCCACTCTAATAAAACCCTAAACTTACCTTGTTTTATGAGACATCATAACATTTTCGCTCACGCAGCGAGCAGAGAGGAGCAGGGAAGATGGGCAGACCCTCAGTAGCAGCTAATGCTCCTCAAGTTATAAAATAATTGAAAAGTTAAATAAGAACACTCTGGAGGAAGCTTCGGATTTGCTGCTAATGGGCACATGGAGAAGTCTGGACTAATGTCGCGTGGAGGAGAGCTGCCGGCTCAAGAGCACCATGCTGACCTCCAGCTCCCTCTCTCCACTGCAAATCTCCTACAACTCCACAAAACCAGGGGAAAACCACGCTGGGAGCCAGCTGGGGGAGACCCAGCGAGGGCAGGAGAAAGCCCCATCCCCACCTGGCTGAGGAACCTCCACTGGAGGACGAACCTGGAGGCAGCGGCTCTTCGGCGTCTGTAAGGCAGGAGGCAGGTGAGTGTGCACAAGTCCCAGCACCCCCAGGGATGGGCAGGGAACAGCAACGGCTGGCAAATGTGGGTGGGAAAGGTGGCATGGTGGACCCCCTCCAGCCTCAACCATCACTCAACTCCCTGCTCGGCAGCAAGGTGCGGAATGAATTTACTAGTTGGAAATTAAATTTTCTTTGCCCAACAGGCAAAGGGATACCAGTACAGGGAAAGGGTAACTCCATGCCATGTGCCGGGGAGAACAAAGGAGCAACATTAACCTGGAGGAGAAGGGGAAGACACCAAAACCCCGTATTGCAATGGGGCCAAGAAGCTTCAGCCGTGCACGCATGGCACAAACACCACCCAAGGATCCCCCCTGCAGTGGCAGGGACCAACCACCGGATCCAGGCAGGAAAGAAGCTGCTGAGAGCTGTTTTGTTGGTTCAGGAGAAGACCTGGAACTGGGTGTAACACCTGGAGAGCCCAGGCTATCAAAAGCGAACCACTTCCAAGCCACACAGCCGAGGCAGTGAGGCCGAGCATGGCCAGACCCCGCAGGACCCGGTGGCTGAGTCGCAGCAAACGCTGTAACTCAGCGGGGCCGTCAGGAAGGATTGATTTGAAGCACCTTGTTAATAAGTTTCCTCTCCCGCAGGTCCTTCGGGTAGGTCACTGCCTAATGATGAATGGGGCTGGAAGGTGCCTGCAGACCTAATATCAGCGCAGGTGCCCGGCCTCGATCCATCTTCCTTAGGAGCCAGCTGACAAAACTAACTGTCTCAGTGCCGTAGCCAGGTAAAACACGACCGGTAGGAGGAGGACATGCAAACAGAGCGGAGAGCTAGTGCTATTGCTGCCCTCCCTGCTCCCCTCCCCATAAAACCCTCGACCCCAGGACGGACCGATGGGGAGAACATCTCACACATGACCGGCAGAACCACGATGCTGCTAGAAGTCAAGGTGAAGAAGCGCTGAGCATCACAGACCAAGAGGAACCCACTGCTCTCATGCAGGCACCTGGAGCAGCCTCAGATCTGAGCCACGCATCCCAGGGGCTGCCCAAGCCCTCACCAGCATCTATTTATTTCCAGCAGAAAAGGCAACACCGCGGGATTGTTCTTCTTCCCAGCCCCCATGGTTGCTCCACACCAGCACCATGAAAGGACTGAAGCTCCCCCAGGTCCTCTGCACTGCACACAAGGCAGCTGCAATACGCAACCCAGCACAGAAACCCAGGAGAGGTGAGGACACTCAAGATCCCTCAGGGTCTCCTAAGGGGAATAAGCAGCCACCATATTATTTTTTTAGATTCTGCATCAGGCAAAAAGAAAAAATTAAAAAAAAAGCATTAGAGAAAAATCATCTCAAAGCTAAAGCTAATCCTGGTCAACAACTGGCCTACAACCCAGCTACGCCTTAAATAATGTAGTGCTTTATCAAACATTCATAGTGATGCACAAAGTGATGAACAATGCGTGCCTGACATTTATATAAATATAGTTCCTGATGGCTTGTTTTCCTTGGACAGCCAAAACTTCACAGCTTATCTTCCGTGAGCTTGTGATTTCGCCTGGACGAAAAGCACTTTGGACACCTGGGGAATCAGGGCTACTGCACACAAAACCGGCACGGCGTCTCCACCAGGCGTCAGCAGCCTCACAAAACCCAGCAAAAGCCCACCTTAAAAGAACCGTTGTTGACCCGAGGAGCCGCAAGTCACCCAACTGTAGCTGGGAGAGGGGATGACCAAGGGCATTTCTTCTCACATGGGATGTCGTGCCGCGTCGGGGCGAGACCAACCCGAGCCTTGCAAAATGGCGATAAACCAGGGGGACTTCCCGAAACTGCCATCCCTATGGGATGCTGAGCAAAATGCGGGCATATTTAAACACCCCTTTTCTCTTCCATTCCCTACGGCACCATCAGAAGCAGCTTTTCCATCTGCTTCTTCCTTCCTCTGTCTTATGAAATTATGAACAGAATATGGCAAAAGGAGGGGCGAAAACCAAGAAAAACGCATCAGGAAATCTAACCTACGAGCCTCTTCTCAACAGCAACGTTTACTGCAGGGTAGAAAGGGCCCTTACTGGCCTCAGAGATGCTCAAGCCTTAATTAGTCATTAAGCACAGTACCCGCCTTGGCCAGGGGGATGCAGGACCAGAAGGGGCCACCAGCCCTGGGGAGCTTCCCCATCCCTTCTGACCTGCTACTGAAGGCATGGAGGCACGTTGGATGTGGGTCTCGCTGGGGAGACCTCCTGGGCACGCTCCCATGCATCCGTGATGCTGCCTTAGGCCACTTTCTGGGGGGTGTAAGGAAGGGGCACCATGTCCCAAAGGGCCACCAGGCCAAGAGACCATCCTTCCCTCTCGCCACGTTGATGGGGACAACCCGAATTTTGGATGAAGGCAACCAGTTCGGTGTGACAGGATGATCCAAAAAAACCTAAAACTCCAGCCTGGCAGCTCTCCGTTCAGATCTCAAAAGGCAATTAATATATTAATTATGACTGTGTTTATCTCCCTGGAAAGCAAAGCTTTTCCCTGGCAGGTATGGACATTTTCAAATCAACACTGAAGTCAGAGCTGGCATCACCACAAAACCGAAGGATTCAACGGCATGTTCATTGTAACCTCTGCAGCTGGGACCCCTAGTCATTGCATTAATGCACTCAAATCAGCTGGAATTAAGCACGCGGGACATAAAAACAAGTTTAATTTCTCTAACAACTAGAGACACTAGCTAAGCACACGCTTAAATGCTTTCCCAAACTGGGACCCAATTCCTCCCCTATTGGGCCTCATTGTTTTTTAGTTCTTTAAAGCTGAAATTTGCAGCCAGGTTTTTCAGCCAGGAATAGCCGACTGAGGAAAAAAAACAGAGCAAAAAAAAAAAACAACCCAACACTTTCCACTGGCAGGCAACATGAATATACATTTTCAAAGGTCTCTGTAAATTACGCAAGGAGTTGGCGGGGATTAGAGCTGGGAAAGCTGATCACGTACAAAGAGGGTCATGATCCCATCAGGTCACTGGAAAGAAGACAGAGCCCCAAGACACATCAGATGCCGGCCTGACGTACTGTCCCATTTTACCCTTCAGGCCCAGCAAACGTTAAGTCATCATTTTATTTATTAAAGGCTCAGAAAGCCTCTGGTTAATGCTGGGATTCACGGTGTCACTGTGTCTGCCTACCAGAGCAAACGGCAGCAGCTCCCAGCCCCGGGGCCAGCACAGCCCAGCACGGCCAGGATCACCCCACGGCAGCAGCCACGAGCCCGGACGGGTGAGGTGTCCCCTCGAGGACGCTGGGTGTCAGCTCAGGGATGGCAACATCAGGCCGGTCATCCTGCTCCCGTTGCCCATGGGCCCTCCCTTCTCCATCACGGAGGAGAACACCATCACGCTGCCCATTACGAGGGCATCACCTCACACCCTGTCTTTAAATCCCACCACCAAGATACCGCAGAGCTCTTATCTCCGTAAAGAATAGCAGCTCTAGGGCACAGCTTAACTACCTGCCCTCTTCTTCCACATCTCGGCCCTCAGACATCCCTTTCCCCAGCCCTGACACAGCGACCTCGGGCCAGAGAGCTGCCTTACCTCTGCCCTGCAGGAGTCTTCGCTGGGAGGCGAAGATGATGGCTGAGATGTGGCCACCAGAACAGCTACTCCAGTGCTGGTGGGTGGCATAAGAAGCTCCCTTGCCTCATCACCAGGACCCTTCCCTTCTATCTCAAACCTAGGCCATTTGTCTCCCCTTCCAAAACCCATAGAATCCTAGAATCATAGAATGTGTTGGGTTAGAAGGGACCTCTAAAGGCCATCTAGTCCAACCCCCCTGCAGTCAGCAGGGACATCTTCAACTAGATCAGGTCGCTCAGAGCCTCATCAAGCCTGGCCTTGAATGTCTCCAGGGATGGGGCCTCCACCACCCCTCTGTGCAACCTGGGCCAGTGTCTCATCACCCTCATTATAAAGAACTTCTTCTCCTGGACCGTAGCACGCAGAGCAGTTTGGCAGGAGGCTGTTGGGGCCACAACCCCTTACATTAGCAGTTCTCAGCGTCTCCTTCTGTTGTCCTGTCTGCTCTCCCGCTCGGCTCCACTCTCCAACTCAGTCAAGGACCAGACCATTAAGTAACACAACCAGGGTTACCAAAGCAGCCGGTGGCAGAGTGGAGCTGGATCTACATCTCCAGGTTTGCTCTAGGTGCCAGAGCATCTTTCAGGCATGCTCAAAAGCCTCTCGCTATCACTACAGAGAACAGCATCCATGGATTAAGGAAGAGAAACTTCAGAGCTTTACCTAACACAGCAGGTGAGGAGAAAGTCCAGGAGATACGAATTCAAGATGACTGCACAACTACACCTTTGATATTCCTATGGCATTAATCATTGGTACCATCAGTAATAAGTCCTGTCTCCTGTCTAGACTTGGAGGCCATACCCAGACTGCAGAGTCTGTGAAGCCAGCACAAAGGCCCGCTTGAAAAATTCTGTTTTTGAACATGAAAGAAATTGAGAAAATAAAGATGGGTCCTTTGTTGCAGGACTGGAATTGCAGATACTCCATTTTCAAGTCTGACATCTATTTTCTCCTCAGTTTTCACCCGGCAGAAGTTCTGCTTCTCACTGATCCTCAGAGATTTGGTTTGGCAAATTCTTCTCGTTGAGGAACGCGGGGGTAACCCCACATTCAGGCTTGCTGGATTTTTATCTGCCTTCGTTTGCTAACTCCCTCTCCGGGCGTCCAACGTGTCCCACCTGGGAACGCAGCGGTGCTGCCTACGATAGACCGGGGCCACTCGATGGACAGAAGCAAAGGGCTCCTGCTGCAGCAGGATGAAACCATGTCGGTAAAGATGCGAGACAGGTATATTAAAAAGACAAAAGCAAGCTAGGAATTCCCAAAGGGCTGCAGCTTGAGGCCGTCTGCTCGGGAAAGGCAGGAAAGCAGAAATCATCAGGAGCATGGACTGGAAACTACCCAGGGACCTGAGGCACGGCTCCCGGAGGCAGCGAAGACACTGACATCACCCGCATGAATTTATCCAAAACCCGTTAATAGCGGAACACTGTGTACACGTCAGGACTGGGTTTGGACACAGGGGTCTCCCCACTGAAGGCCAAGACCCCAGGAACCTCACCCCACACCCGCAGACCCCCCTCGGCACCACACACCCATGGGGCACAAAGCCCTAGAGACCTTCTGATTGCCAGAGAGAACCCAAAACCGTGAGGATCCTTTTGGCTAGTTCGGACTGCCCAGCAATTGCCTCCTTCCTCGCTCCGTTTCATTTTATTATATTAATAAAAAAAAAAAGACTACATTTTCTTCTTAAACTGCCTCAGATTTTTCTTCGGTCTAAATTCATCTGGGCTCTGTGCAATGTCACCAGGTCAGTTTGTGCTCCTGCTGCAATTCTAATTTTGTCAGCTTTCCATTTTCTAGGGAGTTGGGAGATTTTTCTTCCTTCCTTTCTTTTTTTTTTCCCTCCCCCCAAGTCAAAAATGATTTTGCATAACAGTAATAATGCTAATGGCCCTGCACAGCGCATCCAGATTTCAGCTGCAGCTAGGGAGAAATAAACATCTCATCTTTGCCCTGCTGTTTATCTACCCACAGCAGAGCCTGGTATCAGGTCAGAACCTGTAATTTCATTAACTTTATCACTCAGACGCGCTTGTTGCTAGATGTCATTATTCAGCACATTGCTCCCGTGTTTTGTTTGCGCTGGGCTTCACTTCAGATGCTCCGGTGCCACGCGGGAGCATCCTTCCCATCCGCATCGCAGCAGAACGCTGCCTCGGAGTTGGGAGGAGAGTTTGGCTCGTTCATCCGTGCTCTGCGCGCCCACGATTTGCACAACGTTTGTGCTGCTCGACCTCCTGGCCAGGGACTATCCCATTTTGCAGCGCTGCAGAATCATCCGCTGCACCCCTGATACATCCAGAAGCTCCACCTGGGGAAGAAAAAAACCCCACGCTCTTCCTCGTGGAAAGGGGGAGCGAGCCCAGCGGTGTGGGATGCACCCATCCCGAACGATGGGAAGCGCCCGCCGCCGGCACGACCCGGCACCTGCAAATCCATCACTGCCCGGCACGCGAGGGAAGCGAGCGGCGCAGGCAGGAGGAGGGTGAGCCGAAACGCTCCATCTTCATCCGATTTGCCATCCCTGGTAATTAATGCTGGGAAGTGACACTTGAAAGAGCCTCTAGTGACAGGCCCTGCGATGATACCGTTTGGAGCCCGCTGACAAGTCCCAGCTGATAGCTTATCACAACGCTGCGCTGCAAGAACGGCAAGGAGAGCTTCTCCCTCCGGTGCTGATGGACTCCCCGGGATGCGGCACTGCTCCTTGCCCGGCGCTGGTGATCCCACCAAAGCCTGGTGGCTCCGGCCAGGCAGCCGGGCACCGGGGGAACAGCTGGCCCCAGCTCAGCTGGGTTTGTCTTGACGCATCCATCTTCAATCCACCTGTAAATCCGTGCCTGAGCAGAACTGATTTCCAGCCCCTGGGGATCTCTCCAGGTACGCCAGTGTCTGCTTGTGCCAACTGCGGAGCTTCTCCCCCCACCTGCCACATCCCCTGGGGAATCCCGGCTGCATCTGCTGCCCGCCGGCAGGCCGACGTGTCTGTGTGCGCGGCACGGCCAGCACCCCAAAAATCACCGCCTTTGCCAGGCGGTGCGCAAAGCTCACAGCACATATATTTATATTGCTGGTGTAAAAATCCTAAATCCTGAACTACAGCCATTCGGCAACCCAAGCTCTGGCTAGCTCCAGCAGAGAGGAGCAACCAGCGCATACCATAGCTTGACTCCTTCAGCAAAGCCTCATCGAGAGCATCCATCCGGGAGTAAACACACAATAAACTGGCACGGTTTGGAAGGATGAGACCAGGCAAGGCACAAACCTGTCTCGATCCAAGGATCCAAGGTGCAAAGCCCGACGGCATCACAAGCTGAATTGGTGGTGGGAGCATTTGTGATCAGATCTCACAGCCTGGGGTAGCCCTGGCCCTGCAGGCAGCTTGCAGCCCCAGCATGGGGGGATTTTTCAGTCAGTAGAAGTTCCTTATTGCCAATTCCTGAAGCCCTCCGATAGTTTAATATTCTGCCCTAGATCTTGTTTACTATTATGTTTTGAAGAGGACTGAAATGCAGTTACTGCTGTCTTCCCCACTCACACGACTCTAAATAATTTATAGAAAAGCAAAACAAAGAAGAGAATATGAAAGAATAAAAAAGGCAGCTCAGTTACGATATATGAAGGTTTTCATTTGTTCATTCTCACCGAAGCAGAGGGTTGGGGAAACATCTCTTAACACCGGGGGCCGGTAACAGCCAGCCGTACACAAAGGGGGATGCTCAGATCGGCACTCGAGGACGGGAGATGGGCCCTTGGGCACCTCTGCGTTTGTTTGAGCAATGATAACCATCGCTGTTGTAATAACTTTGCTTAGAAGAGAAAAGAGTAAAAAGCACTCTAAGGGTGGAAGAAACACAACCTCCAGCCACCACTTATAGCCATCGCAGGCGCAGGGACCTGCTTTCCGGATGCGATGCATCACCAGGGCTTTTCACCGGCTCCGATGCTCAGAGCTGCACAGTCTCCTCCACGGAGCCGAAGAGAGTCCTTCTCCCCATCCCTGCCACCACGGGTGCTGTCACAGGGACCCCTCAGTCTTTATGGGAATCCCACATGCTGATGGGAAGAAGGGAGGGATGCTCCAGCATCACCCCAAGAGCCCCTTCCCTGCACAGAGGGAGACAGCGCATCCCTTCCTCGCTCCTGCTGGAGCCACTCAGCAATTAGCACTAATGTACTTTGCTTTTGTTTATTCAAACGCATTTTACCATGCCTTGCAGGTGAGCAATATTAAGTGGCTTCTAATAACATTTCAATAAGCAGAGGTGGGTGTTGCAGCTTCTAAGAGACAGACTTTAAAAACCGAGGCAATCAAGCGTGCGTTAGCCCAGACACTCTGGGGAAAGCGCCGCTAGCCTCCGCGCAGGAGGAACATCCCCCGAGTCACGCAGTGGTACCTGTGCGGCACCCCCCGGGTCCCTCCGTCCCCACGCACAGCCTGGGGACAGCACACAGACCCTGCCTGACCCCCTCGGCGGTGGTTCTCCAAGTGCAGAGAGCAGAACAACACGGTCCAGCAGCATGGGTTTTATCCGCAGTAAAGAGAACAACTAAATAAAGAGCAGCCAGTCCAGCCCACTTTATACAGGCTCTCGCACTGGCCTCCCCGTAGAGCTCAAGTGCCTCCCAGCAGTGCATTAAGGGACACCAGCAGCTCCTGTCACCCGTGGTTTGGTCTCTGCTCCCAGGAGGAACCATACGGGCCGACAGCAGGTAAGGCGCCTCCCCTGCTATCAAGCCCTGGCCGTATAGGCTCCCCCCTGCTCCCCCATACAGGCAGCAATGGGTGCTGTCACGTACACTGTGACCCCAGGGGACCTTGTCTGTCCGTCCTATTGCATCCAACCTTCGGCTACATGCTGTGCCCATGTGTTCAAGGGCAGGTTGGACGGAGCTTTGAGCAACCTGGTCTAGTGGAAGGTGTCCCTGCTCACGGCAGGGAACTACATGATCTTTAAGGTCCCTCCCAACCCAAACGATTCTATGATTTTGTGATTCTATGTTGGACCGCTTTTCCCAGAGGGACCCCACTGCTACTTTCTTCCCGAGCTGGGCAGAGCTTTGGGGAGGGGGAACCTCAAAGGGACCAAAGCTCCTCCAAATCCCAAGCCCAGCACCTTCAGGGAAGGCACGAAGCACCCGCAGCACCTCGCCTGATCGGGGACAGGCAGTCCTGCCCAGCTCTCGCTGCCCAGCTCCCCGCGGCTACTGGCAGGGGATTTCTACCTTACAACAGCGGCGCTACCCAATATTATACAGTACAAGCAGTCAGCACCACAAGGGACAGGCAGCAGCCACAACCTACACTTATGGAATCGTATAGGCTTCTTTCTAACCTGGCCTACAGATGGCCAGCAGGTCAAGGGAGGTGATTCTCCCCCTCTACTCCATTCTCGTGAGACCCCACCTGGAGTACTGCGTCCAATTCTTGAGCCCCTACTACAAGAAAGGTATGGACGTGCTGGAACGTGTCCAGAGAAGGGCCACGAGGATCATCGGAGGGCTGGAGCACCTCTCCTATGAGGACAGACTGAGAGAGTTGGGGTTGTTCAGTCTGGAGAGAAGAAGGCTCCGAGGAGACCTTATAGTGGCCTACCAGTATCTTAAGGGGGGCTACAAGAAAGCTGGGGAGGGACTTTTTAGGATGTCGGGTAATGGCAGGACTAGAGGGAATGAATTAAAACCAGAGATGGGTCGATTCAGACTGGACGTTAGGAAGAAGTTCTTCACCATGAGGGTGGTGAGACACTGGAACAGGTTGCCCAGAGAGGTGGTGGAAGCCCCATCCCTGGAAGTTTTTAAGGCCAGGCTGGCTGGGGCTCTGAGCAACCTGATCTAGCGGGAGGTGTCCCTGCCCAGGGCAGGGAGGTTAGAACTAGATGATCTTTAAGGTCCCCTCCAACCCTAATGATTCTTTGACTCTATATAACGCTGTACCTGCCACGTCAAACACCACAAGTGGGGAATGGCTCACAGCTGGGGTCTGTCCACATGGATTCAGCTCCGAGCTTCTTCCCGCAATGAGAATTTTTCTGATCTGCCATTTCCAACTCCACACACAGGGCTCCTACGTGCTTGCCTTAAATCTACAGCCCTGATGACTTTGTTTGCGGGTAACTACAGGATCATTTGTCTGATTGCTCGGAGAATAAAGCACAGGGGATGTTTTGCCGCTCATGGAAAATGCAGCTTTATAGAGCAGCTCCCGAAGGAGCATCAAGGCTCAGCAGGCTGGCAGAGCCCCAGCGCACCGACACATTCGCTCGCTAGAACTGATGCCCCACTCGAGAGCAAGGCAATGAACACATTTCTGCCACCCAGAGAGCGAAGACTGGCCTGATTGATGCCCATGCGCCAGCACTCACCCACGGCCAGGAGTCGGCGTGAATCCCAGCACTCCCGTCCTGTTGAGCAGCCCGTCGCAGTGGGAGCACACGCTCACGACGACGCCTCGTGCTGCCCTGTGCAAGGCGCTGCACAAGCCCACAGCAAAGGAGTAACTCCCCTCCCTGGGGAAATTCCAGCTCTGCTCCCCCAGCCAGGCATCCCCTGTCCCACCGGGGGTTTCACAGAGGTCTCTGCCTTTGCTGGGACCAGACACACCACCAAACCTGAAAGCAGAGCCCTCAGCTTCCCATCTCATCACGCCCACCGGCTCATGCTGGAAACAGGAGACTGGTTTTGGAAGAGGATGCAACAAAGGAGACGGGTCAAAGCCCAGGACGCTGGTTCTCCATGGAGCTCCCAAGCACACAGCTCACACGCTCCTACTGCCCCTGAACCACCAGTGAAGGGCAGCCAGGGAGTGCTGCCAGATCAGAGGACCTGGTCCTCGGGGCTGGCAATGGCAGCTGAGGGCTCACAGCTACCGTGCCTCAGTTTCCCCAGCACCACACAAAGGTGATCTGTCTCTCAGGAAGGGCAGCTTCAGGACAAAGGCTGCAAACCATCTTGTAGATGTCAGCTGAGGACCAAAGCCTGGAGAGCCAAGTGCCAGCCACTGGGACTACGTACAGATGAGCCATCCTTTCAAGGTGACGTTGCACAGGACACCCCAGCAGGGGATGGGGTGAGGGAAAGAGCAGAGAGAAAAGCCACAAACCTTTCTTTTCGTAGTCAGGCTTCTCCTCCCCGCCCCGGCCCAGGCTCTCCAGCGTCCGCGTCACCTGGCTGCCAAACTCATCCTCCCTGGTGCTCGGCTCTGCCCGCCGCGGTGTCTCCTCCTCCTCCTCGTCCTCGTAGTCGTCCAGGATGGGGGTCTCACGGATGGGCACCCCAATGACCGAGTTGTGGGCTTGGAGACGTGAGTTGCGGAAGCTCTCGCGGGCCTGGGGGCCCAGCAGCACCGAGGGGATGTAGTGGATCTCGTGGGTGGCCTCCGTGCTGGCACTCTTCTGCGGGATGCGGCGGCGCTTGTGCCAGCGCCGCTGGGCGTACAGAGCCACCGTGAAGACCAAGAGGAGCAGGAGCAGCGCGATCAGCCCACCCTGCAGAGGAGAGCAAAGGACAGGGTCAGGAGATGCAGAGGGCACAGGGATGGGTGAGGAGATGCAGAGGGACGGACCAGGGGATGCAGAGGGCACAGCGATAGACCAGGGGATGCAGAGGGATGGACCAGGGGATGCAGATGGCACCGTGACGGACCAGGGGATGCTGCGACCAGCATCCACGGACTCTCTCCTCTTCCACCCCCAGAGCACACTTCTATCAATGCTCCCTGAACTGCACACGGGTGGGTTCATGGAACAGCCACCTCTGAGGTGGGACATCACAGCCAGCAGCAGCAGGGTGGCAGAGGTGGCCTTTGGCCGGGGACAGTGCAGTGACACCCCCGGCTCAGCTCTGCCCAAGTTATTTTGCCCACTTTCCCAGGGACATTGTTCCTACCACACACCCCGTGGGTCCCACCCAGGGGCTGAAGTGGGCAAGCACCCCCTCCCGTCCCGCACCAGGAGGTGGGAAAGGAGACAAATCGCATCCCACCGCTTAGGAGAAAAAACCTCATTAAAACAACCCAGGCACCGACAGGGGAGCAGTAAAGTCTCAGCAGAGTCACGCGACATTTCACACCAACGACGGTGCAACAAATGGCACCGCAGAACGGCCGCCCCCTGGGGCACGGTTACCCCAGCTCCACCATCGCGGGCTGCGATTTGACAACGGTTTCAAGGAGACTTCAGCTGCAGACCCGGGGGCACAGCACAACGCATTCCAGACCAAAGCCTCCTCTGCAAAGCCCTCTTCTTCCCTCCCCTCCCAGTTTTCTTCAGCGTAGCTCCCAACTACATTACCATCCAAAATAAAAAAAAAATAAAAAAAAAATAAAAAAAAATAAAAAAAAATAAAAAAAAATAAAAAAAAATAAAAAAAAAAAACAAAAAAAAACAACTTTACAGAAAATAATAAACTTCTTAAATATCTATGTGTGCATGGAATTGGTCTCTCTTCCCAAAGGAGCCAGGCTGGGAAGCACCAAAGGGAGCCAGCCCTGCCTCTGACCACTCAGGAGGATAAATTCGGCCGCGCCGCTGAGCCCCACGCAGGCAGAAGCCGCGTGTGTGTGTGCCAGCTCCCAGCCTCTTCATCTCCACGGCGTCGGAGCAGTTTTACCCCGTGGCAGGGGATGTAAATCAGGAGCGGTGAGAGCAACGGGGGCTCTGCAGCGCGACAGGGGACAGCCAGGGCAGAGCAGGCGTTTCTTTGGCACGGGGGATGCCACGGCCCAGGACTTTAGAGAGCGTGCGAAAGCAAAGCCGAGACACGCAAGTAGTTCATCTGCATTCGATACAAAGCACCATACCGTATCCGGAGCCAGAGCATGGCTCCGGCTCATAAACAGGATCAGCTGGAAAGAGGTGGCATGGAAAAAAATCACAGCTCATGGGATGAGTTCGCTGGGGGAGAGGCCTCGGGAGCTGGAGGAGAGATGCTTCCCTGGACCAGCCCGGCACCACAACCTGCCGCAGAGAGGAGCCCAGCCCAGCATCTCCCACCAGGAAACCCCTCCTCTCCCCCGCCTATTGGTACTAATAGGAGCAAGGCTCAGGGATTCAGGAGGACATTGCTCAGCTTGACTTCCCCAGTTTAGGTGATGTGCCATCAGGAAAGGCAGTTCAGCGGCCAGGAGATGCTGAGGGACCTCTGCGTGGGAGAACAGCAGGGCTCGCTGAGCTGACCAGGTCCATGCCCTGCAGTACCACAGCTCCCAAAGGACCATCAGGATGAGGACCCTTCATGGCCTTCCACGCTCAGAAGCAAGAAACAACACGGACACCTCAACCCAGAAGAGCAGAAACACATTTCCTTGGGTCCAGCTCAGCTCCTGACACACAGAGACCCCAGAGCATCACAGGAGCTCCCCATGTGAGCCACCCACACGCCCCAGCTCCAAAATGGTGCTGTTTCCTTGGAAATCCTGTTTTCTGGAGAGAAACCACAGCACATCAGACCCTCCAAAAGGGAGGTCCAGTGACAAGGACACAGCAGGGTCGTAAACTTCAACATGACAAACCACACTGCAAAAATCAGGTCCGGCTTGTGTGCCAGCATCCTTCCAGCAAAGCGAGGGCTCTCACTTTACAGAAGGGTTTCAGAACACCACTCATGGACACGACTGCTGGGAAAAGCCTTCTCCAAGGCCGCACCATCATGAAGCCACCAAGCTGTCCAGCTGGGATATCGCTCGTGCCTGGGTGCTCTCTGTATCTGCCAAGCGGCTGCAGGGCAGAGCGGGGCAGAGCTCTCCGCACCCACAGGCACATGGGCACTTGCCCTCCCTGGAAAAGCACAACTAGAGACAACTCAGACGCTCGGAAAAGGCCAGGGTGACCAAGAAAGCCCTGCGTGAGGAGCACTTTGCTGGCTGGATGCACAGAAGGGATCTGGGCACCCACGGCAGCACCAGGGCCACGTCCCTGCCTGGCTGGGCTCACCTTGCCTCTGCCCCGGGAAGTGGCTTGGAGCAGCTAAACCTGTCAGCATATTGAATTACAGACCGGTGGGGGTTGGAAGGGACCTCTGGAGATCACCCAGTCCAGCCCCCGTCCAGAGCAGGGTCACCCAGAGCAGGTGGCACAGGAACGCGTCCAGGCGGGGTTGGGATGTCTCCAGAGACGGAGACTCCACCACCTCTCTGGGCAGCCTGTGCCAGGGCTCTGCCACCCCCACAGGAAAGAAGTTCCTCCTCATGTTTAGGTGCCCGTTACCCCTTGTCCTGTCACCGGGCACCACTGAAAAGAGCCTGGCCCCATCCTCCTGACACCCCCCCTTTCAGTATTTATAAGTGTTGATAAGATCCCCCCTCAGTTGTCTTTTTTCCAGACTGAAGAGACCCAAATCCCTCAGCCTTTCTCCATCAGAGAGGTGTTCAGTCCCCTCAGCATCTTGGTAGCCCTTTGCTGTCCCCTCTCCAGCAGTTCTCTGGCCTTCTTGAACCAGGGAGCCCAGAACTGGACACAGTGCTCCAGGTGCAGCCCCCCCAGGGCAGAGCAGAGGGGGAGGATGACCTCCCTCCACCTGCTGGCCACACTCTTCTTGATGCACCCCAGGATGCCATTGGCCTTCTTGGCCACAAGGGCACATTGCTGGCTCACGGTCATCCTGTTGTCCACCAGGACTCCCAGGTCTCTTTCCACAGAGATTTTAAATTAAACATCTCTCTGCTTAGGAGAAATTACAAAAAGGCATAAAGGCACACAGATTATTAGCGTGCTGTTTCCCCCCACCCAGTTTGGGAACAACAGGGTGGGCTCAAACAAGCCGAGGGCGCCCAGCCCAGCCCAGCCACAGCTCCCACATCCTTTGGGGATGAACCGGAGGTCTCTGCTCTGCCAGCCACCGAGACAACGTCCCCTCTCTGCCTGGGAACGGCCAGGGGTGCCCGTGCCAGCCCCAACGTGAGCACTCATGGGCTCGTAGCCATCAGCTCAGTTTCGACGGGCTCCTTCCGTCCCTGACCCCGTGCCGGCAGCTGCTTGTTTAACCACGGTACACACACACTGGGAGAGCTTCCTGGGGAAAAGCGGGAAAAAAAAAAGAGAGTCAAACTTAGGAGGCATTCAAGCCAGCCTCATTTTAATCTATTTTTCATGTTAAATTATCCAACTGAGGGAGCGGGAGAGAGAAAGGGGAAGGAAGGGATAATATGAGAAATGTTTTATTTGACAATGTGTCATTCGGAAACTGATTATTTCTGTCTCCGAGCTTTTTAATATTCCCAAACAATGGCCAAGCCGCGCAGGGATTTGGTATTCTAAGGCTGGATTTATAATACTCTGTTCTGCAGTGATAAGAACACGGGCCTTTAATCCTCTGAGCTGTGAACATGCATATTCTCCCACGTAATGTCCTTCCCGCCGCGCTCCCGCGTGCCCCCGCCGGCCAAGCAGGAGCCACCGGGCACCTGAGGCTTGTTGAGACCTACGGGAGAGGAGGAGGAGGGACAGGAGGAGGAGGATGGGGGAGAAGGCAGCTGGTGGAGACAACCCACGTGTGTGCAGAACTGCAGGGTGCATGGCACAGGAGCGAATCCCAGCTGAAGGTGGAAAGCAGCAAGGCTGGGAATAATTTGAAGGACAGAAGGAAAACTGATGGAGGAAGCCACCTCGAAGCCCAAGAGATTGGGTGCTCATATAAATCATGAAGGCTGTCAAGCTGCCGACCTGGAGGGCACTCACTTCTTGGGCATCCGTTCGAGGTGCGGAACTATTCCTGAGCAGCAAGAGGACGCACGTGCTTCTTCGAACACAAGCCACCGCACTTCCCTACCAAAAGTGGTGAAGGATGAGGGAGCCCTGCTGCTCCTCTGGACTCTGGACAAACTCTTTCTTGTAACTCTGGCCTTTCTCGACTCTGCCTGGGTTCCTCGGCCAGCTCTGCTCCCCGCTGTGGATGCAGTGCGGCTCCCCGAGGATTCCTCCAGCTTTGCAGTCAAACACAGAGCAACCACAGCGACTCAGGAGAGCAAGCTCTGAGGATCTGCTGGCCACCACAGCAAAAAGGGCTGAAGTCACAGAAGAAGGTCCCAGGCAGGAGGAGGAGAAGATGGTTTGGGCTGGGCAGACCTCTTACACCAAAGCATCCCTTCTGTGGGTCAAAGCAAAACCAGTGCACAGCAGCGCAGCACTGAGCCCGGTGCTGACCCGAACCCATCCTGCTGCTTCATCCAAACACCGATACAAAGGTTTGTCCTGCAGGAAAAAAAAATAATCCCTATTTCTTTTCTAACTTTGAAGCCACTATTGCTCACACACGACATCCAAAACCAATTATTGTCCCACCATCTCTACAACCAGCCCCATCTCGACCTACCTGCTGCGGGGCGAAACGGGGTTCTCGCAGCCCGGGGCCATCGCTCCAAGGACAGTCCTCTGGGACAGTCCCCCGGGACTGTGCCCAGCACAAACCCTGCGCAAAGACCCCCGCCCCGATGGCTTCGGAGAGCTGGGGTGACACCCCAATGGGACCCCGATGCCGGAGCATCACATTGCCCTGCGCCATCCCAGCGGGAGAACCATGGAAGGCAAACACGTACCAGCAATAACCACACAATCCTCAGAGCGCTTCACACTGTGTACTTTTCCCTTTCTTTCCTTGCTGGCCGTGAAGGTAATTAAACACTAGAACAATTTACCAAGGGTTGTAGTGGATTATCCATCACTGTCAATTTTTTTTATATATTTTGTTTGAAATCAAGCCTGGATGCTTTTAGAAAAGTTATGCTTTATTTCAAATGAGAAATAGAGGCTTCAGGAAATTCTTGTGCTCTGTGCGGCGCTGGAGAGCAGAGCAGATGATCCCACAGTCCCTTCTGGTCTTCTAGTCCCTCAATTTTGTCCTCCCCAGGCTTCTTCATTAGTCACAGCATTCAGCTCTAGAGCATCTTATCTCTCTTTCAAAAATCACAGAATGGGTTGGGTTGGAAGGGACCTTAAAGACCATCTAGTTCCAACCCCCCTGCCCTGGGCAGGGACACCTCCCACCAGACCAGGTTGCTCCAAGCCCCGTCCAACCTGGCCTTGAACCCCTCCAGGGATGGGGCAGCCACAGCTTCTCTGGGCAACCTGGGCCAGGGGCTCACCACCCTCAGGGTGAACAATTTCTTCCTGAAATCTCATCTAAGTCTCCCCTCTTTCAGTTTAAAACCAGCACCCCTTGTTCTATCACCCCCCTCCCTGATCCAGAGTCCCTCCCCAGCTTTCCTGGAGCCCCTTTAGGGACTGGAAGGAGCTCGAAGGTCTCCCCGGAGCCTTCTCTTCTCCAGGCTGAACCCCCCCAGCTCTCTCAGCCTGTCCTCACAGCAGAGGGGCTCCAGCCCTCCCAGCATCTCCGGGGCCTCCTCTGGACCTGCTCCAACATTTCATCCCTTCCCAGATCATCCCAGACGCAGGAAGCACCACCAGACCGTGGACACAAGCGAGGATGGCACATCCAGCCAACAGCGACCAAGGGAGAGATGCCACCAGGAAGGACCGAGCCTTGGACTCCAGCAAACAAACCTCTCCTGGCTCCCCTCAGCCATTGCCGAGGGCTATAATAAAGCAGCGCTCAACGAGCAGGTGTAGCAAACATTTGCATTAGGTTTTAGCCATGCTGTAATTTGAGCTAACAGATTTCTAATTAATTTAATGAAAAACAATGGTGAATGGCAGCACAGAGACCTGATAAATGCTGCTTCAGCAGGCAGAGGCTTGCTCCTGGGCACAGGTCCTCCGAGGCCACATCCCAGGGTGAACCACAACCAGAGCTGGGAACATCCACATTAGGCATTACAATGGTGACTGTTAATTAGCAATCAATCCTTTTGGCCAAACCCTTTGGTGCAGCCAAACTCAGAGAGGACACCCGTCGGTGCCCAGGCCGGTCAGGGGCAGCCCCAGGCCTGTCCATCCTCTACCTCCCAGCCCCACCAGCAGGTCCCTTCCCCAGGGCAGACCCTGCACCCCCAACCCAGCTACACTCAGGACAACTTTGGAAGAAAAATACCATATTTAACGAGTTGGGTTGCATAGCATCTGCTTCTTCCCTTTCCAGATCAAACCTCTGCACCACGCCAGCATCTCCCTAGGACTCCTGTGCCTTATTGCTCTTTCCCTCTTTGCTGTACCTCTCAATTTAAATATTTCTTCTGCAAATCTTAATTAACATGCTGTTTGCACCTTCTTTCAGATCATTAACGATGAAAAATAAGGCTGATCTCTGCAGACAGCTCTCAGAGTCTTCCCTCTCCTGCACGCTGCCGTTTATCATGACCTCCTCTGCACCCTGCCGCTTCCTTACCCTCCTGGGGCACAGGAGATGCCCGCAGATGGCACACCATCCCTCCGGCTTTAAAAAACAGCAGGGCAAGGGAAAGGATGTTATATAGCGTGCTCTTCCCTAGTGCGGGGATAACACCAGCCTCTGGCTGTCATCCCCGTAACGAGGGAGTTGTGCTGTTTGCTGCAGAATCAAGGTTTCTGTTTCTGCACCCACGGCCCTCCTGTCTGCCTCCGCGTCCCCCCCCTCTCGTGTCCCTATGCACTGGCCCATGGCAAACAGGCAGAAAGGGTCTCAGAAATACCAGTATCTCTTCAGCTTTGTGATACAAGGAGATGGGCAGAAGAAAGAGGTCCCTGGATCACCCCGTCCACTAATGCACAACATACAGGAGGGCAGGGAAGGGTTCCCGGAGCCACCCAAAGGCACATGAGGAGGGAGAGGACAGGAGAGAAACAGGGATTCGGGAAGCAGGCTTAGCGAGAAGCAATCGTATCTCCCACGAGAGGAGAGGAGGGTTCATGGATAGAAATGGAGCAGTAGCACCTGGAGTATGGGAAGGCGCTGGATCCTGTTCTGGCAGACGCTCACACGGACACAGCCCTGACCAAGCCTGCGTGGTCCTCACGCAGCCGCTGGAGCAGAAGGGAAGCACCAACGTACACCGAGGGTGGAAGGACGCTTAGCCTCCTCTGCATCCACGGTGGATGGCAGGAGAAGTTGTGAGCTTGGCGTGCAGTGAGGGATGCTCAAGAAGAAACACAACTGCAAGAAGCCATGATGCTCCCAGGAGAGCTGGGACATCTCCGTCACTGGAGGTCACCTGCCCAAGATGCAGAGCAGTGCTGGCACACCGCGGGCACACAGGGGTCCTGCCAGCTCCCTCCTCCTCCAGCTACCCCTCGTAACGGTGGGCAGCTTCTGTCTGGAGGAGACGTTGCCCACCCCGTCCATGAATTGCAACCACCCTCTGACAGCACGTACCCCCACGAGCCGCAGGGGTCAGCAAACGAGCCCATGGGTGAGCATCAGGCAGGGAAACTGAGGCCGAGCACGAGGAGGAGAGCAAGGACGAGCAGCAAGCCAGCACAAAACACACCTCCAGAGAGATCCCAATCCTGTCCTCATCTCAAAACCACTCACCCCCACCCCTCCATCCCCGATACGGGGCAAATCTACTAAAAAATACAGCATTTTCTCCCTGTACGCTTCAAATCCTCATTCAAGCACCGCTCCACCAAGGTGCTTAACCCCATGCTTAACTTTAAATATGTGTTTAATTCCCATTACAGTCCATGAGACCATAGCACACGCCTCAGCGCTTTGCTGAGCGGGGACGGCTGCTTGAATTGTGGCCTGAAGGGAACTGTATTATGTCTTTTTTCCCCCCCCCTACCTTTTTTCCACAGCTCTTACAACATCACCAAGCCCCAGCGACGATGGGGCAGCGTCTTCTGTTATCGCAGCCGTGTCACCCAGCCCTGCCCAGAGCCAACAGCACCGACGAACCACCCTCTGTGAAAGGGTTTATACTGGCGCAGGATCTGGCCCAGAGGTTTGAAAGGAAGGGATCCCATGGGATCGCTCCATGTGGATCCGGCATACGCGGCTGTTCCGCTTGCCATGCCGTACGCACACGCATCAGGCATAAATTTAATAGCATATAAAGTCCCACAAAGTATCACACACGCAAAAGAGATGAGAGTTACAGTTGCTGTGGGAACCATAACTTTAAAATCTGACTCTTCTGCGTTAAAAAAAAAAAAAAATAAAAAAAAAATATAACGAGTCAGACAAAAAGTCACATTTCCATACAATTTTTGGGTTTTGGCTTGTTTTGCTTTTTTTTTTTTTTAAGCCACGCTAAATTTTGTTTTGCTGTTTCATCCAAGAAGGGAAACAAAAAGGAGGAGTGAACCTGCCAATCAGATGTTCCAGTAAATGTTTATTTGAATGGTCTCCCAGGCGCCGGCTGTGTGCAAGCACCCAAATACACAAACCTCAACCACACCGAACGCGTCTGCATATCCCGCGCCGCACGTCTTGCTGGGATAACAATTCAAAATGACTCCTAATCCATTTTTATGATGTTGAAAAAAAAAAAAAAAAAAAAAAGGCGGCATTTATTTGCAGTGAACTGAAGGAGGAGGGCTGGAGGTGATTTTATTAAGCACCTGATTGCCAACTCTTTTTAAAGCCAGAGCGCAGATTGCATAAATTGTGATTTTAATGCGCGCTAAACAGTTCACCTGAATCGGCTGACCCGCTAACCCAGAGCTTGGCCTCCGAGAGGGAAGATTTTAAAATGCATAAGGTCTCGTGTGTTCGCACTCATGTTTCCCTAATGCGGGCGGGCTGGCTGAGCCCAACGCTCCAAGACAAATGCTTCTTTCTCTTTCCTTTCCCAAGGAGTTTCAATTACTGAGCCCCATCCCTCCTCCCTGCCAAACCTGCTAGAGACACCTCCATGTGTTCCTCCTGCTCGGCTAATTTACACCGAGGACCTTGACCTGCCTTTTAGCCATATTCCAAAGGGGAATTAAGAACAAACTACCTTGCTTTTAAATAAAAAAAAGTCACCCTGTCCGCAGTAAGTCCCTCCCAGCACACAAGGGGTCTCACTGAGGGGCTGCCACTCGTCACGGGTTGGGGCTGCCCAGGGTTGTGCCAACACACAACGCACCTTGTGCCTGGTGAAGGGGTTGAGGCACCATCCCTGGAGGTGTTTAACAGACGGGCAGACACAATGCTCAGAGATATGGGTTAGCGATGGTTTTTGTCAGAGTTAGGTTGATGGTTGGATGCGATGATCTGAAAGGTCCCTTCCAACCCTTATTCTATGATTAAACACAGGGCTAAAGGCACGTCCCTCAAAGCCAGCAAGCATAGAGCCACCAACATCCCCCTCTGCACCCTCTTCAGAGCAGAGCCCAAGCCCCGACTGCCCACAGGGACCCGGCTTGGGCAAGAAGCATCCCAACGGCCGGCCAAGCTGCCCTGTGGCTGCATCCCAAGAAAGGCAGCCCCTGACAGGGGAACAGCAAGGGGAATCCACCCAATAACAGGGAGGGCCACCAAAGAGACTGTGTGTGGCCTTCCCACATGAAAGAGAAGAGCAATGAAGTCCTCCAAGGCTCAGTTTTGGCTTGGTTTCACCAAAATCACCAGTAACAGCAGCTTGACCATGCCTGCTTCGCCTGACGCTAGTGGGGAGCACATGCCTGCCCCACGTCTCCTCCCTCCAGAGCTTCCCAAGACAGTGACTTGTGGGATCCTCTTAATCAGACCCCTCTGACAGACCTGCGGATTTGCACCTGGCACCCGCGCACCCCTGGGCAGGGACAGCCCATGGGGGCCCGAACCCACCTTGCTCTGCACTTCACTCCTCCCATTTCAGGGACATTCAGCGCTGCCTATGGGAACATCTCATGGGGTTTCTCCAGACTTTCCTGCCCTGAGCTGTGGGAGAAGCTCTTCCTGTGAAGGTGCCCCATCCCACGGCAGAGCATCCAGCACCATGTGCTTGGCTGGAGTCCCTTTCATCACATTCAGGATTCACCCACTGCCCAGCGGAGGCCACAAACACCTCCCACAGTTTCTGCCCAAGCCAGTGCCCTCTCCCCCAGGAAAAAAAAGACTGGAAAAAAATATTCACTTTAGCATCTGATGGAGAAGCCAACCTGCTGGTCAGTTGGTCCTAACGAACAGAGCAGCACTGGTAATAGGCACAGCAAAAGGTGTGTAGAGGTGGCATGACGAAGGAGGGATGCAGCTAAACTCACTAATTAAAAAAAAAGAAAAAAAAAAGAAAAAACTCAAAGAAGTTGCATGTCTTTAGGAGCCTGGGTTGAGGCCCAGGCTGATTTCAGACCCCCTGAGCAACCACCCACAAACATCAGCACCTCCACTGCTCAGTGCCCCCTCCCAAAACCTGGTACAGGTCCTACCTGTGCTCCCACGCCATATTTATAGAATCACAGAATCATTTTGATTGGCAGGGACCTTTAACATCATTGAGTCCAACCATCAACCTAACTGACAAAACCCATCACTAACCCATATCTCTAAGAACCACGTCTGCCCGTCTGTTAAACACCTCCAGGGACGGTGCCTCAACCCCTTCCCTGGGCAGCCTGTTCCAGCGCTTGATAACCCTTTCGGTGAAGACATTTTTCTTAATATCCATCCTAAACCTCCCCTGGTGTCACTTGAGGCCGTTTCCTCTTGTCCCATCGCCTGTTCCTTGGGAGCAGAGACCGACCCCCCCTGGCTACCCCCTCCTTTCAGGTCCCCCAGCTCCCTCAGCCACTCCTCACAAGGCTTGTGCTCCAGACCCCTCACCAGCTCCGTTGCCTTTCTCTGGACCCGCTCCAGCCCCTCAATGTCTTTCTTGGAGTGAGGGGCCCAAAACTGGATGTAATTTTGCTTTGTTTGGACAGCGAGTGCAGGAGAGCATCTCCCCGAGCACGTGTACGCACCTCATCCCTGCGGCACCCAGGAGCCACCGCAGACTCGAGTGACAATTACGACAGGGTCCCCCGAAACCACAGCCACTGCGGTACACCCCTTCCACACAAAGGTTTCACAAATGCTAAAGCGAGGTCTCAAATTACTATGATTATTACAATATCTACCAGCAGAACATTCGCTAGTAAACGATGAAATATAATTAAAAGTAAAGAACACTTGTCAGATAAATGAGTAACATGTACTGCTGCTGCAAAAGTACCTTTCTTGTTTTTTTAATAATTGTGTTTATCCGCTTCCTCACTAATTTACAAAAAATGCAGTTAATTCTCAGTAGATCTCACAACCATTAGTGCAAATTAATGCTGTTCCCACTGTATATTCTGCATATATTAAAAAAAAATTAATCTAATAAGAGATGCACATCTCCGGATGAAGGAACACGAGCACAATTCACATTGTGCCTCCAGCTTCCAAGCGCTGGTGAGCGACATGGTACAACATCCTTTCTGCTCAATTAACCAGCCACCTTCTGAGGGCTGCCAGATCTTGGACAGTTGTCCAGAAAAGGTGACAAAGCACAGAGAAAATTCACCGAAGCCTTAAGGAACGGGGAATTCTTGGAGTAGCTCAACACCTCCGAGCCCCTGTGAAGGTGGTGAGACCCAGGCCCAGGTTGCCCAGAGAAGCTGTGGCTGCCCCATCCCTGGAGGGGTTCAAGGCCAGGTTGGACGGGGCTCGGAGCAACCTGGGCTGGTGGGAGGTGTCCCTGCCCAGGGCAGGGGGTGGCACTGGATGATCTTTAAGGTCCCTTCTAACCCAAACCGTTCTGTGATTCTATGAATACCAGTCCGTAGGGATAAGGACATCCCCAGATATGCTGTTGGTGTGATGCGGCACTACGCAGGAGCCATAAATAGCAGTTCCCACGGACGTTGCTGAGGTTCTGGGTTTCTTTGAGAAGAAGGGGAGATTTAGATGAGATCTCAGGAAGAAATTTTTCACTCTGAGGGTGGTGAGCCCCTGGCCCAGGTTGCCCAGAGAAGCTGTGGCTGCCCCATCCCCGGTGGGGTTCAAGGCCAGGATGGACGGGGCTTGGAGCAATCTGGTCTAGTGGGAGATGTCCCACGGCAGGGCAGGGGGTGGGACTGGATGGGCTTTAAGGTTCCTTCTAACCCAAACCATTCTATGATGGACCAGGTCTCCTCCACATCGGTGTGTGCTGCTGCTCTGCACAGGGTGGAGCGAAGGCAGGCAAGAGATTGGAAAAGGGGTTTAGAGTCTATTTATGGACATCTCAAAGCAATTTATGGAGCAAGGAGCTGATGGGAAGGTGCTATTGTGCATGTAGGAATGGAGGGAAAGAGCTTTTTTGTTGTTGTTGGCGTTTGTGTTTTTTTTTTTTAAAGGTAGCTGGCAGCTGCTTTGGGAACGATCCAGCCTATTGTGTAAAAAAGTCTGCCTTACCATATTTAAAGTGCAAATATTTCAGCATAATGAACGTCCTTCTGAAAAGCAGCAGCACAAACCACCGCTTTCCTGGGGGGGGGGGGGGGAGAGGGAGGGTATTCAAACACAACAACAGGGATAAATGCTCGGCGCACGTGTCTATGTAGCGTTTGGCATCTGACAGTACTCGGCAATTCTGGCATGGGAACTCAGGCTGCAGGAGTTCCTCGCTGCATCCCCCCACGCCCCGGGGAAGGGCCTGTACTGGTAGCCGGGGCATTGCACTCCACGGGAGAAAATAACCAAAAAACCTCCCAGTTTTCTCAATGTGCAAATACACAATTTGAAGAAATGCGCTCCCCCCCACATCGCAAATCCGCAACTTTCGTTTAAAGAAAAGAACAAATTGCTCAGCAAGTTCACAAACCCTTTCCTTTCCCAAACCATCCCAGCTATTCCCAGTGGGTTATTAAGAGCCCAGTTAAGTACAGCACTTAACCATACACTTAACTCCCATTAACTTCACCCGGACTTAGCACATACATAAAATTTATCAGGTGTTTAAGGGCTTTTTTTCCTCTTCCTGCCCAAGAACGCAGAGTTCCCATTATCCAGCCCTCGGTGGGATGCCTCCAAACGACCTTTGTCCACAGCAGAAAAGCAAATCCACGGGGCCAGGAGTTTTCCTGCCATCCAGATCCCACACCAGCGGGTCCACAGAAACGTTTTTGCTGCAGGGCATGTTGGCCCACGCTAAGCCGCCTCATCAAAACCCTGCTACCCGCTCGCCCATCCCTCTTGCTGTATCGATCGGAAGACGAGACTATAAAAGGCCAGGAACGCACCAGCTTTGTTTCGCTCGCTTGTTTTCAAGTGTGCTTTGAAGGGGACGAGGCCAGCGGTCTCCTCGCCGGGGAGGCAGAGCCGCAGGTGGGGAGGAGGGCATCCTGCAGCTGGCTGGGAGGGGAAAAGCCGAGTCTGCATCTGCCAAGGGTCCCTTGGCACCCCCAGGGGCAGCCGGAGCAGCTTCAGCTCTGCCGACCTCAGCACACCTCGGGGACAGTCCCCGTCCCAAAGCACTTGCAGCTCCAGGCACCTGCAATTCAAGTCCCTCTTTTTTTTCCCTGTACAGATACAGGACATGGAAGATGACGGGAGCAGAGCAAAGGGAGGAGATACCGGGGCTCCTACCTCCAGCTCTCCCCTGCAGGGTGCTGCAGGAGGGAGACTCTGGACAGGTACCAAGATGCTGGCACTTCCAAAAGGACGTTTACCTGCACATTTTGAGGAAGGAGCAATGATTTGGGGCATTCCAGTCCAACCCTCCTCAACAGCTCGCATTTAAAGCATACGACTATTTCTGAGTCCCCCAACAAGTTAACCCGTGCTCTTGCTAGAGCAGGACTTGGGAAGAGGGGACCCAGAAGGGACTCCCTGGGGACCACCGGGGCAGGGCTCAGAGCTGCATCCCCGCTATCCAAAGGGACCTTCTGCAGAGTTTTCACTTGTGCTCTCACAAAGCGAGCAGCAGGTCTTGCGCCCAGCTCTCATTACAGCCATGTAAAGAAGAGACAGAGCGTTCATTAAAAGTGGGTGGCACCAGCGCAGGAAGAGGCCAGTGGGCAGCAGCAATGGCTCAGAGGGGCTGGAGGCTTTGGGGGAGCCGGTGGGCTCACCCAGTGCCACTCACACGCATCAGGCTGCTGGATTTTCCTTCCCTGCCTCCTCGCCGGCAGCATCGATGCCATCCCCTGCAGGGCAGGTCACTGGCTGCCACCCCCTCCACCTCTGCTAGGGCTCAGGGCACTGCTCAGCCCCCTCCTGGCCTGGGGGGCAGCTCAGCCCCCAGCTGCAGCAAAGCCTGGGTGAGACCCAGAGTAGGGTAAGCAGCAACAGAGGTGTAAAAGTGGTTTTATTCTAAAGAGTTGCCCCAGCTGGCAACAGTTTGCGTGCAGGATGCTCAGGGCACGCCATGCCCACCCAGCCCCGGGGACCCTCATCTCCTGACTCCATCCCCCACCTGCAGCCCTTGCCCACAGAGAGCAGCAAGCATCACAGCAATGCCACCCGCATGCCACCAAGATGACCCCCCCGAGCTCTCCAGTATACACCACTACAGAGGGACTGAGACAATTCGGGACTTGCATTCCCCAGCCTTGCTACAAGCAGAGGGTTTGGAGCGTGTCCCAGCAGGTTGCGTGCGTGGAAAGACGAAAGCTCCTTCCCAGATGGAGAGAGGAGCGAAGGGCACGGCTATTACAGCCCGGCTGACTGCAGCCCAGCTGCACCGTGCCGGGAGGGTCCGTGATGGGAACACCATGACCCCTCCTTCCCCATCCCACCGCGTCTGAGAAAGTGCCCATTTGGAAAGGGGGAAGAATTCATTTGAATTAAATGTGCCTGGTGCTCCAAAAGAAACCAATTAATTCTCCCCATCTGAAAGCTGATTAGCCGGGATATCTGGGTAAATGGGTAATAACAGGCTAATAACCCCCTCCTGTCCCCGTGTGCGCGCCAATGCCGCCGTGAGGTTTTTGACACGGTGTCGCCAGCGTAATTGCAGCATCTGTGAGCAATCACGGAGTGAATCCAGCCACCGACGGCTGGCGGCACCGTCCCCCGGCAGCAGGCAGGGACTGGACAAGGACGGCCGCTTCGGAGCCAGCCTGACGCCAGCTACCCCCCCCCCCCCCCCCAACCCTCAACGGCAGCATCCATTATGGCACTGGGCACCCCATCTCTGCTCACCCACCGAGTGACACCAGCGGGGGCTTGCTGGGGCCAAGCACAGCCCCAGGGGTTGGGGGTTCAGCTGATGAGCGGTAGCCCATTAAGGCAAACAGGCTGTAAACAGGGCTCTGAGCAAGGAGAGAGCTGCCCCCAGCATCCCCCCCGTCAAAACTTCCTTCATCCCCCCCAGGAGGGC
Organism: Larus michahellis; assembly: GCF_964199755.1. Classification (NCBI taxonomy): domain Eukaryota; kingdom Metazoa; phylum Chordata; class Aves; order Charadriiformes; family Laridae; genus Larus; species Larus michahellis. The sequence continues at coordinate 5,518,821 of NC_133910.1, forward strand.
TCCGCGGGGCAGCACTGGGCATGGCAGCTCCCCTCTCTCCCCATGGCTGTTATTAGCTGCTGTTTAACTCCACCGTTAATAATTAATTCCCTCATCCTTCCCCCTCAACTCCTGCCCTCTGGGATAGGCTCCATTCCCCCCCAGCCTGGGCACGGATGGGACACACACTGAGGTTAAGGTGCAGGGGAGAGCTCTGCACCTCCACCCCAAAACTGCCACACAGCCCCCTCCCCCCGATTTCAGCATCCCCCACCAACCCAGGCATGGCCTGAGCAGCTCCCGGGGAGACGCCGAGGCTCGGCCCCCCGTGTCCTCAGGGAGTTCAACCAGTCGAGCCCGGACATGGGGACAGCAGGGAGCTGGAGAGGACAGGAGAAGGCCCAAAGCCATCACCCCTCTTCTGCACCCTTCTTCCCTCCGGTCCCCAAGTCATCCCCAACACCACCGCAGCCCTGGCATCCAGGTCCCTGCCAAGGGGTGGCCGCTGGCTGGGGAGCCAGTGGCAGGAATTTTCCAGCTCTGCTTTCTTCCCCCCGCCCCCCGTCCAGTTGGAAAGTGTTGATTAGCTAAAAGACAGTTTCCAATGGGGTATTTTTGGTTAAGAGCAATATCCAAGCCAAATCACGCCCGGCGAAAAACAAAGATCTCAATCCCGCTGACATTTTCTAATCAAATTTCCTTTTACTAATTTGACAGGCCTGTTTTGAAAACCTAAATTTAAAGCTCAAATAAAGTTAGGTTCCACAGCTAAACAGGAATCGAGATGAAATATTTCAAATGGAGCTAATAAAGCCCTTCTACCCACACCTTTGGGCTCACGAAGCGCCTCTCCACTCCTTAATTGCTGCTCCTGATGCAGACAGCGTACTGAACTTCGGTTTGCTTCGCCCCCCCAAGGCACACGCACCCCCCCAACAGATTGTTTTTAGCTTCTGGGAGGCAGGAAAACCACCTCCCACCCAGCTCCACCTCCATCGCAGCTCACCCCGATGCAGTGCCCGTCCCGCCTGGGCTGAGTTCACAAGTGCATATCTAATCTAGATGAAGGCCAGCCGATGGATTGCTCCCATCTTCAGAGGAGGCCTGGCCTCCTGCAGAAGAAACAGCTTTGCCTGAGGGGAAAAGCATGAATGGGAGATGAAGATACAGCCATATGTTCCCGGAGAAGCTTGCCTGGGTGGCAAGGCGAAGGCGGGTGGCGAGGTGAGGAGAGAGCCCCCGGTTAGCGAGAAGAACCCATTCCAGAGGCAGCGCAGATCTGCACAGGCTCCTCTGTCTTTCTCATCCTCCCCTGACGCCAAACAAAAAAGGAACCCCTCAGTCCCCAGGCACTCAGCTGATGTCCTCAGCATCCGACCTCCTTTCAGGCTTTCATCACAAAAGAGTAATTTCCCAGGGGACGCAGGAAGCCAAGAAAAAGAACAGCATCCCTAATACGTTGTATAGGCAGAGAACTGGAAACTTGATTCAACCTTTCTGGTCCATGCCCGCGTGGTCCTTATCCAAGCCCTCAACTCAAGGAGCCCAGGACACCCAGGCAACGTGCAAAACCCCAAGGGGAAGGCAACGTTCCAGTCCGTGGCTGGACACCACCTGGATGTGAGACCTGGTGAAATCAGTGCTCCACGGGTCACCGCAGCAGATCGGTACCAGAGAGGACAAGGAAGGTGCTTAGCTCTTCGCAAGCCACCACCCTGACCAACGGCACCCTACGATGGGTGTTCACCAAGAGCTTTGCTTGTGGCCAAGAAGACATGGTCCTCCTCCGACCCCTCCTGCTGCGCAGCTCCATCCTGGCCCTCCCTGGCCTTTCACGGCCGGGCTTTCCGCACCGGCGGGAATTGTCCAGGAGCGGCAAATGACCCTGCAGTGCTAACCCACACCCCCGAGCCCTGGACGTGAGAGGACACAGAAGGGACAACCAGCACTGCCCGGCCAAACAGGGGAAACCCTCTCGCCAAGGCAGGCAAATGTTTTCCATCAAAGAGTTTTCAAAAACAAGCTCTTCTCTCCTGGCAGCCTCGACGGAGGGCTGGGACAGTCTCCAGCAAGCAAACAGGACCTCAGGAGCACAAATGGGGCCAGAGTCACTACATGCAAGAAAACAATTAGGAAAACAAGGCCCAGGGCTCCGCTCCGTCTCCTCTACCCTCATTTCAAGCAGCAGCACACCCTTCCCTCTGCCCTACTGCGTCCTGCTCCCACCACAGCCCCTCTCCCTAACTTATCCCAGGGCACAGCCGAAGACCTGAGACACCTCTGGCCACCCAGCAGAGCTTGGCTGTGCCCAGGTAGCCATGCCGGTCCCCTCCGGGACGCTCAGCTCTCCGGAGCAGAGGCCGAGCACGCAGCCGGCGCAGGCAGCGGAGCCTGCAGGCTCTCACAAGCCCTAAAGCCGCTCCTTTCCCATCGCCAGGTGCAAAACACATTTATCGTTTCAACATTCCCAGCGACAGCTCAGGGCTCCCTTTCCAAAGCACACTCGAGATAAAAATCTATGTGGCGGCCAAGCAATTGCGGCAGGCGATTTAACGTGATGGCCCTGGGTAGCAGGAGGCGAGGAAAAGCCTGTCCCAAGAGCGGTGGGTGAGTGAAGTTACACACTCGTAAATGCTCACCATGGAACATGGCCAGTCTGCAAAGGGGAAGTTAAAAAGGGTTAAAAGCGGGGTTTACAGGGTGGGTGCCACCCCAAAGAGGAGGGCTGGAGGGGTGAGCAGCAGGCAGGGCTGCTGCAGGGCACTGAGCCGAAGCACCGCGTTTCCACCACAGATGGGTCTTGCCAGAATGGAATCTCCAGGTTTAGAAGCTCCTAATACGGTTTCCCACAACTCCTCATTTCCACCCTTGTTTTCCTCCCCCTCACACAACTCAGTGATGCTCTTTAACGGTACAACTGAGCTCAAAGGGTCCTCCTCAGCCCAACAACTCCATCACTAACTTCTACCACAAAGCAGCTTTCCACCCTTACACCAGAGAGGGGACACGTAGCACTGGTAGGGACCAAGGCACCCCAACAACACTCACAAGCTGCAAACGTGCAAGGACAAAAACAGCAGAACTAACAGCCCCATGAGAGGGACAAGAACCTGCACTGGGCTTCAGCTTTCCACACTTCCCTTGGTGACCACCCCACCATGCTGGGCACGCTCTCTGGGCTTCCCCAGGGCAAGGGGTCGCATGCATCAGCGGAACGACACAGAGCATCAGCTCTGCCCATTGACCCTGCAGAGCTCACTAACCCAAAAACTTCATTGCACCGTATCTCTGCCCTGCACACAGCAGTTCTCCCTGCTTCATGGTGACCTGCCACCACCCACGAGTACCAGCTCAGGGCAGGGGGACAGCAGCTTCTACCGCAACCCCAAGAGAGCCCTCGCTCCTGGTAAGGGCTGCCAGGCATCATGATACCAAGCTATCCAAGTGCCAAGGATACAAGGTCCTAAGCCACCTCTGGCCACCAGCAGAGCTTGGCTGTGCCCAGGCAGCCACGCCGGTCCCCTCTGGGACACTCAGCTCTCTGGAGAAGAGACCGAGCACGCAGCTGGCGCGGGCAGCGGAACCTGCAGGCTCTCACAAGCCCTAAAGCTGCTCCGTGTATCCAAGGATACAAGGACCTTCCTATGCATGAAGATCCCATGGGAGGAAGAGTAGCAACACCCTAGGAGGCTGCCTGGAGCCCCCCCCTTGCACAAAGCACTTCCAAAGTCCACTGCTTTCTGCTCATCCAGGCACGGGGAGGGCAGCCGGGGAGGGGACAGGGTGCTGCTCAGCTAGGGAGATGCTGTGTTCAGCCCCCAGCTCCTGCCATAGCTCTATCTGCCCTAAAAATCATTAAATCCCTGCACCCCAGTGTCCTTTGGGCAACTCAGGAACAGCCCTGCCCCTGTTTTGTGGGAGCGGGACAAGGATAAATCCATAAATCCAAGGACAGATCTGTGCTGGGGACCTCAGAAGAACAGCTCAGCTACTTATCTAGGACCAGGTGCCCTTGCACAAGCTGGACAGGGGGGTCTATTTTAAAACCAGATGCTGAAAGAGTCTTGCACAAAGCAAAAGGGAGCCTTAAGGAATGAAAGCCCAGAACCAAGGGCCTGGGCAATCACCACAGCTCTCCATCACCCCTGCCTCGGGCACCAAAACTCCCAGAACACCAAAACTTGGGGGAGCAAGAGAACAGACATAGCTACGTGGAGCATGGGCATGGCCCATTTTTCAAGGGACACCTTGGGAAGAGACACAAAAGTGCTTAGACCCTCCTTTCTTAAAAAGCAGATGGTGGTCCTCCGCACGCATGTGTGTCTGCAACCTCTGGCCGAGGAGCCGCGGGCAATGCCAGGGCAAGAGGAGGATGCCAGCCCGCATTCCTGCTCTTTACTGGGAGCAAGATACTTGAAACTAAATCCTTGGAGCAAAAAAATTTACAGGAAAAGGATTTCCATCAATCACTTCAAACCACCTGCTAACTTAAATCAGTCCAAACGCTGTGAAAGTTATTCAAAATATTAGGCTGTTGCAAAGTTGGGCTGAAGGCAGCGTGTTTTGGGGGGGTTTGTAGGGTCAGCCACAGTCCAACCCCGGCACCACAGCTGGAACAACCGCCCGGGGGACAGGGGAGTCTTGCAGAACAGGACAGAGAAACATCTATCACCAGTGACAGAGGGTTATTGATCCCGCCCAGGGGCAGAGAGATGGATTCTATGGCCTCTCCAAATCCCTTCCACTCCAGAGTTCATACAGAAAAGCCATCCTCGCCCCGCAAAACCCTGGAGAAAGGGCAGTATCCCTGAAGCATCCCAACTGGTGCCAGTGCCATCGACAGGGTGGGCACGTGTGGGAGCTTTGGGGTACTGCAACAACAACTCCCCCACTCAAAAAACCCAACCAAACCAAACACCAACCCCGCATCACAAAACGCCCCACCCGCCAAAGCCAAACCACTCCAGCATTAACCTGAAAAACTTGTTTAAGCCGATGACAATGACAAATTAGCACAAGCCAAGGCTTCAGAAAGCAGACACCAGGCTTGAGCAGCCTGGGGCACGCAGGTGGGGCTGCCACTCGCACCCCTGTCTCACCGGCCCCCAGATCCCAGGCACCGGAGGCACTTCCCAGGGGGGTCCAGTGCAGCGAAAGACACCGCCAGGCGCACAGACAGCAAGGACCGTTCACTAATCCACTCCATGTTCGAGTTTTCAGTATTTGCACTATCAGGATGTTTTCCAGCACAGATAATTGTTTAAACGTGAAACTCCTCAGAATAAAAACATGCACAATTAGCAATTCCCCCAACCATGAGGAAAGGAAGAAAGAAGTCCCAAGCACAATATAAGTCTGCATAAAATGGAAAAGAGCAAGGAACTAGCTATACATGAATGCAGTTAAACTAAAAAATAAAGAAGTCATGGGCCCTATTTCTGTACATTACAACCCCCAGATCCCAGCTCAGTAACAGATCCCAGCTCAGAAATATATATATACATATAAAAAAAAAAATAGTGATATACACACAGATATGTATATAAAGCGTGTCTTTCATATACGCACGCAGAGACACAAATAATACGGATGATGTGCTTTTGGTCACAGGCCAGCTCTGCCTATCTGCCCACGGCAGAGCCCCGGTGGGACACCCCTCCCCACAATGCCGAGGGGCTGGTGGCACCCCAGGAGCAGCCCATGAGCTGCCGTGCAAGACCTCACATCGGCCACGCTACGGAGCAGGCCAGGGAAGCATATGGCATGCACACCGGGTGCTGGAAGGAGGATGACCTCCTTCTCCTCCCTCCTCAGCAATTTTTAGGGCCACGTGCATCCGAGCCAGGTCTCCCTGGCTGGAGGGAACAAGAGGAACAAGGGCATTTTTCTCTGCTATCAAATAGGACACAAGAGTCAGGCACATCCTCTGATGTGATGCAGCTTCAAGGCTGCCGGGTGATGCGCTCAGGGCTCCTCTCAGCCTCGAGCCACAGCCCCCTTCTCCGGGACGGTCACACCGCTGCCACCTCCCGCAGAACCTCGTAGCAGGGTCAGGCTTTTCAGCTGGGGGGGGATACCTACTGGGACACACGAGCAGTGACCGGGGAGACAAGCCACCTTTCAAATCCAGTTCACCCACATAAAATCCCTCCCCTCCCCACGGTGAGCTCTCACTTCACTTGAGCATCACCGTGATCCAGGGGACGGGGCTTGCACGCAGGAGCCCCCTTTCACCCTTCCCTGCAGAAACCCTCCCGTGCCTCTACTCCTCCTTTATTCCTCCTCACGTGGAACAAGGATGCTCCACGACCTTGCCAAGTGCATTGGGAAGAGCCTGAAGGACATAAGAACAACTCCTGAAGGATGACTTAGTACCGGCTACTGCGTTAACTGCTCTCCTGACCAACATCCCCATGCTGCTGCCTGTCACCTAAAGGATGTGGGAAGCCACAAACTGGACACGGAGGAGAAACATCTGCCCGTCACCAGCTTCTCAGCCCCGGGAACCAGAAGAGCTTGGGGACAGACACAGCTCCAGCCCCAGAGGGGCTCTCAAAAGCAGGAACAGGGGGCGAGCAGAACCCCTTTATAACGTGTGGGCTCTTCGTGCTCCGGGGGAGAACCAGCTTTTTGAAGACATATGGCTTCTCTCCGTACTTCCAAATTCCAGCTGCCTAAGCAGTTTTTGCAGATATTTCCTCTTTCTTTGCAATCATTTGGCTAATAAGATGAGCAGGTTGGGCTCATTTATTTTGGACACTATTCGTGGGTCATTAGCAGAAAGGCTAATCATTGCATTGGCAGAAAATATCACTTCTGCTTCAGAGCTGGCTGCATAGCACAGGGAGGGGGAGAGGGAGCTTGACAGAGCCTTTTCAAGAAAATAATACCAAAAACCCCTCAAGTTACATGCTTTCAGAAGTGGAATTTTCCTCTGCTGTTTCCCAAGGTACCCACCGTGAGGATGAAGCAGGCAGAATTCACCGCCCGAGGCTGCTCTGCCGAGCTCCTGCTCTCCCCCACGCACGGGCCACCCCCCGGGGCCCCGAGAGGGAGCGATGCCGGCGACATCCCTGGCTGAGCTGCGGCAACCTGCCCTAGAGATGCTCAGCCCTCCGGGGAAGGATCCCCTTTCCTCACCCCCAGGCAAAGCCAGGCGGGCAGCCAACGGCCCCAGAGCACGCGGCGCAGGAGCCCTTTTTGGGGTGGTTTGGGGTTATCAGGTGTGATGCCCGCACTCTGTTCGCAGCACCCGAGCACCTAAAGCTACCTACAGAGAATTGTTGGAGACATTTCAAGAACAATTTGTATGCGGTGATGAAGGCTGGGGTGCCAGTGGGGATGCTGAACCGCCAGGCATTTGCAGAGCTGAAGCCTGAATTTCCGGGAGAGACGGCAGAGCTGAGCCCTTTCCGTTTCGCTCTCGAGAGAGGAGAAAGCAGAAGTAAGAGACGCAGCCCCACGACACAGCCGTGCTGAAACGCAGCGGCACTGCCGAGCAAAGCTGCTCCCCAGGCTCAGCCACTGCAAAACCACCTCTCGCCAAGGGAGAAGAGTCGTCCCGCAGACACCCTGCCAGCGCGGGGACACAGGGACGCTGCCGTCTCACAGCGCAGCCGCTGCCTTCCCCCACTGCCCTGGCAAGGGCAGAACCGAGGTGCTGGAGGGGGCGAAATGACAGCTGGACACGGCACAGATTGTCCCCTCCTCTACCAGACGGGCGGCCAGCACACCTCCTGCTCCCCTCCTCCAGCTTCATCCAGCCCCAGATGTCCCGGCTGTGCATGCTGCCGGCGATGCCATGACCTTGGCTGCTCTCGGCAGCATCCCTGGGGCAAGCACAGGCTCCCACCTCCCCAGGGAGGCTCCGGGCAGCCGTCCATCAGCTCCCCGCTTCCCTCCCGCGCCGCAGCTGGAAACCCCAGCAGCCTTGCCAGGCAGGGGGACGGGGTGGCAAAGGCTGGGAGGAGGCATGCCAGAAATTTGTGTCCCCGCCGCTTCTCCCCGAGGCGCTCCAGCTCGTCTCGAGCCACAGGGGGTCAAGGATCTTCCCAGTATCCCAACAGGACCACCACACCGTGCTCTCCAGGCAAAGCCCCGCGACAAAAGGGGAGCTGGGGCTCGCTCTGCAGGGCGACCTGACCAGAGAAAGGGAAGAAGAAGATTTGGGAGCTAATTTAGAGCTTGGATTTCCTAAGCCTTTTCAGACATGGAGGCTATTGGCAGGCAGCGGTACAGCCCCTGCCAGTCTCAGCGGCTATACAATGTCCTTCCCTTGGCAAGGGCAGCGCCGGGGAAAAAATAACACACAAAAAACAAGGGACATGTGATGGAGAGCTTGGCTGAAGGCTCCCTCCCCTCGCCGACCTGCATGCCAAGGAGGAAGAGCATGGAAAAAAAAGTGAAAAGTGGCCATTTAAAAAGGAGAGAAAAAAATAAAACACCACACCACTTTTTTTTGCTAAGGGAAACATGGCTGAGCCAAGGGGATGGAGCCATGGCAGGAGGCGAGTGGATGCACCCTGGGGCTATCGTGCTGCTCGGTGGCCAGGGCAAAGCCACCGTCCTTCCTGCATCCTCCAGCCAGCACAGGGAAAGCAAGAGGAAGCACCCCATTTGTTGCAGGCCCCCCTGCACCCCCACTGCTGTACAGAGCCCCCAAGAACAACCCCAAGGTCTCCCATCGCACCCACTCCCAATGCCCTCACCCCAGCGAGCCTGCAGAGACAAGCGTTGCTGCGTGCACAACTCTTCCGACAGGCTGGAGTGCAGGGGGGTGAAAAAGAGGGATTTTGCCTCAAAATTTCATGACCTGAAAAGGCAGAGAGGCTCTGAGCATCCTTTCTCCTCCCTGGCGGTGGTGATCTCTCTGGTGAGGATGCAGAGATGAGCGCTGCTGGGTGCGCAGATCTGCCGACCGGCTGGAGCGCATGAGGGTGAAATAGAGGGATTTTGCCTCAAAATTTCACAACCCGAGAAGACAGGGTGGCAGGCAGAGAGGCTCTGAGCCTCCTCTCTCTCTCTCTGACCTCCTGGCAGTCCCCACCCAGGTGGCCGCTCTGCCGAGGATGCTGCAGCAGAAGGATCTCGCCAGCACCCAGAGGGTACAGAGAGCTAAACCCTCCGCGGCTGGAGCATCGCAGCCGGGAACAGCAGCATCCCAGGGAAGGGCAGGATGAATCTGATGTTTAATCTTTTTTTTTTTTTTTTAAGGGAGAAGCAGGGAAGGAGGCCAATGGGGAGAGCAAAGGCACAGCACCAGCCATCCAGCCCAGGAACAACCTGAGCACAGCACACAGACCCCCCCCTCCGGGTGACAGCTCTGTCCCCAGCTGCAGGGCAGCCCTATGAAACAGGGTGGGTTTACCCGAGGAGGGATGTACAGCCCCCACCCAGCTGCTGCAGCAGAACGGGCGATGAGAAAGCATCCCGGCATGGAAAAGGAGTGTGGCGAGAGACCATACGTCAGCAGAGACACCCAGACGACAGGCGAGGCATGGTCAGATGAAGTGCGATCACTTTAAAACAGTGGCTGGCGGAAATACACAGCACGACTTAATCATTAAAGCCCCTCTTCCCACGGTTGGGCACCATGCTGGCAAGCTGAGCACCATCCACCTCTATGCATGGTTCAGCTACCCCATGCAATGGCTGGAAAGGTCCATCCAGCCCTGGGAGCAGAGCACCCTCCACAGAGATCCGCTTGGTTAGCAAGACCAGGATCTCCGCGTGACAGTGCCCTGCGAAGCACAAGTGACCCAAAGCCAATGTGGGTCATCTCCACCCAGGGCTACCTCCATCCACGAAGCCAGGGCCAGCCGGGGTGCCCACGGGCAGGGACATACGCCCTTGGAGGGTCTGCGGCTGCCAAGGTCAATGTTTCACCCCAACCCATCTCGGGCAGGGAAGGCACTTCCACACCAGCGGGAACAGCTCATCCTCAGACCTCGCAGGGAAGGCTCTGCCGGGTGGTGGTGCGGGATGCTGAGGCTGGCGGCTGGGAGGGGGTACAGGGGCCGGGATGGGGTATACAGGGATAGGGACAGCGAAACCCCAAGCATTCAGTAGTCTAAGGTAGGAGCAGCTCGGTTGAAAAAAATCTGCCTGTGCCTAGGTCTCTGCCTGACCCCACTCCCTGCAGCCCAGGCTGTTGAAAAGCTCCCGCATACCTCCACCTCCCTACCATAGGGCGGGGGGAAAAACCACAAACCAACAAACAGCCCAGCCCTTTCCTGCCTTCCAGAAAGCACAGGGTTGAGGGGCAAGAAGAATCAGGTCACTTCATTCCTCTGGTTTGGCAAGGTTATTCCGCAATTCCCAGGACTAAGCATCAGCTACTAGAACAACCTGGCTGGCTGACTCCTCCTCCTCCCTTGGCCCCCAGAGGAGGGGAGGACGAGCTGGGCTGCAAGGCAGAGGCAGTTCAAGTACATGGCAAGGGAGAGGAGAATTGAAAACAGCTCCACAGTACAGCTAGCGCTGCAGCATTCATCCCAGTACAAGCCACGAGCATCCCAGGTGGATCTGGGAAAGAATGACCCCAAACCAGTACTGAGGATGCCTTGAGACAAGGTCACGGTAGCCCTCAAAGAGGGAACTAAGATCTGTCAGCCCAACCAGCATCCCCAGACAACTGGTTCTCAAGACGTTTGGTGCAAAACGTGACCAGTGACAAGCTGGCTGTGTCACTCTGGGAGCTGCAGGCAACCACAGCACCAGCCCCTCCTTGCAGAGCACGTAAGGTGGAGAAAAAAAGCTTCCCTGGCCAGGGAGGGCAGGGCCGCATTCCCATCCCCTCCCAAAACCACAGCCTAAGAGCACAAACCTCACTTGGTAACCGGATCCTCAGCCACACAGCCAAGAGGCACCTCACAGCTCGTTAGCCGGCTGCTGCGGGGCAAGAGGAATCCTTGGCACTAATTCAAACGACAGGTCAACGTACCTGGAGCTGTCGTCTCTTTTCTGTTTGTTTCTATGAGCCTTGCAGCCATCCTTGCCTTTGTCTGCAGTGTGTAAACGAGCCTCATCCTTACCTAATCCCGCACCACGGATGGCTGGCAGCGCACCACTCCATCCCCACCGCGCTCTCCGAAACCGGCACCCTGATGTTGCTCCCCCATCATCTCCCAGCTGACTGAGGCTGAACACAGCTAAAGGACCATTTTCCAAGAGGGCTGTAGATATGCCCAAACCCTCAGGGTCCCAGGAGGGTGCAGGCGATGGTGTCTAAACACTTCCCATGCCCTGGGAGGGGCGTGGGAGAAGCAGCTGCCCCACACTCGCCATCCCCGAGGTTCCGGCCATCCCAGGGATGCAGCATGGGATCAGGTCCCCGGTACGCGCAGAGCCCGTGCCGAGCCGCATCCCAGCGCACGGGCTGGTCGCTGAGTTCCAATCATTCATTTCTGCTGCAGAGGGAGTCTGACAGGCCCGGTGCTGGCGTGAATAATGATGGATCTCCAGGAGAGGCCAAGCAAAACATGCAGCTTAATCCTACCGAGTCAGTCCCTTTGGGGCATTAACCAGCGCCCTCCATCCAGTCGTGCCCCCCACTGCAATTTCACGCCGCTGACGGCTATTGCAGCTCACAGCATCCAGATGGGGCTGCCCAGCCCTTTACTTCTGCTTTATCAAACCCACCCCCTCAACGCAGACCTCTGCGGAACGATGCTCCCAAAATGCTCCAATGTTTGCCAAATAAGCCATAAATTCAACTCCGGGGCTGCTCTCTGCTCCCCCAGCAATCACTGCCATCACCGCCTTGGTTTCACCCCGAGTCTCGTGAGTTGGGTGCGATGAGGAGAACCCTGCCCAGGACAGCAGGAGAGCTCAAGGCTGCCAAAGGGGAGGTTGGCGATGAGTTCAGAACCAGATATGCCTCTGGGAAGGGAAGCAGAGATACCTGACACTGCTAAAGCATCAGTCAGCTTTGCTGCCATCCTCCTACCGGGCAGGCTTCTTGCCTCCCTATCCGAAAAAAAAAATAAGGGGTTTGTTCTGCCCTGAGGAGCTAAAATGAATGAGGCTAGAAGGGAAAACAGCTGGTTTCCCTGTTGGATAAAGAGCAACACACAAATACAGTGCCAAACCCCCAAAAGCCGAGCGTTTCCCAGCGGAGCTGGGGCTGATGCTCCCGCTCGCTCCTTCTCCAGCCGCTGCCACAACGAATCCAGCCCAGCCCCGGGAGCTCCCACCCAGGGCAAAGCCCGGCCAGTCCGAACAGCTCCCTTCCAGAATAATTATTTGCCTGCAGTTTTAGATAATTGGATTTTAAAACTAAGCACAATTACTTTTCCCCCTCCTTTTCCTTTGCCGCACACCGTGAACGCAAGGCTGCCGCTCGGAGCTGGCAGAAATCTTTCGAAGGCTGAACCGGAGCTGGCTCCCTCCTGTCCGGAGGGATGGAGGTGGGAGGGAGGAGGCGGACGAGCGGGAGCAGCGACAGGTAAAAATAACCACACTTGGCCTGATGTTGCTCCCAATTAAGCCGGTGGGAATTTTGCCCAACTTCCTACAGCAGCAAGATCCACGTTAGAAAAAAAAAAAAAAAAAAAAAAAAAAGTCCTCTGCTATATTAGCAGCCTTACGACGATCAGAAAAAAGTCCCGTCTGCATGAGCTTCTTCCCCCTGTTCCGTGCTGGCAGGTATTTGAGCATCCCCTTCGCCAGGGCCAGGAGCTGCAGAAGGTGGAGAAACTTGGTGGGCAGCCACCAGACCCACATCGCCGTCCCCCAGGGCACCGCATCGCCTCTGTTTTAAGGCACAGTTACTCCACGAAGAGCTTTGGCAAGGTTTTTCAAGGCACGGTTTATGTGCTCAGACAGTTTCACATCAGCTGAAACTAAAGCTTAAGCGGTTTCGGGGAGGATATGGGAAGTGTGGAAGAGTAGAAACATTTCATTCTGACACTTCCCTGAACAAAAAGCGCTCTGCCTTTTCACAGTATAACGTTGCCTTGTGAAACTAAGTCCAATTTATTTTTAAATGGGGGAGAAAAAAGAAAAAAGCACCCTAACTGAAAGCAAACGTCATGTTTCTGGGGACAAATACGATATTGCATTTCATCCTGTCGTTAACACTTACTCCCATCTTTGGGCTTTGCCAAACAAATGAAAACTCAGTCGCTTGTAGTGCTGTAACGCAAAAATATCTTTCACAACCACCTTTAAGCTATTCTGCGTCAGGTTCATCACAGTTCACCTTTACAGGAGCCAACGCCTGACGCTGACATTTTAACTGATGCAAACATTTCTAAATCTACATCTAAACGAGAATAACTACTAAGAGAAGCGAGATCTTGCAGATAACACAAGGTTTGAAGGGGGGGAAAAAAAAAAAAGTAAGATATTTCGCTCCTTGTCTGAAGGCCAACCCTGCCTTCAAGGCTCTCCCTTGCAGCTGAAGCAGAAGGAGCAAACCCCAGGGCGAGGAGCATCACTCAGCTCCCTGCATCCCGGGGTCGGAGCCCCTGCTGTACCGACAGAAAGCCAGAGACGATGCTATTCCTTCAGGGAGGTGAAGACAACTAGTGTCCCCTGCTGTGTCCCAGCACGGCACGGCCTCACCGGCAAGGGAACGGCCCCCCACACCCTGCCGGCACCCCCAGAAAACACTCTCCATCATAAGCCATCCTCCCCCAGCCACCACCACGCCTCCCAGAGAAGCTGGCATTCACCTGAGTTTTCCTCGATTAAAGTTTTTGTGACAATTTTAACGCCGTATGTCGTTGCGAGCCTGGCAGTTCAAAGCGATTAGACCCAGGGCTGGTAGCTGCAAAGCGTTTCTGTGTTTACGTCAATGTTTCAAAAGGTACCGATGAAACACTCCTGGTGCTTTTACACACAGGATTAGCGCAGGGCTCCTGCGTGGAATCGCTCTCTCCGGGAACCCAGCGAAACCCACAGCACCTGGATACCCGACCTGCGCGGGATAGGGATGCTCCTTCCTCTCCCACCACCCTGCAAACCAGGAGCCGGGCAGAGGAACCCCACCGAAGCCTGAATTTTCCATCTGCTTCACCCAGGCGGAGAGAAAAAAAGCACCGAGAAAAGGTCAAGCTACCGGCTACACCCCGCGGCGCTGGAGATGCACCAGTGTTTCTCCCAGACAGATGGTGGGAAAGGGAAGAGCGAGGAGGAGGAAGGAAGGGAACGAGTTCAAGGCAAGAATCTGAGAGCGGCGAACCCCAGCGCGCCGAGGGATAAAAATACACGGCGTGCTGTCGCCAGCAGCGCGGAGGGACCCGCCACGGGGGCGAAGGCAGACGCGCACGACGCCTGGCTGCGTGTCCCACCTCCAGCCACGAGCTAACGCTGCGCCGGTGCTCCACACCCCATTCCCAGAAACTTCCTTCTACATTTCGCGCCCTGCCCACCCCCCCCCCCATCTCCTCACCCCTTCAGCATCCCCCTTCCAGCTCTAGCACCCCCTGACTACCCCGGCCACTTTCCAACGTGAGCTCTTACTTTCCCCCCCCCCACACTTCCATCCTCTTTTTTCAGCACGTCGAGGTTGGGAATTTTCTCAGGCTGCAGATCCCTCCCACGCGTTCGATGCCATCTGCAAAAAGCAAACCCCTCCCCAAGCGCCTCCCGCGGCTGCTTCTCCCCCAGCACCAACTTCGATTGCTCTGGGGATGACAGGAGAAAGTTCGTTTGCTGCTCAGTTCGGATGAACTAAGAGTATTTATTCAGCCTTGCTTTATCAGAGATGCAAATCAAGCACTCCAGTTACATATTTTAACACAGCGGGGGGGGGCCAAAAAAAAAAAACCCGCTGGATAGAAAGCTATAAAGTGTCTAATGTATTCGCGGTAGCTAAGGTAGAAAACAAAGAGAGATTAGTGAAAAATTATTAACGTTAACAGGTATCATTGTCACAAAAGTGACACTTCAAAGACAAATCCCCCCAAAATGAATTCCCTGAATACAAGAGCACATCGTTAACTACATTTAGTCCCTGTTTTATACCGTCTCTGCAAAGGAGGAGGAGAGCGGAGCAGAGGGGGAGGGCAAATGAAAGGGCTGCTTCTCCCAGCCTACAAAAAGTTGGTTAATGGCACATTATGGAAATGAAACTTGAAGCCGAAGAAAGTTCCCACCCTGGGAAAGAGCAGATGCCACCGGCAGTGTTGGGGCGAGGGGACAGGGAGCCGTGCTTCTAGCTTCACCCACCAGCAACCTCCACCCCGTACCAGTTCAAGCGCTCACGCCTGACTCCATTACTGTCTCCAAGGTGCCCTGGACATCACGGTTACTAGAGTGACGTTCATGTTCCTCTGTGCTGAGCTCCAGCAAGCACTCAGCCCCACCACCCTGGGACACTCGAGCCAGCAAAGGTGCCACCAGCCCCTTTGGCCACCCCAAAGCAGCTCAGGGCCACCTTCAGCAGACTGGGGGGGGAACCATTGACTGGACACTGCTCTGGGCAAGGCGCCAGTGGCTTGGCCCACCATCGGCACAGAGCCCGCGGCTCCCATCCACCTCCCAGGGATCTGAGGATGCTCGGTCCATGGGCACATCGGGATGGGGTTCCTCTTCCCACACATGAGGAGCTGGGGAGAGCAATTCCCACGCAGGGACACACTGAGCCCAACCCCTTGGGGTTTTGGGGCTTTTCTTTTTGGTTTTGGTGTTTAATAAAAGCAGCTCATTGGAGATCAATTTAGCCTTTTAATACCTTTCAGATAAGGAAATCTGCTGCAGCAGCAATTCTCTCCCTACCTTAATTAATTCCTAAACATATCACAAGCTGGAAGTGCATGTTTTATGAATCTTGGTTGACCTCCTGGTGCAGAAATGATGACACAGATGTTGTGCCTTCTTCACTACCTCATTACTCATGTTACACTCAGGGTTTTTTTTCCCCCCAGTTGAGCAGGCTGACAGGAGCTCCAATGCTGCCATCAGCAAGACAGGCTGCAAGGTGCCAGAGTACGGCTCAAGCAACGTTTTGCATCCACCAGAGCACCCGGATCCACTGGAATGGCCAGCCATCCCACAGGACATGCCACCACACAAGCTGCGAGCACGTGGTTGGGAGGGAAGTAAATCCCTTGGAAGGTTTTCCACTAAAGAGGACAAAACACTGCTAGGTAGGAACATGAGACACCACTCAAACGATGGCCATGGAGAGGGGAACGCCAGAGCGGAAGGAGCCCACATGTGGTTGTGACCAAAGCCTGCGGGACTTGGAGTGAGCCCTCAGAGAGCTGTTTGGTGGGAGGACAGGAATCATCCCAGCTCTGCAATAGGTTTCAGTCCCTTCTCCCCTCCCGCCGAGATAAGCCCAGTTGCCCTGGTACGACATTACATCCACCTATGGGAAGGAGAATAACCCCTGCCAGCACACACAGATAGGGAGGCAATTGGGCTCGCACAGATTTTGGAGAAGACCTCGGCGTGTCCAACATGCTGGATGGATGCTGTGTTCAGGGCAGCCGAGGCACCGAGGGGCTCGTCCCCGCCAGGGGACGGCTGCCATCACATCCAACGACTGCGCAGGACACGCACGGTGCCACCCATGCCACGGTTTGTGCAGCCAAGCTGGAAGCCCGGAGCCTGATGAAACATGGGCTCCCCGAGGAACCGAGGGCAGTGGAGGGAGGGAGAGCTGCGATGGGTCACAGTAATGGCAAAAAAGGGGGTGGGGGGGAAAAGCAAATCAATGTATTTGTCATAGCCCTCGCTGGGCAACAGCAGCTTCAGAAAGAAGAGGGCAGCAGCTCATAAAACCTCATTTGCTCTTGGATATTCTTGCAGCGCTTAAGAACCTCAAGAGCTGCCCCATCCGCATGAAGGACCGCGCTGGCCGGGGCCCACCCACGTGGTATATCGGGCACACAGGACCCCCCCCCCAGCTCCACTTCAGAGCAGGATGCTAAATCAGAGCGAAGCGTTTAAGAGCACACTTTATACCCAGCTCAGAGGCTGACGGAGCCCAGCGCCAACGGCTGATCATAAGGGAAACATCAGGATGCATAAGTACAAGAAGAAAAAAGGAAACGCGTATAAATAAGAGCTGAAAAAAATCCGCTGGGAGACCTAGAAACCAGCAGTTAGCTTGGCTACTGCCAGTAACAGCCAGCAGAAAGTAGGCATTAAAAATAAAAAATAATAATATAAAAAAAAGCAGCCTGATGAGGTCTGGTCACCTTTTATTCCAGACACTGAAATGCTCCCTTGCAGGGCGATGCGACAAGATGAAACAAGGCTTTTGCTTGTTACTTTTCCTCAAAAAAAACATCCACCTTATTTCTGCTGGAGACGGACCAGAGGCAACACATAGCTCATTTGAACATCCGCTCACCACGCAGGCTCGGATCCACGCAGGTCCCGGCTCGGATCTCCCACAGCCAGGGCTTTTACCAGCATCACTCACAGGGGTTTAAGGGAGGAAAACCCATCCCTCCTCCAGCGGGATGGGATGCGGCTTTGCATCCTCTTCCCACATCTGCATCCTGGGTATCCACAGGGCTGGGAGGACCGATGGGTGCGATGGTCCTGCCAAAGGTCCGGAGATGGGTCAACGCAGAGATAAGACAGGCCGGTCCTACCCGTCCCCGCTCCTCCACCTCCCCAGAGCCCCGCAAATAAACCGCCATCTACAGCCAACGCTGCCGGACGCGACCCCGGGTCTGAATTTACCACGCCGCAGAGCGGTAATTAAACCAAGATGGACACAAGATGGTGGGGAAAAGCAGAAAAAATATCTCTTATGTTTTGTGAAATTCAGCAATTTACAAGGCTGGAATAATTAGTGGTTTAAAATGTTTTGACACAAGCAGCCCCAATAATCATGATAAATCATATCAGGCATATGCCCAGATCCTTGAAGTGACAGATGACAAACAGAGCAGCAACACGACGCTCCATCACGCGGGGAATCATTGAGTTAATGGAAGAATTATTGCTTCTGAAATCCACTCCAGTCCTATTGTGGGGAACATTCCAATTTATCAAAGCCAAATGAACATTAATTGCTGCAGCCTGGTAAGTTTTCGAGCTGCTGTGACCTTCATTGAATTTTAATCCAAAACAGATAAGATTTACTTCCACACAAGAGGAAACAACACAATTAAACCCAAATGACAGCTAAGATTATGGGAAAAAAACACAACAGGCGTAATGACAAAAATATTGATTCCTTTCTACTTGACACTGCGCAAAAAAAAAAGGTAAATAAATAAAATCTAACATTTGCATATTTGTTTCCCCCCCCCCCCCGCTTCCTCCCTTCTTTTCATTTGGGAGACAAATTTCAGATGCTCAAGCCAAGAGGAAAGGGGTGGCAGACAGTAATGGAGACTGAATTCCCTTTAACTGCAGTAATTAATGTTATGTCTCACTGGGGAGAGATTAAGAAAAAACAGTGAGGAAAGGAGGGAAAAAAAAAAAATAAATAAATCGAGTATTATTTTGCTGTCAAAGATGCCCTTGGGCTCAGGGAGGGAGGTGCGAAGTGGGTCACGGTCAGCCAATGCCCACAGCTTTTGTGGGGACAGATGGTGGCCCCAGGGACACAGACACTGGTGGCCCCTTTCCTGCTGCACTGGAAGCAAACCCTCCCCAAACCTGAAAAATCACACCCCGACAGGCAAAAACCACTGGAAGAAGGAGTAAACCCAGGATTTACACACACCCCCGGAGCCCCCACATAGGCCAGAACGACCAGCCAAGTTCATAAACATCTCCAGAAATCCAAACTAACGTCCCCGTCAGAGGGAGCTCGGCTTGGAGATGCCTCACTGCCCAATAAAGCTTTGAAGAGCACTCCCGAAGCGTGGGATTAGCGAGATCCCCCAGGCAAACCTTCCCCGGCTCTCTATAACTCAGCCAGAGGACGAGGAGACAGGTAAAAGCGAGTGTTACAGCCACTTAAAGGAGATGGAAGGAAGCACTTTCCCATGTCTCCTCCTGTCCCCCGTAGCGAGATGCTAGGCTGATGATGGACGGGGCACGCAGAGCCTGCACGCCACGGCAGCGCCGGGTCGCGGCGGGGGGATGAAACTCCTCCTGCATAGCAGGAATGGTGTTTTAGTCTAGAGAACACGTGGGAGACGTCCGGCTTTATGGTAGGAAGAGGAAGGAAAAGTATTTGAAGAGCTGGAAAGGAGGTCCCGGGGCCGTCCAGCCGCATCTGGAGGCAGGAGGAGGGATGCGCGCAGGGGAGGACAGGAGCGGGTACCACACACTGGGTCCCCCAGCCACGGGGAGCCCCGCTGCCAGGGAGGCTCGAGGGATGGGGGCTCACTGGGGTGCCATTTCGATGGGCCCCAGGAGGGAAGGAAAGGCGTGGGAAAGGGGCCTGAGAAGCTCCTGCAGGCTCAAAGGAAATATTTCACCCAAGAAACCAAAGACTTCTGCCCCATTTTACTTGAGCTGCAAGAACTCCACGCGGTCCTGAGTTGGGGGTGGGGAAAAAAAAAAAAAACAACACCACACAACAAAACACAAATTTATCTCCTGCTAGTAACTCAAAACTTGGCTCGGGTTCACTCAAAAAGTTCATGAATCTTCTAAAAAAAAAAAAAAAACCCCCCAACAAAAAAAAAACTGGGCAAAGTTTCAAGTCGGTGCTGCAATCCCGACCCAGGGAAGAAACATCCTGGGTTTCTGCCTCCCCAAGGAGACACGTCCAGCTCATACCCTGTCCCAGATCCACATCCTTGTCTGGGACCTCAGCTGCCGTTGCAAGG
This sequence comes from Larus michahellis, assembly GCF_964199755.1. Taxonomy (NCBI): domain Eukaryota; kingdom Metazoa; phylum Chordata; class Aves; order Charadriiformes; family Laridae; genus Larus; species Larus michahellis. The sequence goes on from NC_133910.1 coordinate 5,538,497, forward strand.
AGTATCAGGATCTAGAAGGAAAGTGGGATCACGGCTCATTCTGTGTAGGAGGAGCACTTCTCCTGTCTTCCCCTTGCGTGCAGGAGGGGCTCAGGGCACAAGTTAACTCTTGCAACAAAGCCGCGGATGCTCCCATGCTACGGGCTTCAGCGAGATGGGGCAAAGCATGTCTTCCCAGGCTATCCCCGGACGAGAGTGTGAAAATCCTGCTGCCGTATGCACAGCGCTGCCCCCAGCTCCACCCGCCGGCATCCCGGCTCCCGCGCCCCGAGGGACACCGCATCCAGGCTCCAGGCAGCAATTTCTCAAAGAATCTCATTTCTCTCTCCAAAGCATCAATCCGTTACAATCATCATGTGGTTTTTGTTTTGGGTTTTTGGTTTGTTTTTTTTTTTTTTTTTAAAGAAAGATCAGCTTCAGCAAGGTCCGAGTCCAAGACTGAATCTCCCCCTATTAAAGAAAACCTGCATTTGGAGCGACTGCAGCTATCGCCAGGCTCCGGAGCCAGCGTCCTCCTGCAGCTTCCTCCCCATGGCACAGGTTTGCCCACAATAACCAAGCAATCCCACACTCAAACCAGCTCAAAAATGAGCTTTTCGCACCCCAGACTTGCATTTTGCTGTCTTCATTCCTTGCTCGGTCTCTCACTTAATTTTTCAGGCTTATTTTCTGAGTATTACCAGTTTTACCTTCCACCCCCCACCCTCCCCCAAAACTCCATCACACTGACATTTTTAGAGGGACGTAACAGCATTCCCAATCCAACCCAGTACACTGCAGTCCCCGATTCCTCCCCCTGCTACCACACTGCATCGCACCTTCCTCGACAGCCCTAACGCGAAGCCTCTGTCTGTGCTCACATGAACTCGGTGCCCAATCGAAAGCCCCACTGACAAGGGCCGAGACGCTCAAAAAAGCTGATTTAAGGTGTAAAAGTCAAATAGCCGCTTGTTCACATGGAAAAATAAAGGCTTTGTGCAGCCACCGTCTCTGCTCCTCCTTCCAAAACGAAGGACAGAAGGTGTGGAGATGACACACGGCTTCCGAGATACGAACTGATGCACCTTTTGCAGAGGGTTCCTGCGATGGGATCCCCAGTCCTATAAAAGGCTTTCTTTGGGCAAATAGGTGACACGCGTATACACAGGCTCTACAAACCTAACTTCTCTTTTCTTTTGACGGGATAGTTTATCCCAATGGGAGTTATGGGACAATACATTTAGTCCCATTTTACAGATGGAGCTCTAAGACACGGAGTGATGACGGACCAGATCCAAATATGCAGGCAACCACCTCATAACATACTGAAATAAGCATTTTAAAAGGCAACAGAGCACACACATGATATGCTAATAAAAGGTCACACAAACACCTGAGATGGAGATATGCAAAGCATCTGGATCATCTTTTTACTTTTAGGTGAGGCTCATCCTTTGCAAAAGAAGGACACTGCACCGCCACCCATGCCCACTCAAAAGGCAAAATTCAGCTTCAGAAACCTTCAAGAAGAAATGACCAAGCCCAAAATCTTGCCTTTTTGCAAGCCCAAATGCAAGACCAAGGAGAAATACTCCCCTAACACATCTCGCCAGCTGCCAGCAGAGGCAGGAGGAGCCACAAGCTTCCTTCTTACCCTCCCAACAGCTTCTTCCCTACAAACTGTTGTTTTATTTTATTTCATTTTCTTAAAAGACCATCCACTCTTTGTTTTCCTGGCCCATTCAAACACATCTCTCCCTCTCTGGAGGCCCAACCGAGAAGGGACATGGACATTTGCAAACCAGACTCATGCTCCTGCTCCTTTATCACCACCCTCCCACCATGACCTGGCTGCCAGCCAGCGTCCCCTCCCAGACCGTCCTTTGTCCCCTCCGATGCCACTGGCAGCTTTGACTCACCATGACCGAGATATGAAGAATGTGCATCTGCTCCTCCACGATCTCCGAAGGCTCCTGGAGGCTGGGGGGGGTGGCCCGGGAGAGCTGCTCGGCGCTGCTCATGGAGACGTGGAAGTAGAGGGTGCCATTCTCCAGCCACTGCTGCTTCCAGTGCACCAGCGAGATGTCAGCCACCGTCCCCGACATCTCTGCAGGGACAAAACACGCAACTGAGGACCAGTTTTCTCCACCGTGACAAAAGGTGGTATTCTCAGCAGTCCTGGAAATCAGGACTTTTGAGACATACCCCTAGTACTGCTTTTGATCTGCAGGATGAGCTTGAGCATTTTTTTTATTTTTTTTTTTTGGCCTCTATCTACTATTTCGCCATAAATGAACAGTAACAGTTGTCTTCCTTAATAAAAAGCAAAGGGCTACGAAGCGCCTTGGGATTTCTGGACTAGAAAGGCAACATCAGTAAAGAACACATTGCACAAGGTGCCTTTAACCCCCTACAGTTCTCCCAGCAAAACAAGAGCAAAATAAGAGGAAGAAGTTCCTAGAGGGCTGCAGCGAGGCCCGGGCGTGGGTTGAGGCCCAGCATGGGGTGGAAAGAGGATGCTTGGTGCCAGGCAAGCCAAAACGCAGACATCAGCACATCCTCTGCCCGCATTTACAACGGAAACCTTCTTCCAGGTAGCAAGGTGGCACTAGAGCCATCTTCAGTCCCAGTACAGACCAATGAGCGCCAGAAAGAAGAGATAACCCCCGACTTGACAAATATCTATTGACCTTGGAGTTGCAGGTCTGTTGGTCTTCCTCTGCAACCTCCTGTTAGTTTTCCACCCCACTCGATCCCGATTTACAGCCTAAGCACCCTGGAAGCTGGGATTACAGCATCCCGGCTCACACATCCACGGCGGCAGCTTCCCCTGCCTTTGGGCATCACTCCTGGATAATTAGAGGCTCGGACACCTCTCCAAGCCATGTATCCAAAAGCCATTCCCAGGCCTGTGGCGCCGGAGCCAGCAGCTCGCAGGCTCAGCTGCGGCAGGCACAGGCAGGAGCGCTGACAGCTCCACAGCTGCCCATCAAGTTTTAAACGCATCTCTGCAAAGAACGGCTTTGGCAGTTTAGCAACCGAATCAAAACCGAAAAAAAAATACTAGCACAAAATGAGCCAAAATATTTCTCCTTCCACCACCTCTTTTTTTCCCCTGTTTGTTTTTCCATTTGCAATATAAGCAATGGGAAGCAAGTCAGGTCCTCTTAGTCACCAGGCCCACGGCTTCAGCAATCACCCGCTTTGCAGGAGACCCAAATTAAATTCCCTCGTGTTTGGGAAGAGCAACCAGCTATAACACACTGTGTCCTGCAATCCATACGGCCTGTCTGCTCCAGAAAGGCTGGCAGCATGAGTTCAGGTTTCCCTGGCACCGCGGTGGGAACGGAGACCAGGTCCTCCTCCACACCTTGGCCGCGGAGCATCACTCATCAGAGGGTCAGCGGGGAGGACGGGGATTGTTCTCCTGCGGGAAAAGCGGCCAGGGAACGGTGGAGGCATTTTGTATTTCATTTTCCTGAACGCAGTTGGGCAAAAGCACATCCAGTTCCAGCTCCCAGTGGAGACAAAGCCCAGCTGAGGCCATCCTTCCAGCATCCAAAGGGGGCCTACAGGAAGGATGGAGAGGGACTCTGGATCAGGGAGTGTAATGACATGATGAGGGGTAACGGTTTCAAACTGAAAGAGAGGAGACTTAGATTGGATATCAGGAAGAAATTCTTTGCTGTGAGGGTGGTGAGCCGCTGGCCCAGGTTGCCCAGGGAGGTTGTGGCTGCCCCATCCCTGGAGGGGTTCAAGGCCAGGCTGGATGAGGCTTTGAGCAGCCTGGTCTGGTGGGAGGTGTCCCTGCCCAGGGCAGGGGGGTTGGAACTAGAAGATCTTTAAGGTCCCTTCCAACCCGAACCATTCCATGATTCTAGGATCCTAAGGAGTCACCCACACGTTTCAGGACAAGATGCTTCAAGACACTTGGGTGCTGGCTCAGGAGCAGCCACGCAGGCGACAAGACCAGGTGCTTCCACTTCTACAGGCCCAGGTCTCAACCCAGAAAAAAAAAAAAAAAAATAAAAACCCCTCTCGATCCTTCAGGACCAATTTTTCTTACCCCTGAAATCAATACATGTTCCAGAAGCAGGCTCCTGGCTTTCCGCTATAAATTAAAATGAAGCTCCCAGAGAAGTCCCCATCGTGCCATGGTCCTGCAGGACCCCCCACGCTGCACCGGTGGAGGGCAGGGACAAGGTGACCCCGTTAGCGCCAGCTCCCTGATTCAGCACCTCACTAATGACACTACTGACACACCTGAGCCGGCTGCACTGTCACCTGCATCTAATCGCAGGGCTGTGCTCGTTACCCCTGCCTCCCCGGCACGGCGCCCCTCCTCATCCCCAACCTCCAGCCGCATCTGAGCGCTCAAAAGGGAATAAACTGAACCACTCCGGATCATGCCCGCAATCCGTCAAGAGCCCACGCTTGCGTTTCGGAGGGTCCGCGTGAACTCCCTGTCATGCCTCTGTGACTGCAATGAGCTGGCTCCCAATAATCCCCCCCCTCCTTTGACATAAATAGCTGTTTGCTGGAGCAAAGCGGTAGCAAGAGGTGTTGCTTCCACTCTTTTCCCTGTGAATCCAGCCAGCCCCGGCAGCTCCCCAGAACAGCAGCCCACGCAACACCCAGGAATCTAATAAAATAAAGAGTTTTGTGTCTCTCGCCTCCGAAGAGGCTAAAGTTTCTTATAGTGGCAAAACTACGAACAAAACTAGAGGAATATCAGGGCTGCTTAATTGCAGCCGTCCGCCCAGCAGTATTTCAAAGGTCTGTGCTGAATGGCATCTCCTTGTCTATCAAAAATTGCAACAAATGCTGCTTTTAGGACTAAAAGCAGCAACTCAGCTTCAGGATAGAGATCACAAGCTCTTCTACAGAGGCAAACAAGCCTTGGGACAGCACAAAAGCACCAAGAGACAGGACTGGTTCTGCAAAGCCATCTAAATTCAGTTTAGGGGGACAGTCACCCATAGGAGAGGATGATTTTTACAGTATTACACACCCATCACACACACCCCCCACACCAAATCTTTCCAAAGGGCTCAGAAAAGGAGATTATATCGCCCAGACCCCAGCACAGACCCGGTGTGGGTACCACCAGGACCCCACCTCTACAGTCCCCAAAGGCTACATCACATTAGGGATGCAGAGGGGGGGGGGGGGAAAAAAAAAAAAAAGCAGCCACCTCCAGGGTCAATGTTTCTCCAATTTTTTTCCCTTGCACACACATTTTTGCATGGGATGTTTAAAAGGATCACAGAGAACATTCCTGGGGAGTGCTGAGATATAGGCAATTTTTTGGATTTTAGCCTAGACTGAAGATAAGCCTGTTTCATTTTCAAAAGGTCTCTTCCCCAAGTAGACGCTTCAATTTAACATTCATTTCACAATTTTAAGCAAACCCAGCAGCAAGGCAATTGACTTGCCAGGCCCGGGTACCATTTACCATACGCTTATAAATACCTGTATGCTTTTCACCCCTGCAGCCCCTGTTGCAGGAAACCTGGCCATTACCGCTCCCAGCATTGCCAGGACATCGCGAGCCTTCAATCAGATTCACCGCTCGCGGAAAAAGAAAAGCCTTTTTTAAGCCCTGTTGGCTGCTGAACCCTTCAATATCCAAAGGCAGGGAAGTTTCTTGGCCTCACATACTTGACATGAATATTATACTGCCTGTGTTTCACCGGACACGCATTGTCACTCCACTATCTACACGGTAGTTACAGCAGCGATAGCCCGTCCATCAGAAAGGATGCAATAGTCTGCAGCAAGATTGCCTGTTATCAGAGCTTTCAAATGCTTTTGGAACAAATTAAGGGCATTCCTGCACCAAAATAGAACGAGATACAGCTCAAGTTTTAAATGGGCAGCAATAGAAAAGCGCTTGTAGCCTATAGCTATTTATCTAGCAGACAGGGAGCTCTCTGCCAGGGTTCAAACGCAGCTTCATGAGTAAAGCACCGAGCAAAAGAGCCAAACGGACCACGAAACATCTGCCACCTTCCTACCTGCTCACTGCACCCAGAAGTGAAGAGACAATGAGGGTCCTCCTTCCACACAGCAGCCAGCCAGGCCCCTTCTCTCCCCCACCCAAAGGCCCCAGGCCACCACCTTTCTCCATCCCAGAGAACCTGAGGAGCACATTCCCCCTGCGACGCCAGCAGAAATGTCTCCTCTCCAGCCTCTCCTGGCTGCCTGCCCCCAGCTGCCCCTCGTCTCCCATCACACAGCTCAGCTGAGCCCAAGGGCAGGTCCCACCACCACCTGACCACGGGCTTAAATTAAGAAACAGGCACACAGAGCCTTTTCTGCCCTTCCTCAGGCTCTGGGTCCCATAAAACTCCAATTTCCATGCTTTCCTTGGAAATCAATCAAAACCTTTCCTGGGGCTCAGCCCCCGACCTGGGCTGGTGCCCATCAGAAGGTCACCTGCCCAGGGGACGGCAGCGGCCACAGCGAGATCCCTCCCGACTGATTCTCCAGTTCCGTTCTTCCCTTCGCTGTTGCTGCAGCCCTCCCAGATAAACATTTCACTGAAGTCTTCAACTCGCATTACGATCAAACTTAAAAGCAAAAAAGGGCCTAAATGCATTTGGTTGGGAACCAAGACGATTCCCATAAAAGCAGATTATGCTGACATGATGACTATAAAATGAAACAGCAGATATGAAAGTTGGAGGATTGTTACTCCATGCCTTGGGGCTCCTGGCCGCCTTATCCATCTCCTCCCTCCTCTTCTGTGGTACCGGAGGCAGGAGCAGGCAGAGATAGCCTTTTCACCCCTGCCTGCTCCAAGGCAGGCTGCCAGCCTTCAAACATCCACTACCTCCCCCCAGCCCCCCTCCCTCTTTCCTCCCCGAAACCTTATGCAATGCTTCAACACTCATCACTTATTCGGGAAGGCTGCAGCCCTGCCTTATCTGTCATGGCGTTTTACAAAGCCCGTTGTGTATTTAATTGGCTTGTTCTTGCTAATCTGCCGTGATTACTGTGTTTTTATTTAATTCTTGAAGGTTATTATTAAAATAAGCCATTTTGCTTACCGGCCGTTCATCCCCGCGTGGTTCCCCACCCCCCGATAACCAAACCCTCCTCGTGCTTCCCCGCTCCCCGGTGCTGCTCTGACCCTGGGACCCGCCGGACACCTTGGCGCTAAGGACCAAATCCTTGGTGTGACCAGCGGGAAGCCCGTGAGTCATTTCCAGTGCGCAGATCCAGGCTCCTCCTGCCTTTTTCCCTCCCCACCACCTTCACCCCAGCAGGGCCCGCAGCCAGACTTCCTCAGCTCACCTGCACAACCCTTAAGCCGTTGGCAGGGGGAAAGCTGGAGATCTGTCTAGCGATTATATTTCCTTTCTACGGCGGGCTGAGAAACACCATCCGGCCTCGCACAAAAAGCCAGCGCTGACAACGGCACCGTCCTCTTCTTGCCCGTGCGTCACCCCTAATCCCGCAACCCCAATTCTCCGGCGATTAGTCCAGGGGCTCTTCGGAGTTAATGTTCTCCAGAGGCGCCAACCTCCGCTAAAGTGTTAGTTTATAGATTCTTCGGTGCTAGCTACCACTTATGCTAATAAACTAAATTTATGCAGAAAGTCATAAACAGCGAGCTCTCCCCAGTGCCCTTGCCAGCGCAGGATTGCTCCCCGCAGAATAGATCATCGCTCTCTGTGCAGACTAGCTCCAAAACGGCTCCAGTAATGGGGCTTCCCCCCTGCTCCCCGGGGGACTATTCCGCAGTCAAACAGGCCCTAACAGTTCTAAGGGTTTGGGTCTTTTGGTGGCAATGCGGTGGTTTGGTTTTTTTTAAATCCCGATCATTAGCTCAGTTCATTTATTATTTTCTTTTTCCCCCTTCCCCTCTGCTCATTTTTTAACGTGTTCCTTCCCTTCTACATGTATTCCCCTGCTCCCCCCGCAGTACTCCCTTGGGCAACACACAAACGCAGCTGCGGAGCATAAAAAGTAATAGAGAAGCTCAGAAGTTTAAGAAGGGGGAAAAAAAAAAAAACAGATGACAAGCTCCCTCTGATCATCTCCTTTCAAAGCCCCTGTCTGGGAGGAACACAGGGCTGCACCCACAGGGCATTTCAGGGTTGGCTTCGGCGCTGTGGGTGTCTGCTGGGACACGGCGCGTGGCCGGGGATGCTGCTGGATGGAGGAGGGTTTCGGGGAGCCTTGGTCTCGGGGTGGTCCATGGGGCACCCCACCAGCGCCGCGGGCAGGCTGGGATGCTCTCTCTGCATCTCCGTCGCTCTGCCAGCAGCATCGCGCATCTGACATTGGACGGGCAAAATGTCAGGTGCCCCAGGGCCAGAGGGGATTTGCAGTAAAGTGGGTTTGGTTGGTTTTAGGCTTCGCTCAAACGGCCTGGAAGGAGAAGAAGGAGAAGTCAGGTTTTGGCCATGCTCCTGCGACCAGCTGCCCCAAAGATGTGATAAGGGCTGAGCTGCCACCAAAGGGTCCCTGTCAATCAGAGCAGCGTGACAGAAGGTGAGGGCGGATCCCAACCTCAACAGGAACCCAAAACTCAAGAAAGCCTCCCCAGTTCAAATGGGAGCTTGCCTCTTGCCCCGTCCAGGCTGGAGAGCACAGGGGTGAGGGCAACCCCAGGGCAGAGCACCATCCCAGGATGAACCGGTGCTCGCCAGGGATGGCCCCACCGGCCCCACCTCACCATCCAGGGCAGGTGACAGACGAAACACCAGCACAACCACCTGCTCCGTCACCGCTGCGAGCCGACAATGTGCCTCAGTGCAGCCCCAGGGCATCCGCCCTTCAGCCCCAGGCAGCGCACAGCCCCATCCCGCGCTGCCCAGGGCCACGCCAGCAAGCGCAGAAAGCCGCGACGAGGAGGTGGTGTGCCCACCTTCCCAGGGCCCCGGCCAAAATTCCTTCCCGAAGACTTTTCAGAAAAGGCTGAGAAGGGCTTTGCACGGACTCTGCCCCGTGCAGGCGTGATTCCCAGGTTGAGTTTGTCGATGCTTCTGGCAACAGCGAGGAGGCACCAAGCACCCCAGCAACTCTTCCCTCATGAACACCAGTACCCCCTGGTTTCTAGAAGAGCTGGAAGCCTCTCACATGCAGCTCAGCTCGTGGGCTTGAAGACCTACACCCGTTAACCAGTAAAACTCTCACCGCCAGCAGTGATTTGGTGGGAGCAAGGTCCACATCTGCACCCCCAAGGCAGAGGTACGTGGCACCCCTTCGCCTGGTGCTCTCCCCAGGCCCACTCACCTTTGCAGAAAAAGGGATTGTCATCCTGCGCTTGGCACGAAGCGGGACACACACAGCCCAGGGTGGCTGAGGGGGATGTAAGGGAATAAATGCGTTGAGCCGGTAAATTCAGCCACCGGCACTTGAAGTCAGACAGCGAGTCCCAACACAAGGAGAGCTCTCCTCGCTGCCACCGCTTTTCACCATCGAGCCATCAGAGCCATGCGACGGCACCCGCTGTCCCAAGGGTGGCCCTCAGCATCTGCCCAGCTTCAGCAGGCACCAACGCCAACCCTTACGCTTCCCTGCCCGACTCCGGACTCGGCTCCAGCCCTGCTGGGACAGCCCAGGCAATTCGCTGTGAGCTGGTGTCACACCCATGGGCCCAGCGACAGGACTGGGTTCACTCCCGTTATCGTCGGGAACAACGAAGTCAGCCAGGACACTGGGATTCTTCTCATTCTCTCACCAACCTTATTCATAAACATGGGGTTTGGTGGTGTTTTTTTTTAAAAATAGAATATTTTAGGTAGATGTAATTATTGTGAAATGCAGCAAGAGGTCAGCAGACTGCATCAGCACACAGATGGTCCAAGAGACGAGACGGGGCTGAGCCGGGAGGACAGAGACAGCCCCTGCCACCGCTCAGCCCCCGCCAACGCTTCCAGACGAGCGGAGGGTCGGGCTGCTCCCCATGCAGCTCTCACTCCTGGCTCTGGAGCCCTCTGCACCCTCCCCACGTCCCTTCGGCCTTTCTAATCACAGGCTTTAGGGTCCCTACATACGTCAGCGAGCGGATATTGATTTGCCCGCGCTGCGTACAGATCATAATCGGGCTCCACGCACCTTAGAGAAGCTCAGCGCCCGCTCCACGTTCGTACAGCTGCTTTGATTGCAATTCAGTCTCCAGTACATTACCCTTATTTATAATGCCAGGGCTTCAGCGTGGCGCCTCAGGCGCTCTAAAATTATTACAGGGCCCTTTTGACTTTCAATTCCCTTCCATTCAATTCCATTTTTATTTGTCAGCAGAGACTCCCATTGACCAGGGGTGGAAGCCAACTGCGTGCAGGCAGCCGGCGCTCCTGCATGTTAAAGCCAATCCTATAGAAATTACTCACCGGCAGCTCAACACAACGGGTCGTCATGGTCTGAACGAGGAACGCTGTGTGGGGCAGAGCAGCCGGGGGTGCTCTTGGGTGCTCCTGGGTCCAGCGTCCTCACGGACATCGTGGCTTGGAGCAGCACCGGGGGGCTCATCCGCAGCCCCTCCACAGTGCCATCCACCCAGCTGATGCAGTACCACCGACAAAAAAGGCGAAGGAAAGTGACTTTAAGCATTAGAGCCCCTCCTGTGTGTCCTGCAGAGATGACGGGGCAGGCGTGCAAGAGGGATGGGTGTGAACCATCCAAAAGGCTGAGGGATTTGGGTCTCTTCAGTCTGGAAAAAAGACGGCTGAGGGGGGATCTTATCAACGCTTATAAATACTGAAAGGTGGGTGTCAGGAGGATGGGGCCAGGCTCTTTTCAGTGGTGCCCAGGGACACGACAAGGGGTAACGGGCACAAACTTGAGCATAGGAAGCTCCACCTCAACATGAGGAGGAACTTCTTTGCTGTGAGGGTGGCAGAGCCCTGGCACAGGCTGCCCAGAGAGGTGGGGGAGTCTCCGTCTCTGGAGACATTCCAAACCCGCCTGGACGCGTTCCTGTGCCACCTGCTCTGGGTGACCCTGCTCTGGCCGGGGGTGGGACTGGGTGATCTCCAGAGGGCCCTGCCAACCCCACCATTCTGTGATTCTGGGATTCTGTGAATGCGGTGCCCTGATGCGCAGATTTTGTTTCGCAGCCACCTCCCCTTCCTCCGTCCCCAGCCCTCAATTTGGGCACAGGAGTTTGCTCAGGAGGTGTTTTGGGGTTTTACTGAAAAGCTCAAGTCTTGCCCCTTCCCTCCAGGCTCCCGGCTCACCCAAAAGAGGCACAGGGTTCACTTCGGGAAGAGCACCTGAAGGTGCAAGGAAGAAGGAAGAGCCAAGTCTCCCCTCTCGTCACAGGAGAAAGAGCTGCCGGCCCATGATAGTTGCGGCTGTAGGAATTCACGAGGAAAGCTGCCATCGTCTTCTGTTCCCCACTTACTCCAGATCCTCAAAATTAACAAGAGACAGAGCTGATAAATGGGGGGAAAAAGTCTATTTGAAAATCACAAGCACCAGTTTTTGATGGTCCAACTATTACTTCTTGTTGAAGAAATCAATGTCTTTGATGAGGAAGCTTTTCTGCAGGTAACAGGCACACGACGCTGCCAGCCCTGGCCTGTCGCAGTGTTAAGGATGGATTAAATGAGACAGGTTTTTATGAAGACAGTAGGGATTGTCCTGGCTCACGAAACTGAGCGCTGAGCAGGGGAGTGGCAGATCTGCCGCATCAGGGCAGGCAGCTCTGCTCAGCCCCGAGCCCTGCAGCGACCTGCTCTGTCCTGCTCCAGGTGCCATCCCGCACCCACTGCCACACAGGACATCTTTCCATCACTGCCCCAGCCCCGCAAAACCCCAGCTTGGCCCCTGCAGGACGACTACAGGCATTAGAGGGTCTATTCCCACTGCACGTGGGCAAGAAAAAAATCCCTAATTAATCTTCAAGCCCAGGCGCAGCCCAGCTAAGCTGAGGTGCCGGTGCTTGGATTGCCATCGCCCGCCGCTGCAGATCGCTGCCTGCATGGTGACAACGGGGCTTCGCATGGAGCCTGAACGGATCTGAAGTGTCTAACGACACAACCGGAGGCTACTGAGCAAGAGCTGCTGCCTGCGATAACCACTCGCTTGATTTTTTCACGGCAGTGGAGGGAGAACAAGGGAGGCAGCTGAGCGGGCGGGCAAGGCACGGGCAAGGCATGGGCAAGGTGATGGCATGGTGATGGCAAGGCAAGGGCAAGACGACGGCAAAGCACCAGCCAGGCAATGACAAGGCACCAGCAAGGCGATGGCAAGCACCGTGTATCACCTGCAGTGGCAGCACGCGGTCCCCGACCAGACGGCACACGCTGGCACAGGGAGATGGGGTCGGGTGGGTTCTGCCGATATTTTAACCCAAATCCCACAGCAAAAGGGAGAAGGTGCTGAGCCAGCCCCAGCATCCCTCCCGCTTCCCTGGCCCCAACACCCCAGTGAGGCTGGGGTGGGGACGCCTATTTCCAGGAGAGCCAGCAGCACCGCGAACACAAGCCATGGCAGCGGAGCAGGAGTCGTTATGGCACTAGATACGTCTTGTGCAAAGAGAAAATATACAATTTTTGGAATACTACCCCTACTGTCAACCTCCTCCCTGCGTGGGTGACAGCAGCGACTGGCAACTTCTTCTTTGGCTCTGAGCTTCTGGAGCCGTGAGCTGAGAGCGGACCAGGCCAGGGGGCAGCCCCGAGGGGGCTGTCACACAGGCGAGGGGACAGCCCGGGCAGCGGGGACCGCGCTTCTCTTCCCTGCAAGCTGCGGCAGGGGCAGAAGGGCAACATGACCTATTCGGGTGTCTTGAAGAGCACTGCAAAGCCAGGCAGACTTCACAACAAAGCACAGCGCCACGTTGGCTTTACAGCATCCGCCGTTCTGCACAGCGTATACGCCGGGGAGCGCGCGAATGGCGCCGGCCTCGAGGGGCGAGCATCACTCAGAGCTCGATTAAAACTAGCCAAGTGCTTTATAACCTCTATGCATTTTTAAATGTGTCTCTTTGGGAAACATAGCTCTTAAAATGATCAGGTAGTTTGATAGCTCAGGGCACTGCTCAAACTGTGAAGCCAAGTAATTTTTTCTAGCACGGTTCCTCCACGGACCTCTGCTCCCAATAAACTCCTGAGCACTGGGGGGGTTCCAGTAGAAACTCCCCATGGACCAGGGTGGGATGGGGAAAGGAGGAGAAGAAAGCGGGAAAGAAGAGACGAGGTCTCGCCGCCTTCTAGAGAGACAAACACTAGGATGGTTCCACCTCCTGAGAGATGGACGTCCTTTGCCAAGGAGAAGGGCTGGCTGCTGGCTGGGCATTTTCAGGGAAAAAGTAGGTAGTGGATAATAACTTGGGTTCTTCAGCCTACGTGTCACCTGGGGAACCAGGTGGGTGCATCAAAGCCAAGTAGCCCGAAAATTCTGGGCGTACCCTTGCCCAACAGGACAAAAATATCAGTGACCAGAAATGAACATTGGCTGAAGCCCCTTCACGTGCACCATGACAGGGCTCCTACCCTAAAAGTGTCCCTTCTCTCGCTGTCAAGGCAATGGTTAAAAAGGATTAAGGGTCTTAACTTTTCTCCGTGAGGGGCTGCTGAGCCCTCGTTCCCTGGAAAGCCTCCAGTTCCCCAAAGCCTCCCCGGTACCCAAGGTACCACCCAAGCACCCAAGTACCCAAGTTCTGCCTTGGCTACTCACAAACCCCAAATTCAGCTCTTGCTCAAAGAAACAAGTTCTTGCAACCTCACAGAAAAATCACTTCTCTCTGAGAGTGCAGTATTACACCTTAACCCAGGGATGACCTACACGCACCCAGAGGGATGCCATCAGCCCGGGACACACCGACAGCCTCCCGTTGACCAAGGTCCACTGGGTTTCTGCAGGAAAGGAGAGAAGCACAGCAAGGGCAGCCTGCAGCTCCCCAAGGATGCCATCCCGGGGTGCCAGACCCCCTGCTTCAAGCAGGACAGACCCCCCCCCCGGCAGCCTCAGCAAAGGGCTGCGGTGGGAGGCTGCAAAGCATCAGGCTGCCAGAAGCAAAGAGGTTTATTGAGACGTAGCTGTGCAAATCCTCACCTCTCTCTGGACTGACTCACACCGAAATGAACCGGACTCAAAGCAGCTGATCTAAGAGCACAGAGAAGTCGCTGGAGGGCTCAGAAAGTGGCATCCCTAAGATGAGGAGACATTAAAATCCAGAATAATAAAAGCAACGGCATTTATTAAAGCTTCTCGGAGCCTGTGGGCAAAATATTTTTTCCCCATTTAAAAGTGGGTAAGGCAAAAGAGAAGCTAAACTATTTGTCAGAGATTAGAAGCGACAAAGTGGCAGAGACCAAAGCCCGAAGCAGCAATGCCCTCTCAAACGCCATCACCACCCCGGCGTGGCACAAGCAGGGTCCCTTTCCCCAGCAGAGCAGGTGCAGGCGCAGGCAACGCCACGTCTTGCACTAAGTATTTCACCTGCTGAAATAGAGAGCGATCCTGGGGCGCTAGAAAACCCTGCCAGGGGTCCCAACCGCCCCGTTACCGTGCGGGGGGTGCCAGCCCTTGTGCGAGGGACAGGGACATGCCTGAGACGGTGCCGGGATGCGATGCCGCGTGGATGCCAGCCTGAGCCAGGCACAGGCAGGTCTCCGCTGTGGTTGCCCAGAAGTTCCTCCAGCTCTGGTGGCAGCACGAGCCCCCCGGTGCCACATCTTTCCAAACAGGCAGAGGAGGGCCAGCTTTGCCGTCACTGCAGCCCTGCAGAACCCTTGACAACTTACCGTCACCCCACACCACCCCATATGGTCCCAATTCCTTCCCCAACCAGGTTGCCTGGTGTTCCCCAAAGGTGGAAATGTTTCATGAGGCTCTTCCTGCCCCCCCCCACCCTTCCCACCCATCATAGCAATGGGGCTACCACCCCGTTCCAGACCTTCATCCCTATTTTCCCCTTCCCATCAAGTTCAGATTGCATTCCCATCATTCCCAATCATTCCCATCACTGCACCCCATTAGGAAAGGCTAATCCACGTCCCCATTACCAGCGGACCCGGTGCCCCCATCATTACCACACCATTAGATCCAAAAGCAGCATGGTTTCACGGTAGCACCCCCATTTGCTCTCCTAATAGAGTCTCAGGGAAAGCTGCATGGCAGCTGCCCAAAAAGGGCCACCTACACCAAGGAAGAGGAGACACGGAGCATTCCCACCCTTGATCCACATACACAAAGGTCATGGGAGAGAGGCAGAGGGGGATGGATCCTTGCAGCCTCATTAGAGGGAAAGAAACTGTTTCTGCAAATAATAATTGATTTCTAAATTTATCCCCTAATTAAATAGGTTCCCTGGATGAATCTGCATGCAAGCTGCAAGGTGATGATTTAGTGCCTGGCTTCCTACGGGAATGCATCAACACATGTTTGCAAATTGTCTCTCGCCCAGATCCAAAGGCAGGGTGATCATCGCCCCACGCCAGCACACCCCTCCTGCCACCCGCCGCTTTCAGCAAGCCAAGCCAAGCCGAGTCTTCTTCTGCGCGAGGCTTCTCAGAGCCACACGCAAGGGAGGAGGGCGTTTGTCACCTGGCTTGTCGCCGGTCCCTGTGCTCCATCCCAGCAGGGACTCTCCCACGGACCAGCGCAGGGGGCCCAGCACAATCAGAGCGTGCAACGCGCTCCCCACCTAAGCGGGAGGCCGGCAGGGGGATTTTTTTGGCAGGCACCAGCTGTAAAACTACGGCAAAAACTGGAAATGCACTGCCTAAACTCAGCACGTAGCAACGGCGAGAATGAGAAACATTATCTCCAAAACATGCTCTTGCTTCCTACATCAATTCCACGGCTGTTCCTGTCTAGTCGCTTTGACTTTTTCCTACAGACACCATCAGCTAATAAAACCTCAAGAGACGGATCCTGGGATAAAACCAGGCTACAAGCTCTGCAAAAATTAAACACATTTATCACTCTTCTGCGGAGAGCTCCTGAGCTCCTTTTGGAAACCAGAGAGCCCTGATACTCTCAGACAAGCATCAAAGGACTTTGGACATGAGAACTCCACGTTAGCTTGAAAAGGCAATGGTGCTGAGCAGCGCCGCTGCGTTAAAGCCCACACTAATTAATTCCTGCTGCCCAGGACCACAATCACGGGGCCCGTAGCCTGTCCATACGCAGCGATGGCTCAAAGCTCTCCTCTCCCAAGAAGCGAGGCACGTGCCTGCACCTACACACCATCTTCTGCATCTCAGCAGCAACAGCACCTTTCACTTCCTCTCCCTTACAACTTTCCACCCCCCCAGTATCGTTTGGGCGCTGGGCACACAGGTCCACCATCCTTCGGGGCTCCAGCCCTTTGCTGTTGAGGCTATGGGATCTACAGACATAGATCGTCCCTCCTGATGCCCCACGCTTCGGGGTCCTGCTGCTGGGACATGGTGCTTGCAAGGCCGTAAGCGCAGCCTGGAGATTAAACTAAAAGAGGGAAGATTTAGACTAGACATAAGGAAGCAATTTTTTATGCTGAGGGTGGTGCAACCCTGGGTGGTTGCCCAGAGAGGTGGGACATTCCCCATCCCTGGTAACGTTCAAGGTCAGGTTGGTCGGGGCTCTGAGCAACCTGAAGATGTCCCTGCAGGGAGGTTGGACTAGATGGTCTTCAAAGGCTCCTTCCAACCCTAACTATTCTATGACCTTTTATGGTGCCCACCTCTGCCACAATGGGCAGAGACTGAAGAACCCTCACCCTCTGTTCAACCCTTGGCTCTGCCACTCACCCCAGAGAAATTCATAAATATAGAAGATATTTCTGAATCTGCTTGGCCCTCTTGGGACTTTTGGCAGGTAGGGACACAGCCTGCGTGTCCAACTTGGACCACACTCAAATCAAACAAATAGAGAAGGTAGGATTCCAGCGGCTCTTCTGAGGTTTCAAACCTTATTCTGCTCTGTGGTAGAAAAAAACCAGACAATTTGGAAGTTTCCCCATGAGGGAGAAGGGAAAATAACCTCTCCGTTTATCCCTTCCAGAAACATTGAATGTAGGTTGCGACCAAGAGGTGAAAGACGAGCACCAGCCATGACCTGGCCAAGGCCATGGCCACTCGCTGTCCCAGGGTGACTACAGCACACACGGACACCTCCCCATCTGGTCACACGCTCTTCTTCAAAGGAATGATAAAAGATGGGATTTTCCCCCCCCTCACCACTGGGAGAAAAAAAAAAAGCATTCGAAACTGGAGCATTTCCATGGTATTTTGGATTTCTCAACACTTCTGGATGAAAACTATCTCGTTAAGTGAGTTCTCAATCAAAAAAATCACTACCACAGACGAAGCGCAGGCCCTAACCTACTTCTGCACTCAAAAATAAAAAATCCATTAGGTGGCTAAATACTTTAGGAACCGCGTCCCTTCATCTCCCTGCTTTGGTTCTCCGTCTGTAGCAGAGCATCCTCCTTTATAAATTGCCTCTGAGAGCCTCAGATCTCTTCTAAAAGAAAACAGTATTATTCACAGGACAGGAATGAGATGCAAGAAAGCTAATTAGTCCTCGTACAGAGGAGTTTGGAACATACAGCATTTAAATGAAGTCTGATTTTTCGGATCGCAGCGCTAAAATCTCCACATCGCGTCACCGGCTTTCTCTTCCAGAGGTGCCTTTTTTGCTCACCTTGAGCATTTTTAAAGGCAAAGAAAATTCCTTTAGGTACCAAAGCAAATTCATAATCTAGCTCTCCACCACTTACCAACTTGAGCACATTAAAACTCTGTTAAAAGCAGAGCAAGATGAGTCCTTGAGGCCCTGCTCCCCAAGGATGTGTGCACATAAAGCAAGGAAAATGTGTGGTTATTAGAGTTTAGCTTTATTGTTTTCATAAAACACACTGAAGATTGTGTTTATGATGCTGGAGAAAATAAAACCCTCTCTCCAATTGTTAAAATAATGAACACAAGATACTCCAGTGACTTCTAAACAATCAAATACTTTGGACTTACACGGCACCCTCTACTCAGATTTCAGACAAGAATGAAAATAAGCCGGGGGGTAGGTGGGGGATGAATCCAGCATCTCACCTTAGAGCCAAAGGAAGCAGGATAGTTTACACAGTCACTGCATGAGGCCAAGTCACACGAACAGGAAGGGAACTGTTCAAAAACTCATCGGGAAATTGCTTAAGAGCCAGTTTTGCTGGTTTTCAGTAACATCCCAGCTCCTGAATGACCAAACCCCATTTGAAAGCCAGACTTGAGCATGAGAATCACTTCAACATGCTCAAAACCAAACAAAAAGGTAAAATCTTCACCGGCACTTTCTCTCTGGCCCCCGCACAGGTCGCTCGCAAAGCCTTCTCCAACACAGCGCTCACACCTTCAGAGGGCTTTTGCCTGTCCTGCGTCACTGACACTCCGAAGGTCTTCTGCATCTGGCTGCACGGAGGCATTTCTATCCACCACTGCATCCAGCCCAAGGAACCCAATGGCCTCCGTCACTTCTGCTCCTCTACCTCCAGCCCGGAGGAAGGACAAACCAAAGGTGGGTTTTTTTCCCCTCCTTTAAATATTACAAAGACTACGTGAGGTTATGAATTATTGAATGGAGCTGTCTCTTCAGTTTAGCGCAATGATGATGGAGGAGAAACGCGGACCGCAGAGGCACCATGTCCCCAGCACGGGAGCAGGGCAAGGAGCCAAGGGGCACGACCAAGAGGGATCCTTACCCAACTCCTTAGTGTCTCTGCCCATCCATCAGAGCCTGACACCTGCCTGGCACCACTCGCATGGTGGGGACTGAATTCATCTTGGAAAAAGCTGAGGGAAATACATCTTCCAAGGGAAGGGGAGGGAAGCTCTTCAGACCCCCTCCATATCCCTGCACCTCTACTTGAAAACCCGGGCAGAACCAGGACCTGAGACCCTCTTGGCCATGTCCGATGGTTGACCCAGGTGGGCTGACCTGGCAGAAGCAGGTCTTCTTGGGTGCTCCAGCACAAGGGAACAGACCGGGAGCAGGGATAGGAAAAAACAGCGAGAATGGAGATACTGAGAAGCTGGTGGCAGGATCTTGCCTTCAGGTAGTTTTGCAGATGCTGTCTGGAAGGTATAACTGCCAGCTCTAAAACAACCTATTAGTATGAGCCTTTGGGGCTTGTAAATAATAGCCAAGATTTTTTTTTTTTTTCCCCCAGAGCCAGGTCAGATAGAAGATGTCTGAAAATTAAAGGAGTAGCCTAAAAAAAGATTTCAATTCCATCTCTTCATTTATGTATATTTACTCGCAGCCTCCTCGGAGACAGAGGTCAGCTCTGGAGCACCGGTGGCCCAGCTGCATCCATCCCCAGAACTGGCACAGCATGCAAAAGCACTTTCTGCTGCTCGGATCCACCTGGCTGACTAGCGGCTTTCTTCCAAGAAGCACAAAACAAGACTGAACTGAGACTTAACTGATTTCAAAGAACCACCAAACTCGATACACACCGCCAGATCTTCAAGTTGAGGCAGCACTGAGTGTCCAAACCAACACCCAAGCCCCTGTGCAACCTGCTCCGGCAATGCGTCCTCAAATTGATGAGGAGGGAGTACCTTCCTGGGCCCCACTTTTCCCTCTCCTGCAAACTTCTTCCGTGGGTCTCCTGAAAAAGGACATAGCCTTATCAGGGAGTGTAGCGATAGGACAAGGGGGAACGGTTTCAAACTGAAAGAGGGGAGATTTAGGTTGGATATCAGGAAGAAATTCTTTGCTGTGAGGGCAGTGAGCCCCTGGCCCAGGTTGCCCAGAGAAGCTGTGGCTGCCCCATCCCTGGAGGGGTTCAAGGCCAGGTTGGACGGGGCTTGGAGCAACCTGGGCTGGTGGGAGGTGTCCCTGCCCAGGGCAGTGGGTGGAATGAGATGGTCTTTAAGGTCCCTTCCAACCCAAACCGTTCTGTGATTCTATGATAACCAAAACCAACACACTGCCCTAAAGAGATTTGAGTTCTTTGAACTAAAGCCCTTCTCCTTGGGAAAAGCTGAGAATCAAGTTCTCCTGCAAGAGATTTGCCACCATGGCTGCCCTTGATCATCCCATCACACGCGATATTGCTACCTGTACTCAGGGTTAAGATCCTCATTTAAACACCAGAAATGAAAACCAGTGTTTCCCCAGAGAAGGATGCAGGTGTCCTGCTAGGTCCAATCCTGCCCTTTGCCTCCACAAAATGCAACTTATCTCCTGCCCGCGATGACCGTCGGGACAATCACCGCCTGGCCTGCGAATCCTGCCCACTCGCTGGTTTTTTTACTCTGGATGTTAATGGAAAGAAATCTCTGGATCCATTTGAAATGAATTATACTCCAGTAATTGCAGCTGCTATAGGGCAGTATTAGGTCAAACTGCCCTTTTTGTGCTGTGTCTTAAACGCTAGAGATGATGAATGGGCTCATTTTCAGCAGAGCTGGATGTTCGCAGCTCCAGGTGAAGCCCATGCAAACCGCAGATGCTCACCACTCCGATACCGCATCACCGGCGCCTGCCAAGCGCTTCCTTTAATAAAACATCCAAACTCACACTATACAAACACAATTTTGGCTCGCTTTGCTTGATACGCGTTGTTGCCATCCCGCAGGTCCTCGGCGCACAGCCTCCCCCTGCCATCCCCATGGCTGTCCTCTCCAGGCTTCATTTGCTTGCTTAAGAAATCTATGCCGCTCTCCCCCCAGAAGGACCTTTTCAGCCCCAAACAGAGATTCTCCCCTCCCATTCTAACTCTGTGTTAATTATTAAGATAGGGTGGGACTGCAGAGACTAATTACCACTGTAAAGTTACTCTCCTGAAGGCTGATAAGGGAAGTAATTAGGATGGACAAGCATGGATTACAGAGCTCTAAATCTCTCTCTCTTGTCAAGATAATGCTGCTGCCCAACCTTAC
Organism: Larus michahellis; assembly: GCF_964199755.1. Taxonomy (NCBI): domain Eukaryota; kingdom Metazoa; phylum Chordata; class Aves; order Charadriiformes; family Laridae; genus Larus; species Larus michahellis. The sequence goes on from NC_133910.1 coordinate 5,559,304, forward strand.
AAATGACAAACGAGTCCATAGGCAAACACAAAGCAGTCGTGGAGACCAAAAAACAGACTGGACCATCGCAGAGCACGGACCCTTCATGCTACAGCACAAGGGGCTCCCTCTCCAGCAGCTCCAGATGGGGACCAACCTCCAACACGCAACCCTGAGAACCTCCACACAAGCACCCTGCGCTGGGCTGGGTGACAGTTCATACTTGCACCCAGGTCACTTGCCTTCTCTGGTGGGTTAACCTTGGCTGGCTCTCATATGCTCACCAAGCCGCTCTCGCATTTCTTCATTCCCGACACTTCTACCTCTTCTTCTCTGAGCAGTGCAAGGGGAATGGGGAATTGTGGAATCATAGAGTGGTTAGAGTTGGAAGGGACCTTAAAGCCCATCCAGTGCCACCCCCTGCCCTGGGCAGGGACACCTCCCACCAGCCCAGGTTGCTCCAAGCCCCATCCAACCTGGCCTTGAACCCCTCCAGGGATGGGGCAGCCACAGCTTCTCTGGGCAACCCGGGCCAGGGGCTCACCACCCTCACAGCAAAGAATTTCTTCCTGATATCCAATCTAAATCTCCCCTCTTCCAGTTTAAAACCATTCCCCCTTGTCCCACGGCTCCCCTCCCTGATCCAGAGTCCCTCCCCAGCTTTCCTGGAGCCCCTTGAGGGACTGGAAGGGGCTCTAAGGTCTCCCCGGAGCCTTCTCTTCTCCAGGCTGAACCCCCCCAGCTCTCTCAGCCTGTCCCCACAGCAGAGGGGCTCCAGCCCCTTATGCGGGTTGCTACATAACCCCAACGCACCTTCACAGTCAATGAGATGATATGTTCCTTCAAGTCAACACACCACCTTCCCCGCTCCCGACACCGTGCTTTTGGCCGCTTTGCCTTCATCTAGTCTCTTCTCACCTCCCCAGGTATCAGCTAAGACAAGGAGCACACTCAAGCAGTAGATAGAAGATGACAGCTATTCCACTGGGCTGACATGGGACACGCGTCCCCTTGACATGAGGGCAAGGGTGACATTTCATGATGTCACAGCAGTGTGTGACTGCCCTGGGAACGTGGTTGCTTGAAGCAAAAGCCCAGGGCCTGAGAAATCCCAAGAGGATCAACCCCATGCACACCTCCAGCCACCTTCTGTCCTGTGTCCATCAGCTCCGGCTTCTTTGTCCATACGGAAAAAGCCCCACAGAGATACAGCAGTGGCAGCTCAGGGGAATCTGGACTGAAGCTCGTCCTCCACGAGGACAAAGCCCACGCGACCTTGCGCGAGCCATTTTGCGTTTCACAGCTACCAGAACACAGATGCCCGTACGCCACGTCCCCTCACTCTGCATCAGCCCCGCACCGTTCCCCCGCCGTTTGCAATACACAGCAAAAGTGAGGGTCGAGCTGGGGCAGAGGTGCCAAAACCACCGAAATGAATCTTCACGCCCCCGGTGAAGCGCCCCAGAGCGAGCCAACCCAGCTGAGCTCCCCGGCAAGCTCCTGCTCCGCTCCAGCTCCCGCCGCAGCCCTGCCCGTCCCGCGCGCGCTCCTCGTGCCGCCACACAGGTTATTTTCCATATAACCATTTCAGGCACCCTGCGCCAGAGCATTTATAACTAATACACATTCTAATGTTCCCGTTCACCTGAGACACTCGAAACTTTCCCGGCTCATTTGTCATCTTTTCTTATTTTTATTTTTTTTTTTATAAATACCTTCTTCCCCTCAGGCCAGTCAAATCAGTCCAGTTAATTTTAATTTCCACGGACGTGGAAAGTCATCTCAAGGTCATTTTTGGGTTATTTTCCAGTTTCAAGTCTGGAGGATTTTGCAGGATTTGCAATTGAGGCTTCTGATTATCTGCTACATATTGAAATGAAAAGGAACCGGCTGAGGAGAGACAGTGATGAAGCACCCCATTGACACCCAGGTAATTAAGGAGAAACAAACATGTTTTGTTGGCTGAAACAAGGGGAAAAATGATGCAAACTACTTTATTCTAGCAAGGAAGAGAGGAGGGAGGAAAGAAAAAGCAGCAGCTAATGGGTCTCCATCAGAAGGGCATGCTTTGCTCAAGCCCAAACCTTCCCAGGGTGTTTGCATTTCAGTGGGAAGGTTGTCGGGTGCCAGGGGGAGGCTTTTGTCACTTCTGATCGCAAAGACGGCGGAAAAAAGAAACCCACTAAACTGCAAAACACCACCTTTGTGAAGCAGGAGACAGGCAGATCGACACAGCCCCACTCTGAAGGGGAAAAAAAATGAAAAAATGAAAAAATATATATAAGGGCGCAGAAGCATTGATGCTGGGAAGTTTGCTACGGGACAGCCCGATCTCCTCCTGGCCAGCCTTACCATTAAGGTCCAGGAAATCATCCCCTTGGGAAACTGGTGATTGCCAGTGTTAGCCCAGCTCACGGCCAGGACCAGGCGATGCCGGGGCTGCAGCAAAAAATCACCTTTCCCGGCGAACTTCATCGCTGCGGTCCCAAAGCCAGCCTGGCACAGGCGCATCAATCTGCACTCCGAACGTGTTTATTAAATGTTTTTAATATCGCGGCGGCAGACAGAGAAATGCAATCAAGCCCGAGTCACACATCTCCCCGGGTCCGCGGGGACCGCGGGTACAAGCCTGTTTTTGTTCCTTTCCCGGGGAACCATCAAGATACAGGACTCGCAGCTCAAATCACACGCGCTCTCCAGGGGCAGGCGACGGTAATTAGTTTGTGTGCATTGGAGGCATTTTTGGTTTCCAGCCCTACTCGGGGAACCTGGCAGGAATACTCAAGCTGCTCTGGAGAGCCCCAGTCCTGATGGAGGGTGCGGAGCAGGTACAACACTGGCCTCAAGCTCCCAAAAAATGGCCTTGTCCCACCAATTATTTGCTGTCTAAAAAGCACTGTACTCCAGGCTGGGTTTTGTTTTTTTTCCAAGGGCAAGCATCTTCCAGAGAGGAGCAGCTACCTGAAATAGCTTATTTTAATTTCCTTAAAACAAGGCAAATGCTGAGCAGAGAGGAGCCCCTCTGCTGTGGGGACAGGCTGAGAGAGCTGGGGGGGTTCAGCCTGGAGAAGAGAAGGCTCCGGGGAGACCTTCCAGCCCCTTCCAGTCCCTCAAGGGGCTCCAGGAAAGCTGGGGAGGGACTCTGGATCAGGGAGGGGAGCCGTGGGACAAGGGGGAACGGTTTTAAACTGGAAGAGGGGAGATTTAGATTGGATCTGAGGAAGAAATTGTTTGCTGTGAGGGCGGTGAGCCCCTGGCCCAGGTTGCCCAGAGAAGCTGTGGCTGCCCCATCCCTGGAGGGGTTCAAGGCCAGGTTGGACGGGGCTTGGAGCAACCTGGGCTGGTGGGAGGTGTCCCTGCCCAGGGCAGGGGGTGGCACTTGATGGGCTTTAAGTCCCTTCCAACCCAAACCATTCTATGCTTCTATTATTCCAGGATTGCTTCATCCTGCTCTCCCAGCCCCAGGAGATGATGGCTCACCACCCAGGCAGAGCTCACCTGATCCAAGGTACCACCACCATCACGCTCACGATAGCCTGGGGACTCGCGGGAGAGGTCAAACCTCAGCCCCCCCACCAACACCAGGGCTCAGAGGAGGATGGAGAACATCAGTGAGGGCAGCGCTGGACCACTGGGCTCCTCAACCTCAGGTTTAGCTCTGCTCCAGGCTAGACTCAGACTGCCTCGGAGCGGTTTGAACCCGGCGCTCCAGCGTTACAGAGCCCTCCTTTCCCACAGGAACCCTTGAAAACCAGGAGACAGGCTGAGACGCAGCCACCAGCGAGCACAGGGGCAGTCGCAGCAGCAACCTGCACACCTCCAGCGGCTCGGGTCAGGTCCTTGCAAGATGCTAATGCTGGAAGAGTACAGCTGAAGTCAGGACTATTTTCCTGCTGACTCTGAAATCGGTGAGGGGGGAAAAAAAAAAGAAAAGGAAAAAAAAAAAAGGAATGTATTGCCATGTACATTTGTCCAGATATAGCACTACCAAAGGCAGATTGGACATCAGGGCACAGCCACGAGATTAAGTCATTTTTCTGTTTGCTGAAGGCATTAAGGAAAAAAAAGCCTTAAAATGTTTTGCTGTGAACTTAATGTTTCATTTGACTATTAGTTCTGAAATAGCGAACGCTTGAAACAAAGCCAAAACCCCCTGAATTTTAGAACAAGATCATTAAATCACTGTTGGGCCAGAGCTATTTAAAAAAAAAAAAATAAAAAATGCTTGAGTCAGAAAAATCCCAGCTCTGCATTGGGATCAGCCTCATCCCTGGGAATGACCCTGGCCACCAAGAAGGAGAGTAAGATGGAAACCCACCGAGCTCGGCCGGTGGAAAATGTGGGCAAAGCGACCTGCTAATGGCTAGCACTGGCCACAGGCAGCAGCCCCCTCACCACTCCAGCAACCTGCCCTTGATTTTCTGAGTCGACGCATCCGAGGACTTGGTTGTTTAACACGGGTACAAGGCTGCTGTCAGCGAGGGTCAGGAGGGATTGGGGGGGCTGCGGAGGGAGGGCTCCCCACCACGAAGCACAAGATTAGCAATCGAAATTAAAACCCAAAGCAGCCCCTAGCAAAGCCAAGGGAGCGACACAGCTGGTGGGTAATAGCAAGGGGAAAAATAAAAGGTTATGTTTACATCCCAATCCACCTTCTATGTGTTGTTTAAGGGGGGGTCACCGCCGCCAGGGAGTCCCAGCTCCCCTCCACCACTGCCAGGCTGAAGAGGGCCACCCCCAAGCCCGGCAGCCAGCCCCCACCGCTGCCAGCCACCTCCTCGGCTGGGCCAAACACCCCGTTTTGAGCCAGGACGAGTCCCTTCTCTTCACACCAGTGACCACAGGAGAAACCCTGAAGCTGCCGGTGATGTTCACCATCCCACAGAGACAGAGAACTCTCCTCGGGCTTCACCCCACTGCCTCCTGCTCCTTCTGAACTGTTTCTTTTTTGCTTACAGACCCTCTCCTGCCCTGCTTTTTTAAGGCAAAGCCCCAAAACAACCCCGAAGGAAGTGCTATGACTCCACTCACAGCAACCCCCAGGGTTGTGCCTCCCACCCATCGCTCCAGCCCGGAGCAAGGACTGCGGGAACAGATGTACCGAGACCCGAGGAGTTCAAGAGGCTCCTTGTTTGCAGGGAATGTGCTGCTGCAGGGAAGAGGGAGCAGCAGGGAGATAAGTACTCGCTTCTGCACACGGAACGGAGAAGGATTAGATACTTACAAATATTTTATCCTAGCTAAAGTAATTGCACCACTTGTTCTTATGAGTCAGAGCTATTTATTTTCATGCTTCAGGGCATCAGTTGATCACACCAGCTGAGGTCAGGCAGAAATTCCCACTGCTCCTGTAAGCGTTTTTGCATATTGCAGGGAAGCGCATTAGCTCTAGTCACTGCAGCCTGGCACTCCCCTCGTCCCAGTCCGCTCCGGTCCTCAATGGGTGGCAGAGGACATGCCAGCAGGAACAACTTCTCCACCTTAACCCTCCCAGTATAACACAGGAAACAATCCGTGCTCTCACCAGTTTAAATTCTGATACTGGAGAAGCATATCCCATGCTTCTGCCCTGGGTGGAGGATGCCGCGGCTGGACCATCGCCACATCCAGCTGTGGAGGATGCCGCGGCTGGACCATCGCTACATCCAGCTGCGCTCCATCCTCCAGGCAGCCGCCAGGCAGGGAGATCAGCGGGAAGAGCATCCAAATGAGAAGCGACGGTATTGGAGGCGAAAATAAAAACAACTCCTTTAGACCCTGAGCACAAGAGCCAAACCAGGGTCACCAAAGCTCATTTCGGCGGCCAGCGACTCCGTGGCCTCTGCCGGGAGCAGACATGGATAACTGCTCATTTCTGAGCGCTTACGGATGCACAGCTCTAACTGTGTCACCACCGAGAACCCTCCCAAAAAATAACACTTGGCCAACGTCAATAAACAAAACCCAGGCAGCATGTGCATGGAAGGGGCAGAGGAATGAAAGAAAACAGCCACCAGTATTGAACCAAGAAAAAAAAAACACCTCCCCATCCTCCCTCCCGGAGCTAACTACCCAGCTCCACTAACTCAGGAGCATTTAGTAAAAGTCTTAAAAGAAACAGCCCTTGATCTCTGAGCACCGAGCATGAAATGAAGTGGCAGAGGCCAATGCTCAGCAAATAAAAGGTTCCCTTCGCACAAACAACAGGTCGGCTGCTCCTGGAGCGAAACGCATGCAGGGACAGCAAGGTGCTCTGCCGTACCCGACAGGGCATGGGCCAAACCCAGGCACTGAGCGTCTCGTGCCACGCATCTGGCTTGAAATACCTCCAGGAGCCACGGCAGAACAGGATCGCTCCCCTATCCCCTTCCTTTCATCCTGGTCAGCCCCTGACTGCATCCTCAGCTGTCCTCCCAAACGGCATCTCTCTGCCTCCTCACCCCTGCTCAGACGCTCACCAAAGGCCAGGTATCTTACGGTTCCTCATCTGTGCTTCACTGATCCCCGTTGGTAATTACACTGCTGCAGCAGCAGCTCTGTAACTTTAATTATAAGACAATTTCTGTTCTAATCCTTGGTTTTGACTCAGTACCGCAGACACCCCCCCCCCTTCCCTTCTCTCCCCCATCCTCTCATTCGGTCATTTCAGAAGTGAAGTCATGCAGATAAGAAGGAGTTTGAACAATTAGGTATAATGATAATACGGACATCACTTTCATACAGATGTCTGAATAGTGCTTCAAGGGCAGGACCGCAAACCAGCCTGCTCTCTGGAGCTTCGCAGTTTCTTCTGTCATCAGAAATGGCATCCAGATCCTTTTCGGAAGCTTGCATTTGTTTATTTTTCAAACAAATAATTGTATTTCCATCGTTTCCAAAGCTTTGGGACACCCTCCCCTCGCTGCGGGCACCTCGCCTTCCAGCAGAGCCCGCCCCAGAGACCGGGTACCAGCGAACTGCACGCAGGGCTCAAACTCACGAATTCCTCTGCACCCAGAGCATCCCATCAGCATCCTCTGGGTGACATCCCCCTCTGGGTGACATCCCCCTTGAGGCAGCTGGGGTACAGGGAGAGCACGGGGAAAGCCAAACCCTCCACCTCAGAAGTCAGAACCCCCAGGTTTCACACCCAGACCTTCAGCTCAACTCACTCGACTTCACCTTTCAGCTCCCCCCCCAACCAAACCTGTCACCGGGGATAATATTTTTTTCCTGACATGCTTTGTTATTCACAGATAGAAGATTCTCTAAATGCTGAATTATTATCATCAAATTATAATACTCAGAACATTGTCTCCCTTTGGGATTCATGCTGCAGGAGGAGAGAGCACAGCACAGGCACCCGGAGCTGAAATGTACCACGTTTAGTTCCCTTAGAGATAGCGGGGACGGATCCTGCCTCGGTATTTTCTCTCTTTCTCAGCTGTCCTGAAAGAGTCTCTCTCTGACAGGTCTTCTGCTGCAGAGAACTGAACTATATTTGAAGGTAATTTTGGAGCAAATGGGAACAGAAGTGTCAGAGTTGTCATGACGAGATTTTTTGGAATTTCCTTCCCGTTTCAGGGGAGGGGAGTGGGGGAAATCAAGACATTTTGCATCTCATTGTTTTCAAAATGGGATGGCTCCTGCTACCACTCCAGCTTCCCCAGGCTCCCCACAGGCTCCTGCACGGAGGACTCCGGAAAAGCCCCCGAAACGGAGCCAGCCAGCCCCACACATTTGGTTCTCTCTCATTTTTAATTTCAGAAATAAAACTAGAGCAGATCCCAGATGGAGCCACTTGCAGCGTGGGACAATAGGGCACCCTACGGAGGTTCCTACAGGGGAAGCCATATCCTCTTCCTGGACCCACCAGCGATGGCCAGCACTAAGAGGCATCCAGCGCCATGTCTCGGGGCACACATCTGCCCCCCAAATGTGCAGAAAAGCCAATCTCCATTGCTGGGAGTTCTCAGAATGAGAGCACACAAGCACAGAGCCGGCCACGACCAGCTCCGGTACCTGCGAGGCCGGGCTCGGCTCTCCCTCCGCACCCGAGGGAGCATCTTCTGGGCACAGCCTGGAGAAGGACCGCCACTCTTCTCCCCATTCCCACCCAGCTTCAACCTTCATTTCGACATCTTCAAGCCCCTCAAACGTCACTTTTTCAGGAAAGGAGGCAAAGGCAGCCACATCTCCGCAGATGGGCAACAGCTAATGAATTTCTAAGGGTGAGAAAAGAGCTGGCGAGCGAAGGGAAGCAGCAGCCTGCGCCCAGCTTGGCTGAGCCCTGGTGTCGCCACCAACACAGCTGCTCCGACGCCTGCCCGTTGCCATAACTCAGGCCAACAGCCTCAGAAACCTTCCAAACGAGGAGCGGGGAGAAGGCAGCGGCCGCCGGCACGCAGCAGTGCCAGAAGCCATGGAGCTGGCGAGCAGGGGGAGAAGAGAGGGAAGGCTCTCACAAGCAGCAGCCTGCAGAGGTTTTGCTCCTTCTCTGCTACAAAACTTGCTGCCAGCTTTTGCCTAAATGCTTGGGGTTTTCCCCCCCCCCCCCAAGAAATTTGTCCCGTTCCGCCTCCCACAAAGGTTCGCGCAGCAATACCCCAGCTAGCCCGGGCACTGGAAATGTTAGCCACACCGGTCCTGCTGGGAAACTGGGCCTCCCGCGCCCAGGGAGCATCACACCGGCACTCTGCTCCCTGTACGTCAGCACGGCTTGGGCAGGACATCCCAGTTCATCCCAGAGCCCCCCCAGCAGCCCCCCCAGAGGGGTCCGGGCACAGGCTGCCCTCCCGCCTCCCCCCGGCTCCCCCCGCCCCAGCACGCTCCTGCTGTCACATCCACGGCTTCACCCTGGGAACGATGACAGCAGATGATACAAGACCTTGAATTTAATTGCAGCAGGGAAAAAAATAAAATAAAATAATAAAAAAAAAAAAGAAAGCGTTCAGAGTGATAAAGAACCCCTTTCATCAGCCACATTATTTGTGTCTCTTTCCTAGAGAATTTCAGGCTTCGCGTGGGGGTTGGTTTGCATTTTGCGACTCAGGGCCACAGCCTGCACAGAAACGGGTGTATGGCCAGGGAGGTGGTCACCCATGGGCACCCCGCCGGTGCGGCACAGGACGTGTCCGGCATCGCAACCAGCTGCTGCAGAACCGGGGCAAACATCTCCCCGTCCCGGTCACCTGGGGGACCCTCACTTCCCAAAGCCACACAGCCCTCCTGCTACCCGGGATGCGCTGAAGGAGTCGTTTCAAACCCACAAGACAGACCCACCACCAGATGCTCCACAGAGACGAGAGAACATTTAAAAATAAAGCCCCCACGCCCTTATGAGCTGTACGGTTCGACCTGCCCTCGCGCTTGCTGGTTTGCTCTTGTAGCAGAAAACCCGGCCAAGGTTTTTCCAAGCTCTTCCCATGCTTCTACGGCCCTCGTGCTAATAAAGAAGGACAGACACGGTGATGCAGTGGCCATGTCCTGCGTTGAGCAACACAAGACAAATTTCTCTTCTAACGCTGAGGAAAACTCCACTTTTGGAAGACTCTAGTGTCTGAATTTGTGAAAATACTGACTTTATAGCCAGCTAGGCTATATGGGATTCAAGGTCTCGGTGTTTTCAAGCCTTGCCAGGTGCGGGGATGAGGAGGAGCGAGGCCTGGGCGTTTGACCCAAGCTGGCCAACAGGATTATTTCATACCACGAACGTCACATTCTATATAAATTAGAAAGTTTGCTGCGTAGTTTCTCTCTCCCTTGATGTTGGCGGTCCAGAGAACTCCTTGCCCCGGTGCCGGAGCCCTGAGCCCTTCCCTTCTTCCCGAAGCCCCAGCGCTCGCAGTGTCCCACATGGGCTGTCCCCTGCTGGGAGAGCACGGCTTCTGCTGATGGAATGGGATGGGTATAATTATTGTATATCTTATATTAGTACTGGTTCTTTAGTATTATTGTTAATTATTTAGTCTTATCCTACTAGATCTATTTATATTTTAACCCTCGTGTTTCCTTGCTTTCCCCCCATTCCCCTTTCTGGGTGGGGAGGGGTCATCGGGTGATAGAATAATTGGCTAAACGACAATAAATTGTCATGGGTTTTCTCAAACCGTAACAGGCCATTAGCAAACAGATTCTCAGGGCGCTGCAGGGAAGGGTGCTCCCGGTGGAGGGGGAGCAGAGAGGGAAGGAGACCCAAGGCAAGGCTCTCTGGAGAACAAGCAGCGGTTAAATATTTATAGATTTTTAATCCATTGATTTGGTAAGTCGGGAAACAGTCCTTTAAGAGTTTTGAAGATGCCTTTTCAAGGCAATTCTTAATCAGCAACCCAGGTGCAGCAAAGAGGAGCTCGACAAGAGGCAGAAGCCGCCCCAGGGGAAGGGCTGGAGAGCGGGGCTTGGCCCCCCCCAGCCTGGAGGGGACCCCCGCGGCCAGGACGGGATCCGGGCGGCTCAGAGAGCCCCGGGAGAGATTTATGCCCAAGGCTTCCTAATTAAGTTTCTCCTGGAAGGGATTTATTTTTGGACGGGAGCAAATTAAATGACGCCGCTTAAGGAGAAACAAACTGCAGGATTTCATGCTGCCCGTAACAGAAATACTCCGCACCCCTTCCAAAACCTGCACAATCAGACGAGGACAGACGCTGCCCATGTCTCTACATCAACAACCCTAACACCAGCTCCAGGCCTTGGTTCGGAAAAAAACTCGACTTCAAAAGCATAAATAACCAAAAATAGGGGATGCCCAGCAAGTGGAGCTGGTCGCTGCGCCTGGGAGCACCACCTGGCTTGGCACAAGGTCCCCCGTTATGGGAGGGCACAGCTTTGTGGTGCTCCTCACATGCATTAAGGTGGCACCCCGTCATGCCCAAGCCGGGACGGATCTCCTGGGTGGCACCATTTGGCCTCTGGAAACATTTCAGTGACACCAAAGCAAAGGCTTTTGAACCGTCGACACTGCTGAAGTGCTGCACGTCTTCCTTGGGTTTGTGCCGAAGCCGACGGAGAACCTGCCTCCCCCATCCCTTATTTATGATGGTGCAGAGCTGGAAGGAGGACACCAAGCAGGATCCCAAACCTCCTGCAATCCAGCCATGAAAAAGAATATTTCAAAGTAAAGCAGCAGTTTTAATTCTAATTCAGCCAAATGGAGGGTACAAATTAAGCGTTCCCTCCCTCCCTCCCCCCCCCAGCTTCCCTTTACTTCAGTGAAATTATGTTTTCTGCAGGGAAAACCATGAGGAAAAGTTTTGGACGCTCTTCTCTGTCTGGGAAGCATCAAGCAGTCCCAGGGCTGCAAATACAACATCCCATACTCCATTGAACCCATTACTTTACTTATCAATGTGAGATTAATTATTCCAGTTCACAGGATATTTGGTTATTTCTTAATGCTCCAGCTACTGCATTCAAAAGAGCCGAGATGCTCTCGCCTTGGCTCACTGGATTAGCTACTCTTCACGGTCACCGCAGGCTTTTAAGACACAAGCAAATGCCTCCTCTGGGCTCGCAAACAAAATGATAAATAAAAGCCCATTTCAGGAGCATCCACCAATGACCGAACCAACCAGGTCCTCTCCTGCAGCCCTGGCCAGGCTGGGGAGGGAGCTCCACAATAACCTCCACCGATGACTCCTAGAGTTTGGGTTTCTGACGACAAATTTTAACAGGAAAGGGAGGAGGGGGACAGAAGAGGGAGGGAGCTCACAAGCAGGGGAACGCAAGAAACCGCACACATTTTGTTCCCGAATCCTCCAAACGTGACTCACTTTGCTGTATTGTGACAAACTGAAACGCCTCTGAGGAGTTCATTTCACGTCTCATCCATTCTCTGAATAATGGGAAAATCCCTCTTTGTTTCTCTAAGATATCAGCACGCGCGACGCGCCACGTACACCCGCTTCCATTAGACATAATGGAACAAGATTGTCCCAGAAGTTGTTTTCAATTGCTTGAGTGCATCCTTCATTTAGGGAAACAAGAATATATGAGCTGCTCTACCCCAGCCGATGTGAGGACGCAATCTTTAAGCTGAAGTCAGGGCTATTTGTTTCCCAGCTTTGGCATGGGAAGAGGTTTGGGTCCTTCCTCTCCCCAGCTCCGGGACTGGGAGGGCTTGGCCATCCTCCTGGGGAAACCCATAGCCGGCACGAAGCCATGCGTGAAGCTGGAGGTCAAGCTGTCCTACAGCAAAGGGTCCCTCTCCCTTTCTTTCAAGCTTGGGTGCTCCTCTTAGGCACCGAAGCCTGGAGATGCTGCGCTCCGTGTCCGTGCAATGCCCAGCAAGGATGCTGCGGGATGCACCAGGGATGCCTGCGCTTCCCTGGCTGTTGACCTGGTTTCCCAGTACATCCCACTGTGCTGTTATGCGGCACATAATGGTGACAGTTGTACAGTCAGAGGCCTCAAGAACGCACCGAGACCTCAATGCTTAACAAAAAAAGGCTGCTTATCTGCCAAGGAAAGCAGATCCCCCAGGAACGCATGTTCTAGCTGGCTGCCTACAATTTACTTTGACTTCTTGGGACAAAAGAAAGTTTGAAAGCCTTGGAGACAAACCAGGCTGCCTAAAGACACCGCCTGTGATAACGACGTTGTGAGCATTGCTAAGATTACTTCTGCATTCAGAAGGAACTGATGGGGCTTGGTGGGGGGGGAGAAGGATGGATCACAGCCGCCAGGTTGTGAGTTTTGTTTTTTTAATTGACTGCCACCTTGAGATAGTTCTCCTTCCCAACGTGAAAAAAAAAAAAAAAAAGAAAGAAAGAAAAAAAATCACAACAAAGCAAACGGCACCTTGAGCCTATGAGATCCTTTTCAGCAAAGCAGTGGCTTGAAGCCTCTGTGACACAGGTCCTTAAAGCCCCGCACGCGCCCGGGCTGCGCTGCTGAATCGGGACCGATGCTCCCACAACGAAGTCACACAGATACGTGTCCTGCGCTTACGGGACACAAGCCACCACCCCCAGCCACGCTGCGCACCAGGGACTTCAGGCCTGTCAAGTTTAACAAGTTTTAAGTTTTCCCCTCGGAGAAAGCACGCGATGTGAGCACAAGCAGAACGACGAAACCTGCCTCCCTCCCGCCCCCCCCCAAAACACAGAACCACTTTCAAGCTGTTCTTTCGCTCTAAATATTTATTTTCTTTTCAGATTTATCTCCCCCAGGCCCTACAGGAAAGGAACAGAACAGCCCCCCAACAGCAGCCAGACCAGCAAACACCGCTGCGGGCACCGGGGTCTGCGGGGAGGGGAGCGCGGCTCCCAGGGGAGGTGGTCCCCAGGCTCTGCCTTGGCCGGCATCCCCTCCCTGCTGTCCCCGTGCCCAAAACCTCATCCCAGCCCTGTCCCAACCTCCAGATAGATGAGCTCAGGGCCACGCTGAATCATACTTTTTTTTTTTTCTTTTTTATCCCCTCGAGTTGGCACCCAGCCCTCGCTCTATAGCTTCTCCTGGCTTGGTTTCAACACCGATAGGTTTTATTATTATGCCTTGCTGCCCTAATTCTCTCCGCACTCAATTTTCCATTGACACCTTGACCCTCTGCCGCGGTTGGTAGCGCGGGGCAGGCGGCAGGCAGCGTTCCGTCACCCGCACCATGAAACCAGAGTTGAAGGGCAGGCGAGAGGCATCCTCCCGGTCCAGCCGGCATCCGCACGGACACGGTCCTGCGGGAGAGGGAAGGCTGGGAAGTTTCTGACGGGAGCAGAAAGACACGGAGGGGGAGCCGGTGAATAAAAGGAAAGCCAAGGAAAGCAAAAAAAAGATGCAGCACAAAGAAAGCAAAGGGTCAGGGGAAGAGAAAGAAGAGAGCAAAAGCAGCAGAAATTCGGCTGACGGGGTAGGAATTGCGTTGCCGATGCGCGGTGATGGAATAACCGCATGGCACCAGCTCCAGGCACCGTCGGGGCTGTGGTTGCCCCAGGGCAACTCTCCCAGCTCCAAGTGTCACCAATTCGGCTTCTGGTCACCTTTTCCCAGCCCCGCCGGGGTGCCCAGCAGAGCAGCAGGAGAAGATGGGGATGGTTTTGCTCCCAGGACTACAGAGGCTCATTTCTGCCTTCTCTTCTGGTTTCTACTCAGTCAGGCGGGTTGGGCAGAGGGAGCTGGTTGCCCTCAGCCCATTCCTGGGGTTTACCAAAAGAAAAAAAAAAACAGAAGAGCACTAGGAAGCGGCTCCCACCTCAGAGCCCCCATTCCAGCTCCGAGCACTATGTCCATGTGTCTCAGCCTGCACGGCAGGCGGCACAGGAGCCTGGCAGCACCCTCAGTTTGCCTCGAACCCGGGACTTCCCACCCCTTCGCTGGGCAGAGGGATGCTGACGCACAAGCGCAGCATCCCTAACCCGCAGCCCTGCCCCGGCTGGTGCTGGCTGTCCCCAGAAGCCACCTCACCCGCTCCCGCTGGCTTTGCCACGCCGTCCCAACCCACGCCATCTCCCAACACACTCCATCACAACCCCGACTCACGGGGGGCGTGCAAATACCCGCCAAGGAGCAACCCTGCTGGGGGGGAGAGCAAAGGGATCGGTGCTAGCATGGCCCAGGGGGCTCTGGGGGGGAGGAGGAGGAGGAGGAGGAGGAGGAGGAGGAAGAGGACAGCTCAGGCTCACAGCTGCCTGCTGCGGAACACAATGCGGAGATGGAGAATGGCCTGTGATTACAATTTGAAGGGCTTCTATGCACTGAAAGGGAACTGATTCAATTGTGCCGCAACTCCCGAGAAGCTGTCAGCAATCAAGGCGTTCTCCCTGCTACAATCATCGGAGTCAGGGTGCGAGCGAGAACAGAAAAAAGAAGTATAGCCTAGGTGATGGCAAGGTAGAGCAGCGCGGCTCATTCTGCAGCTGTGATTTCCTTCCCCATCAGCATCTGTCGCGGGAGGGAGGGAGCATCAGGGAGACTGGCAGGGGCACAGAGGAGCCGCTGGTTTGTGAAACGCTGCTCTGGCGAATGCCAGATGTCCCCAAGAGACACCAAGCCAGGGACCGCCAGAGACTGGAGGAGGAGGGGGTGCTGCAAGGGATGAATTTGTGATGCGGGTCTTGTGGCCGCTCGCTCCCATGAAGTCCCCTGCGGGCATCACATCCCCTGGGGCTGCGAGCATCCGCGGGCAGCAAGAAGGCAGCCAGCCATCCCACGCGCAGGCAGCACCTCCATCCCAGGCACCTTCTGCATCCCATCCAACCCCCTTTTACCCTTAATGCGGGTAAAATTTTAGCCCAGCCTCCCTTTCCCACGCGCACCCCACTGGCGACGGCTCCCGCAGCCGAGCCCAGCACCCATCCCTTCATTTTGAAATGAGAACAAACGCAGCTTTCACTCCACCGATTTGAGATCCGAGCTGCTGAAAGCCACTTTCGGCGCCTCACTGCAAAACTCCCACCGGGCCAAGAAAACTTTTAACACAAACAAGCCAGAAACAAAAAAACCCTCTGGCTCCTGTCCTTCCCCGTACATCCCGCTATTCACGGGGAGCGTAAACACTCCCGGGGTGCGTGTGGAGGGGAAGGCGATGAAGCAGATGCCGCAGAGCTGGAGGGCACCAAAGACAACTGCAATGTCAGCCCTGCCCGTGCCCACCACCCGCTGCCTGCAGCCCCCGGGCACCAGCAGCACGGAGTTACTCGCTGTCACTCATGCACAAAACTCCATTTGCGGAGCTGGAAAACAACCCCGAGAAGATTTCGGGTTTGGGGGCTGCAGGAGTTTGGGAGATCATTTTAAAAAGCCAGCACTATGCCAGAAACGCTTGCTTTGCCATGAGTTCTGCTCAGCCACTAATCCCAAATCTGAACCGCCGGCATGCTCCGAGCGGGACACGTTATTTCAGAGTTTATCCCCTGCCCACGGACAAATCATAGAATCATAGCATGTGTTGGGTTGGAAGGGACCTCTAAAGGCCATCTAGTCCAACCCCCTGCAGTCAGCAGGGACACCTTCAACTAGATCAGGTTGCTCAGAGCCTCATCCAGCCTGGCCTTGGATGTCTCCAGGGATGGGGCCTCCACCCCCTCTCTGGGCAACCTGGGCCAGTGTCTCACCACCCTTAGTGTAAAGAACTTCTTCCTCATGTCTCATCTAAACCTGCCCTGCTCTAGTTTAAACCATTGCCCCTCATCCTATCGCTACATGCCCTTGTAAATAGTCCCTCCTCAGCTTTCCTGAAGCCCCTTCAGGGACTGGAAGGGGCTCTAAGGTCTCCGCGGAGCCTTCTCTTCTCCAGGCTGAACCCCCCCAGCTCTCTCAGCCTGTCCTCACAGCAGAGGGGCTCCAGCCCTCGGATCATCTTCGTGGCCCTCCTCTGGCCCCGCTCCAACAGGTCCACGTCTCCCCTGTGCTGAGGGCTCCAGAGCTGGACGCAGCACTCCAGGTGGGGTCTCACCAGAGCAGAAGAGAGGGACAGAATCACCGCTCTGGATCTGCTGGCCACAAACCCTCCCCAGCCAAAAGCAAGCCCGTAAAAGCTCCAGCAGGAAGGATGGCACCAGGACACGTGTGTTCACCTCCCCACGTGCAGAG
The DNA here is from genome assembly GCF_964199755.1 of Larus michahellis. Lineage (NCBI taxonomy): Eukaryota > Metazoa > Chordata > Aves > Charadriiformes > Laridae > Larus > Larus michahellis. The sequence continues at coordinate 5,575,762 of NC_133910.1, forward strand.
CTCCCTGTTAACCCAGCCGAAGATTATTTTTTTTTTCCAGCTTTGCAGAACTACCACTAAAGAAAAGGCCGATCTCTGAAGCCTGCCTGAAATCAGCAAAATGCATTACGTGCACATTGGTAGGTAGAAGCTATCCCAATATCCAAGGAGATCATAATTACCTCATTTGCCTACTAAAATGCTACTGTGACAATATTTAAGTTAGAATGCTTTGGTTATTTGCTAAAAATTATGTGGTAGCAATCAAGTGAAAATTTAGGCCGTAATGCAGCCATAGCAATATTGCTAGTAATTTGTGTAACCAATAACAATTATTTTTAATGTGTTAGCCAACATGTTTAAATAGGCTTTTTTATATACACATACATATGTGTGTACATATACCCAAGCACTGATGGGTAACATGGGCTCAATTTCCTCCCCCACCCTGAAAAATGAGACGTTTGAAGCATCGTTCTTCGTTAGCGCAGCAGGAGATGTGACGCTTCCGCAAGAGGACGTCTCCCGGATACCCTGATCCACTCCCCGCCAAGGGATGCGGAAGATGAAGCCCCCCATCAGCTGATGGCAACCTGCACCATCAGAGGATGAATACACTGAGTCCTACGGAAAAGGAGACTGGGGGTGAGAGGATGGGGGGCAGCATGATTTTCCCTTCTCTGCAAGCCCTCCCTAGGGTCAATAGCTTTTTCCACCCGGAGATTACTGGGGAAAACATCCTGGAGTCTTTCTTGCAAGGCTTCTGTAGCTCTGCTCCCAGGCTTTAACCTCGATTTTTAATACGCAGCCCACCCCGTTGTGCAGGGTGCGAGGTTTCTTTTCTTCTAAACAATAAAAAAAAAAAAAAAAAGGAAATAGACTCATACATTTTTACTTGGCATTGCCCTCAGAAGATGGAAATCTGATTACTTATTCCTTGCAATCCCAAATTACCCCTGCCAGGCCAGACACAGTAAATAAATCCCTGCTTCTAGAGATACCCTCTCCATGATAAGTGCATGATGGGACCAGCATCCCATTGACCCGAGGACACCGGGCACATCGGCGGTTACCCCGTGGGTCTGTGTCATTGCCGGCAAGCAATCCCAGGAGGGATTAGCAGGAGAGCCCAGCGGGATGATGCATTTCCCCAGCTGAGAGCAGCCTTTGGGAGCACGGACACCAAAACTCAATTTCCTCCTCTGCCGTGGCATGTCACCTTGTGGAAACGAGGGAGAGGATGGGGGAGAAGGAGGAGGGATGCAAGGGAGGATGGATGTTTCTATTCAAAGGCATCCCTCCCGTGTCCTACCCATCCTGAGAACTCCAGGAAGAAGCTTGCTTCATTTGTAGGAAGCAGGGAAAAAAGAAAAAAAAAAAAAAAAAGGCAATATAAGGGGTTGCTGTAGCCTTCCGGCAGCTGGAGTACGGGAGAGCTCTTCCAGAAACGTGAGCAGCTCTTCCAGAAACCGGCTGTTCCTGAAGACACAGGCGGGCAGGAGAGATCACGGCAATCACACAGCACGACCCCCTGCCTGACAGTGGACAGTTAATTTCATGTGGGGATTTGTGCTCCATTTTCAGCCCAAATTTATCTAATTGCAGCTTCCAGCTGCTGGATACACTTATGCCCGAGCTGGCAAGGTGGGCGGCTTTGCTCTGAACAGCCTTATTTTCCCAAACACAGAGAGATGGTCAACAACGCTATTTTTCCCCCCCGAGCTTTCGCACCAGGGAAGGGCCGCAGCCACGCGCCTCGAGAACGGGCTGCTTTTGCCGTACGAGAAAGAAAACAGCAATTCCCAGCAGAGCGCTGGGCTGCGCACCAGCCGCCCTCCTCAGACCACCGCACGCGGGCAGGCGGCTCCCCCACGGCTCCCCCCATCTCACGGGGAGCATCTCCATGAAAAAATGCTCCCCCCAAAAAAAAAAAAAAAAAAAAAAAAATCAAATGAGGCACGAGCTATCAGAAAAGCTACACCAGAGGCACACGTTGAGGTTTCTCGGAAGTTGTAGCTACTTAGTGAAACTTGGGCATCCTGGCTGCCAAGCTAATTTCAGTCCTTCAGATCCGAAAAGGCTTCTTAGCTCCGGTACAGGGTTGTACCAAACACTAATATCATCCACACCATTTTAGGATGCTTTTCTTAAAAGCTGTGAAAACGGTAAAGCAGCTGCAGTATTTTTTATTATTATCATTATTATTATTATTATTATTATTTTATTTTTAAAAAGCAGAAGATCGCAACGCCGGGACTGTAAAGCTAAATACCAAACCACAGGCGAGCAGGAACTTGGAACTTCACTCGGAGTTTAATTAAGGGTCAGGTAATATAGAAACCAGCAAAGTCTAATCTGAACAGGTCAAGGCAACGCAACTTCCTTAAGGGATGGTGGGGAAGAGGCATGCTAAGCAACCCGGCAGTATTATCTGCGAAAGAAAGCCTTTAAAATAAGATGAAGGTGATTTAGGGGGTCTAATTTCAGCGGATTTTCGCAGCCCTTATGCTAAAAGCGCTTCATAAAAGATTAAGGAAAATAAACGGCTACCCAGTCAGGGGCACGGCCAGGCAGGGATTACAGCCGGCGAGGCACAAGGAAACAAAGACAGCGCTTCCCACATCGAAAAGAGGTTCACGGGGGCCAACAACGTTACGGAAACACCACAAAAAGCGGAGAACAAGTCGCAGTGACGGAGGATGTTGGGGAGCTTTGGTTCGCTGCGGCGACGGGGGCCGAGCAGCTCCGACTGGATTCATGACGCGCTGCCGGAGGTGGACGATGAAACTCTGTTTAGGCGAGTGAACAGCCATGTTCTGCGCGCTGAACCGCTCACCAGAGGAAGGTGGATGTACTGAATCATGGAATCATAGAACGGTTTAGGTTTGAAGGGACCTTAAAGATCATCCAGTGCCGCCCCCTGCCCTGGGCGGAGACACCTCCCACCAGCCCAGGTTGCTCCAAGCCCCGTCCAACCTGGTCTTGAACCCCTCCAGGGATGGGGCAGCCACAGCTTCTCTGGGCAACCTGTTCCAATGCTTCACCACCCTCACAGTATATTTTAGTTGTTTTCTCTCCAATTCTACCGATAAAGGAGACTCCAAAGGAGGACGACAAAGCCGCATCCCTGAGGCAGGACGCATCCCTGGCTGCTAATGGACCAGGAGAAAAGAGCCAGCTGTGCCTCATCTGGCAGGAGACGGCAAAGGAGACTGCAAGGCCTGATCACATCCCTCTGACAGCAGATAAGCCACCACGGCGGTACCCACGGGGAGCAGGGCTGCCTTCCACCAGCTCCAAAGCCGGGGCCTGCCTGCCCACGGCAGCGGAGATGCTGGTGGTGGTGGGACTGCCCACGTGTGCATGGGTAGGAAAAAGCTACTCGGGGAACACCTGAAATTTGATTCACAACCTGCAACACCTCTCCAAAGAAAGGCACGAGGACACGGAAAGGCACAGACTTCACATTGTTTTCTGAATTTGGCAGAACAGGCGCTCGCAGCCTGGCCAGTGCCCAGATGTTGCCCATCCAGACCCTTCATCTCCCACTCCCGGCTGGAGATCTGCCACGCCGGCCCTTCTCATCACCCCGAGATCTGCCACCAGCCAACCCCTTCTCTCCCCACACCAAAAAAGTCCAGGAGAGGTCTGAAATACAGCATTTTGTGGCTTTTCAATGCTTTTTTCCCCCCGCACCTGCTTCCTCAGCAGAGAAACAGGGCTCACGCTGACTCCGAGGGCTGCTCTCCCCAGAAACTCCCCCGTGAGCTGCACACCAGGACATCTCCACACTGGACATGGGGACTCCAGCCAGACACATATGGGTTTGCCAAGCTGCAAAGTTTATGGAGAACATCTGCAGGCAGGATTGTGCGTGCAGCCCGTTTGGAGGCAGCCCTGGAAGCTTCTCAGCAAATATTTGACATATATTTTTGGGAGGTGTTTTTGGGGGGAGCTGCCAACTCATGCAAGCAAATTAAATTGAAGAGAAGCTGGTTCAGTGCTTTTCATTAACAACCCTCCAAGGGGGGGGGGGGGGAAGTAATTCCAAGTCGAAGGTAAAAACGGAAAAAAAAAAATAACCAACAGTTTTCTTCATGCGATGCTAACACAGAGTAAATCAATCAAACCCTGCTCCCCCACGACAGGGGAGGACGCATCATTGAACAACGCTCATCGCTCCCCGTTGGTGATATCTCACCCGTGCCGGGAAAGCCTCACCGAGCAGCGGCCCCGGGGCCGTGGCAGTGATGCAGGCTCCTGGTCCCATCCCAGCGGCTTCCTGCCATCGCAAAATACCCGAGCGATGCACTTTGCTAACACCACCACGAGAAAAAAAGACCAATCAGTTCTTGGGCAATTTAAGACCTTGCCTTTTTTTTCCAGGGACCCAGGATTAGCAGCCTCCATGCACCTAACGAGAAGCCGTTCAGCTAAAACTTCTGGAGAAATCCAGAGACAGAAAGCGTCCAGCTTCCCAGGGATTTTTCAGTAGGGAGCACTAATGACATCAATGAGAAAACCAGTTGAGCTTTGTACACCTGCTACCTTGTGGCACTTCTTCGTCAGCATCTCCAGCAGCATCTAACAGCAGGAGCACGCTACCAACAAATCCCAAGCACTGCACTTCATTCCTACGGACAGAAAAACATCAGGGCTGAGATACCTCATGTCTCAGCACAGCCATTCGGCCAAGGAACAGCCCTACACACGCCAACAGCCACCCGCACATCCCTCCTCCGTGAGCCCCACGGTCTGTACGGCACCGGGGATGTCGTGCTCGAACACCACGAAGCCGGGAGCCACAGGGAAGACCAAACTTTGGACGGGAGCCCAAGCAGGTAAAACTAGCAGTGCCACACCACCACGTATAAAATGAGCGCCTCTTTAAAAGCCCTTGCAAATCAATTCAAATAAACTCCCAGGTAACCCCCCCGCCCCCCCATAATCAGCCAAACTGGTGCAGAGATGAGGAAATCTCACCCCATGCACTACCCTTGCTGCAGGCGCATCCCCAAGGCTCTAAAAAAAAACAAACATAGAGGTTATATGGGACAAAAGTGTTAGCATTTAGTCTGAGCGTGGACTGGAGAGTCTGCTTCATACCCCAGAAGCATCGCTGGGTACCAGCACAGAGCCTGGTGGTGGGGACTGGGAAGAGACAATCATTTACTGGAGCTAACTGGAAGAGGGAGAAGAAGTCAACGCTCCACAGGAGCCCCATCAACAGGAGCATAGAATCATAGAATCAAAGAATCATAGGGTTGGAAGGGACCTCTGGAGATCATCTAGTCCAACCCCCCTGCCAGAGCAGGGTCACCTAGAGCAGGTTACACAGGAACATGTCCAGGCGGGTTTTGAATGTCTCCAGAGTTGGAGACTCCACCACCTCTCTGGGCAGCCTGTTCCAGTGCTCTGCCACCCTCAGGGTAAAGAAGTTCCTCCTCATGTTTAGGTGGAACTTCCTATGTTCAAGTTTGTGCCCATTGCCTCTTGTCCTGTCCCCGGGCACCACTGAAAAGAGCCTGGCCCCATCCTCCTGACACCCACCCTTTAAGTATTTATAAGCATTGATAAGGTCCCCCCTCAGCCGTCTTTTTTCCAGACTGAAGAGACCCAAATCCCTCAGCCTTTCCTCATAAGAGAGGTGTTCCAGTCCCCCAATCATCTTTGTAGCCCTCTGCTGCACCCTTTCCAGCAGTTCCCTGTCCCTCTTGAACTGGGGAGCCCAGAACTGGACACAGCACTCCAGGTGCGGCCTCACCAAGGCAGAGTAGAGGGGGAGGATGACCTCCCTCGACCTGCTGGCCACGCTCTTCTTGATGCACCCCAGGATGCCATTGGCCTTCTTGGCCACAAGGGCACATTGCTGACTCATGGTCATCCTGTTGTCCACCAGGACTCCCAGGTCTCTTTCCACAGAGCTGCTCTCCAGCAGGTCAGCACCCAACCTGTCCTGGTGCATGGGGTTGTTCCTTCCCAGGTGCAGCACCCTACACTTGCCCTTGTTGAACTTCATAAGGTTTCTCTCTGCCCAGATCTCCAACCTGTCCAGGTCTCTCTGGATGGCGGCACAGCCTTCCGGTGTGTCAGCCACCCCACCCAGCTTGGTGTCATCAGCAAACTTGCTGAGGGCGCACTCTATCCCCTCATCCAGGTCATTGATGAATATGTTGAAGAGGACTGGACCCAGTACTGACCCCTGGGGAACACCACTCGTCACTGGTCTCCAACTAGACTCTGTGCCCCTAATCACAACCCTCTGAGCTCTATCTTTCAACCAGTTTTCTATCCACCCCACTGTCCATTCATCTAACCCACACTTCCTAAGCTTCCCTATGAGGATGCTGTGGGAGACCGTGTCAAACGCCTTGCTTAAGTCAAGGTAGACCACATCTACCGCCCTCCCCTCATCTATCCATCTAGTCATGCCATCGTAGAAGGCTATCAGATTAGTCAGACATGATTTCCCCTTGGTGAATCCATGCTGAGTACTTCTGATAGCTTTCCTTTCCTCCACGTGCCTTGAGATGACACCCAGAACGAGCTGTTCCATCATCTTTCCAGGGATGGAGGTGAGGCTGACCGGCCTGTAGTTCCCCGGCTCCTCCTTCTTGCCCTTCTTGAAGACTGGAGTGACATTGGCTTTCCTCCAGTCCCCAGGCACCTCGCCTGTTCTCCAGGACTTTTCAAAGATGATGGAGAGCGGCCCAGCAATGACTTCTGCCAGCTCCCTCAGCACTCTCGGGTGCATCCCATCAGGGCCCATGGACTTGTGAATATCTAGATGATCTAATTGGTCCCTCACTCGCTCCTCCTCAACCCAAGGGAAGTCGTCTTCTTTCCCTGTTACTTTATTCAATGCCTGGGACTCCTGAGGGCTGGGCCGAGCAGAATCCCAGTAGAGATGCGACGGTTGATGCCAGCGCATCCCCAGCCCACGCTCCATCCTAACAAAGACACAAGTGACGTTCGAAAGGGAACGTGGTTGACTTCCCCCCACAGCCCCCTCTCGGACAGAGCCAGGAAGCTACAGACTGGTCAAATTTACGCCTCCATGCGCGTCCAGCATCTACTGTCTCTGCAAACACTGCTCGGGAAAGCCCCTTCAAATGGGATTTCTTCCCACTGGGGGTTTTTCCTCCGGTACAAATCTATTTGAAAAGAAGATAAAGCATCTGCAGTTTGACTGAGGTTTTATTCAGAGAAAGCTCTGGCTCAGAAATAATTGCCGTTTGCTATAATTGGTGAGATGCAGGAAGGGACTAGATACAAGTGGAGTCTGGTGCAATTTTGGGAGATTTGTTACGCTTAGCTCGCTTCTATCAATTTCAGTGGCTCAGACGCTTATGACCTGTTGCTCAGCTTATTGTGAAAATGGCTTTTATTTACTGCACTTCCATTAAAAGATGAAATCCATGCATAGGGCTCACAGGGCAGAAAATCACAGTTTACGTCTCAGCTTATCTCCCTTCAGCGGCCCCAGCTCATTTTCACCCTGGCTCGCTCCCAGCTGCTATAAAAAAAAAAAAGTATTTCCGAGCAGTGTTTCGAGTAGCCAAGGCCCCTTCCAGCGCACAGGGCAGGAGGCACAGTCAGATTTTAAGGGAGTTCTCAGTGCTGCAGCCGCCGGGAGGGGAGGATGGAGCCACGGGGAGGATGAGGATGGAGGGATGAGGATGCTGCGGTGCAGGCAGGCTCGCGGCTCCCAGCGCACAGGACACCTCGGGTCCTTTTGCAGCAAGGACCCTGCTGCACTCTCAACCACTCTCCAAGCCCTGGCCAGTGCTGCCAGGCTAGCAGCTCCCAACCTAAGGAGACGGGATAAGCCAAAGGTTCGTCCCACGCTGTGCTCCTGGAGGGCAGGGTCCTGCTCTCCTGGATCTCCAGAGCTTCCCCTCCTGCAGCCCCAAGCCCCCCTCACAGCAGAGCGGGCATCACCAACGCAGCAGCAGGCTCAGCACCTCCTCCTGCACCAGTTCCCTCCCAGTGCTGCCCGCAGACACCACAGCGCTTCTCCCCAGAGCTGCGCCCAGCCTGTGCATCAGAAGAACAGAGCGAGCAGCGGCGGGATGTCGGTGCCTCCTCCCGTGCCGGCTCTTCCTTTGCGTGGCAGACGTCGCCAGCCCCCTGAGAGGGTCTTGGGGAGGGAGGACGGGCGTGCAGGCAGCCCGAGCTCTCCCATCCTCGTGAGAGGCCATTTGAACACCAGACACGCCATCTCCAAGGGTAGCTGGAGATGGTCCCCGGCACCAGCGTGGAGTTGCTAAGGTTACCTCCTCGGCTGCCTAATTAGAGAAGCTGTCACTCTCTCGCAGAGATCAGGAGACGTGCGCGCACGCAGGGGAGAGGGGAACTTTCAACCGTGCACATCATTTTTAGCACGCTAAAGCAGAGAGAAAACCCCGGCTCCTAACGGGACGGCATGTTACAGCCATCGGACTCGACAGCAGCATCCTGCTCTCCCGCCGCCCAGCCGCCTGCTGAGCTGCGGGGAGAGCCAACAGCTGGAGAAATGCATGGGGCAGCAGCTACCCCAGCTCGGAGAAGGAGTGGATCCCGGTCTGTTGAGCCCACTTATCACCTCCTCCTCCACCCACCCACCCATTTCAGCCATTTCTTCCACTTCTGGCTTTGCGCTTCCACTGGTCTCCTTTCCTCAGCTCCTCGTGCACCACCAGCCTGCAGGCAGGGCAGCAGGAAAGGAGCCGGGAGGGTCTGTCCCTCTCTCCCACCTCCACATAGGAATCCTACATCACGTTGGTCATGCAAACTGGGAACCCCCCCAGAGCCCTTGCGAACAGGAGTAAGGAAGAGGCAGAGGGAGGAGTTCTCACTCGGTCAACGTCATTTCATGAATCGGCAGCAAAGCCAAGACGACAATTCCAGAATGACTCAAAAGCCCTGTATTTTCCACCAGAAGAATCCACACACTCATGTGTGCCTCCTGTAACAGTCCAGTAAAGACCATGGAGGGAAGCTCTTCCCCCTGACCAACACAGCTAAGAGATTACTCTCACCTCCTGAAACCAGTTCCCAAATCCCATATACAAGGCCAGGAACCAAGCTGGGAGAATGGAATAAGACACAAGAAGTACAGCACCTTGAAGAGGCTCAGGAGAGCCTCTCCGTCTTTTGGGAAGCACCCAAGGATGACATGCACATCCCACGTATGGCTTCCCCTTTGTACAGCCAGCTCTGAGCACTTTCCTGCCCATCTCCAAAAGTGAAGGACCTTCCTCCACGATGTGGAGAAGGCAAGACCATCCCCATCCATGGTTAACACTCAAGATTCAAGAGTGCTGGGCAGAGGGAACCCAGGTCTGTCCCACCCAGCACCATCCATCAGCTGGCAACCTTGGGAGAAAGCACAGAAACCATCTAGTCTCTGTGGCCAGGCCTTCGAGGAACAGGAGAAGCATTATTCCTGGATGGCAGCACTGCTGGGGCGTGACTTTGCTGGTTCAGGAAAGTTTAAGCGCACCAGGATAAAAAAGCAGATGCAGCCAAAAATGCAAAGAGATCCCTGGAGCTGAAGCGCTTGCCAAGTTTCTCCCTAACGCTTCAAGACACCCACTCATCCTCCCCAGGGGCTTGTCAGACTCACATGGCAAAAAATACACGCTCCACACCCACCCGAGCCCAAAAGAAAAGACCCTGAAATAAATCTGGAATTCAGGGCTGGCAGGAAGACAAAGTTGGGGGCGGAAGAGGAATTTTTGGTGTCTGTTTTCTAACGAAGGAACTGCCTGACAGCTCTTCTGCAGCAGACCAGAGCTCGTGGCCCTGTAACTCGCGCAGCCCCCTCAGACATGGCAATAGATTGGTTTTAATTACAGGGCAGGCGCTTAGAGGCCCCTGAGTATCTGAGAGACCGCAATGAAAACTAGAGCTTAATGGGAATAAAAAAACCCATCACCACAAGCCAGTGTATTTAGGTGGTCACAGGAAAGACAATGCCAAGAAAAGGTGGTTGGTGAGCGACCAACGATGCTGTTGGCCATCCTGGCCAAGAGGAGCTGCAGGAGGTCACTTAGCACAGCCTCATTAGCCACCCCGGACACCTTCTTGTATGCTGCGTCTTCATGGGGTGCAAGATGAGGAGCAGCTGAGGGGGCTGGGGGTGTTCAGCCTGGAGAAGAGGAGGCTGAGGGGAGACCTTGCTCTCTACAATCCCCTGAAAGGAGGGGGTAGCCAGGGGAGGTCGGTCTCTGCTCCCAAGGAACAGGCGATAGGACAAGAGGAAACGGCTTCAAGTTGCTCCAAGGAAGGTTCAGACTGGATAGCAGGAAAAATTTCTTCACTGAAAGGGTTATCAAGCCTTGGAACAGGCTGCCCAGGGAAGTGGTGGAGTCACCATCCCTGGAAGGATTTCAAAGATGTGTAGTTGTGGTGCTGAGGAACATGGATTAGTGGTAACTTGTCAGTGCTGGGTTAATGGTTGGACTTGATGATCTGAAAGGTCCCTTCCAACCATAACAATTCCATGACTCGATACGAGGCTGCTCTGTGCAGGAGCCAAGGCACAAGCAGCCGGGGCTGGACCAAGGGACCGCAGCTTAAACCGGTGAGATGCAACACTGGGACAGGGGAGCCAGTCGCTGGAAGAGGCTGTGACAGAGCCCAAGCTGCTGGAAGTCCCCAGACCCACCAGGCCATTCGCCCTCCCCACACCAGTGCTTCATAGCCAGCCTCTGCCCCATAAGACCAGCTTCCCCAGTGCCCAGGGCTGAGCTGAAATGGCACGAACCGACGAGCCCCAGGGAACAGCCAAGGAGCAGGAGCAGCCCAGAGATGACTCTGCCGACACTGGAGGTGGCCAGCTCCAGCCTCCCCCTTCGCTCCTCACTGAGAGGGTGCTGCTTGGTTAATCCATTAGGCAGCTGCTTGCTAAACAGCTGTGAAAAATCAGTTTTCACAGACCATCTCCAACCGCAGCGAGCGCTGCTGGGGTCAGGAGTGGCGAGGGCATCGCTCGGGCAGCAAGGACGGGACCAGCACAATTCCGCGCTCCATCAACATCTCATCTCGTGCCCTCCTCCTGCTGCTCTGCCGATCCAGCAGCTGCCTTGGAGGACAACAAGCACCCACCAGGGCAGGAGGCACACTGCTCCGTCCCTGGAGGGGTTCAAGGCCAGGTTGGACGGGGCTTGGAGCAACCTGGGCTGGTGGGAGGTGTCCCTGCCCAGGGCAGGGGGGTTGGAACTGGATGGGCTTTGAGGTCCTTTCCAACTCAAACCATGCTATGATTCTATGAACCCACTGCTCTCTCCACCAAGGCTGCACAGAGCTCACCCTGCCCAGCACACACCAGTAACACCAACAGACACCACTCACTTCGCCACACTGGACGCAGGGTCACCTACATGACACCCCAAGCCAGCAGCACCTCAAAGCGCCTTCACCAATCTTCGGGGATGGTCGCGTCTGATTCTGTCCGGGGAAAGTCTTGTTGAGAGCTGTCTTTCATGCAAACTTTATTTTTCTTTTCCTTTTTTTTTTTTTTTTAAATGTGTCAGTTTAAGATTGTAAAAATACTTTCATCTTCAAAAAGGTGTCACAACTCCCCTTCAGCATTTTCATAACAATGCCGCGATTTCAGCTTCAAAACATCTTTCCAAACTTATTGTTCACACATACGCCGAACTTTAAAGCTCAGAACTGAGGGGCTGCGATGAAACTGGAACAAGCCGCTCTTTGAATAAAGACAAGTTTTCCTTTCATCTAGTGCTAATTAACAGAAGCATCCACCCCTCTGCGCCGGCCCCTGGTCAGCACTCGGTGTGTCCATGAGACCTCAAAGAAAAACCTCCCTCTTCCCTCACTGCAGCCCGTCTGGGCATGGCACAACGCAGCATCCCCATCAACGAGGCACTTCCCAGAGGCCAACGTTAGGGAGATACAGGAGGGAGATGTAGGAGCCCCTCAGGAGGTGCTGTGGGACCCTTTCACCTCGGTTAGACGCTGACTGCAGCTATATGCAACCGAGCATCCCATGGGAACGCAGGAGCAAACCTCCATGGGATGCTCCAGGGACCTGTGCCCTGTTCCTCACCTTCTGCTGGACACCATAGCAGAGGCTGCTGGACAGGGTGGATCTCGGTGCACACCATGAGACCATTCTCCTGGCCTAACCTTTCCCTCTAACTCAGTTCATGGCAGGAATAAAAAAATATCCCTGGGCAGCTCCCTAACTGCTGCAAATATCTGCACAGAGTTGGAAGAACGAGAGCATGGAGAAGACTGGGGAGATGCCGCACGGCCATTACCAGCCAAATTAGAGCTGCAGGTTGTTCCCCAGCTGGGTCCAGAGCACCTCTCCTCTCGCCCAGGTCTCACCTGCCCTCCAGCTGCCACGGCCAAGGCGAGAAGCATCATTTCAAACAACAGCTTTTCTTGAATCTCACCCCTTCTTCCCCCACCCAACAACAGCAAAATGAGAAGAATATTAACACCTGCTGGTTTGCCCTTAGGTGCCTTCAGAGCAGTTTTGTAGAGAGAGGATCAGAACAAGTGGTGATTAAAAACTGCAGCCCCCCCCCGTCCGCAGCAAATCCTTGCCTTTTAGAGGCATAGCAAAAAATATCCCTTTCCTTCCCAGCCCAAACCCCCTCCGCCAGCAGAGTCGGGGAGCTGCTGTCCCACACCAGCTCCCTGCAGAGAGACACGGGGTCGTTTGGGACATGAGGTCACCAGGGAGGTGACCACAGAGCTGCTTCAGACATGGGCCAGGTATCCATGGAGAAATTTGCACCGTTCCTGCTGGAAACAGGCTTTGCAGACCACGGTCTACTAAAATATTGCCAGAGAAGCTGGGGCTGCTCCATCCCTGGAGGGGTTCAAGGCCAGGCTGGATGGGGCTTCCCATCCCTGGAGGGGTTCAAGGCCAGGCTGGATGGGGCTTGGAGCAACCTGGGCTGGTGGGAGGCGTCCCTGCCCAGGGGAAGGGGGTGGCACTGGATGGTCTTTAAGGTCCCTTCCAACCCAAACCATTCTACGATTGGGTTTCCACGACTTGTGGCACACCCCAAACCAGCCGAGAAACCTGCTGAGCGGTGAGAAACACGGTTTTGGGGAGGCAACGCAGCTGGGAGATGCCACAGGAGAAAGACGGAGGTGTTGCTCTGCAAAGGGAAGGCTCTGGCAAGGTTCAGCTCTTCCTCAGCATCCCCTGCAAACACCCTGTATCTCACCCCGGTGCCCGGGCCGCCACGCCGGCTCAGCTGGCAGCAGAGCTGCAAACAGGATTTTTTTTCCTCCTGTTTTGTGTTTTAAGTGGCTCATCGCAACATGCTGTAAAACCCTTCAGCGGCACGGAGGGAAAAGGTTTTACAACAGTCTTTAAAAGCGAGGCCAGGCAGCAGAGAGAACCTCCCCCGGCACACACAATTTTGGGCAGCGCATGGAATTTCGGGCAGCGCACGGAATTTTGGGCAGCGCACCAAAAAGGAGGAGCGGAGGGAGAAGCCGGCAGCATCCCTGCGCCTTGCATCCCGACAAATCCCAGCTCCCGTCCCTCTTCCCACACCAAAAGGAGGAGCAGAGGGTGAAGCCGGCAGCATCCCCGCGCCTTGCATCCTGACAAATCCCAGCTCCCGTCCCTCTTCCCACATGTCGCTGGGCCCCAGCACGGCAAGGAACAGCTTGTCAGCTAAAGCGGCAAAGGCGGCTGCTACAAAAGCAGAATAAAATTGAGTACAATGAGGAGCAGCGTGTCTGTCGTGCAAACCGCTGCTCCGGCAAGACCCCAAGCTGGCTACGAGCAGCCCCTACAGGCAGCGTCCCCGACCTCCCTCCCGGCTGCCGTGCCACCGGATAATGGATTTCCTTCTCCGACACAGCAGAAGGCAGGAACACAGCGAGGACAACTGTGCCGCTTGGCTGGGGAGAGCAAAGAACAGAAGAGGAAGAAACAGCAAGCGCTGGGATGTGATAAATGCAACGTACAGCAATGTAACGGAGTTTGTGTCTTCAAGCAGCTCTGGTTTCTTGAATTGTGCTAAAAGGCATGGCTCTTGCTATTTAATTAAATACACTTCTAGCCCCTCTGATCGCACTTGGAAAAAATAAAGCGAGAAACACGCGGCTGTTGATCCAGTACAAAGCACGCAGTTGCAACAACCACAGCAAGAACGACCGCAAACCTCTTGCCTTTTTGAAATTCAGTCCATATTGAAGGCTCTTGATGTCCAGGATCCATGAACTACACTGGCAACACCACCTTCCGTTCCCGGTGGCCTGAGGAACCATCTCCATGGGGTCCAGGGAAGGAGGCAAAGCTAAAGGAGCTGCGGGTGGCTACACCCCAGCTCCCTGGGGATGAGCTTTGGAGCCTCCAATGCAAGAGCAAATGGATGAAAAGGCTGTTATCCCTGCTCCATCCCAGGGGAACCCACAGCAACTCCCACACTCAAACATTAGGAAATAGCCTCCCTCCCTGGTGCGTTGTCTCCTCCTTAACTAGAGTGGTGGAGTCTCCATCTCCGGAGACATTCCAAACCCGCCTGGACACGTTCCTGTGCCACCGGCGCTGGGTGACCCTGCTCTGGCAGGGGGTTGGACTGGGTGATCTCCAGAGGGCCCTGCCAACCCCCACTGGTCTGTGATTCTGAGGACCCCAGGCTGGCAGGACCTCAGCCCCGCCGGCACCACGCACCCTGGCTCTCCCGTGCACCAGGATGCATTTAATGGCCACGAGCAAAGGCTGCTTTTGATTTTACAGTTTTTTTATAGCATGCATTTGAGGAGCTACACAGGATGGGGAAATACATCCCATAAACAAACTGCTAAACAAAAGAGGCTAAGTGTGTACCACTCCAAACAAAAATAGACTCCTGCTAACCTCCGCTTTTCAAGCATATGCCTCTGATGACAGCTCCGTTTGGTGCCCCTTATCCCACTTCCAGTTTTGATTTTTAGGCTCCGCCACCACTGACAGCATCTTCCGACGCCTCCCACAGCTCCAGGTAAACTGGGGGCAGAGAAAAATAAACCCAACTGGAGCCGGAGACCCCCGCGGGTGAGCACGGCAGAGGGTGCATCACCCTTCCCTGCTCCCACCCTGCGGGCGGTGGGAGGCGGCAGCAGCCCAGATGTTGCCAGAGGCTGCAGGATGTGGACACGCCATCAGCAGCTGGCGCCGGGACTGTCTCCGTGGGGACAGAAGGGGACGTTGGGTGACAGAAGACTCACACACCAAGTATTTCAGGCAGACGTTTACAGCCTTCCTCCCAAGAGCTTGCCGCCGCGCCTGGCAGCCGAACCTGCCACCCTCCTGATGCCCAGAAGCAATTTCTCAAGCGCTCAGACATTATTACCCGCTTTCTCGGGGCTCCACGGAGGGCACCATCCCCTGCGAACGCTAACGCTTTTTTCTGCCGAGATCCAAAAGCCGTTGAAGCTGCGCGAAAGGAATTCCCACCCACTCCCTACTGCCCCAGGAAGAATATTTCTCCGCTGGCTTTGCATAGCAAACAGCTACACGGTTTTCCTTTTTCTCCCGAGAAACTCAGGCCTAGAGGAAAACACCCGGCGCAGCGCCAGTCCGAGACCAGACTTCATAAAGTTCCCCTGGCGCGGGGGAGCTGGGGGGGGGACACATGCTGCTGCAGAGATTAGACTGCAGCCTTTACTGATAGCATTCAGTCACCCTGGCAGGCTGCAGCACACCGAGTTTGTAAAGCTCCTCGGGAATCCTTCAAGATGAAAGGTACAGTATGATACGGATGTATTATATCCATGGGCTTTGTTACAGCACACATTTCCCCGCGTGGTTTTATTGCTAGAACACAAAGTTCAGCCGAAGCCCGGGGGCTCTTCGGGTGACGAATGCGCCCTACAGCCCTCCCTCCCCTCCGCGGGGGATGGAAAATGCTGAAGCCCCCGACGTGAACACGGCAGACCTGCTATCTCAGATGAGGCCAACGTCATCGCTGCTGGACATGCCTTCAGCCCACAACATGTCTCGCTCCTCCCAACATACCTGTCGGGTACCCAAATGCCACTGCTGTGATCAGCTCCTCGACAGCATCCCACCTCTTCAGCTGGACCTACCACACGGCCTCCTGCCCCAAAGGCCATCCCTGGTACGGGCCAGGAGGCTCCTGTGGGCTGAGCCTGCTTTAACCATAGAATCACAGAATCATAGCATCGCCTAGGTTCCAAGGGACCTTTAAGATCCTCGAGTCCAACCACCAACCTAACACTGCCCAAACCACCACCAACCCATGTCCCTCAGCACCATGTCTGCCCCTCTGTTAAATACCTCCGGGGATGGTGATTCCACCACTTCCGCAGGCAACCTGTTCCAAGACTGGGTAACCCTTTCAGTGGAGAAATTTTTCCTAATATCCACCCCACACTCCCCTGGCGCAGCGGTATCAAGCGGTACCCGGCAGTGGCATCCCCTGAGAGACCTCGAGCTGCCCACCTCGAGCACCTCCTCCAGACAGAAGATGGCAGCAGACGTTTGCCACATTCAGCAGGTGGCCCGGGGGCTGGGGGGCCCCAGGCCCCACTGGGGCCTGAACTAGCAAAGCGCACGGAGATAAACCCCAGCATGTTGCTTTGGCTCAGGCTGTCTCTCCTGCAAATTCCTGTCTGCTCCTGGGATGGATGGAAGGAAACATTTTCTAATTTTTTTGGAAGCCTTATTGATGCCTGAAATGCTACAAATGAGTCTATGGACACAGCTTGACCTTGGGTGCCCAGTTTGGATGGCATGGAAGAGAGGGAGGGGAACGTGCATCCACCTCTTGGATCACCTTCCCAACACCTCACTCCTCCTGGGCACCTCTCTCTGTCCACACTTCCCAAGACATTAGAGGGGGAAGAACAAGGAGTGTGATGCCAACAAGCAGGCTTTCAGAGAAGCCTGGGGGGAATTCCCCGGGCACATTACAGGACAGGAAAAAGAGTTAAACCCCTCTAATTTAAACAGATGAGGGGTACACAGGACAAGAGAGAAGTGTGATGGGGGTAGAAGGAAAAGGGACGTATCAGGATGTCTCAACAAGCCCCAAAGCTCTCCAGGGCGACCACTCATGCTGGACCCACCACAGGAGGCTCCCGTGGGTTGAGCCTACCTTAATCATAGAATTGTCTAGGTTGGGAGGGACCTTTAAGATCATGGAGTCCACCCATTAGCCTAACACTGCCAGAACCACCGCTAACCCATGTCCCTCAGCACCACGTCTGCCTACTCAGACCCAGCAAAGGAGGGTGAAGGGTTTTCCATCTCCCTCCAACCCCCCAGAGCAGCCTGTGCGAGGCAGCGCTGAGTAATGAGACTGAGGTGCCAACATCTGGCAGCATCTGCCAGGGGAGCCCCTTTGCCCCGGGAAGCCCATCCGAGTGGGAACCTGCCCCAGAGAGCAGACCTCGCTCTGGGTGCGTTAATTAGATTGGTGGCATCAGCTTTTCCCCCAGCTCCCGGCAGACCCCCAAGCAGCAAGAGCAACACAGGAAGCGTGAGCGGCAGTGAGGGTCTACAGCCCCGGCACGCAGCCGTGGTGCTCCCTGGCCGGGGCAGATGAGCGTCAGGTCTTGGTCCGGGGCTGCTGCAAACACTGCTGCACCCCAGCCCTCCTCCCGCACACAACGTGCCATCGGGCTGCTGACACGGGAGCACCTAGAAGCTGATGTTACCGAGCAGCTGGCTAGAGGCAAAAAAAATAATAAAAATAATTAAAAAAATTCCTGTGCTGTTGCCAACTCCTGTCTTCTGTCACTTGATCCCATATTTTAGCGATGCACTCCCTGGAACACCAACCGCTCGAGCACCATTAAGAGTGGGATGGGAAGGATACGGGCTGTGAATGGCCTTGGGACAGCCGCATCCATGGGCACGCTGTGCCACGCCATCTCCCTGCGGGAGAGCATCCCTAGGGCTGGCCCGGGAGCCGGGCTCGCCCCGCAGAGCTCCAGCCACAGGCAAGGCCACCCCACTGCCCCCCAAGAGATACAAGGGAGGGGGAAAAAGGAAAAAGAACCAAAGCCTCAAAGGTATCAGCACAGCTGAGCTCTTCTGAGGCACCGGTGAGGCCCCACCTCGAGGACTGTGTCCTGTTTTGGGCCCCTCACTCCAAGAAAGACATTGAGGGGCTGGAGCAGGTCCAGAGAAGGGCAACGGAGCTGGTGAGGGGTCTGGAGCACAAGCCTTGTGAGGAGCGGCTGAGGGAGCTGGGGGACCTGAAAGGAGGGAGTAGCCAGGGGGGGTCGGTCTCTGCTCCCAAGGAACAGGCGATGGGACAAGAGGAAACAGCCTCAAGTTGCACCTGGGGAGGTTTCGGATGGATATTAGGAAAAAATTTTACACTGAAAGGGTTATTAAGCACTGGAACAGGCTGCCCAGGGAAGTGGTGGAGTCACCATCCCTGGAAGGATTTCAAAGATGTGTAGATGTGGTGCTGAGGGACACGGGTTAGTGGTGGACTTGTCAGTGCTGGGTTAATGGTTGGACTCGATGATCTGAAAGGTCCCTTCCAACCCAGGCGATTCTATGATTCTATGTCCACGGCCAGCATCAGGGCCGGGAGCAAACCTGGGGTCTCCACACCCTGCACCCCAGTTCTGCAGTCCCGGGGCTTTTCGGGAGGGTAGGTTCACCCTCCCAGGTTAGTCCATAGGGTCTTTGCAGCCAGGCCAGCACCCCTCCATAGACACATCTCATCAGACCCAGAGAAAGAAAGGTATCAGGCACCCAAATTCCCAGCCTGTCCCCATAGGAGCCAGGCGCACAGCCCCTGGGAGCCGTGCTGCGCTACCCCAGGCTCCTGCTGGTGACAGAATTCCTGTTTCATTCCCCTGCACTGGAAGAGCCGATGAGGATGCGTGCGAGGTGCTAAGCCCAGCAGGTCCCCTCTCCAGCTCTCCTCTCCCTGCAGAGGGATGCACGGCTAACCCTTACCACGCAGACCGTGCTGTGTCCGTGGAGGGCCCTTGTCTCCCCTCGTTTAACAGGATCACTCCCATGCATGTGCCCGGGAGCAACACCATCAGCTCAGTAATCTTCCTAAATACAGCAGTTACCAGGTGACTGGGAAAAAAAAAAAAAATATCTCTTTTACTGCTGATGCTGCTAATGGAAAATTTCTCCCCTTTTGCCGCTGCTTTCGAAGCCGGTGGTGGTTTCATACAGACTTTGTCTTGCACGGAGACGGGAGAGGTGGAGGTGCAGAGGGAGGGATGCGAGACTGGTGGGGAGCAGATAATGAGAAACAGAGGGGAACTCGGGCTTGTGCCTTCCTCCCCACCCACAGGCAGAGCCCTGGCTCCAAATCTTATCTGCCCCATCTTCTCGCAGGCAGCCGCAGCCCAACCTCCTCCTGCGAGGAATCCCTCCTTCTTCCTGGACCCAGGAACCCCTCCTTCCTCCTGGACCGCAGCGGCATAAGGATGCTGGACGCATTCAAGAGCGGTGCTTCTCACACAGCATACAGGGAAGACGCCCAGAGGGATCGCTGGGCCAAAATCATCTACTCTGTGATATTTTTCTCCCCACTCGCCTCCTTCGCAGGAGACAACCAGAAAGCCTCACCCAGCCAGTGCAGATGCAGGCAGCCAAGATCACTGCTCGTCCCCTCCACATGCCATTCCGCTTCTTCAATACCATTAAGTGTCTCCATACTGTCTGGACACTGGAAACCTTAACCGCATTAGCCGAGACCCAAGCAGCAGCACAGGCATTCAATTCTTTTAAGTGGCACCACTTCTTAAGCGGGTTACGCACAAGCACCAGCTCTGCTCGATGCCGTCACCCACCCCACCGGCTGCGACAGGGGCAGGACTGGGGACCAGCAAGGGCAGACTGGCCGAGGCTCATCCTTCCCCATTTCAGATGGCTGCCGCCGGAGGAGGACGCTCCCGACACGAGCTGTACTGCGGGCACTGCACATGACGAAAGGCTTCAATCAAGGCGTTTCTATTTTCTTCACTTCTCGTTTCAGCCCCGGTCTACCCCCACACTCTACAAAAGGCATTTTGGTGGGATGGGAGGTGTTTCTCAAGCCACCTGCAACTGCTAACATCTATGTCGGCGTAGCGTGAGATCGATACCACAAGTGGCACCAATCCATCCTCCTCCTGCCCCAGCCAGTCCCGCGCCTGAACTCCTGTTACACCAGCAAAGCCCAAGGGCTCAGCCCGGTTTCACAGCCAGCCAACGCCGCACATCAGCACTGTATCACGGAGGCAGCACAAAGGCTTGTCCATCACACAGCCGGGGCTCACACTTTTAGGGCTTAGAAAGGAAAAGGCAGCAAGTTTTGGAGGTAAGGTCTGTGTCGTGGCACTCGGAGGTCACCCACCTCCCTAGTCCCCAAGGAAAAAATGCAAGCTCCCCACCTAATTATGAAGGAAAACACATTTTTTCTTACAGCAGAGGAGCAATAAAGACCTCTGGCACACTGACGTCATGGAAAACCCACTGCCAGGGCAGGGGATGAAGGGGGGAGCGGAGGGGATCCCCAGCCGGCAGCATCCTCCCGCTGCTCCCACAGCTCCGCGGCAGAACACCGGCTCCTCTCTCTATAGTTAATCTTCTGTTGCCACTAGCTGGTCAACGCGGGTACTCTTGGAAAGCAGCAGCTCTCCAAGTATAGACACTCAGTTTTAACTGGGATTTTCACCCCAGAAAATACCCGAGAGGAAGCAAAACCCCTGCGAGTCCACACCCCACCGCGCTGGACAAACCACCTTCAACATGGCCTTTGGGGAGGGGAGTGGTCACCTGAGGACTGACCCATTTTCATGGGCATTTTCTGCCTACAGACCTTCTGGGTGTTGCAGAGCTCGCCTCTCCTGCAAACCACGCCAGGCACATCTTGAGCTCAGGACCCACATCACCAGTACAACCCCAGCCTGTGCCGGGCTCTCCTTCCTTCCCTTCCCAACTACAACCACCTGGAAAACCTTAGTAATCATATACAAGGAGGGGGAGGAAATTGCTATAGAAGGTTTTCCCTCTTTCCTCTGGCCTCCCCAGGCAGCCCCCACCACCAGGGACCTGGCCCGGACCCCACGGCCACACACGGATGTGGACGGGCATGAAGTGGAAGGGGAGCAGCCCCCGCTCCCAGGTCTACATCCCTCCCAGTCCCTATCCCAAGGAGCCCACCGACACATCTCATTGTCACTGTACCACCTTGCTGGGGCTTTTTGGCTCCCTCCACTTGCCTCGGGGAAGACGTGACCCCTTGGACCCCTCTCTATCCCTTGGACTACCTTGGAACAGCCAAAAAAAGAAAAATAAACAGGAAAAACCCCAATACCTGATTAAACAAACCTCTCTTCCAAGTCTGGCAGGAGGCAGTTAACAGAAAAGGGACCGAACTTTGCTTCTCTCTGCAGAGACAACCCGGTTCTCAGATGCCTCGATGAGCAGGGTCTCAGGCCGGGCGCGCTGTCTCTCCACTGCCCACGCGACGCTGCTCTGCGTCTCACGGGACAACTCACAGCAGAGAATGGTGCTTCTGAACAGCGGCGTCAAAAACCTTCCATCGCACCCGCGCTCCCCGGGTAACCCTCCAGCCTCCCCGACCCGGCTCTGCAAACACGGGAGTTGCTGGCAAAAGCAAGGGTGGCAAAGGCCTGCTCAAGTATTTTCAGAAAAAGCAGTAGATTCAAACAATCCACAGGGAAATAAGTGTTTTTCTTTATTTTAACGCGTTCTTACCCTGAAGAGGAAAAGAACCAAAAAAGATGGCTTCAGGAGAAGTTAAGAAAGAAGATAAAAGAAGCGTCGCCAAACGGCTGAGGAGACGGAGGGGCTGCAGAGCTTCGAGAAGTGGGGGATAACCACCAGCCGCGCACGGGGGCCACGGTGGGACACCGGCGACGTAGATGCACCAGCACCTTTTCTGACAACCGCCGAAACACAGCACCTTGTGGCGCTGCGGACGCCAGTCAAACAGCAGCCATTAAAGCCGTTTATGAAAAGCGTGGAGTAAACTGTTCTTATGTAAGCCACTACCGGGTGAGAGCAGCGGTGAAAATTTGTCTGCCTCTTCCCTTCTCCCTCCTCTATATATATCTGCTCACGCATAGACAGAGCTCAGCTAAATTAGCTCGGAAGCTAACTGCTTCATTCCCTGAATTGCACTTAAAGCCGGCTACGCTGCTTGTGGAGCAGCTATTGTACAGAACACATGGCTGCGGACGACATCACGATACATACCTTAGAGAGACCCCATTGTACAAGAATGAAGTCAATGATAGCCTGCACCATTCGCCAGCGGAACACTGGAAGAATTAGAGGGGGGAGGAAGAAAAAAAGAAAAAAAAAAAAAAAAAATACCGCAAAGCATCAGTTGTATCCAAGGTTAAGGAAAGGGCAAGATGCTTTTTCAGGAAAGGGGACGCACGGCGACTCATAACGCGCTGGTGGCAAAGTTGCATTTGTCTTTTCCTGCCACCACTGTGCTTTGCTGGGAAATTTTATAGTGGTGTAAACGGGGGGTAGGGGCAGAAACATCCTTCTTGTCTCCAATGCAAGAGAGAAAATTAAACCGAGGCGTAAGAAACAGAGAAACTGAGACACCCCGCTGAAGAAGGGACACTGAGCAAGCCAGAGCTGCCAATCGGCATTCCGACAGCAGGGCCCCCACTGTAGCCCGGGAAGGATGCAACAAGGAAAAGTTTTCTACCTCTGTTGGGAGAGGACGTAAACCGTTCCTAAGCCTCCCCAGGGCTGGCAAGAGGCTGCGTGCGGGCTGTACCCGCTGCAGAGGGATCCCGGCAGAGCAGATGCTCCCAGCAGAGCATCTCCGAGCTCCCACCACCCTCTAGCGGGCTCCGCGCGCTGCCCGTGACCCACGGCTCACGCGGGCGAGCGAGCGGCGGATGCCGATGCTGCTCCTGCTGCTGCTGCTCGCACACCGTGGGGCCGGGGCTCAGCTGCCTGGGGCTTTCCCAGCCCTGCTTTCCCCTTTCGTCTCCGTCGTGCAGCGGCTCCTGCAGACCTAAGGCTTCCCCGGCAGGCAGGGATGCAACCCGGGGAGCTCGCGCTTTATGCACTTATGCTTAAGCGAGTAAAACTGGCAGGGAACAGAAAAAGTTGCTGCCTCCCTAGGAGGAGGAATCCTTTAAAAAAAAGGGAGGCAGAGCACTGCATGTGCTTTGTACCAGCCATCTATCTCCTCAGCCTGCTTTATCTACGTCTGCCTTTAGAAATGACCAGCAGAAAATGTGGCACTTAGGGATGTGGTTTAGCGTGACTTGACAGTGTTAGGTTTATGGTTGGACTTGATGACCTTACAAGTCTTTTCCAACCTCAAATATTGTAGGATTCCAAGTTTCACAGCGCTGCAGACACGGCTCTGGCACCTGCCAGCCTTTAGCTACAGATCCCCCATCCTCCTCTAACACAGAGCGCGGCACCCGATCCACTCCAGCCTCCGGAGACTTATTAAAGCTGGGAGCTGCCGAGCAGACCCACTCCAGACTACAGACTGCCTGCTTAAACACGGCGCTTAAACAAACTCATCACCACCTGGCAAGGCAATGTTTTATTTCATGCTTCCCGGCCTGGAAAGACTTTTGAGTCCCGCAGAACGGGGCGGCCTCAATTTATTCTCAACTTATTTCACTTTCCAGAGGCTGTCGTCTCAGCACCAGGACTCGCCTCTGCCCGCTTCATGGCTTTGGGCTGGTTGTATTATTTTTTATTTTTTTTTCTCCCCAAAATCCACCCACAGGGTGGCTGTCCTGAGGTGTGTGCTTTAGGGGGTCTTCCTACGCCATCCTTACCCCCACAAGGCCAGAAAGCGGGTTTTGCCAGCAGCAAAAGCATTAAGGAGCCCTCAAGACGTGTGCCATGGGCAGGACGTCAGCTCTTACGTGGCTCCCTCAGCTCAGGCCCAGGCAGCACTAAACACGTCCAGCATCACACGTAAACACACGTAAGCTCCAGAAATCAGCTAAGGGTAAGAGAAGCCACTGTTTAAAGCAATCCCTGCCCCCAAGTCACTCCAAAGCCACTCGACTGACCTCCCACATGTAACGTGATTTTCACCTCCAAGAGCACATTTCGAGGCAGCAGCAGCAGCTCCTCTCAGGTTCCCAACCACCGATAAACTTAGAAAAGGATGCAGAGGGGAAAATAACCACTACAGAGAACTCCAGCCTCACTTCCCACACTAGAAAACCAAACCAGCAGAAATCCTCCACAGCGCTCGCCCAGAAAAGAGTTAACTGCGAGCGAGACTCAGTTGCCACACCAGGAGACGGGAAGAAATGCAACAACTTTGAAATATCAGAGCATCCACAGCAATTCATGAGCTAGACCTTGGGGAAGGACAAGTGTTTTACCTTCTCTGGAGGCAACGTGCTGATTAATTTCAGGACTGTGATGAAGCCATCCCACCATGGGCAAAGCTTCCATTTATCTTCCAGTCTGCCTGATGCCTGCAGGTCCAGGGGAAACAGGAGGGGACATTTTGGGGTCTTTTGTCCATGAAGGGGCAGCAGAAAACCCACAGTTTCGCACAAGACATGCTACATATTCAGGAGCATACGCATAACCAATATCCCAGGGAAGAAAAAGAGAATTTTTTAGACCAAGACACAGTCTCTTTCCTGGCAGTCACTCACAGAAATAGGATTTGCTATACAAGATCACGTCTCTGATCTATCAAGACAAATTTCTCTCCTCCAACTTGAGCTATTACCTGGGCTACACACCGAGGGGTTTCTTTGCTTTCTGATATATTTAGAGCAGTGCGCAATTCACACCCAGTCCCTGAAGAAACTGTACTTTAATCTGAAAATTCAACTCAGTGAACCATGAAACTTCTTGTTACTTTTAATCACTGCAAGGTAAATGTCATTCCTACTGCATCAAACCTTTGATTTTTCACTTTTATTACTTGAAATAGAGTATCTGGTTTGTTTGGGATTTTTGCAATTGACCAACCGTGTCTAAAGATGCCACACTGCGAAGCCAGAACCCAAGAGGCTCAAGAAGTACCACCAACTCATTTATTACAGGCGCCTGCTACAAGAAAGCTTCACAGGAGGTAGAACAACAGGATCGGTAGACACAGACAGTCATTTTCCTACCCTGGCACGTCACAGCCAGTGAAAGGCTACCACTTCCACAAGGTACGGGAAGGGACTTGCAGAGAGGTGGCCACCAGGTCACCCTGCACATGGGCACAGCTGGACACGCCTGATGCGGGCAGGGCGATGCGCTGGAAGTCACAACCCAGCGGTGACAAGCAGTATCCCTGACCCGAAGTTAAGCAGGTACTGGAATTATCCTATGTTCTGACATCGACAAGCAAGCAAGCTAGTGGATAAAGAAAAAAAATCAACAAAAAAACCTTCTGTGACCTGGCAGAGTAAACACTGCACTGTCCATACGCCATTTCAACAGTTCCCTTGGAGGATCCCCAGGCTGGTTAAGGCACAGAGAAGGCTAAAAGTGACAAGAGGCAGCCCGGGCACCCCATCTGAGACAGCAGGAGGAAAGTACGACAACAGAATTATTTCTAGTCCCATCCCCCTCCCCACAAACGCGGCGATGGGAGGAAAGTCTGCAGGCGTTCGCCACCGACCCCGGCGCTTGGAGTTGTGCGTGAAGCAAGAGCGAGCTTCGAGAATTAAGACGAAGCGTTTATAAAATTAGGCTCTGGCTAGAAAAAAAACCCACCAGCCTCTCCACGTTCTCCCAGGCTGGGTGGTTCCTCCTCCAGGGCTAAGCCTTCAAGTTGGGAGCACAAGAGGCAGCACCCATCACTTTAGAGCCCGAGCGGAGCCGCTTTGCTCCCAGGGCAGCCCCCAGGCCCTGCTAAAAAATCCCTCCCCAGCAGGAAAAATATAAAAAAACAAACCAGGGTGCAGCAAGGGCAGGGTGAGAAACCTCCAAAACACAACCAGGCTGGCCACGATAAGGGGAGGGCGAACGATCCCGGCGCGGCTGGGCGACAGCCCGGCTGCCCGCACCGGGATGCTCCGCGACGCGGGGATGAAGGGAGGGGAGAGGAGAGGAGGGGGGGGATCGTCGGGACGGGCCGGGAGGCTGCGGGGGAAGCGTTGCGGGGCTCCTACCGAGGGTGAAGAAGGGCAGCTCGGTGTTGTCCAGGTCGTCCTGCACGGCGACGCGGCCGGGCAGCTCGCTGCGGACGAAGAGCAGCAAGCGGGAGTCGGCGGCGGCGGCGGCGGCGGGGGGCGGCGGGGCCCCGCTCCAGCTGATGTCGTTCTCCCGGAGCACCGGCAGCGTGGACACCGTGACCGTCTTCACCCGGCAGGGACCGGGGGGCTCCCGCGACGCCGCCGCGCCGGGCCCGACGCCCAACATCACCGGCAGCAGCAGCAGCAGCAGCGGCGGCGGCGGCGGGGAGGCGGCGGGCGGGCGGCGGCGCGGCGGAGCGGCCATGCCGGGCCGGAGCCAGGCGCAGGAGAGCCGCGGCGAGGCGAAGCGAAGCGAGCGGAGCCGGCAGCTCTGAGCCGCCCCAGCCCGCCGCCACCGCCGCCCCCCGGCTCCGCCTCCCGGCCCGCCCCGCCGCCGCCGCCCCCCGCCGGGCCGGGCACCGTCTGCCGCTCCCCGGCGGCCGACGGAGCCGGACGCCGGGCACTTTTAGGGCCTTCGCTGCCGCCGGTACCTGTGGTGGCCCCTCGGCAACCGGCCTGGCCCTCTTCCCCCCCCCGCCGGTCCCCTGCGCCCATCACCGCTCCCTCAGTCCCAGCATCCCGGCCCCCTCCGCGCCTCCCCCCGGCCTGGCCACGGGATCCAGCTCGCTGCCACCCGTACCTGCGGGCTAACCCTGCCATAAAGGTAATTGCCAGGGCGCAATAGCACAGAAATGTGAGCTTTTACTAGTTATTACCCTTTCATTAATGATTAGGCACCTCCAACGTCCAGGGCTCCTTGCAATGACACGCCTGGAGGAGACAAACCGGTGACTCCTGGCAAAGATTTTCAACATCATCTTTAACAGCCGGTGTTTAAATGGGAGCCAGAGGAATAAATGATGCTGAGGTCTGATCACAGATGCCTGCATCCCTCCGGTGCTACCCGAGGGCTGGAGTTTGTGCGTGAAGACGAACCAGGTGAGCTCCACGGCCTTGAGCTGCGACGGAGCCGAGTGGCTCTTCCAGCAGGGAAGCTGGAACGATGGGGATTAGACTGGAGGCAAACCCTGTCCCTACGGGCAAAAGGGACAGGGTCGACCCCAGCCCCAGAGCCTGAACTCCTGCCCACAGCCCGGCATGACTAACGGAGGCAAAGCAGCCCACGGGAGTTATGAGTCAGTGACTCACAACAACAATTTCCGAGTGACTGCTAATCTACCTGATTTTATTTGTAGATGTACATATAAAAGAAGATGTCAAAACCCTAACAAAGCACGCTTAATGCTCAGGCTTATATTATTTCCACAAGCTAATTAAGATCAATTCATCATGCGCCTATTGAGGCAAAACAGCCTTCTGAGATACCTGGGTCATCAAATGTTAAAACCACAACAAGGGCAGGATGGCAAAGAACGTGAAATCCAGCAAACAAACAGCTCAAGCTCTGCTCCCGGGGGCCAGTCCCCGCTCCAGGAGCAGCCGCAGCTCCAGCTCCAGCCTCCACAAGCTGCAGCCCCCGCCGAAAGAGCATCAGGGTGCGTACGGCGCCTATTTCCAGCTGCAGAAATAGAGAGAAACCAAAAAGTGCTCACCGGCAAACAGGCAACTAGTTAGAAAACGTTTAACATGGGACCCCGGCTCTGCCGAACTGGGAGGGATGAAGTTTCCAGGCATGCTTGGGAACAAAAAAAAAAAAATCAAGAAAAATGCAGTCTTAAACGTCAGCTGTTGGTTGGGAAAACTGTAATAGTAGAAAAAAAAGTGTTTCCCCTCCTTTTTTTTTTTTCTCTAAGGGGGAAAGGATAGATTTTGGACCAGTTTAGGCTGTTGTCAGTACGTGTGCTAATTTCCAGGCATTAGCAGGGTGTGCGCCAATTTCTTTTTCCTAGTTTTGAAAATTCTTCTAGGCAAAAAGAGCAAAGAAACAATACTGCATAGACGCGCAAAATGACACACCAGCAGGCAGTATGTCTAAAAAGTGACAAAGCGCTTTTTTTAAACTTTTTACAACTGCAAATCCTGAAAAAGAAAAATAATCTATTTCTGTTTAAGGCCCCATCCCCGTTACTTAGATCTCCTTGCAGCCACTTTGCTGCACAACCGTGTGTGTGTGTGTGTCGTAAGCAGAGACTTTTTTTGCTGTCGAGTACCAGAGGATTTTGGCAAGGGGTCATCCTTGAGGCGGGAATGGGATCTGGAGATACCCGCTGCTGTCACAGCTCTGGGCAGCGTGCTTTGGGATGGGGGGGGGTTCTTCTTTAGCCATGGATCTGGCTGAATTAGAGGGGAGGACACACGTTTTAGCGTGTCTAAACCCATTTCCAGATTTTCTCTGATCTAGCACATGCCATCGAGCAACGGGGTGCGTGGGTTTCAGGGTTTGGAACTGGAAAGCAACCACCAGGAGATCGTGGGTTCAAACACCTGCTTTGCTACTGACTCTCCGACCCCGGGCAAGCCCTGAGATATCAGAAAAAATTGCTGGGAGGGACCTTGAGGGGTTGTTTTGTCTGTGTTCCGACCCAAAGATCCTGAGGAGCTCTACATACATCATTCCACCCTGTATCCATAAAGTACTGCTAACAACGATCTTCTGAGAAGCACACTGAGATTTTTGCAAGTCCTGTACAAACACGGAGACGACGACAAAGGGGAGCATTCTGCAAAACGCTGCCTTTATACGGGTACATTCAGCTTCGATTTAGCTTAGGTCCTTCCCACTGTAAATGCAAATCTCTGTTCTTGTTCTGGAGGAGAAAAGGATCTCACCTGCTTTTTCGTTCCAAAGAATTGAGCTAAACGCAAAACTTCACCGATGCTATTTCCAAAGGGGAAATATACTAGTCCTGGTTTACAACTGAGGATGCTATTACCCGCCCCGAGCAGCGTCCGACAGAAAAGTAAATGGTAGGAACAGCAGCACATCGCACTGAGAAAGTCTCACTTGCTAGTAAAATATTCCAGGAACACTTACAGAAGTTTGTTTAAACTTGCAAATTTGGCGTTACTTTAAGTCTGTACAAGCTGGGGATTTTCAGACCAATTGCACAGTCCATAACCCAGATTTCTATGACTAAATAAGGTCCGGTTTTGATACCTTTTTCCTATTCTTCATGGACCCAGCCTTTCCTCAGGGAAGTCAGCGACTGCCTGACCATCAATTTCAATAGCATCGGGGCCAACAAACCAGCAAAAACTGCCGTCCCTAGCAAAAAAACCTCCGGGGTGAAAACGGAAAATCATCTTACAAGCGCAAACGCGTTTTGGTGACAAGACCCATCTGTGGAGGGTGCGATGGGGCGGGCAGGGGATCTGACGGGTTGTCAGGAGGCACCGGCTCCGTTCTCACCTCGGCTGCTGACTGTGCCGTTTGGGGGGCAAATCCCGTCTATTTTCCATCCTCGGGGTTGGCATCCTCTCTTACATAGGAAAACTCCAGAAAATTAGTCGTCACCATAACGGATAAAAAGAGATCCTGAGGGCTGTGGAAACCGTCTCTGTGACAGTCCCCAACGTGGGGAGGCTGGGTACAGAAAGCACAGATATTCTCAGCGTGAGCCGGGTTTTTCTCCGCGGTTGAGCGGCGACAGTGGGCTGTTCTCAGGTGGAGCAGCCTCTAGAAGAAGGCAGAGCATATGTTGTGTGTCATGTGAACCGGGAAACCTTGGCTACGCTGAGCCATGCCTACCTTCTGTCTGCAGCTGCCTACATTCAGTCCCCATTTTCACCTGAGTGGATATTTATTTTTTTATTTTTAGCAGGAACTTCGAGATGCTCTTCAATTTATTTCTCATTCCCAAGCAGAGCAGCTGAGCCCCAGGGTCATTTTCTTCTCTAGGACAATACCCCAAGTGGGATTCAGGCAAACCCTTGATTTTGTGCCTCCGTGGAGAACTTCATGCAGACATTTTGCTGGAAAACGCTTAAAATATCTATATCAAGTTTAAAAATGATGGGGAGGGAAGGAAAAAAAAAAAAAGTCATTCTCATTTAAAGGGTCACAGATGAAGCATTCTTCGACTTTCAATCTTGCAAGCTGGATTTCTGGACACCCAGAACTAATGCATCTTTTATCGGCTGGCACGGAGGAGGAGGAGGTTATTGCAAAGATATCAATAGCAGCTTTCTGAAGTGGTTTTCAATTGGCCCTATTACCAAAGATACGTACATCCAGCAGCAATCATTAAAATGCACTATGTATTTACAATATAGAGCACAATTTATGCCTGTAATGCGCATCGCAAATCCTGCTGCTAGCAAGTGGAGGAGAAAGCCAGTCACACACAGCTATGATGCAATCTGAGGCTTATATTCCACCCCCCGAGAGTCACATCAGCATCAATAACTCCACTAAAGAAGTGAGAAGGGGTTGGTTTGTTGGGGTTTTTTTGTGTTTTTTTTTTTTTTGGTTGGTTGGGTTTGGGTTTTTTTTTTTTTTTATATTCTGAAGGGAACACCGCAAAATTAGTTCTGTTTCTAAGCTGCGGTGCACGAACGCTGGTCCGCAGCCATACGGTATGTGACCGTGGTCGGCCACCACATTGCTCAAGCTGCGCTTTTGTCAGCTCTCGGCAGCAAAGCAGGAGCCAGGCTGGGTCAGCGATTCAGAGAAACGCCTCCCGGGAGAGCGGGCCAGGGGACGCAGAAAGCGCCCTTCACGACGCAGGAGGTGACATTCTTGCTTCCAGGTTAATAGCGAGCCAACAGCCCCCTCGCTGTGCTCGGAGCCGCGGGAGATGTTGTCTTTCCGACACGGCATCAAACTAGGAGCTTCCTGACCACTTCCAGATAAGCACCCTGAGGGGACGCTCTGCAAAAAAGCAAGGAAGCTGCAGCCGGCAGCGGCTGAATTTCCTCCTCCTTTCTCAAATGCCAGTAGTGGATTCCTACTTTTTCCTGGAGACACCGCTGGGAAACAGCCCCCGGACTCAGTTGGGAAGGGCCTGGAGTGCTAACGGGGGGCTGCACAATTTGTACAGCTGAGAAAGGCTGTTAAGCATTTTGGGTTGAGGTACAGACTAAACAGCCACGTTACAAATACCAGCCTTGAATGCCCGCAGGTGGGAAGGCTGTGGCCAGGTGCCCATCACCATGGCATCAGGGCATTTTCTACTTTTCCTCCTCTGAGCAGCATCATCCTGCACCACCTCCCGCTTTATGACCCACGCTGGGGTTTTAGCCAGATGTTACCGGTGTACGGTACCAGCCACCTTCAGTCCCTCCTAGGACCAAAGCCACACTGAAAAGGGACTTTGCACAGACTAAGGCCAGCCCTTGGGCACCTGGAGGCAGGCGGGTGCCTTGCTACACATGCCCTCCCCAAACAGCCCCATTGCCCCAGGGTTTATGGGCCAGCCAGGCTAGTGAGTACACTTAGGAGGAGGGGAAAACCCACGGACAACTGGAAAGCAGCCTGTTGCTGCAGCCAAAAGCCAGGGAATGAGGTTGTCCCTTCCCCTCCATCAGTACCACACAGCCACTCCATCACTGCCTGCCCTTCCACAAGCAATAACAGCCTCCAGCGCGGCTCCCTCTTCTTCCCGAGATGAAAGAAACTTTAAATGCATGTAACTCTTGCACTCTACTTAATTAATCAGTTTTTGCATTACAAGTGAAACTTCTTTGATGCATGAAATATTAAGGAGCAAGGAAGGGAGGGGAAGGAGAGGGGAGAGCGGTGGTGGGGGTGGAGGCTTTCACTGCTGGAGATGGATGGGCTCAGGGACCCCGAGGCTAAACTGCAGCAGGACAGTCTGCCCAGACAGATAGATACCAGCGAGCAAAAATTTTTCCCTGCACCTCTCTCGCCTCTCAAGCAGATGGGTTTTACTCCGCCTTCAAGCCCCACACACTCGCCAAGGTTTGCTCAGGCAGGCAGAGGAAGGGGACAGTGCCTGATTAAACTTTCATGAAAAATAATCTCTGGTTGATTCATTGTTTTGTTGTTTGGGTTCTGTTTTTTTTTTTTTAATCTCATGATGGCTGCAAGAAAGCGAAGCAAAATGAGTCTTTGGTGGAAAAGAAACAGCTCCGTAGCTCCGTTCTGGAGAAGCCAGCCGGGCTTTTAGTCAGATGAGGCTCTCCCAAAGGATGCGGGAGTAGTTCTGTGTTACGGGTTTGCAAGTGCCATTTCCATGCTGAACTAGGAAGGGGAGAAAGCAGAAATCCACACACATCAGCATGGATATCACAGCAGCCCTCAATAGCGCACAGCGAGAATTCAGTGCCACGGTACCCTGTGTGTACGACAAAGAACCACTCTGTTCTAAAAAAAAAAAAATAAAAAAACCCCAAAGAATTCCTTTTCTCCCAAACCACCACACTCAGTTGAAGTCCCCCATCAGCTCTGCCCAAGAGTCCGAAGCAGAACCCAGAGCCTCTTTGCTTTCCACCCTGCTCCTTCTCAGCTGATTCATGCAAGAGCTGGGTTGGCTCTGGGAATGAAACGGGGGGGGGGGAAAAAAGCATCTTTCAGATCAGACCTGCTTGTACAGAGCCACCAGCCCCTCCGGAGCATCACGATGGGCTGCGCAGCCCAAGCCAAGCAACCAGGTAACGGGCTCTTCATAAACACACGGGGGTGGGGGTGGTGCAGCCCGCGTTAGCTGTGTAAAGGGTAATAAATGAATAAATGGGTTAATTATATCCACCACACAATTTAATTAGACCATCTCTGTTCACTCTGCTTCAGCCAGAATCTCAATTATAAATCTTTATTTTCAAGGTTTTACAGCTCGGACATAAAAATTTGCTCTGGGTTTAAACACGACACACAAGGTCTTCTGTCCAGGGACCACTCCAGTTTTGTTTGGGTTTTTTTGGTTTTTTTTAACCGATCTTTTTTTAAAAAGGTCAGGTTGGGGGACCAGATGGCTCGAGGGGAAGGTAATGAAGATGCAGGGCTTTGCTGAAAGAGGCGGCTGGCTGGAATTGCGGGCAGTTTAACAGAGCTGAGGCACTTTTAAAGGCTGCTGGGTGAAACCATGCTCCAACTCTCAGCCCTCCCCAGCAGTTCACTGCAGAGCGATCCCGGGGCTGCCACCCCCCGTCCCCATCAGCAGCGACCAAGGGCTGCGGGGCTGGGGAGAGGGGTCCCCCCCAGGCAGGGGGGAGCTCCCACACCTGGATCCCACCAAGGGAATGTGCTCCAGGGCTGGCAGGTGTGTGCCGGCGCTTCCCCAGCACCACCAGCCACCCCTCTCCTCCTCTCCCAGGGGAGGAGGTGAGCTGGGTGACTGGAGTAGCTGGGGGGGGAAAAAAAAAAACAGAAGGCAAATTAGAAAACACGGCACTTTTTGAATTGTTATGATTTTGAAGGTAATTTAGGACCCGCCTTCTGCTTTCTGGAGTTGACACTATTGAAATCCAGTACTTCTGCCTCGTTAAATGCGCTCTGAAATATTCCGATCATTTTAAAATGTCGATAGCATTCCACAAAAAAAAAAAACCACAGAAAACATGTTTACCAGCAGAGCAGAAGCATCTACAGGCTCAGGTCACATCCTCATTCAATCTGAGGTATGTTATTTTTTTATTCCCTCATTGAGTTAATTAGTTGATTCGCTTTTCCTGCCCTGTGCCAAAAACCCCACCTCCCTCCGAGTGAAAACAACGATTGCCAGCAGGGACCAGTTCTCAGCAGCCGGCCCCGCTGCCACAGCTCCTCACCCTGCTACCAGAGACTGTCACCGGGCAGTCCCTCTGCAGAACCAGAACCCATCATCCTGTCTATAGGCTCCGCATATACATTTTTTTTTTAAAGAGCACTGCCGATTCCTGTTCATTTTCTACAAGCTTCAGCCACCCTGGCACATCGGTATATTTTGCAAAGATTTTTTTTTTTTTCCAACCACCCCCCCCACCGCCCCAGTATGTTCTTCTGCACATACTACGTGTCCTAAATACATACTCACTTGGTAAACCAGAACAAACCTATTGGGTAAGTCAGGCTCCAGTACTGCTGAATACATATTTAACCAGCAGATCACAACAGTTTATTGTCTGGTTGGTGCACCGTAGAATTTAACCCTTAGGAAGCATAGGCATGCGTCAGGCAGCCAAATTACTGCTCAGAAGGCTATGATATATAGCAGGAATTACCGGTAATAAAGAAAAAGATATATGGGATGGATTAATCAAATCATAAATTTCTTAAATCTCTATGGCAGTCCATAAATCACATTTGGCTGTATGTTTCTGGCCCTTATTCAATGTATAATATGAAGTACATGTATAGAGCAGATTATTTTTTTTTTTGGTGGCCAGCTGGGGAGCCCTGGGTAAATCATCAAAGCAAGCAAACACACCTTTTCTAAAAAGATCACATTTCTGTATCTCAAACTGCACCATTGAAAATATATACACTTTTTGGAAGGGAAAAGGTGTATGTTCCTGCACCAAGAGTTAAACCAGACCCAGAACAAATACTACTGGACCTGGCTAGCCACGGCACAGCTTGGATCAGCTTCAGCTTCATGAGGCAGAGAGATCTCCTGAGCACAGATGACTATCCAAGCCAGGCCTACCAGCCATCCTGATTTTTTTTTTTAGGATTTTGCCCTATTTTGTGTGCAAAGCAGCTAGAAACCCTAGAACAGAAAATACTCCTGGGAGCCCAGCAATCACCAGCCCCATCACTGCTGAGGTTGAGCTGGATCTCAAAGCGGTCGCCCTCCATCCAGGCTGATTAAATTCAAAAGAACTACACAACTAAGGGGAGCAGAATGTCGGTCTTGTGTCCTATCCTTATTTCCATTAAAAACCATCACTTGGAATCATCCCTTTACACCTAAGCCCTCACCCAGCTCAGGCTGACCCTTGTTTTTAGCCAGCTTAGAGGCACAATTCCCCAGCTCCAGCACCTATTAACCTTCTCCTGGTTTTGTGCAGGGAAGAAGCCTCTGATAAGACTTCTTCCATCCCTACCCCTCACACGAGCCCTGTCTAACACCAGCCCTTGCCTCAGGACTTTTTCTGCCCTGGTCAAAACTGGATTCACAAGCTTACCATCGGACAGGCTGCCCGGCCTTTGAACATCTCGGCTGGTTTGGTGTGGGGTCTTAAGACGATAAGAGTGACAATGTGCTCAGAGGGAGCCTGCTCTGCAGCCCAAACATCAATATGTATTTACCAGAGGGAGCAGCAGGCTTTAGAAGTTCGATTTCTTTCTGACTGTCCACAAGAGACATGAAACAAGGAGATTAAACGCCAGCAATAAACACCTATAAATAAAACTGACTATCTAAATCCACCAAAGCCAGGACATTTGTCATGAAATCTCCTGCTCTCTCCCCCAGCACCAGCGCAGCAGTGCTTCTGATTTTGTTTACAGCTGCACAGGACAACAGAGCCCCCACCTTCACTTTGAACCTGGCTGTTGCTCTGCCAAACTGTGTGGAGCCCTTAAATGCTGATTATCAAAGTCCTGCCTTGACCAAGAGAGTGCAGCTGTGGATTACTGTTCCTTCCCCCCTGCTTCGCCTTTCTCCAAAGGAAAGAAAAACACCCACTGAAAAAGCCCATCTGCTTCAAACCTCTGACAAAGCTTAACCTGAGCCTAAGTGGGAGAGGGTTAAAAAAACCTGGGATGCTCTTTATCTCAAAGCCAGGCACAGGGGCTGCAGCAGGGAGTTTGCAGGCTGCGTGTCTGGCAGCGGATGCCCTCTGTTGGCATCTTTTAGAAATATGATTAGATACGCAAGCTGGCAGCTCAAACCTGCGCGATTCACCCCCTGCTTATCCTGCGCGGCCTGGAGCAGCCCTTAGCGCTGGGTCTAATCCACAAGCACAAAGTAAACAGCAGCTCCTGCCCCAGTGCGCCCAGTCGCTCGGTCACAAGCAATGCCCCGGAGCACCAAAGGGAATATTTGCACACCTTTTGCAACACAGCAACAGAAACAGGGAGCTGCAGAGTCTTCCTACCTCACACCTTCTCTGGAGCTGGAGGGAGATGCTCGTGGCTCACTTTGCCAGGGTATGTGTGGTCCTCCTGGGTGGATGCAGAGGCTCTGCGGTGCCGGAGCAGCAGCTTTCTGCAGGGATGGACTCTGTCAGCAGCTCCAGGAAGAGCATCTGAGTCGCAGACGAGCACAAGGGGAGAGGAAAGCAATGATGCACAAGCAGGGTCTTGCAGCATCCATCAACACCGAGTTTGCAGACAATGGTTTTCTCCTCTAAACCCCTTCAAGCACATATATATAAAACCCCAAAACATACAGCAATCACCTTTCAGAGCTGTTACCACACAGGCCAGCATATTGAGAAACTGCTCTGCTGTGGCCAAGCTTTCTCCTGCCCCATGCACCCCAGAAAGCAAGGCCTGATGGTGTCTCCTGGCAGACCTCATGGCCTAGGGAGGGTGAGCACAGCAGAAGGGTCCCAGTCAGAAAGACAGTTTGCAGAGAGGGCTTATGGCACTGGGATAAACCTTCTCAGTGCATCTGGAGGTCACCGCAACACATGTTGAAGGGCACATCCCTCCATGGAGAAAGGTGCACATGAAGAGGTGGCTTGGAGGGCTCAGCTCCATTGTGCAGCATTGGCCTGCAAGGAAGACTCCCCGCCCCCCGGTAACCCTGCCCTGACTCAGCCCCACCTCATGGCTTGCAGCACTGCTGATTTTGCCTTGCCTGCTGCCTTCCTGCCCATCCCAGCCCTCTGCAGTGCTCTGCTCAGTGACCAGTGAGGCAGGTGGCACTTCTGACTCTCACATCCAGGTGCCTTGAGGGCTTGTGCTCCTTTAAGGCCACACTTGTGTTGCAGCCCCCATCCCGCCCCCCTATACCTGAGCAGGGCAGCGGGGCCATCTGCTGAGAACCCATAGCATCAGGGAGGTTTGTAGGAGCAAAAGCAGGTCCAGCATCCATCCAGGATGGCCAGTTGGTGGGACAGGACACAGAGGAGCAACACAGCCATAAGAAGCCTAGAGACAGCCTCATACACAGCCCAAAGGAAGCCTGAGTACGGGGCCTGGGCTTAAATACAGCCCATGATGGCTGGGGCAGGTGGGGCTGGTCAGACCATTAGAGCCCGTTAGCTCTCCCGGCCCCGACACCACAGGAGAGGGCACACATGCATCTCCTTGGCAGATGATGGCCATAACTCAGTCTCCAGTGAAGAAAGAGACCAATCATTCCTAAAGTCTGATCGTTCTCATAACAAGGGATGGCCAGGCTTCGGAAGTGTCAGCTGTGGCTTTGCAGGCTCTGGGTAGCACTGTCCTCTGAATTTGGGGGTCCCATCAACATGACAAGTGGTCTTACTCCTTGATGTTCACCCCAACAGCGGGGGAAGGCTTTTTAAGCTGTAGGTGCTGAATATCCCCTTCTCCCAGGTGCAAAAGGAAGCGACCTGAGATGACATCTCCAGTTGCTGGGCTTTGCCTCAGGAACTGTTGAAAGCTAAAAGCAAGGTGCACAAGGAGGGCCCCATCTTTGCGATTGCCTTTTGAGGCATTTCAAAGGTGTGATGCCGCTGTTCGCCCCATCCTCAAAAGTTGTCTCGATAAAGAACAAATACAACGATTTTTGTGAATGACTAGTGGCAATTTTATTGCCAAAGAAAGTAAAAGCAAACCCTGAACCGAAGGAGGTCATAAACAATAAATGATG
Source organism: Larus michahellis (assembly GCF_964199755.1). Classification (NCBI taxonomy): domain Eukaryota; kingdom Metazoa; phylum Chordata; class Aves; order Charadriiformes; family Laridae; genus Larus; species Larus michahellis. The sequence goes on from NC_133910.1 coordinate 5,613,420, forward strand.
ATTATTCCAGTTACAGTCTCCTCTGTACTCTCTGAGGAGACTTTGTAGCAGAGATTATATATGGCAAGAGTGGATTTACTCTTGGAGAGGATCTAAGTACCTTTTTCCTAAAATGAGTTGTAATCTTGTTTTAATGGTAGATAAAAAACAAGGCGCAGACATGGCTTGTCTATATGTATGGGGGGAGACTCGTAAATCCTATTTTGGTATATCAAGGATAATCTAAACAGCTAGTAATAAGAAACATGAATAATCTTAAGTAAACCCTGTGATGCCAGTGCAAATATTTAAGTCACTTATTCAAAAGAAACCGTAGCAAAATCTGCCTTAAGAAAGGCATATCAAGGAATATCAAAGTTCTTGCATCTGAATAAAATCAGACGATACTGCCCCGTGACACAAATTTAGCTGGTCTCTCAGTTGCAAGAAAACATTTCTAACCAATTTGGTGTTTACTGGAGAAGCTCTCAATATTGTGAATTATAAGAGCGTTTTGATAGCCCCTTTTAAATCAGCTCAAAAAGTGCAAATAAAATGTTGTGGTGGTATTTTTATGGCTCCGTCTCATCTGTGAAAATACAGCTGGGCAGAGACCACGCTGCGGCCGCCCCTCCGTGTGCTTCGCTCTGCGGAATGGTCTTGCTTCCAGCCCGAGCCCACGAGGATGCCAGGGCAAAGGACGGGACAAACACGTGGCTTTCGGCTCAGTTGTGAGTTTTCAGCCCCCACCTGATCCTGTTGCTTTGTGGAAAGGGTGACGTGACATTCGGTATGAAATCGGCTGCTGTCATCCCTTCGCGGGGGGGAAGGACCCGGTAATGTCTTCAGCTCATGAATATGTAATCTGCTGAATGCCTATGCAGTACACTTCTAATTGCCTTTGTTCTTGCTGTGGGAAATTCTCTGAGCATCTTAAGAGTTTTTCTTTTATTCAGTCAATTTTCTGACTCACTCTTTCAGTTTCATCAGGGTTTAATAGTAACCGAAATTCTGTCTCCGATAAGTCCAAACCACCTTACTTTTATGTATAAAAGTCTTCCAGCTCTCAAAATAGTCTTCTTAATTTAATTAATTCTTAAAGAGTGCCTTTAAACTTGAGCAGTCATTAAAGAAGTTATTGTCCTTTTTTCTTAACAGCGTTTAGTGAGGTGCCTCTTGACAGATAACTAATTCCCCAATTAATACGAATACTCTATGCTTCAGCTCCTGCTGTAGCAGTAACCAACTGCAGCATCCTCCGACCTTGCTGTGTTGTACATAAAGCATCTCACCAGTCACGGAGCAAATGCAGCGGGGAAGTTACTTGGTGAACGTCTGTAGGCAGATGCACAATACTCGCAACTGCACATCTCAAGAGAAGCTTGTCATTTCAAACATTTAAGGAATCAACCGAGCTTCACAGCAACAAGAGGAAACATGAGTTGAACAGGAGCAACTAACATCTTCCAGAGACTGTTTTCCAGTCCTGGGTTTGTTTTTGTTTGAAGTCTAGAAAGTGTTTATAGACAAAATTACTTTCAGTAAGAATAATATATCACTTCTTTTGGCTGATTTAAAGTAGATATTTTTTTTCCTGCATTAAAAAAAAAAAGAAAGAAAGAAGCTTGATTTTTATCAGATGCCTTGTGGATCTGATAACGCATTCCTGCATTCCTCTTTTTCCTAAATTTTCTGAAAGGTTTATTTTCTTGCAATAAAATTCATGTCTGTGCTAAAATACTGTTCTATACAATTTTTTTTTCTTTGCTGAAACACCCTTGTTAGCTGTTGTGTGTTGACCAAATGGTTTCTGGCTTTACAATCTGTCGCTAGTACTACATTTACAGCTTGCAATTAAGGGCTTCGATTAAATATTTTGTACAGAGCTGCATGTTCCAATAGCCAATCCTTATATATATTTTTCCAAAACATGGAAAAAAAAAGATAAGAGTATTGAGAAGTAAACCAAGATTGAAGTTATAAAAATGGCCTTTAGAGTCTGGATAAATATACACAGTGGTTTATAGCCACGGATGTTATCTCTTTTGATACTGAGGCTTGCCCTTGGGTGACAGAAAGCAGAATCTTTCCTGGATTTCTTTAAATGAGACTGAAAGTCTTCTTCGGTAAAGCCCGTCTATAACACGGGCTGATATTCACTGCAGGCGTGCTGGATATTTTTAAAATGGCATGTTTTTGATGACTTAGCATATGTTAGGATAGCATACATTAACAGTGCTGTAAGCCATTTTTTTCGTCAGTGTCGATATTATCCCCTTAATTAACGGAGAAACCCTCACGCTCTTCTCTCTTTCTTTGACTGAGGCTCTGAGTCCTGCCAGAGGTTTCTCCTGGTTTCCACTCTACTCCCAGGTGAGATCAAGGTCTGCCTCGCGCCGACCAGTCTGGTGGTGTGAGAGAAGGACCTCACGAGCCATAAAGCCTTTCCTCTCTGCATTTCACACCCCTGTAGAGCTGATTACAATCACCCACGGTGGGTTCTGTGGCGGAGTGCCAGCAGCTGGGGTCAAGATTTTAAGCATGGTGCAATCTGCTGGATGACCAGAGATGGCCAGCTGCTACCAGGAGCTTCTCAGGAGGAACGGAGGCGCTTGCCGACATCTCCGGCACAACGGCGGATGGGAGGGAAGGAGAATGGCACGTTGCTGTGTAGCCTCCTCCTCTGCCGTAGCTTGAGTGGAGCAGATGTCAACCAACCCAGGCTCCTTCCCCTTGCCTTCGCCAAGGCACCGGGGCTTGGCAGCCGTCCGAGGACACAGACAATAGGAGGCTGACTGTCTGCACACCATTGCGCGCTCACTTGACATGAATCATTTTCTGCTGCCTGGCTCTTGGAAGCAGCACGGGGCTGTCTGGCACTGGTCCTGCCAGCGGACCGAGGAGCAGGGCAAGGCTGGGCCCTCTCTCCGCTCCTCTCCTGGGCTTCTGCCCATCTCTCAGTAGCTGCTGTGTGCCCTTATTTCTCTATCAAACAGTGATTCTGCAAAGCAAAAAAAAGTTATTTCCCCCCAGAAACTCACCAAAGAGGGTCTCCAGGATGGATCAGCTCTATGCAGATTGCTTGCAGCCACAGGCTTCTCTGTTCAGGCTTTGGGGGTCCATTTGGGATGGTCCTACAGGACTTTTCCCTGCTATCTGCCGCTCTCTGGTGGAGATGCTGCTTTAGGGCTTGATGCCCGACTGTTGAACACCTCTTGTGCCTCTTCACCTCCTGACCCAGAAAACCAGGGAGATGTGGCATCAGGAGTGGTGCTGGAGGATCTCTTTCCTTAAAAATAAAAAAACAAGACCCCCAAAAAGCAGCAGATGAACCCAAGGGCAAGGGTTCTTCCTTCTCTGCTCAAACCTCCCCATCCAGTGATGTCGAGCAGCCAGCAGCAGCCGGGATGCTGACAAGGGTGAGGACTCAGTTATCCCACCCTAGTATTCTGCCACTGTGTCACCTCCCAGGTGACCATGGCTCTGGCACTCCCCTCTCCTCCTATCAGCCTTGCATAGGCAGCAGGAGCCATTTAAGAAAAGGAAAACAGTTAAATTAAACATTTTCCCAGCCTGTCTGGTATCCTCTTGCATTGCAGCAGCACATGCTGGGGGCCACGCGGGGCAGTTTCCAGTGACGCAGAGCCTGGGTATATCCTCAGCTTTATTTACACCCACCCGCCAGTCCCAGATAAGTCCGGCAACCTCTTCTCCCAGGTCTCCTCTGAGCTGCCCTTCCCATTGACTGTGGCTAAAGCTTTCAGTCCAACCCAAGACCCAGGCATAAAAGAGATTGCCATGAACTTCTCCCTCCAAAACAGGCTCTACAGGCAAGCCTTGCACTACCCAAAATGATGTTCCACATTCCTCCTTTTCTAGAGTACTTTTTTCCTTGGGAATAATGTCTTCCAGCTGTTATCATTCCCGTTGCTTCCCTGTGATCTCTGCCCCATTCTCCCACCTCCTCCTTCCCATGTGGTAACCCCTCTGTCCATGGAGCTCCGCTGTGGCGTCACCAGCCCCTGGGGATTAATGCGCATCTCCTGCATCGTTTGCCGCCTTACACAACCTGGGATGATGCTTGCCATTTTTGCATCAGGTTGATATCACTGACTCACGTTCACTCGGTGGAACAAAATAAACCTTAGATCTTTATCTGCTGAACTGAATCCTGGCTCACCTGCGCAGTCCATCATCTCTAGGCATATTACTTTCTGGCTGCCCCAGCTGAATCTCAACCTATTTTTTCAGTCCATTTCGCGGGTTTGTCACAGAGGCGTTTGAAGAAGGGTGTCCTTGACAAATCCATGGTCACTGAGACTCTTCTCCTTGGCACCTCCCAGACACCTGTAAATAGTGTATTCATATCTTTCTATCAGGATTTTTCATGGACTGAAATTAAAGCGGTGGGTCTATAGTTCCCCATTTCTGCCCACGTTCACAAGACTTTTTAAAAGTTAGGCACTTTTTGGTCCCTTTCCAATCTTCTGGTGCTTCCAGAGGTAACCACTGAGATTTCCACACCCAGTTCTGCAAATATCCATGGCTTAAATTCACCAGATTTGGAATAATCTTCCCAGAAGGGTTTTCCTCCTTGCCTCTGTCAGTCAGCAGCTGGCTTATCACCAGGAACAGAAGGGATTCTGTCCTTTGTAAGCGTTTTATCCGCTTATCTATGGATGTCCATTATCCGTCTATCTCTCTGAATCCTCCGGAGCCCTTGCCCTCTGTGGTTGTTCTGTAGCACCAAATTCCACCAGTCAGACCCTTCCTCCCACCTGAATTTCAGCGTAATCAGAGCCAGACTCTTCTCGCGGCAAAGGATGGGTGGCATCGGTCACAAGTGGCAACGAGGGAAATTTTGACTAGACACAAGGAAAAACTTTCACAACAAAAGTGGTTGAATAGAGCTTGGATTAAGTTCAAACCCTGGAAGTGTTCACAGTTCAACTGGACCAGCCCTGACCAGCCTAATCCAAGTTAGACCTGCTTTGAGGAGGACTTGGACCCTCCAAAGGTCTGGTTTATGTGAGGGACCGAGAGTCAAATCCCTTCTCTTGTTCGACCTGACAGAGACTTGGCCTTTCCAGTATCCATACCATCAGGGTGGCCTGAGCACCGGGCGCTCGATAGTCCTGGATAATCCCCTGCTCTTCTGAGGTCTCTTTCCCCTCTTGGCCAGGCTAAAGCATCTTTTCAGGGCGGAGATGTTCTTTGGGAAGGTTTGGGTTTTGAGAAGTTGGCTTTTCTCTGATAAAAAAGAAGAAGGGGGAGGGGGAAAGAAAGTGAGAGAGAAAAGAAAACCCCATTTTATTGAAAACTCCAGTCTGGCTGTGGTTGCTGGAAAGGGATCTTACACAATGGAGCCTGCGTTCTCCCGAAGTGAACTGCTTTCAGCTTGCTCAACAATAGGAGATCAAAACCAGGAGTAAGAAGCGATTTCTAAGTATCTGAGTATCTTAATGGGAAATTCTCCAGCAATCGCTCATCTACTTTTATCTGCAATTAAATATTAACATTCCAGACCAGAGTATTTTCCAGGTGAAAACGTGAAATAGCACAAAATCTTGTCATCTAGTTTTCTTTTTCTTCTTCCCCCTTATCAGCATGATCAGGGACCTGATGAGGAACACAAGGGAGAGAAATGCCCAGGAAGGGCTGCAAAGCGAGATAATAAGAGGATCTTTGCACTCCCGCGCTACTGGCCTGGCCTTTTATTGACAGAGCCTCCAAGATGCTCAAAGATAGCCTTGCTGCGAGTTACATTACCTTGAGATTTATTTCAGTGCCACGGAAAAGTGAGGGGGGTGAGGGCAGAGGGAGGGAGGACTGAAAACATTGTTGTGGGTAGAGTGATTATAACCAGAATTCCTTTTTAATGCAAAAATCTTTAGCCCGACAAAGGATCCATCTCTGGGAGAGGTTTTTCACCATCCGGTCCCCCACCCCTTTGCTTCAGAGCATTGCAAAATGTACTTGGAAGAGCAGCGAGTTCGTTTTAACCGATAGCATTCAGCGCTTTTTACTGTGCTATTCATCCATATGACAAAGCTGAGAGGGGAGCCCATACTTCTTCCTGACTTTTTATTGCTTTTCAGCCCAGTGGGAACCAGCCGACATGAAAAAAAGTGGTTTAACCGCAAAATATGTTTAAGCTCCTTTCTTTCTTTTTGGGTTGTTTTTTTTTTTTGGTGTGTCGGGGAAAAAGAGGAGGGGGAGGTGAATAGCCGTGGCAAAACAATCACAAAAAAACAGGCATGAAATTAAACCAAAGACCAGGCAAAACGCTAGCGCACGTGAGCCTGATCCGACAGGCAAAGGGTGAGGTTTGCAGATGGTGGTTGGTGACAGCCCTCAGGTGCTGGGACCACCGTGTTATGTGACAAGCGATGAGGCAGGATCATTTTGGGGTGACTACACAGAAGCTGCAAGGAGAGACCATGGGCTGCAAGTAGGATCGTGGGTTTCCTGGCAGAAAGTTCATGGACTGGTGCCCGCCCTGGGAAATGACGGTCTGTGTTGGGATCCTCCATGAGGAGACTGGGTTTTCCCTCTGGATGGACCGAACAAGCTGATATTCCGGACTGCGCTCTGCCTTCAGCTCAAAGGGACTCTTTCTCAAGTCCAAGAAGTCATGTTTTTAACCTATATTTAAACTTTTTTTTTTTCTAAATTAGAAAAGAAAAAGAACCCTCTGCTTAGCAGAGCTATTGCTCATGCATATCACACCAGAAAGAAAAGAAAAGTTCAGGAAATAAAAGTAAAACGCTATTTACCTGATCCCAGATGTTTGCTTGTTTCGTTGATTTGAAACTAAACCTGCCGACTGACCCGAAACATGAAGTCTTTGAAAAAGTCTTTACATTTTATCAAATAATTAAAATAAAAGTAGAAATCACTTCTGATTTGGGAATGCTGTTGCACGAAGAACGTGGAGGTTTTCTACCTGCTCCCGATCAGAACAACATCCAAAGTTTCGCACGGCTGCAAAGTCCCTTCCCTGCCCCACTCTGCCCCGGCCTGCCACCGCCTCCAAAGCCCCGGCTTTAATGGGGAACACCAAGCGCTGGCATCCCCCCCCGGGAGAAGAGACCGACGGAGGCTTTCACAACAAGCGCCTGCTCCCAGGTCCAAGCAACACGACTCCCCACCAGCTCTACAGACTGCTAGAGAGTCTTTTAAGAGTTTCTTTTCCTCATAACCTCTCCTGATAAAGTGATCCTCTCCAGCTGAGCCCAGCCTGCCTTCAATCTTGCTTGTGCAAGACAAACGGATTAACTCCTTCCCGACCGCGTCTCCTGGTGTGCAGGTCACGGTGTGCCAACGTGCGTGCAGTCGGTGCTGCATTAGCCGGGGTGGACTCACGACACTCCGTACCGAAAAGCAGCGAAAGGTGATGCTTCTGCCACCTCCAACTCCTGTAATTTGCAAATGATTATAAGGCAGGCTAAAGATGGTGAGAGAGGGGATAGAAATAACTACAAGTGCAGATGCAGGAAGAAAAAAACAAAACACCCAGAAAGAAAATTGGTTGCCTTTAAAATACAGCAAAGGCATTATCTGAGAGCACATTTTAACCCTCAGCCGCAGGTACATGGGGTACAAAATCCTGGAGCCATGGCAAGGCGACAGCTTCAGCTTCTCACCCATTCTGGACATGAAACAGAGAGTCTGTCTATCCTCAGTGGCACCGAGACTTTATACTTGTTAACACGGGGAGCGTAAGCAGGGCATCAGGGCACTTTGGTCCTCAGCGAAGGTTAGTCGTCTTCCTCACAGCCTTCCTCACTGGCTTCCACAGCCCCTGCTGAAACTCCTGCTCCAGCCGCACCAATGCCCAAGCTGGATGGTTTAAAACTAGCTCAGATGGTTCTACCGCAGCTGTGGTCCTCCCCATGGACCGCAGGGCAGACCTGTGCTGGACTGATGGCACTGAGTGCTGTCTCCGCGGTCACTCTCCTCTGGCTAGCCGCTTGCTCTTGGCTCCGGAGACTGAAAGCCGGGCAGGCAACAACTGCTGAGCGCCTGCTGCTCCATGGTGTTGGGATTCAATGTTGGAAAGGAACGTCTATCAGCATCGCACAGATTCCTCCTTCCCTGGGAGGTGGGTGGGCAAAAGCGTCTTGTCTGCTGAGTTAGTAGCGAAGAAATGCTCACCCAGTTTAAAGCGAGACCTCTCCGTCCTGGTCAAATAGACCTGCGCAAAGCCTGGTAGCTGGTGCGCCCTGGCAGAGAAAACGGATGGATGTCTTTGGCTCAGAGCCTAGGAGGATGAAGAGGCGGTCTTGTCCAGTTTGACGGTCTATGAACCAGCTCTAGTGGAAAGTCTCACTTGCTGAGTTTCTTTTTTTTGGCGAAAGTCCAGGTTCTCATTCCCTGGAGCTGCCTGCTAGGATTTAATGCGAATGCAGTTGATGGGGTTTTATGGAAAATTAACAGTTTATTGAAATCTCATTCTAAACCCCACAGAGAGCAACAGCAGGGGGTGATTTTCTAACAGTCCCCAGGGGGATTACAAACCCCTCCCAAAGGCTCTTTGCTCCCAGGACCTCCCATCCTGTAGCCTCTTTCCCCTGAGCCTTCCTCCCCCTGAACAGACCTCAAAACAAGTGGTCATTTCCCCAAAAGCCATTTCAGTTCAGCTCCAGTTATGAGACGCTGCCCGGCTTCATTGGACGTGCGCAGCTGAAGCGTGAGGATCGAAGAGATGCTCTTCGCATGTCACTTGCAGGCTCCTACTGCGGGTTGATACTTTGAGACTTACAGAAAGTTTTTGTCCTGATTCAGGAAAGCAAAAAATTCATGCCAAGTAATGTCAGCCAGAAAATACTTTTTTTTTCTTTGACTTTCTGAAAAAAACTGGTACTCTCTGACCCTGTGAGAGGTCATAGAAGGGCTTCAAATATCCTAATTGTGGATGACCCACCCCGTGCAGTTGTCTTTGGAGGCTGGAGGCCCTGAAGGTGACTGATGAAGGAATTTGGCCGTTTCCATCCAAGGATGAGCTTTGGCAAAAGTTTTGCAAAATTCCGTCAGCGTTTTCTAGTGATTTTTATTTTTTTCCCCTTGAGGCTCCCAACCACCTTGTGATACCAGACTGCAGGGTGGGCGTCCAGCCTTCCCCACCATTCCTGGTGGGAAGGAGCAGGGGTTAGGCTGGGAGCAGGCCAATTCCTATGACTCAGTTTCTTATCCTTGTCAGTCTTTGGCAAGACAAAGTGACATGACGACTGATGCCCAATACTAAGAGCTAAGAAATTGTCCCGCATAATGAAAGGGAGTGCGAGACAGCAAATGTGGAAAAACGTTTGGAAACAGCCTCGATGCTGAAGCCATTTTGAATAATCGAAGGGGCTGTTTCGGGGGAAGACAGCTCATTTCTGAAAGATAACTTTTTAATGGCAAGGTGTCCCTTTAGTCATGCTGCTGCCTTCCATTAGCTGCCAGGAGGATTAGGAGAACTCATCCAAGGTCTGCAGCTGAGAGGGAATTATTGATTTGTTTATTTTTTACAAACGGTCATCAAAAAGCATTTGGTTCTTGTTAAACCACCTCTGTGGCAGCCCCATTTGTGGGGAGAGAGGCTGTGGTCAGTGCCAGTCACGGACAGGACTGTTCTGTGTTCCATTCCAGAATTGCATAAACCCAATCACAGATATTACCCCTGATGCACGCAGGGAAGGAAGGGCTACTCCGCTTTACGTGATGTTGAGTGACCAGGCCTTTTGCTGACCGCCACAACCACTGCTTTCTGCCCAACACTGCTGAAAAGCTGGCCACAGTACGAGCGAGATCATCCCGGGGTACTTTTTCTTTGTGGGGGAAAAAAAAAACCAAAACCAACCCTCCTTTCCCCAGGTCGGAGAACAACAGTAAATGAAGAGTAAATTGCTCAAAGATGATCCATTTTGGCTCAGAAACCTGCTCAGAAACTTTCTTCCTAATGCCTTTTCCCCGACGCAGGCAGCGCTCTTCGAGCCTGCTTTCTAATGACCAACATTAGTTTGCATTAGATGGATTTGCGATGATTTCTTTCTGCCTGGCTGCTAAGCCTGCGAGCAATTCAAATTAAGTTCGGCTCCCTGTGCCCCATCTGGCAAGAGCAGCTCCCCCGTTTGCGTTTGCTGCCTTCTCAGCTGCTCTCCCTCTCCCGCATCCTACCGTGGTTTCATCTCTCTGAGTTTTGCAGGCCCATGGTGCTCCACAGCCACCTGCCGGGGCTCGTCGCATCCCAGCCGTCTCGAACCACTTGAAGGCAAGACAGGGACTAGCGGGAGAGGGCTGGGGGAGAAGGAGATGGGAACGAAAATGCTGCTTTGCAGGAGCGGCAGAAAGCGGTGGTGCTGCGGCATGGAAGTGGTACCCAAGGGCGCCGGGCTGGGCACCTGCTTGGGATAACAAGGAAGATGTAGGTATGGGACTAGAGACCTGGAGAAGTGTCCCTGAGATGGGAGCTCCAACCCAAACCCTGGTCCACACCCTCACTGTCCCCTCCGGCACTGGTGTGATCACCTGGATTAGGACAGAAGAGAAGCTGGCTATGGCGAGGTCTAGCCATTCTCCTGGCCAGCAGGGCGTCACGGTGCCCTTACAGGGTGATGGAAGGTGAAGCCTTCTCCTTAGAGTTCTAGAGAGATTGAAAATATGAGAAACAAGGTGAGCCAGAACCTCCTCACCTCTCTCTACCCTCAGCTCCCACCTGGGGGAGAAGGTAATGAGGAGGAGGGGAAGGGATCCTTTTGGGATGCCAACAACAGAGAGACTACATGGGGGGAAAAGGCAGCTTATCATGTTTACCAAGTGGCTAACTCATGTGTTAAAATCCTAATTCAGACACAGCCTGCACTATTCTGAACATATTTGCTCCTAAGAGACAACCTCAGGGTTCATCCTGACCATCTACCAGGGTATCCTGTCACCACAAGGATCTTAAAACATGTCAGGTAACGCATATTGCAAATCGCCCATTCTTTTTGCGGCAGCGGAGACAAGGCTGGAGGGTCTGGGAGAGAAATGGCGTCGGTTTTGTGTCCTTCTCACCACTTCTTTGGAAACGCTTGGTTCCCACATCCTTGAGGTGACTCTCGGTTACTGTCAGATACATGTGACAGCCGAGGACAGCATGGACGGCTGTAAAGAGGTGTCACATAAGAGCAGCAGCGATTCTTCTTTCCTCCCATTCCCCCTCCTCATCCTCAGCACTAGGCTAATGACACCACCAGGTACCAAGCAATAGAGAATTGAGCCTGTTGTTTTTACAGTGAAAATGAATGAAAAGTGCCTGCTGGGTCACATAAACCTGTCAAAAGAACAGCCGGGGCTTCCTGCGAGAGGGATAATAGTTAAGAAACCTGAAATTCTGAGAAAAAGGGATTATGAATCATCAGTAATATTTACAGTGCAAGTCCCTAGTCCCTATATTTCCACTTGTTTTTCTCTCCTTTCCAGGGCAATAATTCTCAGGAGTGCCCGAGCGCATCCCCATGGCAGGGAAAGAAGCCAAGCCCAAAGTGTGGGTCTGGCAGAGCCCGTGGATGTCATCTTGCACCCCTGGCCCCGCCACCCCCTCCAAACACAGCGGGAGAGAGCAAACCCGGGGTGGGGGCGGGGTGTCCCCCCATGCTGTGCAGAGAAGCTGCCTTAGGAACGCGTCCTGCCTCAAATCATGAATATCTGGGCAGCTGTGCTCAAGCAGTGCAGGCCTCAATGCTATTTAAGCTTTACATCGCGGTGTTATTAGACCTCAGGTGGTGCAAGAGAAGGCCCGGGGGCTGTTGCGTCTGGGGGGTTCGAGGCTGGTTGGGCACACGCAGCCCGAAGCGAAGCGCTCCCCTTTATGCTGCTCATCAGCTTCTCCCTCCCATCCGAGCAAAGACAGGGATGTGTAACGGCCCAGGGAGAGCAGTGGGTCCCTGGGTGACGGCGGGGAGCCGTGATGTGGGGAGGGGAATTCGCAGAGAGGGAGGGGGGAGGAGGAAAGCAAATAGTAGTTTGTGCCGGGCAGGTGCCAAGTGAAAATGTAAGAGCAGGTCAAACACAGTCGGGTTAATGAGAGTACCATTCCCCCGGCCTCAGCAAAGTGGGGAAGAGCAGGGATGGGCTGGACGGCAGGCAATGAATGATATTCTGTAATTAGCTGGCAAATAGAATATGATATTTAGTGTAATTGCTCGGAAGAATGTCTCGCAGCCCCGATAACATGCATTACGCGCTGAGCGCTGCATCCCAGCTGCCACAGCAACTTTGCTTCCCTTTGTTTCCCCTTGCCTGTCATTTCTAATCACATCGTTCCCAAATTTGATTGCATCATCTCTGAGCTTCGGTTGCTAGGGTAACACCGCAAAGTCATTATATGCATGAGATGAATTCGTAACCCCCTCGGAGGACCAGGTATTTGACCATCCCTTCGTGACCCCCAACTCAGATTCCTTTGTCTGTCCCTTTTAAACCAGATCCTACGATGGAAAAATTGGTGAAAGGTTTGTCACTGAGTTCCGTGGGAGCAGGAGCGATACGGGGAGCTGTCATTGAAAGCTTAGAGAAAAAGACCCTAACAAATTGAGCAACTCAACATCAGAAGTGGGGCCACCAGCAAAACCATGCCGCTTTTTAAAGCGCGGGGCTGGAGTGATGACCAAGGCACAGACTACTTATTCCAGATGTTATTGCGGCCTTTCCATTGTGTAAACTCAGACAAACCCGCGGTCTGTGTGGGATTTGTGTAGGCAAAGGGAATATCAGCATTTGTGAGCAGGCCTGTGAGCCCGGCAGGGTGGCTCAGCTGTTTCCAGGTGTGCATTTGCGAGGCTGATGTGTCCACAGCAACGTGAAGCTGTAGCATTTGGGCAGGTGACGGCATACGTGGTCCTGACAAAACTGGCCTGGCAAAAGTGATGACAGCGGTGAAGATGTCATGGAAGAGGCTTCAACAAGGAATACCCCATCCCTGGAGGGGTTCAAGGCCAGGTTGGACGGGGCTTGGAGCACCCTGGGCTGGTGGGAGGTGTCCCTGCCCATGGCAGGAGGGTTGGAACTAGATGGTCTTTAAGGTCCCTTCCAACCCGAACCATTCTGTGATTCTGAGATTTAGCAGCCTTCCAGTATCTGAAAGGGGCCTACAAGAAAGCTGGGGAGGGACTTTTTACAAGGACATGTAGTGACAGGACGAGGGGTGATGGCTTCAAACTGGAAGAGGGGAGATTTAGATGAGATCTCAGGAAGAAACTTGGCACTCTGAGGGTAATGAGCCCCTGGCCCAGGTTGCCCAGAGAAGCTGTGGCTGCCCCATCCCTGGAGGGCTTCAAGGCCAGGTTGGACGGGGCTTGGAGCAACCTGGGCTGGTGGGAGGTGTCCCTGCCCAGGGCAGGGAGTGGCACTGGATGGGCTTTAATCCAACTCTATCCATTCTATGATTCTATAACAAGGGCTTCAACGAGGAGCGTGCTCCGGTGCTGGTGCCGTGCATGTGTGCTGGTAGTAGAGCAACTCCCAGCTCCAGCTTTCCCTTTGTCTTTGCCATTGGCCCCGGGCTGGGAATATTCAACTGGACATGTCCATCAGTGGCAGTCCAGACTGTCCGGACAGACATGACTAGAGTCAAAACTTTGCTCTGGGTGTGCAGGGGAACCACTGGGCAGCGAACGCCTGTGGGTGGGGGGTCTGCAGGGAGCACCGTGTCTCTGAGAGAGCCCCTCAGTTAGTCCTGGATGCGGCAGGGTTTGGCACCACCCAACATTTCAAATATTTTCTCTTCCAGGATGGGTCGAAGCCCTGCTCAGCAGCACTTCCAGCGCATCGGCACACGGTTTCCATCCCTGCTGCCTTGGGGTTCTCCAGTGAGGACAGAGGGAGGATGCACCACGGGTCAGCCTCGCAGCAGAGCCAGCTCTTCTCTTCTCCACCCCAGCACCTCCCCGCTGTCTGGAGCCGGGACGGGTGTGCTCCCAGCCCCCAACAGCGCAAGGCAGAGAGATGAAAGATATTGTTTTTCAGGTGGAATAGCTTCCAAAACGGTACATTTGCAGTCAAAGTGCTGCTTGGAATGCATATGCACCACTGCCTGCAGCAATGAGAAACAAAGCCATTAAAGTTTAGATAGCAGTGTTTTTATTTTTAACCAAATGAGTCAGTCTCCCCTCTAGCTCTGAGCGGGAGACGGGGAGAAAGTTGGGCACGGAGAGTTCAGAAAACCTCAACCCTACTGGGATCCCGCTGCGGGGAAAGTTCAAGCAGCCTGCTCCGTTTATTTGTGCCTAGAAACGGTATTTAAACTGAAGCTGCTGCTTTGATAGGGCCTTGGTTGGGTGAAATTTTTGTTTGCTTCCCTGGATTTTAATTATTTTTTTTTTCAAGAACAGATTTCAGGACGCTTATTGCATCTTGCTTTCCTCCTCCCATCCAGAAGGGTTCGTGTTGCCTTTCCTTCTTCGGCATCCCAGCCTGGGGGAGGTTGAGGGCCAACCTGTTTCCCAATCTGGCTTGGGATACCGCAGGTTTTCCATCAAGCTCCTCCTCAAGGCTGAGGGGAAAAGGATGAGCCGGGGAACCAGCCCGACGTGCGCGTTGGGTGTACGTGGTGTGTATGCGTATGCACAGGGTGCTCCCTGCCAGACCCAGGCAAGGCTGCAGCCTCCTTACGATGCACGTCCATTGCCCAGCCACAAACTGCATTTCAATGAGACATCTACCTGCTGCCGCACCACGGCCCAGCCTCTTCCTCCAGCACTTTCTCTCTCCATCCCAGCCTGTTTCCAAGGTTCCTACCCCTGTAGCATCTCTAAGAGGATGTATCCGGCTGTTAAAAAACGCCTGCGCTCTTGCCGTCATCCTGGGATGCTTCTCGGAGGGCGCAGCAGGCTCAGCCCTCCAGCCCCAGACACCTGAGAACGTGCTTCATTTAAAGCTGAGGCTCAGACCCTTGCGCTGAATTGGGCAGTGAGCGCTCGGCCACTTGCAGGAAAAAAAAACCTCAAATACACGGAAAATTACAAAATTACATTCCTACCTCTATTTATTGTTTTTCCACGCCATATGGAAATTTATGTAAATACACAAATGAGAAACAGGCCCTGGAGCTCCGGTGAGTTCGCCAACGTGCCACTAGTGCTGAAAACGCTGGCCACTGTTGACGCTTTAGGAGAACAGAGTGAGAGGAATGAATTCTGGCTCCAAAAGTTGTCCAGAGACATGGCTTCATTTTTTTTTCAACACAATGCCTACTCTTCTCATGAAAAAACATCCCAGCCTCCCCCAGCTGCTCCAGCCAGAGCTGGCTCTTCAGCCCAGTCCCAGGCAGGCTGAGGAAACCGGGGCTCACCGCATGCGTTTGGCTGTGGAGGAGACTCTTTTGCAAGCAAATTCCCCTTACCGAATTTTGCATATGAATTTACAGACAGGCTGCACAGAGGCGGTTCACATCTCAGGGTATCCCGAGGAGCGTGTCCGTTTTGACCAGCTGATGGGGGTTTGGGGCTCTTCCACTCCCCACAAGTACAAGGTTTGACCCCGTATCTGCTTCTCAACGACACAGAAGCGTTTCTGAAAGCGGAGGCGGCAGCAGGAGGCAGAAGGGGAACCGCACCAACCCGCACATATTACAGCCGTCTCCGTGTGTTTTTTAGGTTATGGAGCAATGTAACCTGTTCCCGTTTGGATCCCACATCTGCAGAAATAGGACACGTCTCCATGAGTGAGGTACCACTGTCAGAGCTGGGCGGAGCTGGACTGCACCAAAGGTTCATATTGAAACTGTCAGCTTTTGTGTTTTTTGTACATATATATCCATTTATATGTATACATAAAATATACATGAAAGTAGGTATGTACGTGTCTACTTTATTTAAACCTTAAGAAGCAGTCCACTTAGAGAATCACATCTTCATTTCATTTTCTTTGTTCTTCTAAGATCCAGCAGTCTTTTTTATGGGATGGGGATTATTTTTCTTTTAAATTATTACTTGCCACAGCTTTGGGAGGAAAGCTGGGATCTGCAGAGGACAGGGAGAAGTTTGAGCAAAGTTTTCCTGGGAAAAAAAAAAAAAATAAATGCTGCTCCTGTGAATTAAAGCTGGAAAAAACCTCCCAGCTATGCAATTTCCTTGCTTGTTATTAATTATTGGAAGTTCAAACATTTTTGGCTTAAACATTACCATTTGTGCTTTCGACATGTATAATGTTTTATATCTCCTAAATGTTGTTATTAGTTCAAAAGATTTATGTCTTGACTAAATTATGATTTGGATAATTGCATTCTGTCTACCAAAATCCATCCCGCAGCTTCACTGGAGTGTGGAATCCGCCTTCGCTCCCCGGCCTGCCCCGCTTTGTTGTGCTGCGACGTGTGATTAAACATCTGCTCCCTGTTCCCTGCGGGAGCGGGGATGCATTTCAGTGGAAGGGTCACAGCAGTGAGGTAATGCCGCTCCACAGAGGTCTGCTCGCAGCAGGGAAAAGCAAGAATCTTGAGGCTATAATTGATGGAGCAGGTGGAAAAGGATGTGCTTTTCCATGGGCGCTCACTGCTTTGGAAGTTCAAGCCAGCGTTGCGCTGGGCGAGGCAAGAGTTTCAAAAGAAGCTCCAGCTTTTGTGCGCCTGACGTTTGGCTCCTCGGCAGCCTCCGTCATGCTTGGACTGCAGAGAAAACACACCCTCTCGTTGGTTGATTGCTCTTGAGGAAGATAAGGGGAATCTCCATGCTGGGGTGCAGAGCGGGCTGTGAAGTCTCATGACGGTGGTGGCTTCCCATCCTGTGCTGAGGTTAACAGGGGACCTCAGGCTCCTCATGCTGTTTCTCTTCAAAATACTCCTCCCTGCCCATTAAAGCCAGTACTTTGCAGTGTAACGTAGATATATGCAAGATGGTCATGGTTTGCTGGCCCAGATGTTGGTTGTGCTCTGGTCCAAGACTTTCCTGTGTGTCAATGGTGGGCTCTGTAACACTGTGAGTGGATGGCAATTCATGGTTACGTCGGCATTGTAGGTGCACTCAAAGGTGTGCTGACAAGTCAGGGTGGCGCTGGTGGGAAATGAGCACAGAGCCTTGCGAAAGGGGTCTGAAATGGTTCCCCCGAACAAGGAGGTGGTAGGTGTGGACCATACCAAGCTCCCATCCTGAGTAGGCTGAGTTGTTTGCGGGAAACAGGGCCCTTAACCCTTAAAACATTTGGAGCTGGGTCTCTTAGGTCACTTTTCTCTTGCCTTAGGCTTCTCTTAGGTCTGCAGTGGGCACCGTCTCTGACGGAGACAGAGCAACGAGCACCCACCAGTGTGTCTGAGGGATCCCCTGCAGCGCCTGCAAAACCGGTGCAGTTGGTGTAAAAACAGACAGAAAAGCTTCCATCATCGAGAAAGATTTCTTTCCCCAGGGTTATTTCACTTGTTGTGTGAGTAGAAGCAGCAAGTTCCCACTTCAGTCAACAGCTCGTGGGAGGGCTCTGATGTTCAGCAAATGCTGAGGCACCTTCAGCTTCTCCAGCCGTTTCAGCGGAAACAATGGCTGTTGCTCAGCCCTACGTGGCAAACCCTGAGCTCTCCTAAACAGGGAGATGAAAGGAAGGAGAACAATGGTGTGTTTGTCCTTTAGCTCTGAGTAGGTTGGGAGCGGGAGCAGGAGCAGGTAGGTGGAAAATGGAATTTGTGGTTTGTGGGTTTTTTTTATTATTTTTACCATAGTCGCTTGGGTCCAGAGCTGGAGATGTACGAGGAGAGACATGATTCTACTGAGAATAGGTCTTCAAGGACTCTCCACTGTGATAAGACTAACGTGAGTCATCAGTCATGGTAGTGAATAGGGATATTAACATACTTTTGACTAGCGTTTGCTAGCATGAATGCAAACTAGAACGGAGCTGACAAATCCAGGAGTCATCAAGTCTCCTGTGCTCCAATGCATTACTAGTACGCATAACTCAGTAGCTCTGCTGTGGCATGTCTCTTGTTCGTAGGCAGAGTATGAGCAGACCAGTGTGTCCTGTGCACATCTGGCTGACCAAGCGGGGCTTTTTTGCAGAGCTACATTTTTTCACAAACAATGAGCAATTTTCCAGGTTCCATCATTTTTCAGCTTGGTGTGACAGGCGCGGACAGCCGGGCTGTCGATACGCCGAAGTCATGGCCACACAGCGTTGCACCGGGCGCCTGGACAGCACAGGTCAGAAAGGGATGGTGTGTCCAGATGTGCAGGAGTCACCGCACTGCTACTGTGCATTTGGACTTCTCTTCTTGCTACTCCAAGTGAGTGGCCAGGCAGAAAAAAAGATGAAGTCCTCAAATTCACCCCAGAAAAAGTTCTCAGGTGGAAAAAGAAGACGCATCTTACCATTCCCAAATATATAGTAGCCCTAGAATGAGCCTGTCTTGGGGTGCGGCTTATCTGGCACACCACTGTATTGGTGGATGCTACTGAAAGCCTCTGGGACTAGGAATAAAAAAGGAAAAGTGGATAACAGAACCACGCAGAAGTGTCCTCTGCTGAGAGCTGGCTCGTTAGTCCTTGGGACTAACAGTTTTTCCTGGTAAGTTCAGCAATTTTTCAGGGTAGGAAACGCGACCTCACTATACACACAGAAACTTGCTATTTTATACCTTACTGCCAGCATGGATCTTAATCAACCAGAAAAACTCAAAATGACAAACAAACAAGAGACAGCTTTGCTATCTGAGGTTCATTAGCTCCTAGCGACCTTTTAAATCTGCAAGAAACCAAAGAGAAATGTTCAGAAAACGGGAGGGCTTTCAAGTCGTTTTGCCAGTAATTTCCACCTATTCCCCAGTTCCCCCTCAATAATGAATGGCATTTCTTGATTGTTTTCCCAACGTTTGCTTTTATCTGAGCAAATGTAGACTGGAGCTTTGACCCACAAGATATAGGGAATGGGAGGTAGAGTCTCCCTGGAAGAACGGCGCATACTTTGTGCCTTGCAAGGTTCTCTCAAGGGCATCATTGTCCTCATCTGGGAGGCTGGAAACACGAGCAAAGGGCAGCCTATTTCATGCTTGGCACAAGCACACACCAGGGAGCCGTCAGCACTCTGTGCTGCAGTGGGTTAGATGTAGGTTCATTAGGAGGAGCTAACTCTCAGGATGGTCCTGGGCTCTGTGCATCCCAGTGCATCCAGCACTGGGAAAGGAAAGACACCGTGGATGACACATTCTTTGGCATGCTGACACCCTGCTCTTGCGCCACGGGAACCAGGGAGCAGAAAGCAGTGACTCAGGTGATCACTTCATGGATACAGACAGGCCAGGCAGTCATCAGGTTGCTTCTCCATGGCAGGCTCTCAGGGCCAGCTCCTCAGCAGGTGGGAACAGACCTCGCTTCTGGTCTACCTGAGGCTACCCCTCTGCACCTCTACCTGGAAACTTTACCAACTTTGAAATGTTGGGCTTTCTTCCCTAACTGGAACACAGGCAGCAGATGGATCCCTTCATGAAGCAGAGCATCTGTCCTCTCACCAGTCCTCTTCAGCTTCAGGCCTAGTCACCTTCTCCAAGTAGAACGATGACAAGAGGACCATTGCTGGAGTGGAAAGTGAAGGGCTGTTTTAACTCTAAGTAAAACTATTTGAGGCCATCTTGTATCTCCTCAGAAAGTGCTGTTCTGTTGGGACCACAGCGGAGGAACTACTGATTGTAGACGGAGAACAGAGAAAGGCAAACAAAGCATCAGCCAGAGATGAAACATTCAGAGTAGGCAGAATAAGGAGGCCCTGAGGGCATCTGTGGAAGATGTTTTCTGTGGTTTACTGACTTGTTTTGATGGAAAAAAAAAATATTTTTCAAAGAAGGGGTATAAGACGTCACACATGTATTTACAAGACTGTAGTCCTTCCTGACAACCTCTATGAACTCCCTCCACTGAAGAAAGAAGTTGAAGAACTTCTGAAAAGAGAGAGAAACTAAAAGATGAAAACACAGGCTAGAGAATGGAAACTCCCTTTCCTCCTGCCAAAAGAGAGCTTGCGGCGGGACCTGTCCTCTCAGCCTGAACGTAGCCCCTACTGACATCACTGGGACCTACTGGGACCCAGTAGGTCTGGAACCCAGTTTCATGCAGGCACTGAGGTCCAGTAGCAGCATGGAGGAAGAGGAGCCCAGGGCTGAAGAGCGATGAAGCTAGAAAAGGTCTACATCGCACAGGAGCAGCTGGGAAGGATAATTTGCCATCTGCGCTAAGTGGTTTCACCCCAGTGCTGTCGGTCACACCAGAATGCAGAATCACAGAGAGACCTCATATTTATCGTGGGGAGGGGAAGGAGGGGGGAAAACCATCTGTGGAAGGGAATTGGGCCAGTATGCGGCCTTGGATAGTCACATCCAGAGAGGGCTGAGCTGGGAAGCACCTGGCATATATCTGGCACCTGCGAGATGTGCAACAGAGATGCTGAGAGCAGCTGTGGGAGCACAGAGCTCGGGCTGTGAAGGCACGGCAGGTACAGGCTGAGGGGGTCGGGGATTTGGAAAGCAGGAGACGTGCTGGCTGTGCTTTGCTTCCAGAGCTCCACCATCGGGGTTCGGTGTGGGGCTCCCCAACACCCTGCCTTCCCACTGCTGGGTGGCATGGGCTGCCACGGCGGAAAGAGGAGGAGAAGGCTTCGGGGGCTAGGAGAAGAGGGGAAAGGGTGGACAGGGCGTTGGAAGGCATGTAGGAGCTGGAAAGGAAAAGCATGCACAAAACCAGGTCCTGTGTCCCATCACAAAGGAGATCAGATTCCTGCTGTGTTAGATGCTGACTCAGGTGTGTGCCGCAGGAGGTCTCAGGGAACGGACTCCATTGCATGCTCGTCTGTCACTGAGGTTTGCATGGGCTCTCTTGCACGCCCCGTGGGTAATTGCTTTCAGTTTGAGTACTTCAAACGGGGAGAAAAAAGTAGACCCTGCTTTCAGCCTGAGTCACTCGTATGTCTTTGTGACGTGGTACGCTTTCAAGTTGCCTGTAAATTCATACAGGAAGCCCTAATGGTCTTTAATTTTTAGGTCCACCGTTCGGTGCCTCTCTTCATTAGCCTCCCAGCCCAGAGGAGCAGTGAGCAGAGGTTCTGAGCACAGGTTAATGTGCTGCAAAGCGTTGGGGGCAGGATCCTTGACAGGCCACGGCACCTTTTTCTCCCAGCGTTCTGACAGCACTGCAATCCTATAACAAACCGGAGGGGAAACTAAGAAGTGTTGATAGGCTTCTTTTTCTCCCGGACTGTTAATTCAAATCTGGCTCTAGGCCATTAGTGTTTTCACGCTATTACCTTCTAATGGCTTCTTGCTCTTGGCTCAGCTCTTACTTGGTAAGTCACAGCTGTGTGCGTTGTTAGCTATAGCCTCCCAGTTAGCCACTTGCTGGGAATCTCACTCAAGATTATGACTTGTGTCCGTGTTATGAAAATAGCCCGCGTGTAGCAGCTGCTGTCAAATACTGCTCCTTCCAGCACTCACTCAACAGGTGTTACGAGCCGTTTTCCTACCGCCATGGACGGGATCAGCTGTTCCAACAGAAGGTTCACTTGTAATCCAGACCCCCTCGCTGCGCCGTCTGGGTCTCACGGAGCTGCTGATGAACCCGTGGCAGCTCTTGCTGAGGGAGCTGCATCTTTCGGCTCAAACGCTGGAGACTTGCAATGCAGAGGTCTGCGCTATGTTGGCGTTCCAGCCAGAGCTGCAGTTTTGTCTCCGGATTTCACACCCTGCTAGAAGGGATGAAGTACCGGGCAGACTCTACTGTGAAGGGCTGAATGTGACTGCGCCCGTGCTCTCTGGTCAGACACAGGAGTGTTGCTGAGAGAGATGCTGTGACAAAGCTACCTTAGATACCAGTTGCAAAGTTTGACTCCTTTCCATGGTGCAGGAGTAGGAGACTTAATGCTCTCCGGTCCTTGATTTTTCAATTGTCCATCAATTCTGGGTGGGTTTTTCCTAAAGTTTATACTCCAAACAGGTATGAGTGCAGGAAAATCCCATGGCCTCTTATACCAGAGGTCAAACCAGGTTGCCCCTTTGGCCTTACGATCTCTGTTTCCACGAGAAGATTTCATCAGAGAGCTATGAAGGGCAGTACGGCCTAACCATTTCTAGGACCAGATACATGAGAATGGATAAGCATCCATGTGCACACAGTGGGATTCAGGTGTAGCTGTAGGGCAGGTGGATTAGGACTCAGCCCTGCTGTCTCTTTTCTATGCTTACTCTGAGAGCAACGCAGGAGATTTCAATGTACGGGTGCAGCTGACTGGCATGAAATTAATTTAAAACTCAAAAACTAAATTGGAAAAAAAAAAGCCCCTAAGAGTTACATGGAAAATCAATTACTCAGCATGCAAAGGTGATGCCGAGAACGCTGCTCCACAAAAAGGGCAAAATTCCCTGCAATTTTCATCTATTCTTCCTGCAATTTCCCTCCCATCCCTTGTGATATTTTTAAGAGATGGATGACTTTCTTTTTCTGGTTTTAGATATGCTTATTGGGGCTGGAGGGTGGAGAGACCAAGAGAGAAAAGACTGTTCCAAAAAAATGTAATTAAGGTGATATTACTATGTGAATTACACAGTATATTTTGTTTAGAGCCATTATTGGCTGGAATGGCTCTGAAATTGAATTGTGCTGCAGATTCCTAGCTGATCTTACCCACATTCGCTCATGGTCAGGGATTGCATTAGACCTGGGGAAGAGGAAAGTGCGGATGGAGGAGGGGACCCAGCCGGGGAGGAGGGGCTCTGTAAATAATTTCTTCCCGTGCAGAAGCTTTCGTCGGGCAGACAAAGAACCCACATTAAAAATTACTCTTCACCCCGTTGAGCCAAACTGCCTCGAAGCACGCGCCGCGAGCTGGTATTCAGCTGTGGGGAGAAGGAGGACGTCTTGCTGCCCTTAATGATATCTCCTCCACTGAAATGGTCATTTGTGATGGAGTTGAATGTGTATTTGCTCGCCACGGACTGGCTGAGGAAGGGAGAGAGGCTGTACAGCCATCAAAAGCACGGACTTTCCCCTGCTTTCAGTCAATACTGCACTGAGATGGGTTCGAACCTGTGGTCGAGGAGCCCACAGCTCATCAGTCTCGTCTCTCCTCACCTCCATGTCCCGATGTCCTTCTGGAGCTGCAGTCATGGGCCAAAGGGTAACAGCATGCCCACCGATACCTCCCTTTTCTCCAAGTATACTCCCAGGCCTCTCAGCTTTCTCTTTTGGGATATGAGGCTTTCGCACCCCCTGCCTGCGGCTCCTCGGAAGACGCACGGTGGTGGGAAGGAGAGAACATTTGCCAGGGTCGCTGTAGGGCATAGGGACACTGGGGCATGAGCGACTCGGGGGAGTCTGATGAGGGAGACAAGGACACGGAGGAGAGGAGAAGAAATAAAGGCTAACATCAACCTCCGTGTCCTCTCTCCAAGGAAACAGCTTTCCAGAGACAGGGAAAAGAAGGGATGATGGGAACAGTTTCTCATGAGGAGGAGGAGTGTGAAGGGGCTCAAGGGCCAATATGTCTTGCAGTAGCACCTGTGGGGACACACAGCTGCCTGGGAGCAGTGAGGGTTCGCCTGTGCTTATCAGGGATGGCATGAAGAGCACAGGGGACACCTTGCCATGGTGGTGTCACCTACACAAGGTGGCAATCACCGGCAGAGCACGGGGAGGGGAGATGGCTGGCAGCCCTGTCCTTGGGAACTTCGGCTTTGGTCTGTCCTTGCAGACCTTTGAGTCTTTTGGTGTCTTGGGCTCACAGCTCTTGATGGAGGTACAAATACTCTGCTGGATGGCAGAGGGTTGTAGTGAGCGATTCACCACGTGGGCAGCAGGACAGACAAAGCCAGGTTACCTGTGGTGCTGTCGTTTGTGGCCTTGCTGATGTCTAATAATGTTCTATCTCTTTCCTCTACTTGGCCACTTATTTCTTATGCAACCTGTAAGAACATGATAGCTCTGCATTAGCTACTCTGTTAAATTGGCTGAACCTGGCATAGGGGTTGGGAAGTTATGGGGAAGGGAGGGACGAGAGAGAGAACCCTCGCATCCAGCACAGCCACCGTAATTCAGAAAATGAAAAAAAAAATACGAGATGCAAGAGAAACCCACGGCTGAGGGGTGGGGTGGGGAAAAGTAGGTAAGAAGACACAAAGCTGTTGTGTGTTAACATTTGTGTCCTCATTCTGCGATTCCTAGTTCCAGGATTCGGGTTTTTGTTTCTTTGTTCCCTTTTGCACTCTCAGTTCCTCTGCCTTGGTCTTGAGAAGGGCTCTATCGGTGCACGGTGGTGACGAGGGTGCTGCTCATCGTGGGGAGAAGTTTGCTGGGTGATCTGACGTGGCGTGTCCCTGGCCGCGGCAGATGCGCCCTGGGTGGGCTGTGCCAGGGAGGGGCTTTGGAAGAGCTGCCGTCTGCAAAGCGGGAGAGGGAAAATGTTTCTTGCCTCCTCTTTCCTTAAACCGTCTCCCATCTGAATAAAGTGGGGGAATTAGAAGGGGATTATCTACCAGCAGGAGAGGTGTAATTCATTTCTGCCACTGTCCGCGTGTCAGGTTCGATTTTAATTTCAGATAATGTCAAAGCCAGATTAAAGCCCTATCGTCTAGGTAGGAAAAAAGATCCATCCTTCCCACCCATCTCACTGAGCTGCCAGGACAGTGACTGCCATCCCTCCCTCCTCTCCCTTCAAACACACTCGGGTCGTGGCATGCTGCTAAGGCTCCTGCGTGGGAGGTTGGATCTCCTTCTTCTCCCCAGACCCTGGCCATGGGCAGCAGACTCTCCTCCATGCATCACACCCAGGGTGCTTCATCGGTGCCAGGGTGCTCCATCTGGGGACAAGGAGCGGAGTCTGGGAGGCACAGATGTACTGCCATTCACGGACACTTGGGAAATGAGCTGCCAGAGTGGGAGGGCGTGCGAAAATCAGGGAGAGGTGAGGGATGGTTGGGTCAACCATTAAAGAACAAGGTGGAAACAGCGTTGGTAGAGCTCCCCATTGTGCCTGGCCATCCCCCTCTGCCCTTCCTGGGATGCCTGCAGAGAAATAAAGGGTTACTGATGCCAGAGACACACAGAAATCAGGAACATCACTTAGAATAGCATCATCAAATTAAAGCAGCCCCTAAATTAGGCACCTTTATCTGTACTTGACAGGTGATGAGAAGCAGTGTGCACGGAGGATGTTTCACCTTTCTTGGAACGCACTGCTTTGGTGGTTTAATGTTATTCCTCCCTTGGCCTCTCCCTTGCTTGTGCTGGGTCCGAGTCAGCTCTGCTGAGTTCCAGGAGCTGCTCCGACCTGCGCTCCTGCTTCCTGTGGCTCTTGGGGCTTGCGGAGCCATGCCTACAAAAATGGAGCCACTTGGCCGATGTAAGGATGCTCTTAACTGCTTTGAGATCTTCGGATGGAAGGAGTGGAAGTGCCCGGTGATGTCTTCTTCCCCAAGCGAACGCAGACACAGGTAATTCCTGCTTCTGCTCAAACAGCATTTAAAGCAAAGTGCTTCTGACAAACAGGAGGGAAGATGGACTTTATTAAAAATAAAAAAAAAAAAAAATCTCTTGAGATCTGATCAGGCACTGATAACTCCTGCTGGGTTGTACTAGTATTTTGTTGTATTTCTCCATTATTGCAGATGGCGGCGGTGAGGACATGCTGCTCTGATACCGATACAATGGCCCTGCCATGGAGCTGCGTGTGTGCTGGTGGGTGGGTGAGTTTGATGTTTATCGTGACAATTAATGTGCTAGCGGACTCTTTTCATTACAACGGTATTGAATCACAGACAGAGTCAACCCAAGCAACCAGCTGGGTTTTCCCATTGAAAAAAAAATACCTTGGAAATATGATTAAAAACTAGTAATAAAAGAATGGACCTGATGCTCAATGTGCCGCTTCATCCCTTTGTTTGCTGGCTCCACCCTTCCCTAGCTGAAATTCGGCTCTGCTCAGCAGCTATTCCCAGCTGTGCCGTGGGTTCCAGCACGTGCCCCAGCCTGGAGCAGGACAGTCCGGGACACACCAGGAAGGTGTCCAGGCTCGTGCTCTTGGCCTTGAGTCCTGCCTCAGTGAGTTCTCCTCTCTATGCTTTGGTACGGAGTACAGGGATAACTCTTCCTGCCTCCCTGGAGATGTGGAGTGGCAGAGAGCTCAGCCTGTACCATAAGCCCATCATCTAGGTTTAACGAAATACATTTTTTTTGGAAAATGTACACAATTTGCGTTTTACCATGTCTGCAGTGAGTTGTTAACATAAAAAGCTGTCCTTGGGAAAGGGCCATTTTGCTTTACCAAAGTACCAATACACACCACGACTTACATGTCACATTTTGGCAATGCCAGACAGCATCCAGGGAGGAACTCACATGTCCCAAATAGTATGAAAAGTCATGAAGCAAAGGTGAGAGACGCGAATAAGGTCAGTTGTGGTTCATCTTGCCCAGCAAGTATGAGATTTGCAGACCTCACTGCAGGATCCCAAAGAAACCTGGAATCCAGCTCCTCTTTTTTTCTACATTCACCGTGCTCTGCCCATGAGTACCAGCAAAACCACACCTTTCAGCTCAGCTCTGCCTTCCCTGGCTGCTACACCTCCTCGAGCCATGCAAGAGGCGTGTTGCTGTGGGAGCACAGAGGTCCAGCCTGCACCGTGGATGCAGGATGTGAATTGTTCCTGCAGAAGATAAGGCCTGTGCCCCAGAGCTACGCATAAATCCATGACTTTTGGGGATTACCAGGGGCTGACGTGCTGGGGAGACATAAAGCCTGGGTTTGGAAACAGCCGGTGGTGGCTGTGTGGATGCTTCTCGCTGCTGGAGAGAAGCTGGGTCTGCTTCAGCTGGTAATTCCTAAATTTCCAGGGTCCAGGATCCTCCTAAATCTTTACTAGGTCTTTGGCATTGTATGCAAGCATGCATGCAGAGCTCTGCGCTCAGGTTCCTTCCATGTCCCGACACACGCAGATTTAGTAACACGAGCAGTAAGTGAGCGGACACCACACCAGGCTGGAGTCCACCTGGGGCTCTGGAGGACCAGACACATCTCTTCAAACTGAGCGCCTGTGACACGGGTATCGCCCGAGGCGCGGTGGGACGGCACTGATGGGTGTTTCAGAACTGCTTGGCAATGACTTGGTCTCTGCTGGTTAAACATGCGGGACGCCCAGCTTGGGCAAGGAGAAGAGCCTGATGTCGGCTGAGTTAGCCCAGCGATGCACAAAACAACTGCCATGGGCCAATACCACAAATCTGATTTCTGTTTGAAAAAAATCCCTCATGTGCCATAAATCTGGCAGCTCTCGGGGAAACAAAACAAAACTAAACAACCCCCTGCTCCGTTTGCATTTAAACTCCAGCTTCCTTCTCCAACAAAACCGTTCTGTCCCTCGGGCACTGGCGATGGGGGGGAAACCGAGGCACGGCCGAGCCCCCAGCCTGCACCCCTGCCCTCCATCCCCATTAACTCGCACAGCTGCGAGAGCAGCGATACACACAGGAGCGCTGGGAAATGTTCCTATTGATCGGAAATGAATAATTATCACCCGCTCCCTGTTCCAGGGCCTCGCGGTGAGCGGAAGAGCGGAAGCACTAAGCGGGATTAATAACTACTTTTCATTACTTTTAATGCAAACTATTGATTTTAAAGTGTTGTAGGGTATGACAGTTTATTACAATAAGACAATAAAACAGACTATATGAAATAATTGAGAATAATCTCTTCCCTTTTCCTGCACGACGCGAGGACATTATGTTCTGTGCATGTGGAGACATTTATGGCAAACTCTATCCAGCAATGGCAGCTTAAGCACTCTATAAAACAGCACTTTGGAGCTGGAGTATTATAAATAATAGGCAATAAAACTGGTAAATGGGGCTTTAATTTGATTCCATTATGTCACTGAATGACAGGAAGGAGGGGGCAGAGCGGCAGCGAGGGGATGTGACGCCGAGCCGGGTTCGGGAGCCCTGGATGCGCGGCGGCGGAGCTGAGCGCGACGGTGCCAGCGCGCCGGGTCCTGCCAAACCCCAGCCCAGGTGCGGGCTCGACCCCGGCGGGTGACAGCCAGGGGGGCCCTGCAGGGCTCCCGGCCGCAGCCAGCGCAGGAGGTGGCAGCAGGGACGCAGCTGTCACAGGAAGATGGTCGGGTCCCCGTCCTGCCAGGCACTGCCCAAATTTTTGGGGTACTGTCCCAAAACCGCCACGCTGCTGCCTGGTGGCGAGCGTGCTGGCGCTCTCTTTTTCCATGTTTCCTGCCCCAAACTGGCCGGTGTCCCCCTGCCCTCCCCAGCCCCGCTCCCGCTGAGCCATAGACAGCCGCAGGAGGCAGCGACTGGGGGCAGATTCCTGCACACCTCGTGCTGCCCGCAGCAGAAACTCTCCTGATTGAGAGCTGCTGCCCGCCGAGGGCCAGGGGACACCTGATTATCACGGCTCAAATCAAACATACCCCAAAGAGTGCTCAGCCGAAATGACCACCGTGAAGAGAGGGGCTTTATCCCTCAAGCACGCTGGAAAATCCGTGCGGCGGCTCCTCGCTGCGTGCTCTGTGCCAGCAGATCCCTGCAAAGCCCCGGGAGGGACCGCTGTGCATCCTCCCCGCTTCCCAGCGGGAATGCCCAGGGCACAGAGGGGTGGTATTTGGGACGGGGTGGGTCGTGCAGGGGACTGTGACAGACCAGCTGGCTGTGGGCTCCCAGATGTTGGCTCCCGCCCAAGCGCTGAGAGAAAGGCCATGACCAACCCATGGCTTTGCAGGGTCCAGCGATATGTGAAATGAGCTGGGAGTCTCAGCCCAGTGGTTTCCGCTGGAAAGCTGTTTCCGCTAATTGGGCCCCTCGTCATCAAGGCCGCGAAGTGAACGTACTGGAGAGACCCAGGGGCCAATGTGGAGAAAGGGCTGAGGAAGCCCTGGAGATGTTTAAGTGCCATGATGCATGGTTTCCTCCAGACCATCAGTCCACGTACCCAGCTCCCGTGCTGTCTGTACACCCCCTGCCCATCCTCACCCCTCACGCTCTGCCTAAAAACACCTCCTAAGCCCCAGAGAAGGGGATCAAAGGCTCTGGTACAGGGCAGCACCTGGGTCTTGACACATGGATGGGTCTTTTCCCCTTCCTCAGGTCCTGGTCCTGGACCCCACAAGTGTCAGAAAGGTTGCCCTGAGAGAGGGGAGGTGAAGGCATCTCGCCGTAGCCCTGTGGATTAGCCCTGTGCCCAGAGCGTGAAATGAGGCTGGTCAGGACCTACGTGGACCTTCCATGGCCCAGTGGGATCATGCTAAATTATGTGCACTGGCCCAATTAATGTGAAATTGGAAAGCACTGGAGAGGAGTGAACGGCCAGGACCTTGAAACCAGCCGTGGGGCGGTCACGTCTGGCCCCCGCTCGCTCCTGGGGCCGTGGAGCTGCCATGCCGCCAGCGGCATTTTTGCAGCCCTGCAGAGCTGCTACCAGAAAGTCCTTCCCTGGAGATGCGCTGGACCAGCTCCTCTGCTCTTTGCCCCTCGCTGCGCCAGACAGGACGTCTCCCAGACGCATCTCCAGTGGCCCCAGCTCCCCCCGCACGCATCCTTACTGCCGTCAAGATTTTTGCAAAGCAGGGAAGAGCCAGTGGCACTTCTTCACTTTTTCAGTCCCAGAAACCCAGCTCTTCCCAGATTCTTCTGTAGAGAATCTTAGTGTCCCTGGGGTTTTTCTAGCCTCCTGCCGAAGCATATAATCAGGCAGGACTGGTTTTTACAGAGGGGATTACACACACAATAGAGCAGAAGAGCCCCACTGGGGATATCGCAATCTATTAGGATCCGCACTCTGCCCACGATAAGCAGCACAAGGGGAACCACTGGACTCCCTTTGCTGCACGTGCCGCGCAGGCGAGAAGGAGGTTTGGGCTCTGGATTTTAACGGGCTCCTTTTTTGGTCCCCGCATTCGTGTTGCATCAGGATGTGCACGTCCCCCTGCCACGGCCGTGGATGCTGATGGTTTTACAGCCCCGAGCGCTGAGGAAGGAGAGGTAATGCCCACTGCGGCGCCAGGGACCTGGCATCCAGGAGTAACTGGGGTCTGCGGGAAGGGTGGGGTTAAGGGATATGGTTAGATGTGGTGTTAAGGGATATGGTGTAAGGGAGAACTTTGTAGAGTGGAGTTGATGGTTGGACTCGATGATCCCAAAGGTCTTTTCCAACCTAAATGATTCTATGATTCTAAGGGGAGAGGTTGGGGCCAGCCAGGAGAAGGGGCAGAGGGGACCAAGCTGGCTTCTGGGCAGAGGTGGACAGGGTGGAGCGTGACGGGTCCGTGATGGTCTGTGCATTGGAGGTGACTGTTGCCTCCACAGACCCCCTGGCAACCCTCCTGGGCGGCTGCAGGAGGCTGTGGTGGGGATGGGCGACTGGGTGGGTGTGAGGGTGGCCGGCAGCATTGCCATGGCAACCGGCAGCATCCCAGGAGGAGGAGAAAGGGGAGGAAGAGCAGGCCAGTGTGCCCCACCGTGGGGTGTCAGCTGGAGGAAGTTTTGTACCAGGAGAGAAAAGAGCAGCGTAAACCCACCGGGAGCATGGGATCCTGGGTGCGCGGTGCCCACAGTCCCCTGCATGCAGAGGAGGCCAGGTCCAGAGCAACAACCCCGTTTTAATTTTCGTTAGACCCAAACATCTTAATATTACTAGGAGCAATGCATTTTACTGCTCCCTGAAAAATAACCGTTTGGAGGCATTTGGGCATCGTGAGAGCTAGATGCCCGGCACAGGTCTCTTTCTTTGGATTATTTCATTTCACTTTTTTTTCTTCCAGCACCCAAGAAAGGGTTACAGTAGGGGTAGAGCTTTCTTCACACCCTTTTTTCTCTCTGGAAAACCTACCAGGTAAAGTGTTTCAGGAAATAAACACACAAATTCCTGCATACATGGAAGCACATACAGGTGCACACATAGATGCAACTATTCATGTCAATGCATGGGGAAATTGGTGTAATCTCTTAACACACAATCTGTATTTAGGTCCAGAAATGGCTTTCCACACCTTTTTTTGCTAGTGCAGCCCTGACCATACACCTAGAGGAAATGAGCAGTAATCACATGGCTAATGAGGGGTATTGATTAATGAGGCAGGGCCAGGCACAGCCTGTATGGGGCAGGAGGGGGCTGAGCACAGACCCCAAACGTGCAGCCAAGACCCAGGGAGGGGTTTGGGTGGACAAGGGGAGTTATGCAAAATGGGTGAGGGGAAGGTAAGGTGAAGAGAGGACTTTGCCAGGAGCCTCAGCCAACCTCTCTAGCTGAGAAATCAGGCTGTGAAAGCAGCGAGAAGCAGGTGTGAATGGTTTTTCTGCCTGCCTCAGGATGGGGTTGGGGAGGGAAAGCTGAGGTGGCGCGGAGGAAGGGATATTTCTGCATGTAATGTCTCTCCCTGCCTGCTGGCTCCAGGCCACCCAGGCTGAGTGCTCACAGTTTGTGCTGAAGTGTTGGAGAACTGAAAGGGCCTGAGGCTGTGCTGGCTGGTCCCTGGCATCTTGCATTTCAAAAGCCCTCAAAATGATGGATTTGATGCTTCCCCTTTTATTTATTACATTTAAAGCAGTTTTGCCAGGGGGCTAGCTCAAGAGAACAGGCAACTTATTTTCCTGAGCATCCCAGGAGCTGGGCTGTGGCGCAGCTGCATGCAAGGCAGAAGACAGGACCCCACCAGCAGCCGGCTGCGCTGCCTTCTGCTCCCATCGCAGGCGGAGGGGGACCAGGGGAAGGCCGGGGTGAGATGGGGAAGAAGGGTCTGCCTGTCTCTGACCCGGCTGAGGAGGCGGCAGGGAACGGGGAGTCATTTGCAGTGCTTTCCTCCTGACTGCCGGGCAGTTATTATCAACACGACGCAGCTGTAAATGTTCTCGCAGCGGCAGGGACCTGGGAGCTGAGAGTGCAGCTCAGCTGAGTGTGTTATTGGATTATCAACTGATTAGAGCTGTTAAGAGTCCACTCTTGAATAATCAACATGGTGCTTTTTGGCTGCTGTGTATCCGTGGGAGGGGGAAGGAGGCAGAGCAGCTAGCCTGGCTGCCGTGGATTTATGAGCGAGGCCTGGGTGATGCCATCTGCAAGCCCTGCTTAGTGGGGAGTTGTGGTCCCCACCTTCCCCAGGTCCAGGCTTTGCAAGCTCCATGCTGATGGGATGTGGAGATGAAGGGATTCCTTTTCCTTCCCTGGCACAAGTTTCAGGCTATAGGGTTTTCTGCCAGAAGGATTAGGATCTGGAGCGTCTTGACCATGCAGCCTGGTGGTGTGCCGATACTTGTGCTGGGCTTGATCCACCATGATCCAGGGCAAGGGTGTAGTGCCCTGGAGTCTCTGGCTGTCTGTTCACGGCCTTGGAGAGGAGAGGTCCAGGTCTTGTATGTGGAGATGGATGAGCCAAATCCCTCTGATGGAGTTAGTGTGGGGATGTGGATGTCCCGCTGCTTGCAAAAGGGACTCAACTAGGCAGGGTGAAGGGCAGGGGGACTTTTCCAGTGATGTAAGTGCCAGTGAGATCAAAAGCTTAGCGGGAGCTTGCAGTGATGCACTGTAGTGGATTCCTCAGGAGACAAGGCAAGACAGAGGCCCAGGGATGGAGCTGAGTTAGCAAAGATTAGGCTGGGAGCATTTTAAATGAAGAAGACAGAGTGTTCCCTTTCCTCTGCCTCTCCTTTGTACTGACACACGGCAGCATTTCGGCAATAGACAGAGCAATAGCAATGTGCCTGCTGGCCCTTTTCTTTTTCTCTCTTTTCCCCTTATTTCAATTTTTCAAGGTTGATTTGGCCTGTTGCTGAGACACAATTTCCCCTGGAGAAGCTTCCTACAGCCACCTTGCGGTAGGAGCCACCTTGCTCTCCTCTGATATTTTTGCTCCCTGAAGGTGAGTCCTTCTGGTGGTCTCTGGCCTGGAGAGCAGGATTCACCGGCAGCTTCATGGACCATGTTTTTCCCTTCAGTCACAGTGATCCTGTCCCCACTAAACTCGATGGCGTGGCACCTGTGGGAGCAAGGGGAGAATTTGATATTACAAGGAATAACAAGTCGCAGGCATATCAGCTGTGCCCTGACGTTCAGGGGTACTGTGTGATAAGGACGGAGGAGATGCCTTGCTCACTCTTTCTCTTCCTGTGCCAGACTCTGAAGAGATCAGGATTCTCCTTTCAGAGACCTGTAGGGGTCACAGTTGGGTTGTACAGCAGGCTGTGATCCCGTCCTTGGGAAAGGTGATCAGAGCATCACACTGCCCATTTCTTGCTAAGCCATGGGTCAGAAAGCCAACAGGAGGCCAAGAGCCCACTGCCCATGGGTCACTGCCCCAAACCCCACTCAGGTGGCCTCCAAGCCCTCTGCTCTCTCCGCGACTAAGCCCGAGGAGGTTTCCCATGGGATGCATTTCTTGACTTAACAGAACAGTGAAACCAAACATGCTCCAGGCTCGAAAGAGCTGGCTTCAAGTTTATGCACACACAGGTGTGAAGACCAAAGATTTTACCAAGAGGGTGGGATAAGGGAGAAGGAAGAGGAGAACCCATGCATTAGATAACATGATTTATACATGCACAGTGCAATTAAGTGAAGGCAGAGTGTCCTAATTAGTAACTTGTAATCTGTCAAAGGAGGCTCAGGCTGAAAACTTCTGTGTCCAGATTTCTTGCTCATGTAAATGTTGGTGGTTCATCCAGGTTGGTGTAAAGGGGCTTTGCTTCCTCTTTGTCTAACCTGATCTCACTCAAAACTGGGTAGTACATACCCTGAAAAGCAAAATCCAGATGGCAGAACTGGAGGAATTTCAAGATACAGGGTCTGGGTCTCGGTAGAAGTCCAGTCATGTGAGATGGATGGGGCAGCTCTTCAGACCCTGATCTAATTTCCTTTGGCGTTAGTACTCACCTTTGTAGCTCGCTTGTGGGGCTGTGCTTGTCCATCTTATCTTCCATATTCAGTGGAGCTCTTAGTACACACAGGACCAAATAGACAGCAGTGTGCTAGGAAGAGGCGCTGTGCCTGGGTAAATTCATACTTCCCACGTGAAAGAAGTTCTCTCAGTAAGGAATTTCTGCCGCTATTGCACCAACAGCCTGATCCTTCTTCCTCCTACTGGATGACTGAAAGTCTCCTTCAGATGAGCCTGATCCAGTCTCCAACATGAGAAGCCGTATAATCAACATCAGCCGTCTTCATGCTCCAAGGTCCCCTTGTGGACACTCACCCGCAGGAACACCCGGTCACTGCTGGAGTCCCCTCCCCGCGTCTGCGCTGCACAGGGCCCAGGGAGGCAAATTAGGATCTGGCCGTGATGCTCAGGAAGATGGACCATTTCCATTACATGATAATTAAATTGCCTGTAATTATGTTCTTGACAGCAAAATGCAGGCAGTAAATGATCCTAACATTCTGCGCTCCCCCCCTCTCCCCGGGACCCCCCCAGCTGCCCCTCCCCTCTAAATGCTGAATTATTTTACAGTTGATAGTTCCTTAGATTTGCCGACCTTTAAAAGCTGAACACTACATGCCTGTTGAATTTTAATCAATTTATTTTTTTCAACTGGAAATGTCAGACTTCTGTACGGAATTACTTGGTGCCGGCTGATGTGACAAAGACTCAAAGTTCAGCATCTGAAGCCGCGGAGGAGCAGAGAGTTGCGTGCATTAGCACAGATAATTTGCAGGATGTGGAAATGAGAGCAGGAGTGAGGGAGCATATATTTTTCATTAGCTTTGGTTTAGAGGGTTCGGGGACCTGCATTTATTTCATCCAGTGAACTCTGGCCTCATTAAATCTGGACCGTGGCTGGTAATGACTGGAAGTAAGAAGCTGCGGAGGCCACTAAAGGGCAGAAGGTAAAGTGAGTTCTTTGTTGGAGCACGGAGAGAGTCTCGGTGTACACCAGGACAGTGGGGAGCAGCAACTTCTGCTGTGCCCGCTCTGTGGTACCGAGCACAGCAGAGGAGGTGCGAGTTGCTCAAACCATTTGCCAGCCTCCACTGGTCCAGTTCGTTAGAGCACCTTCTATCCCCCGCTTCACTCTGGCCCTGGGCTGTCACCCGAAGAGCCCAGCAAGGGTTTCCCCTGCAGTGCTCGCCTTTCTCTGCCCACGCAAGGAGATTATTAACCTTCTCCTCAGCAGTGAGCTTCCCTGGTGTTACCTGGAAGGACTAAACATGCCCCAACTGGAGCAAAGCCCGTCTGCAAAGACGGGAAGAGGCTTACTTGTAAACATAGTCCTGCTGCTGGGAAAGCCCCTGGCAGTGAGTGTGCACCTTGTTGTCTGTACTGTGATTTTTCTGGCTTTCATTGTAACTTTGGCATCGCCTTTGTGAGCAGTAACTACAGCCAGGGCCATGCTGGGGGCTGCTCTGCCCCCTTTCTGAGCAGGGAATTTCTCTGCCGTCAGTGGTTAGGACACTTCACATCACTCCTGTCCTGCATCACCTACTTCCCTACTATCAGTCGTTTCAGGTATAAACCTTCTGGTTTTCTTCTGTCAGCAGCCTCTGGTGTTTCCCTGCAGTGCTGTAGTCTGTTCCAGTCCTGGCCCACGACAGCCCTACAAACATGTTTCTGTCTTATTAAAATTTAATTCCCTCTTTGGAATAGAGACTTCTCATCACACACAACTGGATGGATAAATGTTTGCTAAGGTGACAAGGACTGAGTATATTGAATCTTCCTTCCTTCTCTTTAAAAAACTATGCCTGTTGTTGCCTCTTGGCACAGGTACATTAAAATCAATAATGAACCTTACAAGTGGATCTGCGATAAAATATGGTCTCTCCTTCTCCATTGAACTGTAATAAGCAGCTTTTTCAAAACCACACACGTGCCTTTGTGTAGCAACAATAATGTGGTGACTGTGTGTTGGTTCAAGGAAAGTTCCAGGAGACTTAGTAGGTTGAGGTACACCTCAAACCCAAGTATGCTTCAGCGGCACAAACTACATGTAGTTAGAGACGTAACTTTCGGAAACTTGCGATGGAAAGGGTCATTCTAGTTAAGGATGTCCCTGCTTACTGCAGGGGGGTTGGGTTAGATGACCTCTAAAGGTCCCTTCCAACCCAACACATTCTATGATTCTATGATTCTTTGTGTGTCCTGATCTTAGACCCTCTCTGAAGCTTTGCAGTCTGCTCTCTGAGGCAGGGGTCAAGGAACATTTGGTCTGAACGCGCGCCACAGATCCTTTATTATGCCCTCATTTCCCTGAAATGGTTTTTAATTGGAAAATGCTTGTGGGTTGACGTCAGTTCTTTCTGAAGAAATGAACCAGGTTACAGGAATTCCTAACTGGGACAAGTCTGATGGGCAGAGAGATGCAAAACTAAATCACCGTGGTGAGGTACGCAGGACTGTCACCCAAAGAGTGACCGAGCTGTGATTTACACCAGCCTTGCTCTGAACCAGGCTGAGGCAAAGACTTGAACTGGCGTTTGCCGTGTCTTAGGTGATTATGCTGATCGTCAATATATTGACTCATCTGAGGGAACCTGTTCATTGTGGCCCCCCTCCCAGTTCCGCCCATAAAGCTTTGAGATCTCATTTTTGCCCTGAGGAGGATGAAAAATTTCTTTGAATTTTGAGTTCTGCAAGAAAGGGAATGATTCCTGCTGTGTAGCTGTTTTATTTAGCTTAGAGGTCCTGCTTCTCAAATCCTCCCATATGAAAAGCCCTCAGAGAAGATAGTGAGCCTATGGAAAGCAGCCCAGCCCAGGCTTACTAACTATTCATCAGTATTCCCTTTAAAGAAGGCAAATGTTATTATCCTCTTTGCCAAAAAGGAGTGTGAACACATCTGCTCCTCCACCCACCCTCTTGGCACCCCTTCCCAGCGCAGACTCCCACAACTCACCCTCTGTCACAGTTCGGCAGCCCATTACAAATGGCTGTGTTCAAGCGAGGTCTTGCTCTTCATTTACAGCCCTCTCAGTCACTCCGATGGGTTCCTTCCCTGGCCTTTCACAGCCTCCGTTTGTTTCAGGTTAAGAAAATGTCAAGCTCATTTGGAAGTTCCTTGCCCCTCCTTGCTGTGCCGCAGCCATTAGTGGTCCTCTCACTGCTGCAGGAAGCTGACATTTACATGGCAAGCTAGGGAGGAGATAATAGCGGTCGAGTCGGACTTTGCTAATCACCGGTTATGTCCACCTTCAGAAATGGGCTCAGGTGGCCAGAGCTTATTTTCCTTATTTCCTCTCTCTCACATTCTCATATCCCCATCTACCCCTGCCTGGTCCTCTGCCCTCCCACCCCATCACCGTGTATTTATTGACTGTGGAGGTAAGGTGTCATCCGATGAAATACAGGTTAAAAAAAAATCACTAATTTTGGAGACAAGATTATAGTTGTCTGAATTTACTCCTCCTCCATGATCATTCCTCCCAGCTCTCCCCACCCCTTTTTTAACCCACTGGGGAAGATGCTAAACCCTAGCATCTAGCTAGCAGAGCTAGCGATGAGGAGGGTCTGAGTTTGGGATCAGGCCTGCTCACGCTGGAGATCCTGGGACACACTGGCCTTCAGGGGTGGATGAAATTCAGTAAAAGAAAGCAGGTTCTGCCCATTGCATTTTCCTAGTCCAAACACAGCAGCAAACCATTAAAAAGAGCTCGCATTTCCCACTACTGGTCGGTCTCATGCATATGGGGCTGTTTGACGCAGGGATGGATTAGGTGGCACCTGGAAGTCCTGCTCACCCCCACTTTTCTAAGATTCTGCAAGGCTGACATTTAAAGATCAGATCAAGACTGGAAACAGTGGCTTCTGTGGGGCTCTACTAATCACAAGCTTCGTTCAGATTTGAAAATGAGTTTTGACCAGGGCTATTGATTTTCCTCTTTGCTTTGCTGTTTTGATGTGTATGCATATGTGTGTGTTTGCAATTTTAACCTGAAAGACTGGAAGGCACCACTCCCCCCTCTTCCTGACTTCTGTGCACCTCCCCTTTGAAGCCCCGATAAGGGACTTCATTAAAAAAAAGCAAACTGCAGCAGTCAGGAAGTGCAAGGGGAGGAGAAGTAAGAAGAACTGATGAGGACAGCAAGTGTTTGAAAGCTGAAGAAGAGGAGGAGCCGTGGCAGATGTTGCCAGCTGTTGCTCAGCGCGTGGGTGTCACATCAGCCCACCCCTACAGAGCAGAACAAACCCACAAATTAAGTCATTGTGCCGTGGCCCTGGTGCTGTCCTTTTCTATTTTAGTTGACACCTCTCCCCAGGCCTCTCTCTGTCCTGTTCTCCTAGTCTTCACCCACCAGTGTCGGCTCTGGCTGCTCCGTTCTCTGCTCTGGCCCTTGCCGCTGTGTGCGATGGCCGTCAGCCAGCTGTTAACAGCTGGGGAAAGCCATCTTTATTCATATGATTGAAGTCCTCTAAAACCATGAAATCAACCCAGTCTGTATGTTTTGTATACCCCCAAAAAAAAAATAAAAAAAATACCCTGCTTGTTTTATAGCCTCTCTCTTTTCCCTTCTGGAAATTTGCTTGTTTTCCTGGAATGACACTTCGCTCGATCATCAGAAAGGGAGTGCTGACGTACATTCTTCCTTCTCCATATTACGCTGCTCCTTGTGTAGTTGTCTTCTACCAGCCTCCAGAAGGTTTTCTCCAGGGTGTCCAGATTTTTCTGAAGCTCCCCCACGCAGAAGCAGTTTGCTGCGTCCCACCCCCCCCAGCCTTGCCTGTCATGCCAAAAAAAAATCACAATAATCCCTCCGATGCCTTCCTTCCCCTTTGACCAAAGAATATTAGTAAGGGTTTAAAAAGGAAGTATTTGTATAGCCAGACATTAAAGGCCAGTTGTCCATCTTATTTTAAATCTACCTTGTATTTAAATTCATTATGCCATCTTTATTCTGCTCATCACCTAGTATTTTCCCCCCAGGACCTTCT
This sequence comes from Larus michahellis, assembly GCF_964199755.1. NCBI lineage: Eukaryota > Metazoa > Chordata > Aves > Charadriiformes > Laridae > Larus > Larus michahellis. Next base: position 5,652,238 of record NC_133910.1, read on the forward strand.
TTTGTATCCAACACTGGTGCCTTTTAAGAGTGGACTAATGCAATGTAACGTAGGAGACTGTTGTCTGCAGGACAGTCGCTTCATTTTGTGCAGACAGTGATCTTTTCTCTTTTTTATCTGTGCTGGTTCCTCCGTGACCCCTCTGCCCCCATCTTTATTCCCGCTCTTGCTCCCAAAAGTCAGACGAAGAAAGCGAAATCCCCTCAGCCCCTGGAGCTAGAGAGGTGCAACCTTCCGACCGCAAGCTCTCCGGCAACCTTTCCACCGCATGCAAATTTTTATAGCATATCAATAAAAGGATCTTGAGGCCAAATGGAAATCGAGCAGCCGCCTGAATTGCTTGAGGGGAAAGAAACCCATTCAAAGAGGGATTTTTTTTTTATTATTATTATTATTTTAAACATTCAAATGAATGAGCCAATCAATTTCAGGCCTCTTTGTTCTGTGAACCCTTCCCAGGGTGCGCTCCAGCCGCGGGACTGGCAGCTCAGCCCTGGGGAAAGCAGAGCACTGTGGCAAGCGCCGCGTCTCACCCTGCCTCCCTCCAGCCCCTCTGGGGTTGTCATCTCCCCGCTCTGCTGTCCCTCCCCGGCCACGACCTTCAGAAGGTTTCAGCCCCCAGCGCAGGAGGAGCATCTTCCTGGAAATCCCTCTGCACCGGCTGCAAGGGGAAGAGCGCTGGGAAATTCAGTTTCCTTCTTGTGAGAGCCGAGTAGAGGGCGAGTCCTTATCACACTTGTGAGGCTGTAAAAAAGACATTTATGGGGAGGGGCAGAAACAAGTGGGTCACCAGAGAGGTTCCTCCTCAGCCCATGCATGCCAGAACAAGCCCGTGTAGTATCTGAGCGCTGCTGTGTCTAATATTGGCTTTGCATAATGTGATTAATTGATGGATTTTCAGAGTGCGTCACTAGCACTGGACTGGACTTCAGTGCATTTCCACTTTGAAGGCTCTAACTAGAGACCCTCAGCTTCATTTTAGTGATCAATACTCCTGACTAGAGCAAGGCTAAGCCAGCTGCACACCTCTTGCAAAGCCGCACGTGCTGTGCCTCATCTTTATTCCCCTTCTTAGTTCCTTGACCGTTGACCTCTCCAGCAGCAATCAGCCTCTCTGGCCCCGTCATTATCCTTGCTGTAATGATGAAATAATAGCTTGCTGCTTCAAGCTTGCCATCAGGATTGTCCTGAGTGCAGATGGCCCGGTATGCTATCCAAGCAAGGGAACGTGCCAGAGGCTGTATCTCGTGAGACTGCGAGAGCACCCGCAGTTGCAGTGGCCCAGCTCAGATGTCCTTCTTCGGTGGCATTGCTGCGCAGCCTTCGGGGGCAGAGCTGCAGGCAGGCTGGGTTTCACATGCCATGTGCGTCTGTAAGAGTACAGGTCCATTCTCTTCCTCGCTACTTCAGAAAAAAGTCACCCTGAGTGTGTTTATTGAGCTTTTTTGATGAGATGCTAGATCCACATCAGGAGACAGTCTTTCATTGGACTTATGCACTGCCCTTGGAAAAACTACTTTTTCTCTCTGTGCATCTGTTTAGCTCTCTCTTATCATTTTTTTTTGTCTGTCTTATCAGTGATGACTGCGAACTTAGTAAGACTGAGGTTGTCTCCTGGAAGTATTTGCACAACACTTAGCATGAACTCCCTGAACGGAGGGTGTAGGCAGGGGGCGTCGGTCTCTGCTCCCAAGGAACAGTAATAGGACAAGAGGAAATGGCCTCAAGTTGCGCCAGGGGAGGTTTAGGATGGATATTAGGAAAAATTTTTACACTGAAAGGGTTATTAAGCACTGGAACAGGCTGCCCAGGGAAGGGGTTGAGGCACCATCCCTGGAGGTGTTTAACAGACGGGCAGACACAGAGCTCAGAGGTATGGGTTAGTGACGGGTTTTGTCAGAGTTAGGTTGATGGTTGGACTCGATGATCTGAAAGGTCCCTTCCAACCCAGGCAATTCTATGATTCTATGAAGAGATATCCAGTTCCTACATTAGCAGTGTGAGTGTCTGAGTTCATTAGGAACGGGGCATTGTAGGGCATCACACACTGCCCTCTGTGCTGGATGGGGCCCTTCTATAGAGTTCACCATCTGGAAGGACCTCCTTCCACGCCCTTCCAGGCTCCCAAGGGCTAGCATCCACTGCAAAATTCAGACTAACTTCCCTGCCCATCCGCCTCTTGTTTGTTTGTTATTTTAATCTTCCTCCCTGGTCCACCCTGTGAAGAGAAAGGGCTGATTGACAGCTTAACTGTTTCAAATCAATAGAAAGAGCACTTGGAGATTAAAGCAATTTAAACAAGGTGTTTATGTAGTTTGGAGCTAAAACTGCACTTGAAGGAAACAAGGAAAGGAGCTGAAGGAAGTGGGTCAGCCACAAGACACGGGGAAACTGCGTGAGCAGAGGTAAGATTACAACAATAGGCTGGGATGGCTTTTTCATCAAAAAGAGATCACTGGTTTCCATAAAGGAGGCCTAATCTCGAAATTGCTTTAGCCTCCAACTGATTGTTCCATCGATTTAAACATGCTGGCCCTGCCCCTCTTTCCGTGCTCTCTAATCTCCGGCACATCTCTCTCTCCTTTTCCGTCTCCGATTCACTGCTGCTGTAACTGGGCTGCAGAGACAACCCCTCCCAGGGAAGCACTGTCTTCCCCTAAAGGAGGTCCCCTGACTCCAGTTGGGTTGCCGGGCTGGAGAACAGGGGCAAAGCCCCGTCAGTGCTGTGACTTCTGCCTCTGGCTGACGAAGTACCTCAGGGGCAACTTTGAAGCCATCTCAAAGATCCCATTACATTTTTAATCAATGCAAAGGCCCTGTCCCCTTGCTAAATTACTTGATCTCCTCCCCCTTCCCAGGCTTTTAGGTAATTGCTGTAGATGAGCACTACTGCATATCAAGGATAACTGAGCCAGGGCTATTGATCAATCCAAATGTGCTGTTGGCATGGTTTAGAAGAGCTTTACTAACTTACCCCAGGGGCAGATCAGGTTTTTTAGCCAAATCAAGCAAGTTTCATGTTCTCCCTGTTTTGCATAGCCCTGATGAGGTGGTAATTCAACCCTTCTTTCCCTAGACACCCACTGTATGATGGCAATAATTTGTCCTGGGACATGCCAATCTTTTTCCAGTGACCACAGAAAAAGTGCAGACGATGGGTTTATACTAAATGCTTGATTTCTGGCCAGCTGAAGTTAGCGGGGAGGGATCCCACTGAGTGTCCCTTGAGGGAACATCAGGATGCCAAGCAGATGGGTCAGTTCTCCCTATGCCGACTGAGGATCTAACTCTGTGCGGGGGCAATCCTGCAGAAGATGCACAGACAACCTGCTCCAAAGAGCTGGAATTGGAGAGAGAGCAGGTGCGTGGGGAAGCTCAGTGTAAAGGACAGGAAAATTTGGTTTGTCTGTAATTGCCATATTAAAATCTTCTATAAATCTGCAGGTGTAGATCAGCAAAATCCCCTGGATTCCAGTCCAGACTGGAAACAACAAATGTTGACAGCTTTTGGTGCCACCAGAGAAGATAGGAAGTGCTCAGGCCAGCTTTACAGCACCCACACTGCCAGAGAGTAATTCCTGATTTCTGTCAGTCTCCAGGAGGTAATGTCAGGTCCCAATTCTTTAGTGAGGACTTGAGAGCAGAGTGGGTGGTAAATTACTGTTTACTTTCTGTGTCACCAGAAACATGCAGCGGGATTCTGCACAAGAAGAGCATCAAGTAGAAACACCTGCTCCTTTGGTGGGGGAACCGAGCGTGTTTCGAAGGCCATCCGCGGCATTGATGTACCCTGTTTCTAAGTGTATATTATTTTCTTGGTGATAAGTGTCCAGCTGACATAGTAATTCAGACAGCACCACAAGCGCTGTCACAGCTCCGTGCAATTAGAGTGTGCCTTACAAAGGCACGCTCCATCTTCCCGGGCGATGGGGTGCGTGCGGTGATGCTAAGTATTGTTTGGTTCATCAGCTCAATGTCAAGCCTTTCAGCTGTCCTGCCCTATGCACTAGGCAGTGCCTCCTCCAACAGCCAGTAAAGCTCCTGGGCTTTCTAGGAGCATGTGTGGGCCCATGGGACATGACCTAGGTAACTGGACATGGATGCAGGAGTTCAGATTCCTCCTACCACTCATACAAAGAGATTAGCTTTACTGCATTGCAAGTCCAGTCGCTGATCCCCAGGGCAGGGATCATCATAATTACTTGCCATAACATCATTTTGAATATGTTTTACTGAAATCCTGGCTGGTGTTTGACCCATGTCTTTTGAAACGGACAGCTTGCTCTGCAGGGAGGGGATGGTGGCCTGCGTGTGAAGGGGCAGGGTTTTTGGACATGGTTAATTATAAGCAGCTTTGCTTAACAGGGAGGCTAGAGGTCTGAGGGGGGTGTTGGTTGCCATGTAGAGTGCAGAGGAACCCAGGCACTGACAGGGATTCACAAGCTGTGAAACACAGCCTTAACACGGCCTGTCGCCGGTGGATGGTCTCCAGCTGAAGCAGTGCCAGCCTGGGCTCCTGCCACCCAGGGTCTAGTCTTGCAGCTCCTCTGCGCTGCGCAGATGGGGTTTAGCGGGGGACTCCGGGGTGCACACACACACAGCTTGTGGATTTACAAGCCCGGATCGGTCTGACAAGGGGACCCTGTGACTGCAGATCTGCTCATCCGCAGCGGCAGGTGCTGGGAGCTGGGAGGCAGCGCTATCCAAATCAACCCAGGAGAGCAGGAGATCTGCTCCTGAAAAGCTGGCTGTGCCCCAAACACCCTGCTGTGACTTTTCTGGCAGGTGTCGGCCATGCAGGTTGCTCAGGGGAACTTTGCAGGGAGACAGTGAAAATTTGGGATTAATTCAGCATCAGCAAAATCTTCTACAAAACCACCAGCCTCCTGTGGGCTACTCCCAGTATAACAGGCTGGGGAGCGTGCTATAAATGGGGAGCATGCTATAAATGTGGAGAGTGCTATAAATGGGGAGAGAAAAGCGTCACGTTTGCAGCTTTTCCCCCCCGCCCCTTCTCCCGGACATGTGCATTGTAAATCCTGGGTCTGTGCCATTCCTCCCTACCCACCTCAGAGCTCGTGCACATACATTATCCGCCAGCTGACAGATTCGGCAGTGACAGATTAGTTGAGCTGGAGAAAGGCCATTTGGAGCCTGGGATGCTGGCGAGGCTGAAGGAAGAGTCCAACGGCCGGCAGCAGGACCGCACGGAGCAGAGCAGTGTGTGTTCCTCTTGTAATCTCAGAGGAGCCAAGAAGCCCAGGGAAGCCAGAAGGGAAGTTGGAGCCATGGGGGTGGATAAACCACATTTTACTTCAGGTCCTGAGCTGGCTGCTCCTGCCAAAGGTGGCTTGAAGGCTAATCTCTCACCTAAGCCCAGGAAATGCTCTCCAGCACATTTCCATTACTTAGCATCCAACTGTCTGTCTCTATGAAGACGGGCAGTGGGGTGGCACAGCAAGTTTTCAGCTACGCAGGGGAGGAAATAACTCCCGTTGCCCTATTGCAGTCCTGTCAGCCCTTTTCCCCACATCCAGCGTGCTGGCAAAGGCTTCCACGTGGAGAAGGGAGATGCAGATGTGACTGCACAACTCGGGAGCAATGTTAGAGAGACGTGTGAGGGCGAAGCAGGGTCAGCTCTGGCACCTCCTCGTGCAGTAGCCGTGGATGCATTGGCATTGCCAGCCAGGGGTCTGTGCCAGTCTGCACCAGCCGAGCACTCGGGCCACGAGTTTTGTGGGCTGATGGCATACAGAATGTTTTGCGTTTCGCTGTGTTCTGCTTGGAAAAAAGAAAAAGGATTGTATTGGAGCTATAGGAAGGACGCCTTCATCAAGCATGCTGAATAAATACTGTGTCTTATTTATGAGGATTTAATTCTCCACCAAATTAGAACCTGACTAAAACATGAATCTATTCCCCAGTTCCTCACACAACACAGAAAACAATGCCAATTTAAATCCAGATGAATTCAATTTTTGAAGGTAAAGGCAGGTGGAAAAGTCACCGAGTTCTCACGTGTGGCTAATTCTTAGGAATGTGACAAACCAAACTGTCTCCATTTAGCTGCTAAGGGAGGCAGGTGCAGCTTGGTAGCTGAAGGTGCAGATAAACCATCAACTAGGAGATATGTCACCCAAGAAAGAGCCCCATTATCTCACAGTGTGCTTGCAACATCCATGACATCTTTTCTGGACCCAGGATACCCTTCTATGATAGCCTTCCTCACCTAAACATGAGGAGCTCTTTGTGTAGACAGCAGGGGCATGACATTGGGAATCCAATGCCGTGGTTCTCCCTGGGAAAAAGGAAACTGTGAAAGGAGCTCCACATTTCCCAGCTCATCTGATCTCATGGGTCCGTGAGTATCTAGAGGGTGAAATAACTTGCATGGAGGCCTCTGGCTGTTCCTGATGCTGTTTGCTTCCATGGAAATATGGTTCCCTTCAGCTTGCTTTTAGGAAGCCCAGTAAGTATTGCCTTACGTGGCAGTGACTCCATGCTGAATACCCATCACTCTCCTCTCAAACCATGAGGCTCAGTCTTTGATGTCAACTACAAAAGAGCCTCTACAGGAGGAGGAACTATCAGCTGAAGGGGCACCAAGTGCCAACAAAACTGGACTGCCTTTCTTTTTGTCTGCTCCTGGCCGGATCCCCTGGAGATGGAGGGGATCTGCTTGTGGCGAACGGCGTGGCTGCTGCGTTTCAGGGTGCAGGCAGAGTGTATTCCCTTAAACCAATAAGCAAGTGGGCTCTCGGATCCTGCGAGGAAACATAGCATTGTTCAGTAAACTGAATGAGACCATGTTCATTGATGTGCCTCACCGCACCGGTGAACACCTGCATACATTATGGTGGCTGCCAGCAGGCAATTCCAAGGGTAATGGCAATAACCCAACCTAATACAACTCCCCAGTAGTGTGAAAGGTGATGGGAGAAGATGGGGAAATTTCTTTCCTAAGGCTATTCTTTCTCTGCATTCTGAAGTCTGAGATTTCCATTCCCCCTTTCGCAGGTATAATGACATGCCCTTAATGGCTATAAAATTACAGAGCCCTTTTTTAACTCCAAGTACAGCATATCACTCTCTGACCTCCTGCAGTAGTGAATTAAATGAACTGACTACACAGTACATCAGGTGTGGTGGGGTTTTTTTCTTTTAACCTGTATTAAATTTGCCTAACCATTAATCTAATGGAATAAGACCATAGTTTTCATATTATGAGATAAGGCAAGAAGAGCAATAAATTGCTTTTCACTATAACTCATATAATTCTAAAATACTCCTGCCATGAACATTCCTCCCCAGGCTAAATACCTTCTGAGAATTCGGGCCACCTGGGGTAGTCACAGACAAACCCCATTTAGGCCCTCAGTCGCCTTTGTTTCCCTTCAATTTTTCAATCTCAATTAGACATTGACATCTTCCTCAGTGAGAAATGACCCCAAATGTACTGTGCTAGAGTCTAAGTATATCCAGGCTAAATTTGGCCAAATCTTTTCTTCAGCAGCTGGGAGACATGGGCAGTGACTCGTTACCTAACGCAGAAAATTTAAATCCCAGTTCCCAAAGATCAAATTTCTTTCTGTTCCCTGAAGCAGTGGAGGTGTACTGTGACTGTCTACTCAACATCCCCATGCCTGGAGAAACATTTGAGAGCCCCTTTGCTATCAATGTTTTGATGATTTAATGTGATCCAATCAGTAAAGATTTACTTTGAGTTGAATATGTTGCTAGACTGTCCTTACAAATCAAGAGCCCAGGTACTATCCTGGGTGTTTCACCGCTCTGGAGTATCAAAACCCGAACTCCCATCAGGTTTGGGGAAGCAGAAAATAACCCCGTCCCCTTGTTGGTGAATATCACATTGGAAAGACCATTCCTGACATAATATTAACCAAGTTTGATCTTTCCTTTTGTTCATTATACCCTTCCTTGGATGCTATAATCTCTGCTGATCGCAGGCCTCTCATATCCTGTCTCCTGATCTTTTACCCTCTGGCCGCTGCGCTGCCTCAGATCAGCAAACACCAGCCTTCAACACAATCAGATCTCAGAAAATCATTTTTGAATGGGGAAAGTCCAGAACGGTTGCTACAATCATACTACCCTGCGATTATAGAGAATCTCAGAGCAATCTTAAAAGGTAGAAGAGAGAGTGTCATTAGCTATGTTTCACAGATGGCAAGCACAGGGAAGGGAAATGATTTATTTGAAGTCATACCTCAAGGCGGAGATAGAGGCAAGAAAAGAACCCAGGAGTCCTGACTTCCAGTTCCATTATAGAGTGTAAGTGGAAACCAACTGAGCGCTTACAAACCTCTCCAGGTACAGGAAACACCGAGGCTGCTCTAGCAGACCTGGCTGCTGGCCAGCCAGAGAAAGAGAGCACATATGGGGTCCAGCTGAAATAAATGAAATCCTCTCATGGGAGTTTCAGACTTAATTGGCTGGTTTATGACCAAGTAAGCCAGCAAAAATCTCAGGCCACATCCCTTTCCTGCAGGCGAGCTGGCTGTGAAGTCCAGACCAAGTCCCATAAACACTGCTTGAGCCTCCAGAGACCTTCTTTCTGGTTTGTGCCCAGCAAAACCTGTACCTTCTTGCATGAGATTTTCTTTTTTTTTTTTTTTTGACATGAACTCATCTCAGTGGCATTGGCAAGAGATTTGTTGGGACTGCAAGCCTACTGTAAGGGTAAATGGAAACAATGGAAACATGCTTTCCCAATAGTCCCCCTGCATACACCTTCCACCCCAGTACAGTCAGCTCCAGCACCAAAAATTAGGCTCCATGGATACCTACATGCTAGGCAGGCTTTGAGAAGCTCTGTCAAGAAACTTGCTGTCCCCTAACAGGTGTGACCAAGAACATGACACCCACGGCTTGCTTCTCTTTCTCCATCTCTCCCATTTGCTTTTCAGTGCTGGCATCACTTTGTTTATTGATTTCCTGGTTTTCTTTCAACATCCCTTTTTCTCCCTCTCTTTTTCCCTCTCCCCTCCTCTCCTGGGCTAAGCCATACACTTTGCCCAGGCACTTTGGCAAGGGGAACTGTACAAATGGAACATGGTGGGATCAAGTGTTGGGGGCGGCTAGCAGAAAAGTACAAGTATGCAAGAAATTCGAGGGTATGCCGACCTTGCAGACCTGAGACAAATAAATCTGAGGAGCCAGGGAACAACTGGCCTTGCAGGTCTGAGATAAATAACCTTGAAGAAGTAGGGAGTAGGCAACAAGTTATCACTGTAGCTTTTAGCACATTCCAAAACTGTAGCTTCTAGCATGTAGCGAAACCGCAGGTAGGAGGGATTATTGTAATGAAACATTTAGAGCTAAGCCAATCAGAAATGAGAGAATTTGTGTAATTTATGTAACTGTTAAGTAGCTGTATAAAAAGCTTTCCAACGCGTCTAATAAACTGACATCTTGCTTGCATCAAGCAGCGTCCCGTCTCTCAATCGCGGCAATCAAGGAATTTGAGCTACTTTTTAGTGGCATAATTACAGCCTGTGGGGACCCGGGTTGAGTGGTGGGGTCCATCCACCACTGAGCAGAGCAGCAGCTCCAGTTGAGGGGGAGGCAGTGAGTACCAGAGTGAATGTCCCACGTGGGTGATGGTCGAGTCAGGATAAGATCCAGAAAAACAGCGGGCAGGATAGAGAAGATCTCCCCAGAGCCAGTTGCTCCCACAAATATGTGTCAGCCCTTGCTTAATGCAGATGGAGCCCAGTGGGCTGTACTTGCAAAAGGTGGTAGCAAAAGGGACAAGGAAACTCTGGTCATTTCAAAGGAGGCACAAAGCTTCATGATAGAAACGCAGAGAGGTAGGAGAATACACATGCAGCAGAGGGCTGCGTAGCATGGGAAGGAGCTACAATACCGACTAGAGGAAAGCAGATATCCAACACGCGACACCCCTGGGGATCAGTCCATGCTTCTAGCATAATGATCACTCAGACTCAGTGCTCCTGTCACTAGCCTGGAAGATAACCTCTTGCCATCCTTCCTTCTAGTATGTCTTAGCTAAAGGGAAGATGTAACCCTGGTAGCAGAGACACATTGCACTCAGGCTACCCAGTGCTTGGCAAGGAGACGCTGTGATGCAGCTCCTAGTATAAAAATCCTACTGAAGGCAGACCTCCGACTGGCAGTGAAGACATGCCCCTATTCTTTTTCCTTTCACCATTTCCAGGGCTGCAAGCAGCAAATCAAACCTTTTCTTAAGTGCGGAAATGCAACCTGCAGAGTTTAGTGATAGAAAGGGCAGAGCAGGGCCCTGCTCCCGTGGTTTGTTTCTAGTTTGTTTCTCTGAAAATGCCTTGAGTGTTTTATACTTACGCTGTTGTTGAAGGTGGCAGACAAGCCAGTGCTGTTATTCTGCTGAGGGAGAGAAATAGAAATAAAAATAATAAGCACATGCCTTCGCTGTGACTTGGAGTCATGGGAGGGAGTACAGAATAAAGGAGGATCTGGGACCTGGTCTGCTGCCACCCCATGTGAATTCAGAGGACTTGGTAACATTTTAAATATTAAATACAGCCTCAATTAGTCTGATGAAACTTGATACTTCCATTGTCAACCACCCAGATATCATGAGACAAAGTCCTCCCTCTGCACAGGTTTGGGCTATATTTTGGAAACGGGTAGTCACTGGGTGTTCCTGATTTTTCAAGGTCCCTAATCCAAATGCTTTGGCACCTCTGGAAATAATACACTGAGAATTCACTTCATCTTGCACCACAGATACCTACAGCAGTGAGCTGTTTCATCTTCTTTTGTAGACAGGGGAGAGAAACAGATACCTCTGGGGTGCAGTTCATCCGGTGCGGATGTCTAAAGCGGGTGAAATGAATCATGCCCTTGACATGCCTCTTGTCTCCATGGACTGGAAAGGCAGGCTGGTGTGATGAAGCCAGGCAAACAGCGCTATGGACATCCAGAATGAAGGGAGGAGACTCTCCGGGCATTTCATGGGAGACACCCCAAAATGAAAGCTATCAGAAATTATTATTTGGGAACCTTTACCCATATTTGTACAGATAGTCTGGGCCATTCCCCTCCTCTTAAACAACACTTGTTGTGCTGGGCACAGAGGACCAGGCTCCCAGCACATCACCTTTTCCTGTCTTGCCTCAAAAGGGACCACTTTTGGCTTGGGCTCCAGGTCTCCTCCACCCAGTCCTCACAGGGACCTTGACAGGGACACTTGGCTGCTCTTCCACTGGCCTCATGATGGAGCCAGAGCAGCGTGTGGACCTGTCGCCGTGTGCCAGGGGAGCCTACCTGCCAGGGAAGGGGCGTGAGCATCCATGCAGCTCACTGTAATTTCTCTAATGGCTTTCTTTGGCTTGATAGATATTGAAGGAAGCTTGTTGCCGGGGCAATTTCCATGGAGAGATAATAAGAGATCATTTTCAAGTGAGCGAAACTTTAATGGCACATTCTGGTAATGAGGCAGCAAGGAGAGTAATGACCAGAGACCTCAGAGTGTGAGCACATCATGAGAGAGGGGGGAGAACTCTTAGTTCACTGCTCGAGGCAGACATTTGAGACCTGATCTTTGTCCCCTTGAAGTCAGCCTGGAGTTTTGCTGCTGACTACAGGGAGATGAAGATTAAGACCTAAGTGCTGGTAATGGGGCTGGGTGGCTCCATAGAGATGCTCCAGCGAATTCACTGGGGAAGCAGGAAGATGCTGGTAGGGCTCAGACACCGAACGCTCGAACCTTCTCCTTCAGCAGAAGGTAAGCGGGAAACAATAACCAAAGGAGAGCTGGATAGTCCTGTGCTTTCCCTCTGAAACCAGTATTTTAGCCTGTGTGTGTTAAGAGACAGCGTTCCTAGATAGAAGGGAAGGGTGTGTAACAGAAGGTGAAGGTCCTGTCTGTTTTAAGCTCTGTGTCCCGTGATGGGCATCTTCAGGAACGCGTATGGAGCAGATCTGAAGTTCAGGGAGGGTGGTAGTGCCAGAGGGTTGGTAGTCAGAGATCAAGGGTTCATGGATAGGGAAAGCCAATGATAAAGAAAGAATCAGAAAAGCACTCATCCCCTTCAGCTTTTATATCCAAGGAGGAAGTATACCTGTTCCTCTGGCCAGTTGTGTGAGTGTAAATATGGAACCCAGTAGCCAGTATAAGCATAAAAGTCACTTCTGAATTAGGAGAGCAAACTGTGCCCATTCTAGACCAGCACAAAGGCACAGAGTGCAAAATATCATGGAGAACCTATGTGGGATGAGATACCTAAGGTCCAGGATTGTGTTTTCTCACCACTTCTAAATCTCAGATAAATTTAGGAAAATTTGCCCAGGAATTAAACTACAGAAGAGACTGTGGATGTCCTGCTTCCACCTGGAGGCATGAAGCACCTTCATGCCTCTCAGTTCCTTGAATTCATCTCCGCAGCTTGGTTTTGGCCTTGATCTTAAGGAGGCCCCTCCATCAGCTACTTCTTAAGGGCAGCTAAAGCCAGTTGTTGTTTACCTCCTCTCAAAAGAAGGAAGGCGAAAGGTCTTCTTTCCTCCAGCCTCGTTAACAGTTGTTTCATTAATCACAGCTTTCTCTTCAAAACCAGAGACAATCTGTCCAATTAACATGAAAGCTCTGGCAGTCACTTGCAACGGTGGGGAACTTTGCAAGCGGCACTTTGACAAGCGTCGCTAATAAGTCTAAAATTTTTAAAGCTGCTCACAAACAAAACAGCCTGGTCGCACCTCGTTAATACCCTGCGCTCCCTGTTTGCATGAGCAGTGGAGCCAGGCTCCTTTCTGTTCACTTTTATGACGAAACCCAGCAGAGCCCAGGTTCCAAAATACTTCTCCCACAGATCTCTGTCTTTCTCCATCACATCCCACCACCCTCCTGGGTTTACCTAGGCAGATCCTTTCTCCTGCAGTATCCCCAACCAGGCCTTAACACTGCACTGTACCGGGGTGACCTGAGCTCCATGGAGCTGTAGGTCAGAAAGAATGGGCATATTAAAGTGTAGGTCCAGCAGAAAAGATGATTAATAATGTGTTGTAGGGGTCATGCCATCTAAGCAGAGAACAGTAGAAATAGTAAGGTGTGGAGAAAAAGTTATCCCGTTAACTGCAAGCCTCTTAGTCTAACCTTGACTTGAGATTTCAAAGTGAATTTTAAAGGAAAGAACAATTAAATACCCAGAGATAAAGGGAAAATGAGATAAGATGCAACATGGGTTTACGAAATGTAGATTGTGTCAGACGAACATGATAGCTTTGTTTTGATAAGATACCTGATTTTCTAGACAAAGGAAATGCTTCTGATCTCCTTTATCTAGACTTCAGTAAGGTATCTGATAGGTGCCATGTGGGAAATTATTAGTGAAGCTGGAGGAAAGGAGGATTAGTAAACTGTAAGGTGAGGTGCAACTCTCTGGAGGGAATTTACCAAAAGAGTTTCTCACTGAACAGTTTTGGAACTGATCTTTTCTTCTTGTGAGTGATCTTGGCAGTAGAAGCGGGATCCTGAGGCTAAAATCGCCCAGCGACACAGCACTGGAAGTTTTGGCAATGCACAGGAGAATGAGAATACAAGTCTGAAAGAACTAAGTGACCTTGAGAATAAGAATAATTGAAATGAGACAGAAAACAAAAACTTTGAGCTGACAGGTCACAAATCTGAGGACTTGCAATAGCCTCAGATATAATACAGGAGATGATGAGCTATAAATGATCAAGGAGATCTATGTGGTCTAAGTGACGGCAGAGTGACTGAATTTTTAGGCACAGAGAGGCAAATGCTATTCTCAGATATACCAGGAGGGATATTTCAACAAATATAGACAAAAAAAGGTGTCATTGACTGTAGGTCTGACTTCTTAAGGTCAAGATGGATTAGCTTAACCTTGCATGAATGCAGAGGAAGGCTGGAAGTTGATCTAGTTGATGGAAAACAGATCACACAGTGGAGAGCAGAAGAGTCGGAAACATCATGTTTAACTTGATAAAACACAGGTTGACATGGGAGAAGTTGCAGAGAGGTAAAACAGCTCCGTAAGCTGATGGGATACGGCTCCTGAAGCAGCATGAACACGGTCAGAGAATGTTCCTTGCTTGTTGGTGGAAGATGCAGGGACAAAGAGAAGGTTTGGAGGTCTGAGCTTTTCCTTTTACACCTGCCATGGCAGCAACTGGCCTTTCTAAAACAGGAGGCCCCTGACATTCCTGGTGTGTCTCCCTTGAGTCTCCAGGTATTCTGGACAGCTATCTTATTCCTGATGCTCCTGAGAGTCCCTTCAGGCTGCTGCCAGAGAGTCTGTACTTCTGCATGGGAAACCGAAGCGATGATTGCAGCACACTTGGGAAAATCTCAAGTCTAATTTAACCAGGACAGGTAACAAAATCAATGAAAAAAAGATCAGCAGAGGAGTTAGCATGGTGTAAGAACCCAAGCTATCTGCCCAGGGTCTGGTGATCTTCTTGCTATCCTGAGTTACTGCATCGTTACTGCTCTGGGTTAGCATTTCTTGCCACTTTCTTCCTAACTTACATCAACATATGAGACAATCACCTCTGCATTTTGCTTTCTAAAGATGCCTAAAGAGGGTAAGCTGGCGTTTGGAATCAGGCGTGCTGATACAATTTGCGCGAGTGCATGTTTTCCCCTCCTGTCTGTTGCTCTTGCATTAGCGTCATTTTAACCAGCATACGCTTTTTTCTTTTTCTTTATATTTGCCTCATTTTCAGGCCTTTTGTGAAACTGGGACAAGTGCTTTCTGATGAACCGACTATGGATTTGAGGAGCTTGCTGGGAAGGCTATTTACTGGGTGGGTATGAACTGGGCTTAAATCTAAAGGAACTGTTAATGCCTTGTCTGGCACAGGGCTATCACACGTGTCACAGCTTTGATTATTGCTGCCTGCCATGCTGGGAGGTCAATGTGAGATGAAAGAAGATTGGGAAACAGTTAGATTTGAGCAATCAAGGTGATATGTTCCTGAAAGGGGCTGGGAGGGAGAGGGGGGAAGGCTTTGGTGAGCCTGCAGGTTTTCTTCTCAGCTTTGGACCAGCAGC
Source organism: Larus michahellis (assembly GCF_964199755.1). NCBI lineage: Eukaryota > Metazoa > Chordata > Aves > Charadriiformes > Laridae > Larus > Larus michahellis. Next base: position 5,667,278 of record NC_133910.1, read on the forward strand.
ACACATGTTGTAATTACACGTAGACGCTGGCATGCTGGGGAGAAAGCTGTTTAAGGAAATTTTAACAAAGTTTTGTTCCCTGTTGTGGTTATTACGTTAGCAGGTGCCAGGCACTGGGGAACCTGCCGGGCACTGAGGAAGGAAGAAGCAGGAGCTGTGGGTTAGGGATTGTCAGTGATTTGTTGGCTCTTAAAAAATGCTCACCCTCCAGTCTGCAAGGCAGTGAGGGACTGCGTCATGCCTTGGACACGGGCTCTGCCTGTCTGACTGCTCCATCTCTTTAACATACATGCAGGTGCAGCTTATCCTTTCGATGTACATCCTCCCCTGTATGTTGGGAACTCTGCTAAATTGTAATTACCACTGTTATTTTCCCGGTCTGCAGCTCCCAGCTCTTTTAACCCAAGTTCTTTTCATATAACGCACAGGCTGGTGGGCAGGATTTGGCTTAGGGGGTGATGGTTTAGCTTCAGAGGGGATGGGGACAAGCAGCTAGAGCAGCAAGTGGCACCTTTGCTTCTATGCTACGTGCTCATGCCTGGCCAGTTGCCTCAACTAGTGATGCTTCTGTCCACAGAGAGGCTCACATGCTCTCCTGGATCACCGTTGCCATACCCCCTAAAAAATCCATAATCTGTATTTGTCAGAGCAGGAAACTGAGGCACAGGGAGAGAAAGTGGTCCAAAGTTAAGGTTTACAGCTGTAAAAGGTTTTCAGGAGTTTTTAGCATTTGCTGCTTCATCCAACATGACATGAGATTTTGGTTATCCCACCCCCGTGTCTGAATGACGGGAGCATCCTTCCCCCACTGCATCAGGGGTGTCTCAGCCCAGCACGCAGGTGTGTGCCTGGTGGCTTCTGTGTCACTCACTCCTGCCCCGGCGCCTCTCCTTGCCCTGGTGGCTCAGGAGGTCTCCGTAGAGCAGGTCTGCATGGAGAAGACAGCTCTGCTAAGGCCCAAGTCCTCTTTCAGATACATATGTAGAGCAACAGGCTTAATCTCCCTGTCTGTGTTGAGCTACCAGATTAGGAAGCCCTCCTCCCTTTCCTGCGGGATGACCGTGTTGGCAGGTTGATGGTGAACCTCCGAGTGTCAGTATTTGTTCCCTCCAGAAAAGGTCAATGCCCAGCACTTCGGGGCTGTGGCACCGCGACCTTTTCAAAGCGCAGACAGATGGAAGTGGCTCTGTGGAGAAAGGCCAGGGCAGGAGGGCATCTGGCAGCTTTTCTAGGAGTCTGTTTTCGTGGCAGAATATACAAGTCTCCCAAACACATACACATTTATGGCCAGTTCCTCAGCTGCTCTGAATTGGTTCAGAGCCAGTGACTTCAGTGGTGCTGTAGCGCTTGAACCAGCATTCAGTCAACCTTCTCCTCCTGTCTGCACGATGCTTCTCTCTGCACACTGCGACACCACTCCACACATTTTCTCATCTTGCTCCGAGGGTCTGGCTTTCCTCTCTCTGGTGCTTAGAGTGTTATTTACATCCAGGCAGGAGGGGTAAGAAATGGAGCCATGTCTGACTTCTCCACCTGGGCCATCCAGTCTTATTTTCCCTCCTGCACAGAAGCTGACCTGGGCACAAGGCTGTGGAGCAGAGGGAACGGGCTTTAGCTGCTGCCTGAGTGCCGTGCACGGGACTGCTGATGCAGAGCTTGAAGAGAGATCGGGACTGAACTTGCTGGTGATGCCCCACTCAGAAAGATGCTTTGCCAACATATTTCCATGAAATAAAGACAAAAGCTAAATTGTATTTGCATTTCAAAGCCTGTATACATCTCACTCTGTGTCAGGATAAGAATCACCTTCCCTTTGTATCAGTATTGAAAAAACATGCTCCAGGTGTATGGCTCAGAAAAAAGAAGAAAATTATTTAGTCCGGGGTCCTAGCAGCCACATTTTTCATGGGATTTTGGATGCCTTGGTTTCAGGATGAGACACAAAAGTCTTTGCTAACTGTCTGAATTCTGTGAAGCACCTATCTCACCACCCTGCAGATTTAGGGCAAGGCTCAGGCTCAAACGCCCAGCAGAATTGAGGCCCAGATCTAGAGCTGTTTCAGAGATGAGGAGAACAGATAAAGCAGAACCCTCTAGAGAACAGAGTTGGGTAGAATTACCTTACTGGCCAAATGAGATGAAGCATGGAGTAGGTTTAATTTGTATGTTACGTTTTTAATAACATTCTTATTAACAATATCTAATTAAGGCATCTGGCAACAACTTAATGGGCAGAAAAGGAAAAAGTCAAGAAGGCTTTATCAAATTTTTCTTTCGACTCCAGCTCTCTGGATTTGAATGAATCCATCATCAGAGACAGAGCCTTGTTTGTGTGAATCTGTTCAGCACAGCAGTGTAAGTAAGTTGTAGCTTTATTGTCTAGGACCTATCCCTTAAAATTAAACTCGTCATTCTTATGAAGATGATCGCTTGAAGGGGAGATTAACCTTTACGATGTGATGATGGAAGTCGTTGTTGTTCATTTCAGGAGCCCTGGTAAAGACTGTTGGGAGCTGGAAGTGATGGAAACTGGAGTAGGATTTGGTGACACAGATGAAAGGTGGAAATGGAGTTTGTCTTTGATGGGGCTTCTCTCATCCTCTTTTCCACATCTGATTTCATTGTGGAGTTACTATTATTTATATTTTTTTAAAAAAATTATTATTTACATTTTTTAAAAAAGAAAATATTTAGGAGAGCCTGAAGTCTTATTCATATGTGTGTGCTGCATCTCATGCGACAAGATCCCTATCCCTGCCTAGGAACTTTATGGGATCCTAAATAAAGGATGGGTGATTTATCAATAGCAGAGTGGTTAGTTTTGTTTGTTATGTGCTGCACATTCCCTTTCCCCCTCCTGCTGCTGCTGGCTTGCAGAAGAGACAACCATGTTGTCCGCAGCCTCTGGCAGAGGAGAAGCCCTTTGGCTTTTTCCTCCTGTTATCTTTTGATAAGGAAGACATCAAGGCTGTGCATATCAACATTGCAAGCCCTGGCCCCTCGGAGTGTGTCTATGCTACAGCCCAAAAGTATAACACTGGCTTGTGCAGACAGACCAGAGGGAGCTGTAAACTCAGGGAGTTTGTAGGATGGTTCATCCCCAGCAAATCTTAACCCTCACGAAAGGTTGTACGAGTCCAGCAAGGACAGGAGTGTAGCCCTGACTAAACAGTTCTGTGTAAAATGACACTAAGTTGTTTTCAAGCTCTTCTATGTGTGATTGATCTCCTGTAACAGGACACGTGCAATTAACCAGCAGCTCTGCTATTAATAACTATCCCTGAGTATGTGGATAAAATGAATTGGGGTCTCTGTGGATTATTGCCTTTCTTCATTTGACACTTCTTTAGATGAATGACATGGAACAAAAAGGGAATCTTAAGAGTATATAATTGAGTGTGTATTAGGGTTTATGAAGAGATTCCTACAATAACTGTCATGTTCCACCTGACGGAGTGGCTGTTATGTGAACATGCCAAAGTACCACTTTCCTTGCTGTGATCTTTGTTCTCACTTGCTTTCTCTGCATTAGCTTAAAATCTCCTTTAGCTAATGCCACTGAATGCAGCCTGAGTAATGACTTGAGTGCAAAATAAGGACGGGAATAAAGAATGAGGTGAACGCTTACTGTCAGAGGCCTCAAATTGGGCACCAAAGTGAAAGGAGGCCCAGTGTTTCAGAGGCAGAGAGCTTCTGCTGCTCCCACCAGTGACAGCTTCTTGGGAAATCAGGACACATCGATTTATATCCTGTTGGAAACCAAAGATCTGGCTCTGCTAGGCACTGTCAAACCTCTGCTTCAACGGGGACAGGTACTTCAGGGAGATGAAGCACCAGAAAGAAAATGAAGGCATGGAGGGGTGAAGTGACTTGCTTTCTGTGTCACAGCGGGTTGGTGGCAGAGCCGGGAGAGGGGGCTCTGTACTGGACTGCTGTGTTGGGTAACCCAGCTCCTTAGCTGGAGAGTCCTGTTGTGGGAATGACAGCGTGAGGAAATGGGATTTCTCAGAAATGAAAACTTACCAACAGTCTTAGGCAGCAAGATGGAAACTGAACCTTTACGTGCCATTTATTGGCCTTTGCGGAGGGTCTGCTGGGAGACCTGTGGCACCGGGATGGCACTGCGGTCCTGCTGCCCGTGATACCAAAAGACAGCAAAAACTGCGGGGTCTCTGAGACCGTCCTGTGCCAGTGGGAAAAAGGGAAGATTTGCTTTCATACTCTTCAACACCATGTTGTGTGTCACTGGCTGCTCTGACCTTCTCCAACAGAGATATTTGCTGCTCTGAGCTACATGTCAACAAAATATCTTGGCTTTGATGCGTTGAAATCCTATTGGAATTTGGTGGTGTTGGGGTGCTCTCGTTAAAGAAAAGATGCAGCTTACAGGTGATGAGGTTTCCCTGCAGCCTGAGACGAGGGCCAGCTAACACCAGCACCACTTCTTCTTCCAGCCCAGTGGGGGCTGGGGGCATAGTGGAGTGACAGGCAGACTGCTCACACCTGCCCACCGACATGCACCCTGAGACGGTTAACAAAAGGACGCTCTGCCTTTGCGGCAGCAGCCAGCCCTCGTGTCCTTTCACGTCCAACAGCACAGAGAAATCTCCCTTTGCACCCCAGCCCTCCCTCCCCATCACCAGCCTGGCCCTTTTTCCTTTGCTGCCCTGGAACTTTCCATCTTATTTTCTTTCTCTGGCCTCCCTTTCTTTTTTCCCCTCCATCTTTCAGTTTGACTTGTCACACACACACACACACGGAGTCACACACTCAACCCTTCCAAAGCCGCAGACCTTCAATGCGGTGGGGCTGAGGGATGCCCTGTCACCTTCTGCCCCTCCACGACCCCCCTGCCCTATTCCCCACTGATCTATTGCGAAGGACAGGTAACCTCAGCCAGAAAGATGGATGCCACAATTACATTCCCCTTTTCAGCAGCTCTTTCCCCTTGCTTCTTCCTGATGGAAATCGTGGGCAAGAAAAATCTATTATTACTCTCCAAATCATATCAAATATTTATCAGGGTAATTCTCTAGTTATCACCACCGATTGCAAGCCTTAGTCACGTAGTAAATCTTGTTAGTGTCATCTCTGGGAATGTGTCTCGTCTGTCTCCTCAGCCGAGTGCCGTATAAACCAGGTTGCCCCAGGGGAACTTGGCTTATGGAAAGGCGGTGGAGGAGGAGGCAGCGGAGGCGATCAAAGATGGGCCAGACTTACCAAATCCCTTTTCTCCCAGGACATGAGATGGGGTCCGTTCAGGGTGGGGCTGTGGGGAGAGCAGGCAGGTTGCATGTGGGAAGGGGAGGTTTGCTGGGCCACGCCAGCCGATGCCTCCCTGGTGTGGCAGATGCTGTGCAGATAAGCTCATTCCTGATCAGAAACTGTCTAAAATAGGCCAGTCTGGAAAAGACAGGTGTATTAACTTCCCCGGGACAGAGATGAAGTGAGTTACTCAGGGCTGCATGAGAAGTCAGTGGCAGAGGCCAGAACAAAGCTCAAGGTCTGTGGCTCAATTATATGATTATTCCTTTTGGAGTGCTGTGGCTGGTTTGAAACAGCACTGTCCTGTGGGTCCTGTAAGTCAGGGCAACCTTGACACCTCTGCTAACCCTGCCAACGACTCTCCCCTTCCACCTGCTGTGTAAAGGACTAGCAAAAGCAGCTACTCTTGCTGGGCTTTTTTTTTTGTTGTTGTTGTTGGCACCAAAACGTTTCCAGATTGTACCTATTTTTAAACTCTTTATTGGGTCAGATCTGGACAGCTTGGAGACTTCAGCTCTTCCCTCTTTCTACCCCTGTGTACATAACTTATTGCTGCAAAGGGAAGAAATGAGCAGCAAATTTCCTCTGCCAGAACCAATCAATCTGGCACCTGTCATCAGCATCACAGCAGCTATAAAATATTTAATTTCTTAATGATGAATTGGCAGATTGTTTTAAAAAAGACAACAAGGAAACAAAGAAAAGGAAACAGACACTCGCAATCTGCAGTCACACTCTTTGCCAGGCTGAGCCTTTGGAGCTGATAGCAGGAATGTGTTTTTCCATCCAAGCTACCTGACAGTGCTGTCTATTAATAAAGCCCTGCTAGTGGTTTTGGGACTGTTCCTACTCAGTCAGTCATTGGACCCTTGACTTGCCATCCCAGGGTCCCACACTGATTCCTGATGAGACTGAGGCTTCAGAGGAGGATTAATTTTTTTTTTTTCACGAAACAGGAAAACAGCTTCTCAATGGCACAGATCCTGCCTCGCTCAAGTGCTGATACACTAGTATAAATAAAGAAAAAGAATGACCAGGCTAGGTCAGAGCGCAAGTGCATTCAGCCAAGTATTCTGTCTCCAGCAGTGACCAACAGCGAGTGCTTTGGGAAATGTATAGGAATAGGTCAATCAGAGAGTGCTGTTTCTCTAGCAGCCTCCAGCAGTCTGCAGCCCAGGGAGATCTTTGTGGTTTCTAGCTCTGACTGGAATTTTCTTCCACGAGCTTGCCTAGTCATTTTTTAAAGTTATGCAAACTTTGAGCATCCACAAAATCTTCACTCAGATAGTCCCATAGTTCTCCCGTGTGAAGCTGTATATCTTATTTTGTTTTCAGCATATCGCCTACTAATTTAACTCGATGTTCCCGGTTCTTGCATTAAAAAGACAGTGAAAAATCATTCTCCCTTCAACTCTCATCCCTTGGACATGTCTGGCTCACAAAACAGGGAGCGGCATAGAGAAGCCTGGGCTAACAGAGACCAGAATTGGTAAGTCTGCAGTGGACAGTCTGATTTCACAGGGCATGTCAGCTTGCCTGTGCCCACGGATACCTTCTGCCTCTGGTACCTACAGTGGTGAACTTGGAGGGGAGCCAGAGGCCTTACCTGTATTACGGTCTGTTTGCAAATGCATAAGGGAATGCTGGTGGCAGCCACCAGTTCAGCTGATGCAGCTGCTGTGGAAAGGGGATGGCACAGAAAGCAAGACCCTCCGCTGAAGTTATACGAATTACTTACAGAACTTAAAAAACACATCCCTGTCACCATGTCGGTTTATGTCCATTGCTCCTGCACCTCAGTAAATCCTGTAAATACACAGGCAAAAAAACTGCTTAACCAAAGAGCTCCTTTTACTGTAGCCTGTTCTGGTGGGCTTTATTGCAAATACAGTAATATCTGGAATTTTTGTTCGTTTGTTTTATTAACTTCTAAGTCCTGTTTTTGGGACCTTTTAATTACAAGAGTCATAAGGCTTCACCAAAGCAAACACAAACTTTGAGCCATCACAGGAAAACCTGAAAACCGGAGTTCCAAAGGCTTGCAAAAACCCTCCTAAACCCCAGAGAGATGAAGAGGAAGCGAGCATTTTTCACTCATCACCATTTATTATTTTTAAGTCAGTCTCATGATTTGAAGCGGTGACGCTCCTCGGTGGCGTGACCAAACCTACACTATTCATCTGGGCTGGGGGAGCGGGCTGGGAAGTTTGGCAGACGCAAGTGGGTGGCTGGCAGCTCGCATGCGGTGCCTTCGTGCCTCCTCCTCTGCCTCTCCTGGTGGAGTGTGGGGAGCGAGGGCTCCAGCAGATATCTGCAGTGGGATCGGCCGGTTGTGGTGGGACGGCAGCGTCCAGCAGACACAAGGGTCATGCAGCATCATAACTCAATTTACCAGGAGATATCTGGCAGAGCCCTCAAGCTCTGTCTGCTCTGGTGATTTGTTTTGGCCCTCCTGCAGGCATCCTGTGTAAATACGTGAAACACAAGCTCCCACTTGTACAGGAAGGGCTTAACCTGCTTTCAAGAGGGGTCAGTGCAATTAGGAGCAGCGCCCATCGCCTCCCGGAGCTGGTACGTGATGGCAAACTGCCACTTCAGACCTCCCCCCTCCTTGCTGACATGCATCTGCTCTAGGGCAAAACAGAGTTTCCCCCAGCTTCTGTGCAAAGCCTCCAGACCGCAGAACGCTGTTTCCGTAAGCGCCAAAGCACGTTATACTCCTAAGGGCTGGTTGCTTTGGCATAGGGATAAGATGAAATCAAAGGACAGTACTTTTGTGTCAGACAGCTCATTTCCCTCTTAACTCTGGATCTCTGTCTTCTGCAGATGGTTGTTTAAAGAGAAGTTTGCTCCATTGATCCTGTCTAATATCTCCTTGGAAGTTCTGAACGGAAAACATCCTGCTTATCTCTAATCAAAGATGGGTTTTCTCTGCCTCTGGGCCAAAACACTGCAACAGGCTTGGCCCTTGTGGGAGTAGTGGATGCTGAGCAGACATGGGGCTGCCTGCTGCCTTTCCAGGCATGGGGAGAACCTGAAAACCAGCCTCTTCCCACTGTGCCACCGCCTGCAAGGTATTTGGGTATGCAAGGGGTAATTAGAAAACAGCAATCCAGCAACTCCTAGCTAGGTGGTTGCTGACTGCAGCACAGTAAGTCTGAAGAGACATCTCTTTCCCATCTATTAAAATAGACACCACCGCCGGCAAAAAAATTTGGGAAGTGTGACTCAAAGTGGGGGAAGGAAGAGGGATAGGGCTGATCGGTAGCTAGACACCCACATCAGGAGAGCATCTAAGCAGAACCGCTTGCATCCTACTGTTGTCAACGTGATTTCAAATTAAACATATGCTTATGTAGAAAAGGGACTGAGAGAATAGTTGGCTGTAGGAAGTTTTTGGCTCACAGCATTAGAAGGCACATGTTAAGGGTGTCCGTGGGATGGACAGTGTCAGAGTCCTCTCTACCACAATGCTTTTCTATACAGCTTTAACAAAGAGTGTAAGGTTAAATAGATCTTGCTTTTCTTTCTCTCTTGTTACCCAAAATCAGCCCTGGACACTGGTCTGAGGGCGTCCCTCTGCCCTTGACTCCTTGCCAGGCATGCCTGGCTGGAAACATGCCTCCAGATGGAGCAGGCTAGGAAAGGTGAGGAAATGCAAAGAGGAAAGAAATGAAAATGTATGAACGCCTCTAATTTTGCTTATGTTTTTGCTGTCATTTAGATTGCTATAAAATGAATGTAAAATATTGTGATTCCGCTCTAATAACTTTTTTCATCCATTTATGCTGGCATAAATTTCCTCTGAGCAGAAATTTTTGTCAGAATCTGGTTGGGGCAGATCCTTGATTTCATTATTTGTTTGCGAAGAACATACTTTCTACCCAATATCTTTTTTTTTCATTAAAAAGTAATAACTGAACCTGGCCAGCCAAAGCCACGTATTGCAGTGAAGGCAGTCCAGCTAGAGAGCTGTCGTGTGAGGGTGAACCAGGAATATATTGGGTGCGGAGGTGGGGGCATCGCCAAAGCTAATTCTAACACTTTCAGCCTAAATAGTTCGTTTCCTTGTTAGTTGGATTAAAAAGTCAAAACTTCTGAGGAAAAAAGGTTTCACAGAGGAAAGTTTTGGGCTGAGTTTCTCCACGGGAACACCGTCCCCTGACATCCCACCTCACCCCTCCTCGTCTCCGCCGGGCGTTGTGGTGGGGCGGCGAGTCACCCCTTTACCCTCTCCTTTCCAGGGAACACTGTGCTGGGTACCCAGCCTGAAAAAGCAGCTTCCCAGGAAAACAAACCCCCCCAGCCACCCGCTTCTGTGGACTGGTTTCATCAGCTCCAGGGATTTCATCCCCAGCCCCGGGAGCGTACAGGGGGCCCGTGGTATGGTAGGTGCCACTGGCTCGGGGTGAAGATGGCTGGCAGCCGGGACAGGGCTGGGATTCAAAGCAGAGTGGTGGCCCCGTTTTGTTCCCCCCATGGCCGTGCCTCCCCAGCATCTGTGGTGCCCGATAAGGGCAGGGAAATGGAGACGGGCCTGCATGGTGTGCAGGCAGGGGCTAAAAATGGCTGCCAGGCTCATGGGGCCTGCTCAGTGCCTCACAGCTGTGGCATGCCTGGAGGGGGGCTGTCGCTCTGGGGACACAAAGGCCACCGTGACTAAGGGCAGCTGGATGTGAGCTGGCTGGTGAGGAAAGACAAGGGCTCCTTCCAGCCCTGAAGTGTTAAAGCTGCTGCAGGCTGGCCTGGTGCAGGGGACTCCAATGCAAACCCCTCACTGAGAGCAGTCCCAGCGAGGACGAAGGCAGGGACCTGGCAGCATGGGGGAAGCCTCTGCGGGGTGTGGGGACAGGGGGACCTGGTAGCACAGGGGAGTCCTCCACAGTGTGTGGTCACAGGGGGACCTGGTGACATGGGGGAGGCCTCCGCGGCGTGTGTGGGGACAGGGCCCGCCTGCCTTTGGGCAGGGGTCCCCTTCCACATGGCTGCCCAGGCTGACAGGGCAGGAGGAAAAAGCAGGGGCCTGGCGGAGGAGCCCCTGTGCTGCTGCCTGCCGTCGCCTCACACCAGGCCTCGTTTTCCTCCTTTTCACCACAGAAAAGCTATTTCAGGCCATGGCTATTTCAGCAGTTGGTTTCACAGCCCAGGCCCTGGTGCAGCTAGCCAGCGGTGTGCCCTGCATTGTGCGCCCCAGCCGCTCTCAGACTGCTCCGCTTTCTTCCCCTCTGGTGCTTTTTAAAATTTTTTGACTTTATTTCTTTTATTTTTGTTTTCTTGGGGAGTGCAAGAGCCGGATTTGTTTCCGTGAAGCCAGGAGTGCCCCGTGCTGCCACCGTGCCTGTCCCCCCAGTGCTGCTGCTCACAGCATCTGCTTTTCACCCCTGAGTGTGCAGGCCTGGACCCGGCCGCAGCCTTCTTTGCCAGGCACAAGCACAACAAGCCCTGGAAGGCTTTTCCTCTCATTGCTCTCCGTCCATTTCCTCCCGGTGTGTCCTCCCAGGTGCTCAGCGCTCACTGGGACAGTCTCTGCTTTGGGCTCTAGCTCCAGAACTGGTGGCACTGGAGGGGAAACTGGGGCCTCCTGACGTGCACATCTTCCCCTCTGCTTGAGTCAGGCTGGACCACAAGCCAGGGAGATGTGGGAAAGTGTGTGGATCCCCCAGGGCTCTGAGAGCCATTGTCTCTCCCTGAGCCTGACAGCACATGTAGATCCATCCCCTTCTATCTGCCCTGCGGGGCTTCTGCCCCGAATGGTTAGGGTTTTCTTGCATTAGCTCATTTTTCCCTTGCAATCAGTCATTTTTCTCTCACAGTCGCTCATTTTTCCCATGCAATACCTCATTTTTTCCTTGCAGAATAGGCTAGGGCTCGGTTAGGCTCCAGGCCTTGCTTGCATATTTTGCTGCTTGTCTGAGGCTCAGGGGGAAGAAAGGCCGGAGCTGTGGAGGGCAAGATGAATTGCCAAAGCTTTGGGATGGAAAGCTGGCATTAGAGCAATGGGAGAAAACATGAGGGCTGAAGGCGGGTTTCATTTGGAGAGGTGCCTTGGAGGAGACTAGGGGAATGGGAAGGGGCAATAGGCCTTGCAGCACAGTGATAGCCCTGTGGAGGGGCAGGACCCCTGCTGACCGCAGGGGAGATGCTCCTGAGAGACATGGCTGCAGCATCCCAAGGTGCCTTTTCCCACCAGGGCACCACACAGCAGCAAGCAAAGGGAATGCAGTGACACAAGTGGCCCCGAGTGCTGCCAACCATGTGCCCTGCCCCCCCCACGCTCTGCACGGTGCAGGGCTCCTCTGTCCCACAGCTCTGCTGCTGGACGTTGCCTTCCCAGGTCCCCTGAGGTGGCAGAAGACCGTGTTGTGTTTGCCAGTCACTGCTGCCATCACTGATCGGGGCACTTTGCAGCTGTCCTGTCATCGTAGGTGCTGTCACAGCAGGTGCTGTCATGGCATCATGACATTGTTTGCCGGCGTTGTTAATGAGCGCACTCTCCCATGGCTTCACTTAACAATGTGGCACAGCGCCCGCTGACAGGAGCTGAGGACCTGCCATGGCTGGAGCAGGGTTTGTTAAGCAGCAAGAAGAGCCTATTGGGAAATGTCCAGGGTGGGGAATTTTCCAGGCGATACAGAGGGCAAAATCCCCATTTTCCACTCCATGGCTCCTTTCCTGGGGGACCCTTTGCGGTTCCCCTCTGAGATCTCTGTAGCCTACAATGGCCCTGTGGGACGTGGGCCTGATTTCAGTCCTGTAGTGCTGTACTGAAGGGCATTGAAATTGCTGAAACATTTGGTTGCCCAGAGAGCATCATGGCATGGGGCTCCCCTGTGTCTGCCTCTTGGTGTGCGTGTGCATGGTGTGGTGGTGGCCACAAGACCTTCCTGGGTGGTCAGTGCCGGGAGCTGGGACATGCCACCTCCAGGGACACCCAGGGACACTGAGGTTTTGCTCACCAGCTCCTCTGCCTCCTTGGCCCCTGCAAGTTTTGTCAGCCAGGAATGTCTCTGCAGTGCGTACCTAAAGCACATGATGGCACTGCAGGAGCGCAAAACCGCCTCAGCCTCCTCTGCAACTCAACTGGATTTTTAACCCCTCCAAGGAAGCGAAGCTGCTGCAGGTGCGGCGGCTTTCCAGGGACAAGGTGTGGCAGGAGGTTTGGGGGGTGGTGATGCCCAGTGCTCTGCTGTCCCCAACTAGGACAAAGCCTTGGGTCCAAGCTGCTGGCTGCTTGGACACAAGTACATGTAGTGCTGCAACGTGGGCCTGAGTGTGTGCTCATGAGCTGGCATCTTCCAAAATGCACAGTAGCTGCTTCGTGCAGTGGTTCCTCACAGCTATACGTGGGGGGGTCCCTGGTCTTGGCATGCCTGACACCATTCCCCTTCTCTGCATAGGCCCAAAAAAGCCTTCCCAACGATACTGGCTGTGCTCAGCCAGGCAACAAGACAGGTCTAGGGCTACTTTGGGCAGTAGCACCTGTAGACCAATGTGCACCAAATGCATCCATCTGGGTGCACTGAGAAAATCTGCCCCTTGCTCAGACCCTGCTGCTGCCATGTTGTCTGCCTTCACCTCCTGAGCTTGCACAGGCAGAGATGGTCTTCAGATAACACACTGGTCAGAATCAAGGCCTGATGCAGGTTTGGTGTGATAATATCCTGCTGGCTGGCAGATGGATTTTGGAAGAGAGCGAGCAAATTTGTTAGTTTGCTGGTTCCTGAAGTTACTGGTCCTCTAGCCAAAAACCAGGGAGAGCTGTAGAGATGAAAAGAAAGGCTGCAACAGCATTTCCATGTAGCACATGCTTTTTCCTGAAATAATCCCTGCAGGAGAGAAACTCTGTAAAAATATCTGGATGTGAGAATCCTGATATGTATCTCTTCTTATCTACAAAGAATTGAAGAGGTATAAACACAGCAAGTTCTGCCCAAATTATTGCCAGATCCTGTAGGTATCAAAACCAGCGTGATCCCCTTCATAGAAGTTGTCTGGAATTATCTGGTGGATACAAGGTGGATAGCTCTGCTTTTCTGCCTCCTGTTGTCCTCATAGGAAAAAGTTCTCTCTCTAGGACTTTTCCATAAGCAACAAGACATATATGCAGGAGAGAAAGCACAGAATCAGGAGAGGAGGGAAAATAAACCTCTTCCAACAGAGAAGGACAGAAGGGGTCTGGTTCCTGCAGCTCTTATTCGTCTCTCTGGATGGAGCACTCTTTGCTTGATATCTCCCTGTTGTAAATGCAGCTGATTGATTTTCTTTCTCTTTCTTCTTTTGCACTTGTTTATTTTAATAAAGATGGATTTTATTATTTTTTTTTGGAAACCTAAAGCAAAATGTTCCAGTGCCTACACCCACCCTCCTGGCACTAAGCGCTGATGGTTATTTCAGTGGTTATAATTTGATTTCTGCCTCTCCTGCTGGGCTGATGTGAGAGAAACAATATTTAGAGAAGATGATTTTTAATTTTTTTTTTTTTTCTGGAGCAGGGGAGGCAGAGGCTGGGAATGGTGTGGGAAGAGGGAAAAAGAATGAGCAAGAATGCACTCTCATTTTCTAGGCTGTTTTTTTTTCAAGTTTGCAGTCTCTGATGGACAAAAATCACAGTATAGCTCAACTAATCAATTGCTCTCTGAAGAATGGAGAGTGCTTCAACTCTTTAGGTATTTTTGTGTTATTGTTGGTCTGCTGCAGTGACTCATCGTAGCTGCTCTGTGCCAATGATTTTAGGCTTGTAGCCTGAACTGTGATAATCTCCATTTTGCAAATGGAGAAACTGAGGCACGGAGTAGTAAATTGGCTCCTTCCCCTTCGGATCACCTGTGCAGCCAAGAACAGCATACAGCACAGGCACTGAGGGCTGACTTCCAAACCCAGGATATAGTCGGCACACACAACCCAGACCACATCTCCAACAGCACTCAGCTCCCAATTAAACTTAGACAAAACGAGGTTTTCACTAGTGCTTTAGCAGCCAGCCCTTCTTCAGTGATAATACTGAGCAGCAGATTTTCAAAGAATTCAGCTGCTCCTCAGCTCTTGCTGTTTCTTAGGGAAAAGCTCCTGCATTTTGCTAAGAGAAATGGCTTTTTCTGTGCCAAAAATCTGACCCTTCATTTCTAGGCACAGAATTAAAAACTTGTTCATCACTTTTTTTCTAGTTTTTAAAGGAGCAGCATCCTTCTTTTCCTTTTTTTTTTTCTTTGATTTTTTTCTGGCTTCTAGGAATAGGCCTAGTGATTGCTTCTGTGCATATCTGAAGATAATAGCTTTGCTAAATAATTTTTCCTCTTTTAAAATATATATCAAGATTGCCTGCTGCATAGTTTACATTTCCTGCTGTGGAGACAAATACTTTAATTAAAATGGAAGGGAGGAAAAAAAAATCACACAGAAAAATAAAAAGCCTCTGTGAAAAGAATCCTAAAATACTCGAGAGAAGTAGAAATGGGCAAATGAAGCCCTTTGGCAGCCAGGATGTATTTTGCATGAATGAGTGCGTATATGCATGCAGGCTTTTGGGACTATTTTGCTCAATGCAAGGAGGGAGATGCTGGTGAAAGCCCCAGCTGCGTGAAAAAGTCCAGCTACGTTTCTGTCAAGGAACAAGAGATCTTTCCTCAAACTGCTTGTCCTCCATCTCCCGCTCCAGTCTGTGTGCAGGACAGATGGAATGGCTTGGTTTCAGATAATCGTGTCTTGAGAATAAGAAGGAAATAGGATCTTCTACCTACCTTGGCCCTGCCTCTTTCCTTCACTTGAGAGCAAAATGTTAAATTAATCCCCTGTGGTTGCTGTATTTGATTATGGGACTCCTTGTACCTGCTCTCCCTTGGCTTTAGCTTGCCCCCAGGGAAAGCACAGCAGAAGAAAACAGCAAGAAACTCCTACATGTGCCAGGCCAACGTTAACTCCAGGGAGAGATGAGAGGGATGGGAAGTTGCAAGTACAAAATTGCTGCTCAGACCTGAAGGTTTTCTCCCTAAATCTAGTTAGGGACCAAAAACATTGCACCTAGTTTTGCCTGCAAAGTTTGGTAGAGCAGGAGAAAGGGAGACCCCATTTATAAGCAAAAGCACAGTGTGAGCCTGCAAGGTTTTCCCGCAGGAAAAATGGTAAGAGAACTCCTTCCTTCCTTGTATTTTTAAGCAAAGAAAGCAACTTCCGAAGGGTACCCACTCAAGCCTACAGTAGGTGTGAGGCCAGAAGAGATAAGCTACCTCATCCTACACCCCTGTCTTAAGATCTTTCTGGAAAATGCTCCCAGTGTTTCCCTTAAATGTTTCCCCTAAATTAGATCCATCCACCCAGAAAAACACCCTGCCTTGCCAAAGCACCCCAGACTACCAGCGCTTCCCCTTTAAGGCCGGCAGGTGCTGCCCACAGCTGAAGGGTCGCTGGAACCAGCAGCTGCCAGCCCTGGGTTTCAGAGGGCAGTGGGGCTCCAGCTGGGTGGCAGTGAGCAGAAGGAGCTGCTTGGATGGGTTAATCAGCCTTGCAAAGGTCTTTTTCCAGGCCAGGGTATAAGGGGAAGAGGGTGGATTGAGAGCATCACAGAGCACTTCCCCCACTGAGCTGGGATTTGTGTCTAGCTCATTGAGGATAATTAGATGATCACCATCAGGTGGGTACGCTGAGTGCTCACTTTCTGCACCATCCCTCTAAAAGAGGAGCATATTATTCCTGTTTTTCACCAGCCTGAACCAGCAATCGTCTCTTTGAGCTGTGATGCTGTCCCTATATAATTAAGGCTGTCAGTCAAACTCAGACACCTAAACACTACAAACTCCATGGCTTACGAGAATTGATCACAGGACTTTATTGCTTGGCAGTCAAAGCAGCACTTTGCGGACTCTCTTTTCCCTTCTCAGAGGAACAAATTGTGGGGCTGTGAGAAGGAAACATCCCCCGGAAAGCGGTTAGGTGCCTCCAGTGCTTACTGGATATGCTAGCTGTGACCATGGGTCCTGTGCAGGTGGTGGGATGAGCTGCGCTGATCTTGGTTGCTGTTCCTGATTCAGAGACTGCTTCTGGTGCTCAGGGTATGAGTGAGACCTGCTTGTGGTGGCAGGGAGTTTGAGGACTTACCTGTTGCCTCCAGCACCCAGCAAAACAGTGAGAGAAGGGCTTGACCCAACGCGGCCTCTCTTCTCTGTGCATGAGAGTATTGTGGGTCAACAGACAGAGAGTGGAGGGGACCAACGCTGTAGGGACAGAGGCATGGCATTGGGAATTCTAGGCTTGCAGGACAAGTGCCCAGCCTGTCTGTCTCTGCAAAAGTGCCAGGCAAAAGCTTATCAGCCCTGGTTTTGACTTGTGTCATCTCCACTGTTCTGCAGGTTGTGCATGGAGACAGCATGAACGCCAGATCCGCAGCAGGGAGACTCTTCTTTGCCTTCTTCCATTGGAAAAAGCTGGTGATGCGGCTCTGTGTGGGTAAGAAAACCTCACTGTGTGCTGAGCCCTGCTCTCTCCCAGTCAGCGCTCGCCGCTGTGTCTCCCTGTGCTAGGGCCTTGCTGGGCTGAGGCTCTACAGAAGGAGAGGACCCTCCTGGCCACTGATGTCTTCATTGGAGAGACCCCAAAAATGGGAAGTGACAAAAGAAGGGAGGGAGAAGACAAGTTTATTTAAATCAGACACGTGCAGCCCTAGGTGTCTCCACAGCCTGAGATCGGGGGGACTTGTGCTCCCAACACATGGGCATCAGCAACAGGAGCACAGTCCCTGGTCACTGGGTCCCCCCTTTATCTGTGTGTTGCTCCAGCAGTTGTGTTCCCGTCCTGCAAATGGCCCCACCATGTGCAGCTCTCCTGCACACAGGCCTTGCACCAGCATTTGTCACTAGCAAAGCTGGGCTTCTTCAGAGAGGCTTTATCTGGGCCTGTTTTGGGTGTATTTTTAAGAAATCAAGTCATCTTGGATGTCTTTGGGGATGTGGAGAGTAGAAAAGCATTTAAAGGGCACTTTTTTCCCAAAGTGTGAAGATCATCTTGGTTTTTTGCACAATTGTAAAATGAATTCTCTCCTCTGCAGCAAGGGTGGAGAAGGAATAACTTCTTTCAAAAGGGTTAATATTTGCAAACACCGTGCAAGGCCTGCATCCTATGTGATATGTGTGCACAGGGCTGTGGGAGGCTGGAGCAGGGTTAATGTGCTTCTGTGATACACAAATTAAATTCCTCAGTGTGTGGGGGAGGTCTAGCAGTCACCCTCTGATAAATGCTGCTGCGATCTTTGCAGGATTAGGGTCCAGAGGTGGGTGTTTACCTGTGTTATGTGTATGTGTGTAGCAGCCCAGAAGTAATCGGCTGATGAAAGCCCCTGTGTGGTGTGTGTAGGAGGTCCAGGAGAGACCTGTGCTGCTTGTACGAGCTTGTGATCTCCCTCCAAGAGTAAAAGAAACCCAATTCTAACTTCATACCATCATTTAAAGGCTGCTGGTTTGTCACAGAAAAAGTCATAGCTGCTTAATGGCCAAGATGTGACCAGTGTCATTTTATTTAGGTGGGTGCAAATGATGGAAGACTTTTTCCGTTCTGCATACGCAGTTCGAAATTCACCTGTGTGAAGCAGGGCACTCAGGGTGAGCTGAGCTTATCCTCTAATCAGCACAGCACCTTGATCAAGGTGAAGAGCCACTCAGACAAGCTATCGTCCGTGTTACGGAACTGCTTTTGGCTCATCTTTTCTCTGGCATGAAACTCTTGATTTCAGCCTGGGAAGCAGCCCTGGTCAGGACTGGAGGATTTCTCCTGCATGGACACTTCTTCTTATTGTTGCGAGCCTTTGCTGTCCTCAGCAAAGGCTTCTGTCCTCTGGGCATATACCCAAGCACCATGGTGTGTGTTGCATCTGCATCCTACTGCCTGTCTGTGGGATAACGGATCACTTTGTGCAATGGGAGCTGTTTGAAGGCCTTCACAGTCCCCCTGTCACATCCCAAGGAACAACCTGCTGATGGCTGTGGAGACAAAAGAGCGAGGGAGCCTGTCCTGTTGATGTGGGACTCCAGAGCTTGCCCCAGCAGTGGGCATGGCCAGCAGGGCTGTGGGTGCAGGGAAGGGGAGCCAGGCTTTGGGTTCAGGCCAGCCCCACAGGGACTGTGGTGAGGAGCCGAGGGCTTGTCCAGCTCAGGGAGTGCCACAGCCAATCCCTTCCCCGCTCTGCACTGTCATTGTGTGTCATTTTACAGATTGATGTGAGCAATTGCTGGAGCGCTGTGAGGCCTGAGCTTGCAGGCGAGTGTCCTTAGCTGCTGGGAAAAAGGATGCTGCATTTACTAGGGTTCATCACCAGAAGGCCCCGTTTAATGATGTCTAACAAGGGGCTTACTCAAATGCAGCCACTTGGAGGCTCCAGACTCTGAAACAGGGTCTGCTCGTCTGTAGGTCTGATGGCTGCAGGGGCTCGGGAGATGCTGTCAGGGGAAAGAGGTCCTGTGGGCTGCACAGTGGGGTGGCCCCAGCTGTAGCGCTGTGGCTGTGTGGCTGCTCCACCTGTGTCAGCCTCTCCATTGCCTTCTGCAGGTCTGTGCGTGCAGAGCCTGTACTTCTCTGTGATGAACTCACATGAAAGTCACGTTGAGTAAGTTACCTTTTTTCCTTTCTTTTTCTGACCTCAGTGCTACTCTGGTCTGGGTTAGAGGTGGGCGACAATCCATTATTGTGGAAAGAAAAGGCAAGCACCATCCCAGGATAAAACCTGGGTGAGAAGCAGCTCACTCAATAATGTGAATCCCCGGGAACTTGGAGGACTGTGTTCTGCCTGGCAGGGACTTGAGGGCAGGGCAGACAAAAAAGTAGCAGGATGAAGCAGTGTCGGTGAGCCTGGAGATGCCCTGGCTAGCCTGCAGCAGAGATTCCCTGCTGATGATGGTCACTTCCAGAGTGCCTTGTGGACATCCCACAGTGCTGTTCATTGCCTGGCTCTATCTGGAGGAACAAATGAGGCTCACCTGAGGCAGATGATTTTCTAAAACTCAAGCTATTGAAGGTCCTGAACAGCTTGACCTAACTTTGGCATTAGCTCTCCTGAGATCTGTTTCCACCTAAATTCCTTTGTGGAAAGGAGCCCTTTATGTGCTCTTGGAGTGGTGCATCCTGTTCATAGGACGGAATTGGTCAGGAGCTGGGAGACAGGACAACATGGTCAGGAGCTCAAAACCCTGCATTGGTAGACCTCTTAAAGAGACCTCCAGAACTACCACTGATTCTTAGGCCACTGAAGGCCACGGTGTCTAGCAGGAAATTAACCCTGTTTCTTTCAGAGGAAGTATCTTGGTGCTTGCCGTAGACGCTTTGTGTGGAGAAATCCTTTTCTTGGAAGGTTTGTTAACTATGTCTCATTTGTTTGGGGAATATTGTTGAGAGATGAATCAGTGTCTCAATGGGTGCTGATGTGTGGAGACTGGAAACCTGAGGTTTACCTGCAGATACACAGGAAGGGAAACAGAGGTAATTTCAGCTAACTGTTGCCCAATGGCATCTTGACATCACTACAAGTGAGTCAACAGGCCATCAGAATGAGGCAATGCACATGCGTGTGTAAAATGTCCTCTGAAGGACAATCAGAGAGGCAAAGATGCGCTGTGGAACTGATCAGTGTGCAGCGAGGCTTTGTCATGGGTGTCATGAGCTTTGTCACGAAGTGAAAGAATAAATGAAATGGGAAATGTAACCAGAATTCTGCCCCTCTCTCCTCTTGTGGATAAACAATGAAAGGATGAATAAGTGAGCGTGTACAGAAAGAGGAATGACTGAAAAGGGAGAGGAACTGGAGGGCCAGAACTGGAGGGAAATGAGATTTTGCTGTCACTGCTGCTCAGAAGGTGGATTAGAAACAGCAGTAAGGACTGTATTTAAAAGATGTGGGTCATTTCTGGGAAGTGCTTCAGGATAGCTCAGTAGCTTTCCAAAGCTCTTCATTATGCAGCCTGCTTCAGCTGCCCTAGTCCTTATGTCTGATACTGCTCTGACTGATCCACTCATCCCTAAACCGCTGCCTCTCTGAATCTCTCTTGGTAGGTTTGAATCTCACTGGAAGCCTTTCCTGACCAGCAAATCCTTATGCTCACTCATGGACAGACCTTTTAAAGGAGAGCTTGAAGAAGTTCTGTGGTTCTGTAAACTGCCTTTTGGACTGGAGAGTTCAGGTATTGCAATGCTCTGCCCTCAGCATTGTCATGTCTTGGACGGACACTGTGCAACTGGAGAGCCTCCCCCTTATGGGGCAGCCTTGTGTGCTGCAGAGGAGATGGAAATACAGCTGGGCACCAGGGTGCACCAGGGGAAGTCTGGACTGACTGGATGGCATGCTTTTGAGAAAAGGTCATAGTCCATGATGGTGGTCACGGAGGAGGGGGGCAGTGCTTTAACTCCAGGCTCTAGCTGTGCCAGGAGGGATGGAAAGGGGAAGGCTGACAGCGATGCTCCTGTGGACGGAGCAGAAGCCATTGTGGAGGTTACCAAATGCCAACAGAGTGAGGTATGACAGACCAGCTTTGATTGCTTGGTAGCACTGGTCATAAAGTGCATGCCTTTTATGCAAAAAAATGCCTCAGTTTGGACAGGTTTGGAGAGATGGATGTGACAAGAGTGGTGTTTGAGCAGACTCTCCCATGTAAAGTGTCCTGCAACTTTATAAAAGGATGAAACCTTCTCTTTAGGGCAGAAGAAAAAGGAGAGTTGGCCTTTGGCAGTGGTGGGGCCAAATATCTTCCCTGAAGATGATTCTTCCACTTCTTGTCTTCCAGTTCTCTCTGCCTTTACCACACTGCAGCTTCTTCCAGAGCAGGAGTTGCCTGGATCCTTTGGCCAGTATGAAGGCTGGGCTGGAGAAGGGTGTTGGGGGAGCAGGCATGTGAGGGAAGTGATAGTTGGGTAGAGAGCCACGGTTTCTGCTGCTACTCAAAGTTTTCTCTCTTAGTGCTCAACTTCACAGCCCTCTCTGCCTCTCACTCCTGTCACTGTTCATCTCCTCTCTCAGTAGGTTTCTCTCTCCCTCCCTTTTAAACATGCCCTTTCAAGCAGCTTTGGTACTGATGAACTTAAGCTGCTAGATCACAGCTCCCTCCCTTTAACTTCTGTCATACCCTGATCTTTCTTCTCAGTATTGCCCCATCCCATCAATTTCCTCTTGCTCTAACTCTATCCCAAGTGTGACAGTCCAGGGCTTGGAAAGTTGGGTGCCTCCCTCAGTTCTGCCTGTCTGCATTCAGGGAGAGCAGAAAGTAGACTGCGGCAGCTGTTGGCAAATGCTTTCATTTAGGCCCTTCTTCTTTCATCTAATTCATTAGAAGAATTTTTCTGCGGCCTCTCATTCTTTCTCTCTACAATACACTGCATGCCTTAAGCAGACGTTCACCCTCTCAGCTACTGGTCTGCTGGGTATCCACACTTGACTTTCTCTCCATTTCTTTAGTGTCGTATTCTCTGTCTAACCAGAGATCCTTCACAATTTTACTGGTATGTTAATGGCACTGAATTGCCTTATGGTCACTAAGATAAGACCCATCTGTCTAGGATACAGCTGGAGTCCTGCTAGGCAGGGCTTTGCTTCTCTGATGCCACCCCAGGAGTTACCTGGGAACATCAAAAAGGCCTTTGGGGATGCTGATCTAACCCGGTGGAGACACTTGTCAGAGAAGGACTTAATCTCTTGTAATCTATTCTTTTGCCAGTTTATGGTGCCAAAGGTGCATTGTGGTCAGCAATGGCTACTCCATCCATGGCCAACGCTTTGGGAAAATTATTGACTCTCACCACGTTATCGTAAGGTACCGAATCCTTACTAAAGCCTTAATTAAGCAGAGACTGAGGAGTGATATCCATCAGCTAAGGTAATCAAATAACTTTCTTGGAGTTCATGGCCAAGCACAGGCACTGGAGGAGCAAGAATTTGTACCACCTGTTCACAGATGTTGTACCTGGGACCCATCTCCAGCTCGGTGGAGTGGCAGGCAAGCCCAGGACTACGCATTTTCACTCTGACTTGAGAAAGTGATTTAATTTCTCTGTGCGTCACTTCCCTATCTAAAAAATACTGGTTGTCTGCCACCTCTGTCTGCCTTTTTATTATGAGGGAGGCACTATGGTGTGCTTGTGTGAGGTGCCCCATACCGTGGAACCAGACCGACAGGTTGGGCCATAATGTGTGTTGGTGCCCTCAAGTGAGTTTATGCGGCCAGTCGTGTACCTGACAGCACACGGCTGCCTCCATGGTTGGAAACAAGTCATACTGAAACTGGACAAATTCTGGCTTTGATTCCCAGATTAAATGATGCTCCAGTAAAAGAGCACAAGAAAGATGTGGGTGAGAGAACCAGCATCCGTCTCTTCTTCCCTGAATCGGCTCTGCCTAACCTTCTGGAAAACAGTGACAATGATACGCTGATGGTGTTAGTCCCATTCAAGCCCCTGGATTTCCTCTGGCTAAGGGAAGTATTGCTGAAAACAAGGAAGAAGGTGAGATGTCTTTCATGAGGGAAGGTTGAAACCAGGTTATTTGTAGTGACATACTCAATAGCTCTAATAATTATCTAACTTTCAGATATTTAATGAGCTGCATAATGCACCTGAGACCTTATTTTTCACTAATTAGAAAGACCCCAGTCTCAGCCACACTGGAGACAGGTGTATGGGAATGAGTGGAAAAGACTGGGAGATCCTTTGTTCCTCTGAACTCTCCTGAGTCCTTCTGAGCACCCAGGCAGAGCAGTGGACCATAGCTAACTCAGGGGTCCTTATCATGGCACTGTCTGCTGTGCATGGGCGTGCCTCAAGTATCTCTCTGCCTTTCTCCTGCAGACGAAGGTGGGGGTTTGGCGCCAGCCCCCCCGGGAGTGGAGGGGGAATGTCTCTCAGCTACGTATTCTCAACCCATATGTCACCTATGAAGCGACGTACAAACTGCTGCAGCTGAATGTGTCAAGTGGGGTACGATACCACACTGGAGAGCAGACAGATGAGCATCAGTGTTCTGTGTCTTCCCTTTACACCCTACTGCTTCAGGGCCATGCAAGGGAAGAGGAAACCTTTTCATTAGACCAGCTACTCCCTTCCCCTAGTAAATGCAGTCTTTTCCTATAACCTGTTGCTTCAGGTTTGAAGCCCTGTTCCTACCCAGAAAAGGAAGACTTTTCTCTGCCTGCCAGGGCACTGCAGTGTTATCCTTATTCCAGTCTGCCCATCACCCCTTGCCATTTACATTCAAATCCCTGTTTAGAGTTGTATTTCTGTCCATAGTTCTAGACCTCAGAAAACCTGGTTCTCTGGTGATGAGCAGACCTTTCATATGTGTTCCTGTGCTTTCCCTGTCTGAAGACCATTACTGATAATTACCCAGAATAAAATGGGAGGAATTTTGGTTGGTATTTCTTAAAACACTCTGTTCTAACAGATCTCTGGCCTGAGGCTGGCTGTTATGCCCACTGCTTCTGGAGTGCAGTTTTCCCCTTCGCTGCACGATGGAGGATTATTTCATTAATGAAACTAATGATACTTTGTCTTTGGTCCTGATGATCTTTATGATGGTGCTGTGCAATCTTTAATTAAATTTAAGCCTGCCAGGCACTACTAGGATATGTTTATAATCTGCAACAAACGCAGGAGAAGCTTGAAGGCCTGTTGTGGTAAAATAACCTTGTCCAAGGTCGTGCACTGACTCTAGGCTGGGGTTGAGATTAGATGCCAGGTCTCCTGACTGCTGAAGCAATGCTGTAAAAAAAAAAAAAAAGTACATTTCCCTGCTATAATGTTTGGAAAGTGCAAATTCAGGCGAGGGGTGCAGTGTTTGGTTAGGCTTGGGGGACCCGAGAGCATGTTCAGCCGCCCGCGAGCGTGGTGGCTGTGCTGCTCACTCGCAAGGCTTTTAAGGCAGCGTTTGATTTTGTACTTGGCCATGTTAGCTTTACGTGAGAAGAAGGCAGTTTTGTAGCACGCAGGCCAGGGACAGGAATTTAATACGTGGATTAAAAGTGAGGTATCACACAAGGGCCGCCAGCTGGGAATACACACAAAGAGACACATGAAAAAGACAGAGATGCAGAGACCTTATAGACTCTGTCATGGATGTGGATTTGTTAAAATTGTGCTGATTTCTTCCATTCAAAGCTTTTGATTTGCATGGAGCTCTATGCTCTATCAACCCAGAGGCTGTATGTTCATGAGCCCTCACCTTCTGCAGCGCCTTTTCCTAAGCTTCTCCTTGTGTGAGTTTTGGGAGTTCTGTCCGGGCACCTGTCCTAATTTATTATTTTATTTTTTTGCTATATTGAGTGTGGAAGAAGCTACTGGTCCCAGCTGCAAAGGTGTTGCTGGTGTCAGTATTGTAAAAGTATGAGTCTGAAATCCTAAACAGATGTTCTCTCTTTTCCCTTCCCAGAGATATGCCACCACGGGAATCATTGCTTTGAACTTAGCCCTCCGTATGTGCCAAGAGGTCAATATTGCAGGCTTTGGTTACCCTGGCAACCATGCCAATACTACGCCAATACATTATTACAATATGGGTCACTCACGGAAAAAAGAGGTAGAAAATGCCTCCCTTCAAACTAAGGTGTTGTCCGTAGGGGAACCTACCAGACAAGGCTGGCAGTCAAGCAGCTGAGAGGTCTGGTAGCTGTGGCTGGCGTTACCTGCTGGGTCACACCAGGGGAACATGTTGTAACATTCTTTGTTCTCAGAGAGTAGCTTGGGCACAGATGCTGGAACCTTCAGGGTGCCTTTCATCTGTCCTAGTTTGGTGATGAGGGTCCTGTGCGGTGGAAGTCCTGCAAGGGGCTGCAGAAAAGGGGAGCTGAGCAGGATCTGGTGCATTTTGGGCAGGATGAGGGGCACTGTAAAGGAATAACCTATAACTTTACCTCTCTTGTCCCTGCAGCTCTTTCAGCACAGTATCACTGCTGAGAGGAACTGGCTGCTGAAAATGATTGAGCTGGGGGTGATTGCTGACATAGCCAGCCCTTCCTTCCAGGCCTAGAACTGCTGAGAGAGGACTGTGCTGCTTGCTGTCCTCTCCAGACACCTCTGATGATCTCAGCTGGGCTTTGCCCTTGTTCCAGATCGTTTTGAGCAGGTCACAGTATGTCCTGTCGCATGTGAGGGGGGAGATGAATCCCTGATTCAGGGCACTTGCCCTTTCTTCTTTTGTCCTCTGGTTTCCACCACTGATTGCTGTGGTGAGGGTGGAGTGTTGCACAATCCTTCTGCCTTGGGTAATCCTCTCCTATTTTGTAAACAGCCGTCAGTTATTTGTGAAAAGCACCAAACAGATGCTAAGCTGGTCTTCAGCCCCCGAGGAAGGGAGCAGGTGAGGGTGCAATACCTGCCATGGGATTTCAGACTCCTTCCTAAGCAGATTGGAATGAGAGTCATACCCACCACTTTGGAAAAGGGCCAGGTTAAACACTCAGAGATTTCAGTGTCTTGCTAATTGTTGGGAAACATTAATGTCTGCAGGAAACAAGAAACATTGGGTTTTTTGTTGTTCTGTTTGTGAATAAATGCACTTCTGGTTTCAAGGAGTTGGCACTGTCTTGTGGGAGAGGGATTTCTGGTCAGGACAGGTAAGAATTACCTTAGCATCTCCTCTGAGATCTTCTCATGGCTTTATGATCCCATGTAATCCCCTCTATTTTTTTTTTTAATATTTTTTTTTCTTGGCATGCTGTCCAGAGGTTTCCATGTCTTTTCCAGCTTCTTCTAAGCATGGAGCCACCCTGCCACGTCTACATTGTGTGCTGAACATCTTCCACATTTGAGAAGCCCCTTTAAATCCCGACTTATCTGTGGCTGGCTCATGTCCGCATTCCACCTCTGGGACCACACTTCTCATCCTCTGCCACTTCCTTTCAGGATGCAGCTATGTCATATTTCCCCGTCTTTACTTCCCTCATTGCTCCTTTCTTCCTGGCCTGTTATCATCATGGGCTCAATTCAGATGCTGCCTCACCAAAATGCTGCCTCTACCAGCAGAAAGAACCTACAGGGATGAGCCCACAAGCTGATGGCTGTGTTGGTAGAACCACTTTGCTGTGGCCTCTTCAGCCAGGTGCTCATTGAGAAGGCGGCTCCTCCTGAGTAGCTGTTTGAGGGCCAGCTCTAGGAGTAGGGTTGGCTTAACTTACCCCAGGCTGCACGTGTCTTATAGCATTTGGGGTGTGGGAGCATTAGTATGGTACCCATATAACTGCAGACTATTTCTATGGGAGATGAAACTTCTGCTTTCCCTCCCATTTCCTTCCTCACTCCCCTTTGCTGTGGTCAGGCTTTCAGGGCACTTCTTGTGCTATTTGTGTCACTCTTTTTTCTGGGTAACTTCTCTTCTAGTATCTCAACCCTGCCTCCTGAAAGATCTCCATAACACCCTGTCTCTCATGATCTGCAAAGTGTCAATGCCCTTCAGGGTTTCTCCTGCTGCTATTTCCTTCTGGCCAGCCTGGTTCCTTCTCCATTAGAGCTGAAATGGTTTTGTCCTGGTTGGTGCGTCCGATTAATGGCCAAAGATATGGTGACAAAACTCCCCCGAAGCTGCTTTGCCCTGGGTGGAAGAACTGGAGGCCCTGGTTCAGCTCATTTTGAGAAAGGTCACTTGAAGGCTGAAGGAGGACGACCGAATCTTGCACATGCAAGCAGATCTGAACTGAGCTTGGGAGAAAAAGGGTGTTTGAATAAATTCCTCTTTATCAGCTAAACACTGGCTTCGGGTTTTACTCTGTACACAAATAAGTCTTTACTCTCTAAATAACACATAATAGCCACAGAGGTTCTGCAAATTCCAAAAATACAACGTTCCAAATGCATGCAAGTATGCATTTGGATCCGTCTCGACCACTCTTTTGGAATTTATTGCTTTGTAAGTAATGGGAGTGAGCTCTCAACTATGTGGACAATTAATATTCTATGTTCTTCTCCTGGTAGAGTAAAACAGCATAAAAATCTTAATGTCTAAAAGGTGATGTTTAAAGCATGCTATGAACTAACCCCAGGAGGTGGTTTACATTTTTTCTCTAGGTAATGTGTATACAAGAACTTTGCCACAGCTTGCGGGAGCTGTGTCTGCACTTTCTGACGCAGTTGTTGCAACATTTTCCTGTCATGTAGTGTCAACTTGTGGTAGTGAAACCATACACACGAGGTTCAAGAGTCTTAGCATTGGTCACTGCCTGTGGCAGCGCTCTCGGCACTTGCAGCAAGCAGCTCTGCTACACAGCTTTTTGCTCTTATGTTTAAGAGCTGGCTGGTTTTTCATCAAAACGGGGTTCTGTAATCTCTCCAGGTAACCATGGTTCATTAGAGCTGCCTCTTGTTGCAAACTTTCCCAGAGTGGTGGAGCAATGTGGTAGAGGCTCAGTATTTAACCATGCTTCGGTGGTGGGTGGCACTGAATCCCCAAATCAACCTTTCTTCTGTCCAGTTTCAAAAGTCTAAGATCTGCAGTCCTCCATGCCCTACGCACCTTTCATGTTCGATAGTCTGAATAAATCCTTGCCCTACAGCAGCCTCATTATTATCAGGAGAACTGGGGGAAAGGAGGTGGAATAAGTAGGATAAGGCAAAGCCACAGTAATACAAAACATATGTAAATTAGGCTACGAGATACCATAATAAGGATGTAATGGAGGGGGAAAGAAAAAGAAAATGAGTCCTATTGTTGCTTCAGTAGAGTCGGTCTGAGGTGGTAAATCCACCCTTCTCAGGGCTGCGGAAAGGCAATTAGACTCCTAAGCACAACACACTTCATAGCCAGGCACTGCGAGCATCCTCGTGTCGATGGTGACAGTGAATGCCGGGCTCTGTGGGCAGCCGAGGGGCAACCATGGTTGATCTGAGGCAGAAGGGCAGGGAGCTGCTGGGCTGTTTGGTGCCAGCCGGCCTCTCTTCTGGGGTCAAGGGAGCTCCACCGTCACTCACTGCCTGTCCACAAATGCTTGGCAAGCGAATCTGGATGCCTCCACCATCTGTGCGAAATCCTTCCAACCATTTAGGTTAAACATTGACTTCAGTAAAATGTAGGGCTCCTAACTGACCTGACATAGTCCATATGGAGTAGCTGCCACAGATAGTGACTATCTTGACACTGATTAATCACTTCTTCTAGTTGTGTTCTTGTCCCTGGTTACTTGACACAGTTCTTCCCTAATAGCTTTTGAATAGTTCTGGGGTGTTCATATGACCTTGGCTTTGGGGAATAGCCCATCTGATGACACACATTACCTACTTCAATGTAGGTTTGGCTGCTTTTCATCAGACTAACTTGGACACTAGCTTTTGGGTTGCTTTTTCTTTCCCCTGTGTACACCAGTATCAGTCCTTTTCTGCAATGGGAAACACCTTAGCTGTGCTGGGTTCTCTTTGATTTAGGTGTCACCATTTGCTATGGGCTGGGACTTGGTCTGTACTATATAGCATGTAGAGACTGTGATTTCACCTCCGTGTCCTTACCTGTCACGTACAGTCACAGCCGTGACAAGCAATCTGCATTACTGATGCTCCTTGCTTTGAAACGAGCAGTTAAATGATCTGTAACTAGAGTCAATCATTGCTCAGACAGACAGCGGTGAAGCTGGCTAACACCCCAAACTAAATGCAGAGTTTCTCTCTCAATCTGAACGTTGTTCTTTTCTTCAAAGGTATGAGATCCAGAAGCAAAGGCAATACTGATCTTCCATCAAGTGTGAGATTATTACACCCACTTGGGACGCATCACAAGTGAGAGCTATAGGCATCAGGGCGCCCCAGTAAGGACCTGCTCTGGTGATACCAGTTTCTCAGCTCCCCCACCAGCCTCGGTGCAGGGTGCGTGCGGTTCAGCGTTGTCTCTATCCAGTGTCTGCCGAGTCAGCCAGAGGTTGCTGTGTGAGGCGGTGACTCACCAGTTCCAGGAAGCAATGTATTTGTGGAATTTGCAGCAAAAGGATCTCAAAACCGTTTTCGGACTTTTTTTTTTTTTTGCCATTTTTCCTTGTGATTTATATAAATTGTTTTTTGCAGCCGTTCTGGTAAAGTTCTGAAACATTTCCTTTAGCACACACGGCTAGTGCTGCATCTGAGAGCAATACTGGGTCAGCTGGTGGAGCAGGACCGCATGCCTGAGCTTCTCAAGTAGTTTCGGGATTTCTTGTGATGCTCCCCATCTCTAGCTCCACAAATACTGTGTTGTATAAGTGCCAGCATCTCAGGAATCCCCTCTCTCAACTAATCCGTGTCTTGCAACCAAATAGTTGTTACAGATGGTCCTTTCACTTAAAATAAGCCCCGGTTTGTTTAATCTTTAAATGGTTCTTGCCACGTTCCTCAGCCTCCATTTGCAGATAGACTTGGGGAACTGCTTAGGACGACTACTGAGGCAAATATATCCTCTCTTCTGGGAAATAGCTGTTGACCTACATGTATACTGGGTTAGCTGTGACCATGAAATCACCATAGATACAGACAGCCCTATCTGTTTCCATGGCTATCAATCACCAGTTGTCTTGTCCAAGAGTTTAGCTAACTTTTCTTTTTGGCTGGAGTTCACGAATTATTTTCTTTTAATACAAGCAAGTACAAGATGCTTTGTCAGTCCAGCTGCATTATGTCTGTCTTATGCTATGTAATACCTTGCTTGAGATCACAGAGGTTGAGTATATACTGTCTGCTGGTGTGTTACTTATAATAATGATCAGGAGAACAAAGATTACTTGGACGTGTGTTTTTAGAAACACAGATTTTCTGTAACATCTCCTTTCTAAGAGATCTTTGGTGATCCCACCAGTAAATTGCCAGCAGGGTGAATCATGTTTTATTTTACATGTTATTCTTGCCACTTTAAAAGATTCCAAATAACACTTTTGTTTCTTGTGAACCGAAAGAGGCAATTACATACATATTATGGCTTTCTACAGTCATTGCACATTGTTGTATGCAAGCTGAAGAATATGAAGTTAACCAGCACCGGCTTTCTAAGCTGGTGGCTGGGTTTGATTTGCTAGCCTGCATGTTTTCTGCCGGTGCCCCAGCCCTTGCGGTTTCTATACGATTTGTCCTTGAACAAATGACAATGTGTATTGTGAAGCTGTCCCTTGT
This sequence comes from Larus michahellis, assembly GCF_964199755.1. Lineage (NCBI taxonomy): Eukaryota > Metazoa > Chordata > Aves > Charadriiformes > Laridae > Larus > Larus michahellis. The sequence continues at coordinate 5,697,611 of NC_133910.1, forward strand.
GAGAGAAGCCGCACATTCTTTGAACGTCCTTCAAGCTGTACTTTCCACTTGACCCCTGAGCATGGCTGTTGGAAGGATTTCGGATTTCGGGATGCTCCCAAACTCTCCAGCATCTTCAGTGAGACTCCATTGAAATGGTAATTTCTAGGGCATACTTCAGGCTCATCTCAGCTTTAGATAAAAATTAAATGTGGATTGCTTCATTCTGCATACTGAATACTAAAAGATGCACTCATTTGTCCTCTCTGCAGACACATGATGCTCTGCCAATTTCCTTAATCCAGGCACGGAAGCAGTCAGCAATTGTTTCCATTCACTTTTGATTCTGTCTGTAAAAGGAAATACCTGCAATCACGAGAGGCTTTTCAGAACAGGGATTTTGTAGAACTTGCCCAATTTCAACAAACTTTTTGTCTGCTGGCTTAATGGGCACTATCTGGCTGCACATCAGGGTGTCGGTTTTAGCTCCCATTGTGCTGCCATGTGTTTTTCATCGCAGAGATCATCTGTTATTTTAGGATTTCCCCATCTCTCAGTGGCTCTCTACTGACCTGCCAAAGAAGTCCAATCCCTCCCCCCTATATTTTAAACTTTTCTTTATAAGTGGATTGCTCACTGATATTGCGGCTTATATTTAATATCAATTTTCACAGATTTTCATGAATAGCTATTCCCTATTCCATCTACTTCTAGACTAGTATCCCATCCTCGTCTTTCATTTTTGCAACTTCTCTGTCTATGTGGTGTTAATAATACCCAGCAAGCCTATGACTGGATCCCCAGTAACACTTCTTAGTTATCTACGGAAAGACAGAAGTAGATACATGAATGCACTACCATTTATCAGAGTAAATGAAGGCAGGGAGCTTTATTAGAAGGCTCACAGCTGATTTAAATTAATATTGCCAACTGTGAGGTTTTACAAAGCCTCTTCCAGAAACAATAGCCGTGTCTGCACTGTAAATTAAGGGTGGTATTGAGTTGTACTCACTTTTGTAGCAAGGCATCAAACGCACATTGGGGCACGACCAGGCAAATAGCTCAAAGCCCAGCTGGGGTGTTTGTGCCTCTCCCAGCTTGCTGCCCCCAGCAACCCACCCCCCAAGGTGGGTGCGGAGGGGTGTAAGGTCCTGGGCTCTGATCACTCTATGAATCTCCATAAACCTTACACCTTGTGCCTGGCCATGTGCAATTTGTTCCTGTGATAATTGCAATACTGTGGTCCAGCCAGATGGATAAAACCTCGGTGCATGTTCATAAGCATTCACTTCTCCACTACTTGCTAGTGTGGTGTAGCTGGGAATGTGGCAGGGGTACAGAGGCAGAGAGTCATTTTCTCTATCCGATACATTTGGATTGTGGGATGTGAAGCATGACCTTCCAGAAATTGGACTCAGAATTTCACAAAAATTTTCCTTTCTTTGCCCATTTGACCTGAGCTAATCTGAGGCAATCGAATCAAGAGACACACTGATACAACTCATATTCCTCTTTAATTCCTAGTACAAACTATACCTTTCATTACATCCTTTTTTCTTGGTTTGTTTTTTTTTTTAAAAAAAAACATTTTTTTAAAACAATTGCAAGAAGAGCAATTCACTCCGAGCATGTCTAGAAACCAGACAGCTACCAGTTTCACTTCCCTCAGTGACATGCAGTGAGAAGCAGGAGTGGTGAAACACAACGCTTCGTATTTCAGGAAGTTTCTCGCTCCGGGTCCTTGAGTGATACCCATGCTGCTTTCCCCTGCACCCCTGGCCTCCTGAAGATGCCCAGGAGAGGAGCTCTTCCTCCGTGGACACTCGTGGTGCTGCTGCAGCTGGTGCTGGTCCCATCACAGGTGGCAGGCTGCCTCCTCAATCCCTGCTTGGAGGTACGTGATCTCTAAACAAGCACAAAATCCTTCTGTTTCTCTGGTGCAACGTTTCCCTCTGCTTGGCAGATTTGCGCATCAAGTCCGTTGTGTGTTAGTTGTCTTACGAAAGCCCGTCTTTTTTTCCAAGGCTGTTACCAACGCAATTGAAGTATTTGAAGTAAATGCTGGTCTCAAAAACATCTGAGAACCAGAACCAGCAGCATGAACCATTTCTTCTTGTTGGCTTTCTGTACCTCTGAGGTTACTGCAGGACAGTTAATCTAATAGATTATGTTTCCCTTCAGGAAGAGATCCAAGCCTCATCTATATTTTCTGCAAAATACAGGATTTTCGCCTGATTTGTACTGTAGAGTGATTTCACCGGTACCACAAGTACCTAGCACTGATAGCCGCCTTTTGCAAACTTTTGCCGACAATTATTGCTTACAGAATATCTGTGGTTAGAACTGCCTGCTTATCTGCAGTGTGACAAAGCTGAGAGCTGCTCCTGGACACACGCTGCACCCCCGTGTGTTTGTTTTGCTGTCTCTCTAAAAGGTTGCTGCTGGTTCATCCATAGCCTCAAGGAACACTGTCCTGTAGTTTTGCACCTGCTTCAATCAGCAAGAAATGTAGCTCTTCCTGGGGAGTAGGACTGGTTCTATTAGAATTGGGAAAGATGCTTAGGATATATAATATTATTTCCTAGATCTCAGGGCAGCTCATTTAGAAATTAACTACAGGGTTAGTTATTCTGCTCCTGCTTTCCTGACAGTGTAATTTTCTGGCACTCTATGAAGAGCAGATGTTGACCGTGGTTGGATCTGCCACTGTTACAGGTCACCCCTAACAAAGCTTTCAGATGCACGGGACTGAACGTCTCTAGAGTTCCGGCTGAAGTCCCAAATACCACCCAGAACTTGGATCTTAGTTTCAGCAATCTGAAATCACTCGGGCCAAATTATTTTTCATCAGTCCCTGAACTGCAGCTTCTGGATCTTACAAGGTAATGACCTCTTTTATGTGGATACTGGTTAATCTTGCTTCACCAGCTGGGCTACCGTGTTTGCTTATTTTGGGGTCTGTTGGTCTTGGCTGTTCTTTTTTCTTTTTTTGGCTTGTGCCTTTATCCCTGTGTCTGTCTCTCTGCACATCCCCATGGGCGAGGGATGGGCAGCTTTCAGTCCAGTTACAGAGTGCGCACCCTCTGCACAGAGCTGGGTCTGTCACTCAGATCTTGTAGGCTGGGATGTGAGAAGGAGGAGGAAGATGTTTTACTTCTCTCTGAACAAGAAAAATGTCAGACTTTTCACTGTTACAAAAACCCTGAAGTAGAACATCTTGGGAGAGCTGTTTTTCTAATCACAGTTTAAAAAAAAATAATAATGAAGGTACATTCATTTTCTAAAAGGCTGTTTTAAAATATCAACATATTATCTTTTCCCTTCTCCTCGCGTATCTGGGGGAGGAGATGGGGGAGGCTTATTAGCAAATTTGAATTGATGTATAATTTCCATTGACTTGAGACAACAGTTTCTCTGGGTAAATTGTTTCTCTGAAAAATGTCACTCAGTCCCATCACAGTTACAGCTCCGAAGTGGCTGAGTGGCAGAGCAGGTTTGCTGTGAGGCACTGGCTGGATTATTTAACAAATTTTGCTTGAATTCACTGCAGAATGGATTTGGGTCTCAAATTCTGTATCTTCCCATATGAAACCATCTTTAGGTGGCCACCCTCTTTTTCCCCTCTTCCTTTTCTCCTTTAGAGCCAACATGGCCTGGGGTCTGTTTCCTCCCAGATGTCATCAGCAAAACTATTGCCAGAGTTGTGAGCTTTGCCACTGGCTGCGTCATGCTGGTGCCAGCGTGCTGGTGCCCAGAAGTGGTTGAGGTGACTGCCTGAAGGCTGTGAGGGTGCAAGGTGTAAGGGAGTGCTGTATCTGGTTGGCTCTGCCGTGGATGCTGGCCATTATGATCTCACTTGGGCCTAAACAGAAAGCTAGAATTCTTCTTTCCTTCTGCCTGCATGAATTTTTTTTATCTTCACCGTGGCTCAAGGTCTCTTGCTTTGCAATTGAACTTCAGATTTAGAGAGGGAGGAGGAGGTGAGAGAAGGTCTCCTGCTCTGGAAGGGTTCCCTTTGCACATTCAGGAGTGCTGGCTCTGCCCAGCACAGTAAAGCCAAACCAACCCCCGGCGTGAGGTTGAGCCTGAGAATGTTGCACCAGCGCCCAGTGCAGAAATGTTAGTGAATATGTAATGAAAGGGACGGTGTTTCATCCACGTTTATTCTTTTTTCCTGACCAACAGGTGCAACCTCCACACAATAGAAGATAACTCTTTTGAGGATCTTCATAAACTGACCAGCTTAATTTTAACTGCCAATTCCCTCCAGTACCTGGGGACAGCAGTCTTCTGTGGCTTAACATCTCTGAAAAAACTAGTATTGGTGGAAACCAACATAGCCTCTCTGTCTGACCTACCCATTGGACACTTGCATAGCCTGCAGGAGCTGAATTTGGCCCACAACCGCATTGCTTCCTTGAAGCTTCCCAAGTATTTCACCAACCTGACCTCTCTCAGGCACCTGAGCTTTCTCTCCAATAAGATTACATATATCTCCAAAGGAGACCTTGATGCCCTGAGGGAAGCGAACAGGTTCAACCTCACACTGGTGCTTTCCTTGAATGATATAAAATACATAGAGCCAGGGTCCTTTGCAGGGATTCACCTTGGTGAGCTGGTTCTCAGGTCCTCTTTTGAGAACTTCATTGTGATGCGCACTTCTCTTCAAGGTCTGACTGGTTTACAGGTCAACAGACTAATAGTTGGAGAGTTCCGCAACAGTCAGAGACTGGTAGACTTTCAGAGCGGACTCTTGAGTGGACTGTGTCAGGTACAAATGCAAGAGTTTGTCTTAATCTGTTTCAGGGATTTTGAGAATAACACAGACACTCTTTTTAACTGCATAGGCAACGTCTCCAGCATTCGGTTGGTGAATCTCGAACTTGAAGAGGTGTCAGAGGTTCCTATGTTCTCTCAAGTGAAACAACTGGAATGCAAGAAATGCAAGTTTAAGGAAGTGCCTGCCATGAAGCTGTCTCTTTTCAAGGAGCTGAGAGTGCTTCGTATTACCAACAGCAAATACCTCAGTAGCTTCCAGCAGAAATTTGAGAGTCTAAGTAACCTGGAGGTCATAGACTTGAGTGAGAATCGCCTCTCCTTCACTGGCTGCTGTTCCCGTAAGTTTCACAACTGTCCAAATTTAAAACACTTGAACCTAAGCTTCAATTCTGACATCAGTGTGACTGGAGATTTCACTAATGTGAAGAATTTGTTATATTTGGACTTTCAGCACACAAACTTATTTGGTCCTGGCTCCTATCCAGTGTTTCTATCCCTTCAGAAACTTATTTACCTCGATATTTCCCATACCAGAACTCATGTTAAATCCCAGTGTACATTTTGTGGCTTGAACTCTTTGCAAGTGCTCAAGATGGCAGGCAACTCCTTTGAGAACAATAAACTGGCCAACAACTTCAAAAACCTAAGTCACCTCCACACCTTGGATATTTCAGGTTGCAAATTAGTACACGTGGATCGAAGAACATTTGATGCGCTCTCTGAACTAAAAGAGCTAAACATCAGCAATAATAAGATACTGAGCTTTGACCCTGTGGTCTACAAGCCCCTTCAAGCCCTCACAGCCTTGGATTTCAGCAACAACCAGCTGAGTGTTTTGTCGGACTCAGCCCTGGAAATCCTGCCTGATAGTCTGGTCCTGTTAGACATCTCTCAAAACCTGTTTGAGTGCTCTTGCGTGTACCTGAACTTTCTGAAATGGATCAAGGAAAAGCAGGAGCTACTGCAGAACAAGGAGTTGATGATATGCCACACGCCTGCATATGTGAAGAACGTGAGCCTGTCAAGCTTTGATCTGTCCTCCTGCCAACTCAGTGCCAGCACAGTGTCACTCTCAGTGATCATGTTGCTCACTGTAGCGGCGTTCCTCTTCCTGATTTACAAGTACTACTTCCAGCTATACTACTCAATGGTGCTGCTCAGTGGGTGTAAACACTCTGCAGAAAGGGGTAACACCTATGATGCATTTGTCATCCACTCCAGCAAAGACCAAGAATGGGTGTTGAAGGAGCTGGTGGAACCCTTAGAAGGAGGAACACCTCCCTTCCAGCTTTGTCTTTTCTCCAGAGATTTCCTACCAGGGGTACCTGTTGTCACCAATATCATCCAAGAAGGTTTTCTGAGTAGCAGAAATGTCATCGCAGTCATCTCTACTAACTTTCTGGAGAGCAAGTGGTGCAGCTTTGAGTTTGACATTGCCCAGTCCTGGCAGCTTGTTGAAGGAAAGGCTGGAATCATCATGATTGTACTAGAAGAAGTGAATAAGGCCTTGCTGAGGCAGAGGCTGGGGCTGTCCCGATACCTGAGGAGGAACACCTATCTGGAGTGGAAAAACAAGGAAATAAGCAAGCACATCTTCTGGAGGCAGCTGACAGGAGTCCTGCTAGAAGGCAAAAAATGGAATCACGAGGAGGTAAAGCTCATGTGAGAGAAAGAGAGATCACTTCCGTCCTGTCTCCCATCCTGGCCTTTACTGATGGCTGGTGCTCAGAAGTTGGTTCTTCTGTGGCTGTTCAGAGTTGGAGGAAGTGGATGGAGGCACTGTAAAAGCACTACAGAAATACCTGCCTTGCTGGTCAACCGTTCTCAAGGGAACTTGCAAGCTAAGGAGTGACAACAGCTAGAAGAGCTGCCCATGCCTGAGCTCCATGTTTGTCTGTAGCTGTCAACCAAAGCTGGTCCAGCAGTCCATGCAGGTCTGGGGGGCTGGTGAATAGATGGAGTGCTCTTACGGTCATTTGTCTGCCTCTGAAAGTGGATTTGGGTCCTGGGGCCATTTGTCCCAGGGTCTGTTGCTTTGAGTGGACCTCAGGTTCTCCAAGGGGAGATAAAAAGTACAGGATTCTTGGCTCTAAAAATGGTGGGAAACAGAAACAAAGTTGGGATCCTGAAAGTCTTGGGTCCACCTCCTTAGGCACCGTGACTCAGGGGAAAAACCCTACAGAAGGAAACGGGGTGCCCTGCAGCTGCAGACTGCATGGCAGCTACTCAGTGAAGCTGAGCAGTTATGTCATCAGTGTGGGGGCAGGTTGCCATTGGTGGGAAATTTCCCCGATGTGTTTATTTCAGTTTTCTTTAGACCAAGAGCAAATACTGAAACCCCCAAATATTTCCATCACCCGGAACTCTTGTTTATATCCACATTATATAGCACTTGAGAGAGTGCTTTGAGGTTTTCTTGTGGTATCTGGAGATCAGTGGGACTAGAAGAAGCTGCAGAAATGCTTGATAACTTTAAAATCAAGATATTTCTTTGCTCCAACTGCTTTTCCTCATCCAGCGTTTCTGGATATACTGTGTGGGGCTGCCCCATATGAGCAAGATTGAGCTGGAGCAAAGTGTTTTGATGTTTACAGCCAGCCAGTTCTAGAAGAAGCTTTTCCACTCTCTGGACCAACCTTAATTCACTGTTGGAAGGTGCTGTAGGAGCCTTCAGCCCATGGCTTGAAATGGGCTTTAGATATGTTTGGACCTAAGAGGCTGAGAGCCCCTCTTCCTTCCTCCCATCGTGCTGTGGCAGCCTCTGGTCCTGGTGGACATCTCCACATGTGTGGTCAGCCTTTCCAAGGCTTCGGCTGCTACGTGGAACAGGACAGTTACTGGGAGAGTTTTGCCTTTGATTCACTGAGAACGTGCCTGACATTTTGCAGGGAGAAGAGCTGGAGGAGAGAAGCCTGGGTGGGCTAAACTAACTGTATGCCAGCACTGCCCTGAAAAAAGGGAAGGGAAGTCTAAATGCCATTGAATCATATTACAGAGCACTCCACTGATGTGTCGAATATTGAATAGTGCTGGAGTATTGCTCTCTATTTACGGAAGGCTTTGGTTGGGATTAATCACTGAATTAGTTTAGTTTTAAACTTGCAAATCCTTCTATAATCAATGACGTTCTACAGAGATAAAACAGAAGCAATTGAGTGGTGAATCAGATCTGATATTTATTCAGAAGAAAGGGCCTGATCCACCTCACTTTTCCAAGCACCAGTCAGCGACATCTCCGACAGCTCCGTGGAAGCCAGTGATAAGTGAGATCGACATCAGGCACTATTTGCAAAAGAGGGAGAGCTGGTTCCAGGGCTCGTGCTGGCAAAAGCTGAATCACGGTTCCTCTTTATGTGCTGTGTCAGTCGTATATTGCGATAACACTACCAAAAAGTCCCCACAGCCCTCTTCTCTAAGGTTTTTTTGTGACCTATGAGATGAAGCTTTAATAGAACTAAGCCCCATGCTGCGTTCACTTGCCGGGCGAGTTTGTTTTGCATCTGCTAAGCCCTGTTGCGGGGATTTCCAAGGCACGGCGCTCCTCACCTCCGCCGGGATCGATGGGCGCTGAGCGCTGCGTCCCGCCAGCAGAGCTGAGTCCTCGCCCAGGGGCAGAGGCTGCTGGGGCTGGGGAGGGGGTTTAGCAAGCGAGGGCACAGCTCCAGGTTCCCTGCATTGAGGCTAAAAGAAGAGCACAGAGGACAAAGCAAATATTAGCCCGGATTTCAGCAGCTACAAGTCAAACTGGAAAACAAACGAGGAAAAATTAAATGGGGTGGGAGTTCCTGCTGCTGAACTGAGCAGCATCAAAGTGACATTCCTCCTTTCTGTCTGTGGTTCGTCTACAAACGATTCGGTGTATATGTATTTCTGGCACAAAGCAGAGAGTCCTATGATGCTTGATTGTAATTATAATAATGAGTTTCAGAAAGCCTGCAAGAGTTTCTGGGCATTATAATAAGGGTTTAGAACAGTGTTGTTTAAAAAACAAGTGTTTGTTGAATATCAAAGCAACTTTAGGAAGAGAGCTGAGGTGATGCTGAGAGGAGGCTCCCACTTGTATAATTTAAAAAGAAATCAGTCACTTGTTCTTCTCTCCCTATTCAGAGTCTCCGCAGCTGAGATGGATACGTGAGTTGCCCCAAGGCTTTCTGACTGCCCGAGAGAAAGCACAAAAGCCATCATAGCTTCTGGAGGGGGTGATGGGAGCGAGACGGTGCAGTGAGACAGAGACAGGGGGCTGTGGCATTCAGAAAACAAGGGAGTTTGGAAGAGGTTCATCCTCTGCAAGCCCCGCAGTCACTGTCACCCCTGCTTCCCTCCACGCATTTAGATTTCACTTGGCCTCAGCAGTAGTTGGTGCTTTGAAGCCACAAGCTGATTTCTTTTATTACTGAGACCTTCAGGAACAGAACAGGGATATGTTTGGTTTTTTTGCTGCGTGGCACAAGGAGGCTCAGGAGGACAGGCTGGCTGGTGACACGGACACCCCTTGATGGGACCTGGGTGCCAGGCACAGCCGTGTGCTGTAAACGTCCATCCTCTGCTGGGCGAGCGGCTCCCAGCCCTCCCTCAGGGGGCCTTAACCTGCCCCGCCACTGCCCGTCTTCCATGCTTCGTGCTCTCTGAGTCTAGGGGGAAAAGGACTGTGTGAACAATTACATTTTCACAATTTTCCCAGCGGAGAAAACATAGATTTGGTTTTTGGAAGATGCAAAACCACTTTCCCCGATACTCTAAATGGGGAAAATATTGTGATTCAAACAGAAACACACACACATATTTGCCTGTGTTACAGGAAGCAAATTTCCAAAGGAAAACTCTGAATGTTCTCATGGTTCCAAACATGTTGGCATGCGTTGTTGTTTGGAAGTGTTGGCTGTGCAGCAGGTAGCTTTGATATTATTTATTTGTTTGGGTGAATAAATGAGCAGCCAACCAAACATCCATGCAGGTCTGCATTCATCTTTCGTGTAAGTAGCTGAACGCGTTCCAGTTATTAAAGCACCTATTTTACTAAGGTCATAAAAACAGATGGAGATGAAGCTCCGAAGGGCTGTTGCACCCGAGCTATTTCATTTCATTTGTGATGGGGATGTGCCCCGATTTCACGATGTACTTAATTTGACCCATGCAAAATGCCAGGAGAGACGAAGCCGGGGTCTTACTTGCGTTGCAGAGGGTGATGTCTCAGAGGCAGACCATACGATGTGCCGGCATCATCGCCAAGATGTGGTTTGCATTGAAGGCTCTGAGCGGAGCGAGCCCTCATTAGCATGATTGCATTTGTGATCTCCACGCTGTAGCGGAGACATTATGTAAAAAGCTGCAAACTCGAGCCATTTGCATCGATGCCTGCCTGGATCTGGCTGGCTGCAGGAGCAGCGCGGCGTGAACGCTCCCTTGGCTTCCCCAGGTATTAGCACAGAGTCCCGGTGTCAGGTAAAAAAATCAACAAAACAAGAAAAAAGCAGCTGGTTTCCCTGGACCGACTGATATTTGACAGGAACAGGTTGGAACTTTTCTGGGAGAGTGTTTGTCCTTTGGGAAATGCTATTTTGTAGGTGGTTTATGTAATTTAATGAGGTAGCGTAGTGAATTCATGGAACAGAAATTGTCATAGCAGGGTTTCTGGTCGAGTATTGCACGGGGTTGTAATCTTGGAACAGGCACTTTGCATGGAAACAGTGATTTTTGCAATGTTTTGGAGGGGTTGGAAAAAAGGATTTCAAATAAAAGTTAAATTGCTCCACGACATCATTTAAAAAAAATGTCAGTTTAGGCTCGTGCTGTTGTTTGTCTGAGTACCCTTTCATTCTGAAATTTCTATTTATATAATCTGACTAGCCTCCCAAAACAAACCCAAAATGTAACAATCTTTCCGCTTACCCAAATTAAACAACACAAATTTCGTTTCGTGGGAGATTTTTCGTTGCTGTACCATGCTGCAAAGCCGGACCTTTGACAAAATGGAAATTCCACTTCTATGAGGGCTCTTACCCCGACCCTCTGAAAGTTAAACCTTCCCCTGGCTTTATCACAAATGTACTTTGGGCCGTACAAAAACACTGGAGAAGCCCCAGAACGAATTTCCCGAAGTGCCTTTTGCAAAACATCTTGAGTAGGTGCAGTCAATCAATAGGGGCTGCCCGAGAGCGATTGAACGTGGTGGGGAAGAAGCAATTCCTTAACAAGTTGTTCTTTGCCGTCGCAGCTCAGGCTGAGAATTGGGACAAATGACAGCAAAGCGTGATTTGCAGAAGAAGAGCCCATCTGCCAGCAGCGCTCGCCTTCCTCAGCTCCAAGGTCACGTAGAGGGCAAAGTCAATAATCCGCCAGCATGGACCTCCCTGCGCTGCTGCGAGCACAGAGGGAGAAACATTGCATAATTGAGGATAGCTCTGTTAAGAGCCTTGAAAAAATCAAGGAAAAAACAAAAAAAGGAATAAAAAGAATAGGAAAGAGACTAGGGCAGGATCTCGGGGAAAGTGGCCGCAGTTTGGCAGCTGGGTGAATCTCAGCTGCCGGAGGTGGCTTCGTCCCAGGGTTTCCAGCACTGACAGCCTAAAGCACCTAGAAGGCGGGAGGTTTGTCATGAGGCTGTAAGTGCTGCCTTCTTCTGTGATGGCGATAGGAAAACATTTTGAAAGCAGTATCTCTGAATAGTTGCTTTTGAATCGTGTTTTTGCCTGCTGGTGCCTGAGGAGAGAGCAACTAAGGCAGCAGTGGTGTGTGTTTTCCATCACTCCTGAGAAGAGGGGGGTTATTCTGCTCTGTTCAGCAAGTCCTGGCTGGAACAGCCCAGATTTGGGACTTGTAAGGTGCTTCCTTGCTGGGAGAGCCTGGTTCACCCTCTCGAAATGTCATCCTGAGGCATCCTGAATGAAAATGGTGTTTTGCATGTTCCTCTCCTTGTCTCCCCAGCATGGGCAGTGCTCAGGCTGGGCCAGCGTTCACTACCTGCACCAGTCCTCTTCCTACCCTCGTGGAGGAGAGGGACTGAGTCACCATTTAAATATGTTTAAACACAGGTGAAACTTTGGCCTTGAAGCCTGCTATGCACGTGCCTTCATGTGTTCATTAGGGGAGCCTTCAACCCATTTTGCAGTGCTCTCTATGACCTCAGCCTGCAAAAAGTGTGATTTTAGCTATGATTTTCAGCGGATGCCCTGTCAGAGAAGCGTGATGGCACTTCCCTTAACCTTCCCTTGCATTGCTTCCCCCCACAGCCTCCCCTTTTAGCAAATGAAACATCTGCACACCTGTATTTTCCAGCTGCCCAAAATACGTCTTTGAGCCACTTTAGCTTTAGCAACGGTATTAATAAGTCTTCTGTCCTTGCAGTACCCTGTGGCTAGAGCAGGGGCTCTAGAGCAGGGGCTGGTTTAAGACCAGGGTCCGTGCAGGAGGGATGGAAATGAGCATCGCATGGGTACCAGCCTTGTTCTGCTGGCGACACTGGGCTGGCAGCCCCTGGGGCTCCAGCTGAGGCAGGTGACTGGGAGAAAAACACTTCAGCATCTCTGCAGCCCCAAAAGCCTGGAGGGGAAAAGCAGCCCAGCCCAGATCCCGCTTTGTGCCTGCTGGGCTACCCAATATAGAGAGGGAGTGAAGTGGTACATACAAAAAATCCTCCAGGTCACGATTTATTATTCTTCACTCCACTTACAGCCATTCTCAATTACAGGACACAGGTTGCAGGAGAGACAGTCCCAAGCCAACAGACATCTTCTTGCCACGTCTAACCCATGTATCTAAGCCTTCCCATCAACAGCACACCCCGCCTCCTCTGGGTCTGTCTGAGCCCCCTCTCACACAGGCTCCCTGCTGTGAACTGATGGACAAAGCATTGGCTCCGCTTCCGAAAGGGCTTTTGGCACCCCGCAGCACCCTGCTGCACCCCTTCTTCGACAGCATCCTTCACTGAACGGCGGCTGAGGTGGAGCATGGAGAGGAGCTTTAAGGACAGGTTTTGAAAGGGTGATGAAAATGAATTCTTGACCATGTCTACAAATGAGGTGTGTAGCAGGGAGAGGGTCTACGGCCCCCACAGGTTCAAAATCCTCCCACCAGAACTGCTCAAAACCCATTCATTACTGGTGGTGGGGCAGATCCTCAGCTGAAGCAAGGGGTCACCCCCTCCTCTAGGGCCCGGCCCCGCATCCCTCCAGCCGGAGGATTTCTCACTCTGCCAGCAGCCCAGCGATAAGGGAAGGACTGCAGCCTCCCCTGCCTGCAGCTCCTTCCTCCCTTATCCCCACATCTTGAGTGCTATGCAAATAACAATGGGGTATTGTTAGGCAAAAGAGATTTAATTGCAGCCTACACTCCCAGAGAGGGTGAAATAGGCTTTTCTCCAGATCTAATCTCCAGTTTTTATCTTTTATTCTCCCCCTCTCTCATCCTTTCCCTGTCCTCAAAGTTTCTCTTTACTTTCTTTCATCTCCCAGCCAGCAGACAGTGACCAACCCAAAATGTATGAAAGAAGGGAGGGGCGTCCCTTTTTTTTTTTTTTTTTTCCTCATTTTTTAAACAGTCTTTAAATCCTTTGGAGTGTTTTGGCCCGCAGGAAGGATTAGCAGTAATTCCCCTGCCATCGCTTGCTTCCGACACTCTGACAATTCATTCTCCTTAGATCCCCTAAACTCACTGCAGAATACATTAGCCAGAGGACAGGAGTGGGCCTGAGGAGACTGTTCTCCCGCGTCCCGGCTCGCTGCAGCCTGGTGGTCCAGTTGAACGCATCCTAACACATCCACCAGAGGCCCCTGGGTGAGCACTTCTCTTTAGTAGCCTGAAACAAACCCAAACTTGCCCCGTGTGGCAGCGCTGGGATGCTCTGCAGTGGTGGATTCGCAAGGTGGTGCCTGAAAGTTGCTCATCTCAGCGACGGATCTGGTGGGAGCCCATGTCCCCTCCCTGCTCCCAGGGTGCCATCCCTCTGTTTTCTTTTCCGAGCAGTGTATTCTTCTGGGAAGGGCACGCTACCATCCCTGCCTGGATCCCTGCTTGGATGGAAGCATCCCTGCTCGGGTGCTGCTGAGCCCCCTTAGATGAGAAACGCCGCCTGTTCCCTTTGCCCCGCCGCGTTTTCTCCGTTGGTAAAATGGGGATCGCAGCCTGCAGACTGCGAGTTACTGGAGTGAAGCACGAAGAGGGAGGTGGAGTCTGGATCGGAGCCCGTGAAAGCTGCACTTTCTGTTCCTCCACTCCGTTTCCCCCACCTTGGGGTTTTGAAATCCTTCTCTACACCTCTCCCCTGTGCCAGCAACTGCGTGTCTGAAGTCAGATCCTTACAACCCCTTTCCCATCTCCGGTCCTGCTTGCGGTCACTTAAGTTTTGCTTTCTTTAAGGGAAATAAGTGCACTGACAGTAGCACAAGAAAAAGCAGGATTTCACCCGCAGGACCCTCTTTGCAATTCTGCCTTAGCAGTAAAGCCCTCCCTGCCCAGGTCTGTCTTTCTGCCATCCCTTCACTGACGCTGTAAGTATTAAAATAAGCCGTTGATAAGAAAACCCACAGTCTTCCCCCTCTCAGCTCTTCCTGAGACTGTGGCCCACATCTTTCTGACCTGCACAGAGTCAGCAAGTTTCAGTTCCCCGCCGCTCGCCCCCTCTAACGGCCCGTGTCCCGCGTGGTGCTGAGCTGGGCCAGCCCCGCTCTATGCTCTGCTGGTTCCCCCCCACCTCCCACTGCCCCACGGAAGGCAGGTGGGTGACAGGATTCGCCCCTCAGCCTGAGACAGAAACCGCCTGAGCTGAGTTATTCAGAGCCCTGATGGGAATAAAAGGATGCCCGGCTGCTCAAAAGGACCACGGCTGGGGAGCAGCCCCCTGCGCTGAGCGGGGAGATGCCCAGGGATGTCCCCTCCTGGCAGCCCTGGGGCTGCGAGGCGGGAGAGAAGGACGACAAGATGCTGGGATCAGAGCCTGAGCCAAATGTGGCGAGTTGCTTGCCCTCCTTGATAGCTGCTCCTCTTGGAAAAAAAGGAATGTTTTATAAAAAGCCTCATGAAAGCAAAGTATACCATGATTTCAGTGTGAGCAGACAGCAAGCGGGGTAGGAGCATCCCCTTAGATTTGCCTGCCGGAGGTTATTTACCTCAGGAAGCTGCTGAATAAAAGATGCAAAAATACAGCAGAAAGTAGTATTATTTGCTCCTTTCAAAGCATGATGGGAGGCAGAAAAAACATTATAAGGGGTATCTTTGAGTCTTGCCAGCCTGGATTTGTCAGGGCAGAGTTTTCACGGAGCGCTCCCCGGGTGACCCAGTTTCCGAGACACAGGCACAGGCACACACACATTACACACACACACACACTCCCAGCCACAATCCACAACTTTAATAACTGTGTGACATACAAAGGAGATTTTGATGCAAAGTGAAGCTGACAGAGAAGCGGAAGGAAGTATCTGGTTTTGTGCCTTTTATTTATTTTTTTTTTCCCATGCAGTGCCACACCAGGATTACAGTCAAGGTGGTTGCAACCTTCAGCAAGGGCTGATCTTA
This sequence comes from Larus michahellis, assembly GCF_964199755.1. Taxonomy (NCBI): domain Eukaryota; kingdom Metazoa; phylum Chordata; class Aves; order Charadriiformes; family Laridae; genus Larus; species Larus michahellis. Next base: position 5,712,881 of record NC_133910.1, read on the forward strand.
TTGTGGGTTCTGCTTTTAATGACATTTAACAAGAAGCCGTTGCTCAGGGGGAGGGGAAACAAGGGTTTTCTTTTCTTTTCAGCTAGAATTTACTAGGGCTGTCAGGATTAAACGCATGAAGTGAACGCGCATGGGGCTGCAAAGGGGGCTTTGCTGCTGGTAACCACAGAGCAGCCCTGAGACAGGGACTTCTAGCCCTGTCACGCGTCTGATGAAGCATCTGTGTACGTGGAACTGTGCATTTGAGGGTATGTCACAGCAGCATGGTCACGCTGGGATGACTTTGCTGTCATCTATGGTTTTCTGGCTGTGGGTACGGTGTGGGTGACATGAACTACGGGTATGCAGCAGTAATCTCTGTTGGTTTCTGAAAACTTCCCCTCGAGGAGGAGGTGGTGGCTGCTGCAGTCCAGGTGAAGATGTCACTTCTCTCACCGTGATTTTATCAGACTTTTCTATAGGATCCTGCAGTGAGCAGGCACCTGTCAGCCTGGGCAGATCTGCCAGGGCCCCAGGGCGGGGGAGGGCTGGAGGGATGCTCCAGGTTGCGTACCCAGTTAACCAGCGCAGGATTGACCTGCAATGGGCCCAGGCATCCCAAAAAGCTCACATCCTTCCCTAAGTCATGTTGGATTGAGTGCACCCAGGCCGATTCCAGCTGATTCCGTGTCCTTCAAGCAAACCATAGAGTCTAGCTACTTTAATATCGCAGCAAAAGGCTAAAAGTGAAATATCCTCATAAAATCTGGGGCATAGGAAGGAACTATTCATTGGAGAGGAAGGACAAAAGGTAAAACACCAGAGGAGATGAACGCTGGGCCAAAGTCTGCGCTTCTGGATCTTTCCCAGGATTTGTTCATGGTGATGAGAGTCCTTGGAGCAGAGTTTTGGCTTGGACCTCCATTTAGAAAAGATTCTTTAATCATAAATAAGCTGGTGATGCATTGTGCCCCTCCAGGGCGTTGTAAGTGGCTTGACTCAAACTTCTGAAAACACAGCAATGGAGAAACGGAGAAGATGGCACTCTCGCAGAGCTGCGGCAGCCCTAGGCCAAATAAAGAGGAAAATAAAAGGAGAAGGTGCTGTTGTCTGTGCTGTGTGGCGGTGATGCAATTCCCACATGCATTTCAGTCACGTGAACTTTAGCAGATGGTGGACAGGTTTGCTGGACTAGGTTGGGAGACCTTGTCAGAAAACCCCCCACGTCTTGAGGCTTCCAGTCTGCTCCATTGAAGAGATCCAGATGCTGAGGCTCCGGCGGGGACCTTCTCCTCCTGGGGACTGACAGCTCTTTTGTGAAGGGACCTGGCAGAAGGTGCACAGCCCATTCAGCGGGAGCCTCTGCTGGCACCCTGGTGAGATAGCCAGCTCGAGAACATGAGCACTCACATGCCAAGCAGGTTGTACACCTCCAGCAGGGCGGTGGCAACTTGCCGTAAGGGAAATTTGCTGGTTTTGACTAATATGGGGGAAAACCATTTGTCTTACGGCGCGGGGAATTTTTAATGTGCCAGTGTGGGGCTGTTGTGGGGAAGAGCGTCCTCAGTGGCACAGGACCACGTCAGTGAGTGGATGACACATGGTGGGACGTGTGTGTGTTGGGCAAGTGCAGCCTTGAGCTCCTATTTCTCTGCCCAGCCCCTGTTTGGATAGAGAGCCGCCCCCTTCCCACCCTGCTGGCAGGAGGGGAGGGCACCCACCAGGCCAGGGGCCCTCTGCCCCATGGGACAAGCTGGCCAAGAGCTCCTCGGTGGTTCTTGGAGCTATCTTGGAGCAGATGCACCAGGACAGGGGCCCTCTGCCCCATGGGACGAGCTGGCCGAGAGCTCCTCGGTGGCTCTTGGAGCTATCTTGGAGCAGATGCACCAGGACAGGGGCCCTCTGCCCCATGGGACGAGCTGGCCAAGAGCTCCTCGGTGGCTCTTGGAGCTATCTTGGAGCAGATGCACCAGGCCACCAAACAGGCTGCTCTCCTCTGGCTTCGTGCGACGGAGCGGTGATAGCTGCGTGCTTTGTGGCTGCTCTTTGCATCTGATATCCAAACACAGCGCGGGGAAGTGACAGCAATATGTGTCCCCCTGACACCCCGGAGAATATAACGATATTGCTGTGAAAATGAGCTGCCGCACAGCTAAACTCTGAACCCTTCCCTCTGCCAGGGAGCTATGATTAGAATCTCATCTCGCTCTATATTGCACAGCACCTGCAGAAGAAAATCCCACCCAGCAGCACATAACTATTTTTAAAAGCCTTTTTCTAACAGGCTGGGAGCTGGGGCTGGCGAGAGCCCTGCTGGTGCCGTGGATTTCTTTCAAACCCCTTGCAGAAGAGGACGGAGCTAGACTTGGGGAATGTGGCTAAGAAAAAAGGAAGTGGCAGAATTATTTTGCCAAGTCTGAAGCTTGTGCCAGCTCGTCGCATTGGAAAGCTGAATTTCAGCATCTTCTGTGTCAGTTGATTTTTTTTTTTTAGATTTGCTGTACCTAAGTCAGCGAGATGCCTCCAGCTGTCGGAAACTTGCTGTGTGAGACTCGTGTGCTTTGAACACATGTCCAGACACATGAGAGGGGCGCAGGGGTCCGTTTCAGGGGCACACGTGGGCAGGAAGATGTCCCAGTGCTGCTCTGCTCCCCCGTTCAGGGCTTGCTCGGTCACCTGCAGCTTCTGGGGACCACAGAGGACGAGGTGGGGAAAACCACTGCAAATGGGCAGAGAAGACCAAGGGGTTAAAAGAGTCGTGCCCTTGGGATGTGGGACACGATGAGCTGTGAATTTGGGGCTGCCAATGCCAAAATGGCGCTGGATATTTGGCAGGTGAATAAATCTACCAACAAGCCCCAGTGGCAAGGGAGAAGGAGCACAAGTGCGGACGGTCTCAAGCAAAGCCCCACTTTCCACTTGATATGCTGCTCATGGACGGAGCTTTACGCTGTTCAAATATAATTCGCTCTCCCTCTCTGAATGGAACCAGAGAAATGTATTACATTTATCTTAATAAAACAAGTCGCTTCGCAAGCAGTGGAACATGGGAAGCCTGGTTTCCTATGGTCGCCTCCCATGTGGGTTCTCTGGTGTCTCATAGAGCGGCTGAACTCGGATCACGTCCTGGGATTGGGATGGAAAGCGGAGGGTCGGTGGGAAGAAGTGCTAATTTGACTATATCCTCCCTTATAAAGCTTGATAGAAATTAATTCCTCTGAGATGTCTCTTCTTCCATCAAATCTGATTGCAGGCCAGCAGGTTTAGAAAGCTATTATGCCCGTGGGCCAGCTAGCCCAATCAGCTAAGCCTTGTTTCCTTGGGAAAACTGGGTGAAAAAAATAAACAGACCTGACCTGAAATCCCTACAACTTATTTGTCATTATATCCCACCGAGTTTGACTCACATACCTGTGCTTTTCATGGCTGACATTTATCACCAGGGCTCTGTAGCTGTGATGGAGATTAGCATTAACCTGAGAAAAAGGTCCCGCTTAGCATGTACCGTTGACCATACAGTTTGCAGACGGAGCATGCAGCCTTAAATAGATGTACCCAGCCACAAAACCGCTTCCCATTTTGTATAATACAGGCCAACAGAGATTTGAAAAATGTTCCATTTCTGTATAGAAAGACTATTTTTAAAATTGAACAGTAAGTTAGTCCTCTATTGACTTTCAATTTCCATCCTCTTACATTTCCATAGCAACTCTGGCCATTTATGCATTTATCTTTGTATTTAACTTTCCTCTTTCATATCATTTCAAGTGGACTCAAGTGCTGCGAAAGGGTTAAATCAGTCTTTCAAATATCTCTCCATTTTTAAGCAATTACTTGAAAATACACATATATATTTTAGGCTAAATTGACAAGTTTGTGGTTTAATGAAAACTGTCTCTAGAATATTTGCCCTGAAAAACCCTTCAGGGCGATAACAAGAACGAGTCACAACCTCTCTCCTCTCACCTTGCCTTCTATTATTACTGTGTTCAAAATTCTCATACGGAATCTAAACTTGCAGCTGCGATAGCTGTGACAGTCAAATGTCTGGGTATTGGATAAGCTTACACTTTGGCAATTCTGGCTTTTTTTTTTTTTTCCTTTTTCTTATTTTTTTTTTTTCCTGAAGTATTTGCATTTGTATTTGGGAACAGTGAGAAAGCGAGCGCGCTTCACAACTTTTTGATGCTTCTGGGCTTGGGGCAGAGCTGTGAGTTCACTGTGACCACCTACAGTGCAGGGTTAAAGGTCCCATCACCAAGACGGAGGGTGTTTGGTGGGAATGTAGTAACCTCGTCTGAGACCTTGCTGTCCAAGAGAGCTTAGGTAGGTGCAGTAAGCCAAGCGGGCACAATGGTCAGTCTCTGTGCGTGACTCTGGAGAGCCCCACCAAGTAGACACTGTTGGTTGAACTCGGAGAGCGGGTTGGTCTTGAATTCTTTGGCTGCGTGGGCCACTGGGAAGACAACTTTCAGGTCAGTAATGCCCTCTTAAGTCCACACTTGCCATTTCTTCCCTGTAGTTTCACAGTGCTTTTAGCTGGAAACTCCGCTTGGGCTTTCATCTTGGCAACTTCTTAACTTTCAATTTACATTGTCAGTGCTGCTTCTCCTTTAATGTCTTTCCACCCCTCCTCCATCCAGTTGATCATTCCTACCACTTACTGGGGAAGGATGTCCCCTGTCCCCAGGAAAACAACAGGTGACTTAATTGCAGCAGAGAGAAATATGGGACATGTTTCCCTGGAGACCTGGTGACAGAGTCAAGTGAAGCACCGGGGAGAACACGCACCCTGGGGTAGGCTTTTTTGCCGTGACTGTGTTCACCTTGGGCAGTGATAACCCACGGTCTCTCTGCGGCAAAGACCCACCTGACTGACCAAGGTGCTTAAGTGCCAAAGGCATTTTTAAATTTTTATTTTAATGGGCCTGGGACTCTAAATCTCATTGACTTTCAAATCGACTGTGCGGATCAATGCACAATGCCCTGACAAGGCAAGATGGTTTCCTACATAATGTCCTCCTGCACATCAGCCAGGCCACTTGTACACTGCTCCAGCAGTTCCAACCTTCTGCGACTGAATGATTTCTCATGAGTCCTCGAGCCAGACCTTCAGGTTGTTTTGTGCAAAGATAAGTAAGCAACTGATGGAACTGCTGAAACGATTTAAGTGCCTAACTCCCGTTGACACATTGAAATCTGTTCCCTAGCCTGCTTAGATGTATCTGAAAATCCTGTTTAAGCACTTCCCTGCACCTTTAAGCACCTAAACACCTTTGAAAATGCATTCTTAGATCACTTAGGGATGAAAGGCCAGAGTGCTTCCAGAGGATTTGTGCTCCTAACTCACTTGCTGCTCCCTAAAGAAATCTCCGGTTTTGCCCACATTGTGCCGATGTCCATGTCACCTTCCCCTTTCATTCCATCACTTGTGTTGTTCCTCAGTGAAGGACTCTAAATAATTCCTCCCCCCTTCCTTACTGTTGACACCTTCCTGAGTATTTGCAGGCCGTTATTAAATCACCTCTTTACTCATCCTTTATCTGAGCTGTACATAATTAGTTCCTTTAATCTTTCCTCATAGGTCAATCCTTCTAAACCCTTAATCATCTTTATCTCCTTTTCCTGGAGCCCCTCCAATTTGCTGACACTTTTTTTTTTCCCCCATATTATTTTGCATCAAGGAACAGCAAAACCCACAAGTCCCAAGTGCTTTTCAGACCGACCGACGGCAGCGTGGGGCTGTGGGATTCCCTGTGGGATTGCCCCTCTTTGCTTCTGGCACAGCCTGGTGAACAAAGCTGGTGTTGGCAGGGAGCAAACCACCTCCTGGTAATGGCAATTTAGCTCTGCTGGCAAGGGCTGGCTCTCCGCACGCTCTTCTTCGCCGTCACAAAATCTGCATCCCGTTCCAGCCAAGTGCTTTGGGTGGCAGAAAGGGGAGGGAGAGTTCCAAGTGTCCCAGGTTCACTGTCCAAGCACGGAAGTTGAGCTGCTTCATAGCACAACTGGTCTTGGATGCATCCAGCTCCTCCTGCTGAGGATGCTGAGGGGCTGGCGGGTAGGTGCTCTGCAGGAGGAGCAAGGAACAGGTGTCCTGGCAGCTCTGGAATGGGCTGAAGGTGCTGGACTATAGCGACAGGGGAAGGCGAGAACCAGCTCTGGCAGCTGGAAGGAGAGAGAGACTCTTTTATTGCCTGCACACGGAGGAGAGGTGGCATGTCATGCGTTTCACCAAAAAGGAGGTCTTTTTTTGCCAGGTTTTGTGTCCCTGCTAGACGAGGTTATCAGCGCTGCTATCCTGACAGCCTTTGCAAGGCAGATGAGCTGTAAGAGTCTATCACTTCTATCCGCGTGGGCCACACCACCAGGCTGTTTCCCTCGCTGTTAGTCCCGTAACCCTGCGGCTCTCCACCTGCGGGAGCTCCCACCTACCTGCTCCTGCCAGGGAAGGATGCTGCTGAATTCCCACCCCGGGTGCTGCATCCCAAACACAGACGCACTGCGCCGGCTCCTACCCAGCTCCGTATTCCTGCCCAGAATAGCACGCCCTCTTTTGCTTTGCTTATAAGGATACTATTTCCGTGCTTTATTTATTTATTTTTTTTTTTACATTATATTTGTCCTCAGACCTTCCCTCCAAGGATCCGAGAACCCTGATACTGCGTTCACCTTCACAATATCTTTGGCTGGTAAGAACAGGATGGGGAAGGTGAAGCACCACAGAAGGGATGGAAGGCAGAGCCCTGGCCCTCCATCCTGTGTCGGTGGTCTGAGCATCTCCAAAAGCACATGGCGAGACCCCCAGGAAGAGCAGGGTTTCTGGGCGACCATGGGGGAGTAGGCACCACTTGGAGTTTACTTAGTGCTCTGCTTGGCTGTCCTATCCTAAACGCACACTTGGAATTTTCTCTCTGGGAAGCACAACTGCTTCTTTCTCGTAAGCAGGCACAGCAGGGCGCTCCCTGCCGCTGCCTAAAAGCAAAGGCCACCTTCATCTCCTTTCCTTTTATTAATCATAATTCGCCTTCGAATCGGACTGATTGCAAGACAAAATAAAGCCATGAGAGGGTGGTAGAATTTTTCAGCTCGAACCTGTCTTGCGGTACTCCTAAAACACCGAAAGCCTCCGCCTGTTCCGCAGAACTGGGAGCCACGAGTGACCGTGACCAGCCGTGGGGAACACTCCCCACTTTGCAAGTTGCTGTGGTTTCTTGTGCAAGAGAGGCCGGACACAGCCACCACAGTCACAACTTCGATGGTTCTCTGCAGAGCAGACACTCTCTGACAGAGATGGTGAAACCTGCATCTTGAGATATCTGTCATTCTGCAACGAGTTTGCTTTCCCTTTTTCCACCCATTCCAGCAAAAACTCCCACAGGGTGCGTGATAGTCATCCTGATTCCTCAGAGGGTGACTGGGAGCTTCACCTGGTCTGGCATGTCGCAAACAAGGCGAGATCTGGCTGGTTCTGTGGAAAGAAGCCGGTTTTGTGCTGTGGTATGCACATGTGGTCTCCAGGGACCATGATGTGCTCCTGGTAGGGTGTGATGGTCTGAGGGAAGGGTCGGGCTGTGGCTCTCACTGGAAGTGGGCTGGTGGAGTTAAGCGCTCACGCCTGCCCCTCAAATGTGCCTAGAGGTATCCACTTGTGCGTAACGAGGATGTAAAGCTGCGTGTTTATGCAGATGCTCCTGGAGATCATGGGGGAGACTGCTGACAGAGATGGTTTTGCTTGACAAGGGTGTGAAATACTTGATCAATGTCGCATGGGTCACCCTGAGCCTAAATAACCCCTGGAAGACACATGACTTCAGAGAGGAGATAAGCAAAGTGCTCAAAGTGCTGCCACCCCATCCCTGTGCCCTTTCCAAAGGCTAACACCACAGTCCCAAGCCCTCAGGGAGCCCAGAGCAGCAGCCGGGCACCCACCCTTCACCTTCCCCTGACACCAGCAGCAGGGAGACAACACCGGCAATGCCCCTGATGCAGCCCTTCCCTAGGGATTTCTGAGCCCATTCCCTAAAGCTGAACACGCCTGGTAAAAAGAAGACTGCATCCAGCTCTGGAGCCCCCAACATCAGAAGGACACGGATGTGTTGGAGCAAGTCCAGAGAAGGCCACAAAAATGATGAGGAGGCTGGAGCCCCTCTGCTGTGGGGACAGGCTGAGAGAGCTGGGGGGGTTCAGCCTGGAGAAGAGAAGGCTCCGGGGAGACCTTGGAGCCCCTTCCAGTCCCTAAAGGGGCTCCAGGAAAGCTGGGGAGGGACTCTGGATCAGGGAGGGGAGCCATGGGACGAGGGGGAATGGTTTTAAACTGGAAGAGGGGAGACTTAGATGAGATTTCAGGAAGAAATTGTTCACCCTGAGGGTGGTGAGCCCCTGGCCCAGGTTGCCCAGAGAAGCTGTGGCTGCCCCATCCCTGGAGGGGTTCAAGGCCAGGTTGGACGGGGCTTGGAGCAACCTGGGCTGGTGGGAGGTGTCCCTGCCCAGGGCAGGGGGGATAGAAGATGGTCTTCAAGGTCCCTTCCAACTCTAACCGTTCTATGGTTCTCAGACCTCCAGTCCATTTCCAGTCTAGGAGCCTTGGAGGGACTCGGGAAGATGAGATGCAGCTGCTCTGCCTGGGGTGTCCTGAGACACACAGGGCCGCGTACCCACACGTGCAGAGGAGGTGCACACTCACTCTCTGCCCCCCAGCACAGTGCAGGCACCCCATGCCTGTGTGCTCCCTCAGGAGCCACGCTGCGCCCTCTCCCTGTTCCTGATGCAAGGGGAGGTGAGGACTGTCTGTGGCATATCCTCGCGATGGCTTTTATGAAACCCCATACATCCATCTCCCGCTGCTTGGAATTGCCACAACCACTTCTAGCCCCATCGGAGCTCTGATGTTTCCAGATGGGACTATTAGACTCCCTAGGAGTGCAACTGTAAATATCTGCAGAAATGCCACCCGAGCGCCGCAGTGCGGGAGCATCGCTACCTCCAGAGCTGCCTTGCTTCTGCGCAGTTGCCTTTATTCATCAAAGGGGCCGCGACTCCCTGAGGGCTCCAAATCAGCAGCGTTTTGCAGCAGCTCTGTTATCAAGGCTTGCGCTCCACGGCAAGAAAAACAAAGAGGCGGATGCAATTAGTGCATGGCTGGAGAGGGACAGAGCCATCCTGTCTCTGCCACTGATGTCCCAAGTGGCCATGGTCACATTACTGGACCCAGTTGTTTCAGAGTTGCGTGCAGGTGAGTCCTTGGAAGTTGGGAATGTCTTCTGTAATGTGAACAGCTTCCACTGCTGAGACTAGCCTAATTTTTGGTGGAACCTTTGCCATAATGGTAATAATAAGCTTATCAGTGTCTCTTTTCTGCCAATAAAAGCAGCGTTGTTGTGCCCTTCCCGAGATGCTTCTCCTGCGCATTTCCTTTCGGAGGAGAAGCAGAGTCGTGTTCCTTCTTCCCCGCCCCCCCCTCCCCCAAATGGATTCTGGTGCTGGTGCTGGGTGTCTGGAGGCAGCTCGCTGAAAGTGAATCTGCTTTTTAACCAGCAAAAAGAGCCGTGACATTAACTGACTTCCTGTGCCACTGAGCAAGTGTGTTCTGTGGTTGCCTTCCCGCTCTCCTCACCGCTGCAAGGGCTGGCTGTTGCAAAGGGTTTCTCAGAAAGGGTGAAATCCCACACTGTACTCAACTTGGTTGCAAAACTCCCAGTGACTTCAAATCTGAATACTGTGTCGCCAGCATTTTAAGGAACTCAGCAGGGAGAGCCACAAGCAGATGCTTCACTCCGGGAACCATTTCTTTGGAAGCATCCAAACTATCTTATGTTTTTCTTGTGGCGATGTTTCACAGAGCTCCTCCAACACAGCGTGCAGACCGCAAGGCCCTCCCCTTTCCTCCATGCATCATGACACAAAGTGGGGTGACTACGACCTTCTCTTGACGTGCAGGAGAGGGCTTCTCCCGGACCGCTTACACAGCACCCTTGCCTTGCCCTGCGCTGCTCTGCCACGCCGTGTCTCACCTCATTATGCCCGAGGTCCCAAATGTGCTCCCCTCCCTCCTGGAACTGCATTTTGTTACATACCAAGGCAGACATTAGGCACCAGACGGTTTAGGAGAACAGTCAATGGAAGATATACTTCCCCAAGAGGAATATACTTCCCAGATTGCCATTCAAACGGATAGCGTGACCGGCAGAAATTGAAAACTGATTTAAAAACCGTCGTCAGCAGTCCATTAGGGGCTCAGTCCTGGAGAAATTTGAGACACGGTCACTCCAAATCGTGCGAGTGTCGAAGAGTCTCATGGAATAGGTTGAAGTTTGAGAGTTTTTATCACAGGGAGAGGCACAGAGATGGGGTGGGAATTGCCATGTTGGAAAAGGTCATTTCCAGGTGGGCTGGAGTGCTTGTCCTGAGGCTGATCCTTTGGGGACACACTGATCCGGAAATAAAAGGGGCATTTTCTAGCAGTCTGGCCTGGCTGCTGATTCATGCCTTGGTTTTGTTGCTGGTTTGGGGGTTGTTTTTTCGGTTGGTTTTGCTTTTTTATTTATTTATTTATTTATTTATTTTTATTTTCATTTTTGGGGGGGTGCGGGGACGGTGTGTGTTTGTCTCCTCTGGGTTTAGCAGGTACCAGTTTGGAAAGACAGGCACCCCTACTGCGACAAGGGACTACGTTGACGAAATCTCTGAGGAGAAGCCCCAGTTGGCCCCACCTTGGGGGTGGGGAGATTGGAAAGTACAAAGTGAAAGGTCAGCTTTTCCTTATGTGCACTGATTCCCGAGAAATTTAGAGACCCAACTGAGGACTCCTCACGTGACTTCGTTTACAGGCAACGCTTCTCAAAATAGCCTCTTTCCACATAAACTTCCATACACCAGCAGCTTCCGTAGAGCTCCCAGTTCTGTCGCGGTGGTCTTGACAGCAAAGATACAAGTGAAATACCAGCAGCGGCTCCGGCTTTATAAAAGCAGAAGTCACCATTGAGCTCCTCAAATCCCTGATCCCTTCGGTGAGGGAGAGCAGCGATGACCCTGGGATCTACCCACCTCCCTGGAACGACTCCCCTTTCCTAAAGGCTTTCAAATAAATAACTAAAGAGCAAGAAACTCCAAGCTTGGGAGATGTGATGAGCCGGCGTTTGTCCCCTCCTTCTGGGTACTGATGTGCAAATCGTGCCGGAGGTTTCCAGGCAGCAGCAGAGTCGGGCTGTTTTCCCTCAGACTCTGGCACAGTCCTAGGAAGAGCTGAAGGGATCTCTGCAGGCACCCCACGAGCAGTGCCCCGCATTAGCAAACTACACTGGAGACGGGCTTTAAAGCCGCCCGTCCCTTTCAAAACGCGACTTTGAAAACTCAAGACTCCCTTGACTCTGTGGGCTGAAGCGAGACGCTTTCACGCCTTTGAGAAAATGGTTTATAATATATATACGAGAGAAAAATAAAGGATAAAGACTATTCTCTCGTCTGTCTGTTTTTTCCCCTTTTCTTCCTTTTTTTTTCCCTTTTCTTTATTTACCGAAAGTACCTCCAAGGCTAATGGCATTTTCTCTGGCCGCTGGGAGCAGAGGAAGATTGAAGTCTGAAATATGAAAGCTTTTCTCTTGGTTTTTAACAACTTTGGATCACTCTAGTTAACTCTCAGTCTCAGTTCAAAGCCGAACTAGAAACTGAAAGGCTGGTTCTGTTTTTCTATTAGAAATGAGCAAGAAACGATTTCTCATCCAGGAAAGAAACACAGAGGCTTAAAATTCCTTGTCCTGGATGAAAAGTCAAAATCACTAAGACTTCCGTGAGCTGACAAAAAATGAAAAAGTTGCCTGCAACACCTCATTTTGATGATATCAAAGTGTTTCATGTGTGACCTCTTTTTCATTTATAAAAAAAAATAAATGTTTTTTATTATAATCAGCTTAAATTTCAAAACAAAGTGACTTTGAATAAAAAGTTAAAGCAGGTTGTCTTAGTCTCAATTTTTTTTTTTTTTTTTCCCCCGACAGAAGAAATTCATCAACCTGACTCTCTTTCTGTGAAGCATTTCAATTGAGATGAATCAGCCCTTTTCAAACCGCAATAGATGCCTTAACAAGATATTCCTGCCCAGCTCTTGTTCTTCCAGAAATAGCGAGTTTCTCGGGACAGGCGTGTGCGATGATGGGCAGCGCAGAGGACGGAGATTTTGGGACGATATTAGGCTGGGGTTCAAAAAGGAGAATATAAGTCTTAAAGAGAGGTATCCAAGGGGGATAAGGATTTCAGCCTTTCCCAAACTTCGAGGATTCGGAGGTCCTAATCATTCCTAACACTGAAAGACGGGCGCGTTGGTGCTGCCGGTCGTACAAGAGCTCTGGGATTCCCAGCTTGCCTGCTCCTGTGCAAGCAGGAAATTTGTTGTGAATGGCCTTTGACATGCTATTTTTGGTGTTGCCTCTCAGGATATAAAAGCCCAGAAACAGCAATATTGGGCAAAATAATCAAATTCCTTTTAGCCTCTGAAAAACTCCGCTATTTCTATTTGAGCTGTCTGGGTTTCGCCCTTGCGTTCTCAGAGCTGGTTTTCTTGGCTCAGGCAGCGGCTACTGCAGGAAAGGGCCAGTATTTGAAAGGGGGAAGGAGCAGTTTGCTAAACTTTGGTGCTTCTGTGAGGAGTGGTTTTGTTCTTGTGCCTTTTCAACAGCAGAGGGTAATAGGGATCTACAGGCAAAATCATACGTTCGGTGTTAGGAGCATCATAGACATTTTCTTGCCTACCAGCTGATCGTATCACCACTGTAATTTTAGAAGTCTTAAGCCCAGAGCGACTTGGCTGGGAGCCGCTCCAAGGATTCAGTGCTAGACAGAGATGACTTGATGCTCTAATCTTTGCTCTGCTTCTGACCTTAATTTGCTCCGTGATCATGAGCTGTTCGTGTAATCTCTCTTGGGCATAGGTTCTCCAGGGGTGGAATGAGCATTTAGTTGTGGAGGAGAGCTGGAAGAAATATCCCTGTTGGCCAAACGGTGGCCAAAGATGAATGAAATTTATCACTCCTAAACCAAGCGTCCTCTGGATGTATAGCTTGAACTGCTAGTAGAACTGAATCATTTCCTTATTATCCTCTTCTTTCAGATGTCTCAGGATTTCCTAGATCTGGTGGATCGGCTTTAGCTTTTCATGAGCTTGAACCGTGGCAAAGTGGACAAGTGGAGTGAAAGATTTTCCCCAGAGGGCATTTCATCCAGGTGTTTCATCCTGACCATGACAAGGTGCTCTTCTTCACAGTGTCTGAAAAAGGGAGCTGTATCTGGAGTCAATACATTCATTTTTATCTCTGGCTGAATTTGTGGATGATTTAGGAGAAATTATTTTTAAAAAATGGGATAAAAGAACCCCAAAAGATTTGATGGGGAATAAGTTTTCACTTAAGAGAGGGCTATGCTAGGAATAGCACGGAGGGTGGTCTCTGGGGAGGTAAGGAAATAGAAAGGACGGGAAAAAAACTCTTCTTAAGGAGATGAGACCTTAGCCTAAGCTATGGAAAAGGCTGATTTCCCAGTATAGACAGAAAATAGGGATGAGGATCCGAGGACCATGACAGCTGGGTCTGGGGAGATTCAGCCTGGCAAGCCGACCCCAGCGAAGAGATGACGAAAGCTTCCCCTCTCCTCCTCGCCTCTCCCTTCCCCAAAGTTTAAAGTTTACCTGTTAATTCCCTTATCAGAAGCTTGTGCTGAGAACTCTTATCTGGATTTTACAGGCAGCTCCTGGCACCAGACCAAAATCGGAGGAAGGCATTTCATTCTTCTCCAGTTGTTAAATGAAAGCAACATTATAAGCCAACAATGTTATTCTCATTAATGGGAAGGGACTGTTAATGATGGGAACGTATGTGTTTGGCTTCCAAATGAGACTTGCCATCTATCCCTGCTTCTGACCCAGTGCAGCTTAACGGGGCTAAATCGCTTTTTAAAGCTGAACGGAATGAACCTTAATTGAGGCATTAAAACCACGTTCATTTGATCTTCCTGGGACCCGCAGCCCTGCCATCGCTGACGGCCAGCGTGGGCTTGTCCCGCCAGACAAGTGCAGAGCTCGAGAGCGTCTGGGTTTGTCCGTGCTTTTTCTGTTGTTTCCGCCCCCCCCCCCCCAGCTCTCCCCATTTTTCTCTTTCAAATGTAATTGAAAGTCATTCTTTTAACTTTATTTATTTATCAGCTGGATACATTTGAAATTGCAAGCGCCTTCATCTCAGCATTCATTTCCTTGCCCTTTAATGTGGACCTGACTCAACTCCCCATCTCCTTCAAAGCTCTTCAGTAGTTCTGCGGTGTTTTTCCCCCACCCTCCCTTTCCCTAATTCCTCCTTCCTCGTCAGCCTCGGTGGGGACGAGCAGCCGGGCAGCTCAGGGCCAGGCTTGGCAGGAGATGCCCAGCCGTGCTTCTGGGGACACCTCGGCGGTGGAGGTGGTGGCATCACCCTGAGCCTGCCGTGCTGTAGCTGCGGGCAACAGCAGCCCCAAACCAGCTCTCGTGCTGCCGATGAAATCAGCACTGTGCTGCGTGGTGGAGGAAACCACCTTTCTCCTCCCTTCACAAGGTTTGGGGGACTCTCTCCCCCCAGTTTAGGGAGGCCCCTGGGTTCCTCTTCCTCTCCTATCAGTTGTACTGTGCCTTCCTCCAAAATGAGTCATTTTTGTGCCCCCTTTTTTTTTTTCTCTTTGCTAGCAACTCTTCAGTTCCTGAACCCACAAGGCTTCTGCCACGAGGGGCAGGCAATTCAGCAGGGAGGCCAGCAGAGAATAATTCAAAACAAAACCCAAAAGGTCCTTCATCATCAACTTCCTTTATGTGGAAGAACGATGTTAATTCTCTTCTCTCCCAGCTGGGGAAACTGGGGCTTGGAGCAAGGAGGTGATCTGCTCGGTGTAGCTGGGATTATAACCCAGGCATATTTTCTATTAAATATCTCTGTGCCCCACAGCAGGGCCCGAGGTCCAGCTACAGAGCACCGAGGGGTTGTTTCTGCAAAGCTCCGAGCTCTGGCCCTGCTTGGCTCTTCCCAGGTGCAGAGGCAAAGCCGCCTGCAGAGAACAGGAACAGCCTGCTTTGGATTTGTCTTGCTGGGAGTTGAGTTGCTTTTTTGCCTTGTCGCCGAGATGTGGCGATTAAAGAGATCAACTGTGGGGCGTGGGGCACAGTGAGGGGACCCAGACGCTTTGTGAGCTGTCACCTCGCACTGCCGGGGTGAGGCCGGCGCAGAGGAGAGCTGTGATAAGGCAGCTGCGTGATGAGACATTGTGCCTAAGGCACCGTGAACCCATGGACCTCTTCTTGATGGTGAAAATGTCTCCTTTACTTCGTTTTATTTTATTTCATTTTATTTTATTTTATTTTATTTTATTTTATTTTATTTTATTTTATTTTATTTTATTTTATATTTTATTTCATTTCATTTCATTTCATTTTTTTTTTTTTTCCCTCCCCTCCAAGCCTCTTTTCATCCCCGTATCTTCACTGGTAGTTAATAGATTAATGCATGTCTCAGGAAGATAAATGCACTTTCAGATCTTCAAAAGGCAAGGCAGCCTCTGAAACCAGTGTTTACAACCTCTTTGGCTGGTGACAAGGCAGGCAGCCAGCATGACATGACCTTCGGCGCAGCCGCCAAGGTCAAGCCGAGAGGCAAATCCTGGTCCCCAGGAGCAGAGTGGGTACCAGAGCTCCCAGTAGCATGGTTGGACCAGTCACCCATGCCGTGTTTGGGTTTACCTTTATTCTCTGCCAAGGCAAACTCCCCCGCCTCTGCCTACTCTCTTTCTTCAGGCACTGAACAAGAGTTTTGGGATGGAGAAGAAAAGAGAGAGGGAAGATGGAGTCAGGGGCAGAGAGCAAGCCAAAACTCTCCAGGATTCAGGACTATACAGATATTGAGACTTTTACTCAGCCCTAAATCCTGGATCTGGACACACCAGCTGGGAAAGAGATGCCCGTCTCCAATGGGCAGTGCCACTGTGATGTACTTCAGATGGGACAACAACTGCTGTTCTACCACCGAGGGCCAGATCACTCCAGTTCTCCCACTCCTTGAAGATCTGAAGGCCAGTATAGGTCTGCGTTGGCCATCCCTGAACACCCCATCATGCATTAAGACCCACCCAAGGGTCCGTGATTCTGACTCTACCCCGAGTTTTGCAGGCATGCTTTGCTTATGTGATTAAGCCACGTTCAAAATACTGAATTTTATAGATTACCTGAGTCCCAAGGTGGCTTGGAAATACCTATCCCTGTGTCTGCACTTCTGGAACAAGTTTTCCTCCAGCTCCTTCCCCAGCCACCAGGAGTCAGTTTGGTGTCCCTGGCCGATGCTGCCGGGGAAGGAGGAGGAGGAGGAGGAGGAGGAGGAGGAGGAGGAGGAGGAGGAGGGCTGGGGGCGGCAGGTTGTGCAGGGTGAGGAGGAGCGGGGTGGATGTACACAGAGCTTAAGTGGTGGCTCCAGGGTGGGAGAAAATGTAATTCTGTTTGAGCAGTTCGCAGGCATTTCGAAGCTCGTCCCTGTGAATTAGGGGCCGAGTGAAGCCATTAAACCCTAATCAAAAGCAGCTAATCAGGAATCAGTGGGAGATCTTCCAATTAATCGCGGCTGGAGCTAGCAGAGCTGCAGCGCTGGCAGCTGGGGAAGAAGGACCGCAGTAAGGAATTAACAGCAGTGCAACATCTTCTGACACGGGGACACCCCAAGGGGTCTGTGCTGGCTCAGATGGGCACAGGAGATGGCATGTTTGGAGCACAAGCCTTGTGAGGAGCGGCTGAGGGAGCTGGGGGTGTTCAGCCTGGAGAAGAGGAGGCTGAGGGGAGACCTTCTCGCTCTCTACAACCCCCTGAAAGGAGGGGGTAGCCAGGGGACGTCGGTCTCTGCTCCCAAGGAACAGGCGATGGGACAAGAGGAAACGGCCTCAAGTTGTGCCAGGGGAGGTTTAGGATGGATATTAGGGAAAATTTTCACACTGAAAGGGTTATTAAGCACTGGAACAGGCTGCCCAGGGAAGGGGTTGAGGCACCGTCCCTGGAGGTGTTTAACAGACGAGCAGACGTGGTTCTTAGAGATATGGGTTAGTGACGGGTTTTGTCAGAGTTAGGTTGATGGTTGGACTGGATGATCTGTAAGGTCCCTTCCAACCTGGGCAATTCTATGACTCTATGATTCTATGATAGGGCTGGGGGCCTTGAAAGTATTCAGGGGGCCTTAGAAGATAGCTTGCTACTGAGGAGTTCCCTATAATTTCAGAAATGTCCTTTGAATCAGCTGTGGCTTTGTGGATATTCTGCTGAGCCACTACGATGGAGATCTTACAAGGCTTGTCTGCCCTTTGGAGGAGGAGGGCAGCTCTCACGTGCAGTTGTTATCAGACATCCATTACCCCACATACCTGTACAACTGAGAGTCTCCAAATGCTTTACGGATTTCATAGATAAATACCAGCATCTTGACTTTACAGGAAACTGAGTGATGTGCAAGAAGTGCTGTGACAGCCCAGACTTTGCACAGGCGTCGTCTGCAGTCCAGCGAAGACTTAACTGCAGTTAAAATAACGGTTGATGCGCTGGATGCAAAAATCATTCTTGGCTGTGTTGTGATGCCCTGTAAGAGAGGGCACGCTTAGCTGATGTTTTCCTCTTCCGCTAACTCATGTTAACAGCTAAGATGACAACCAGTCTCTGGTCAATCACTGATAGACAGTTAATAACTTCCCACAACCCCTAGGCACTAATCGTTTGATGGGACCATTAATGGGAGCAGCAAAGTTTGCATCGCATGGTCTCCTAAATTCAGTCACGGTCATGGTTTCCCACCATACCCTTCTAGACCTAAAGTCTTTCTCCTCATCATCCCTGAAGTTATCAGGCAGTGTGGAGAATTAGGATGTATGAAGGTGCCTGGACCCCTGGATGCCTCCTGTGCTATTGAGTCACTGGAACACAATGCCACTTTGTGTTATGATAAAAAAACCATCAAAAATATGGTAGACTCCTCTCACCGTTAAAAGCATCTGGGGAAGAGCCGAGGTATTCTACTGCTTTTGGAAATTCCCTCACTTCCCGCTCCAGAGAAACGTCTCTCTTCATAAATCTTATTGTACCTATAAAATCCTTTCCTGTTCTTTAGCTTCTGCTTGACTCCCTCTAACGTGACTGTTACACTATTGCGTTCTATAAAAAGAATAAAGTGCATTGTGTCGGATCGAGCATGGCTGTAAATCCTTGCTGGGTTGGAGTCGACACAAATTGAATTCTATCATGGTTCTTCTTCGGAGTCTTTGCCGACTACCTTTTAAATTTGCCAGGGATGAGATGCAATTTAGTTTAAGTAACTAAAGTGAAAAGGTGCACAACATTGTTGGAGAGCATTAGCTGCTGATGTTCAGGTCCGTAGGAGAAGGGGCACTTCTCTGTCCAAAAAGCACTGCCCAGAAATGCAGACGAATCCGACCAGCAAGCCTGAGGCCGCATTTGCGGATTGGATTTAACATTTAGACTCCAAGAACCTGGGCGAATGTCTTCCCAGCAGTCCGTGATGCTGGGCAGTTTGGGTCTCACAAATGTCCCCACAGACCTGGCCTGTCCTCCTCCAAACCCGGGGGGCAGCGAGTCTTTGTCCCTGACGGTGGGGCTGGGGGAATTCCAGGGGTCTGGAGACTTCTTAAACAGCGTCACTTGCCCTGTAGGTGCCCCAAGCATCACTCGGCCCCTCCAGGGCCAAGGCTGATGCAGGGCTCTTAAAACTGGCACGCCAAGCAGCATCAGTGAGGAGGTTAAGCATTACCAAGGCAACTAAGCTCTTCCAGGGCTTTTCTTTCTGACTCTTCCCTTCCCTGTCTCTTGGTTTCCTGCAGCCAGAGGATGATTTACCACCCCCCACAATGTGCACAGAAATTTTCTGGTTTAAAATTGTCGAGGCGTTGTCACAAGGATGGCATCCCTTGTGGCATCGGATGTCACTCTCTTCCCTCCCCTGGAAGCTTGTTTCCCCACAAGGTTTTCTTTCCTGATCTACCATCCTGTCTATCTGCTGCTTTCCTCATCCTCTCTGCGACTGTGCTGAGCTATTGATTTCTGCCTTGCTCATTTTGTAGATTTGGGAAAGGGGGAGGGATGCCCCAAGGGACGATCAGGATAAATTGGCAATTTGTCTCCGCCTTGGCTTCTGCTTCCCTTACTGGACGTCTCCATTGCATCCTTGTCCTTGTTGCAATTTTTCTGCCAAATGCCATTTTTACCCTCCTCACGAGTCCCAGGAGAGCTGTTATTTATGGCTGGTGGAACAAAACCAAACGACACAAGCTGGTTCCCAGCCTGCGGGAGGATATCCATCAGTGGGGATTTTAGAGAAAGCCTTTTGTTTAATTATGGGATCACTCATGTTCTCTCCAGTCTTTTGCCCCTCCCGGCCTCCCCTTGCATTACGCCGACGAGAAGTCCAGGAGGTACTTCATTCTCTGCTGGCGACTGATGGTTTACTCAAAAAATTTCTAGATGTTCTCTGTTTGTATTCCTGCTGGTGCAAACCCATCTTCGTTGCTCAGAATACTTAATACCTGGGATGAGAGGGCAAAGGGTCACCCACTTCACAGTCAGTTTGGGAACTATAAATATTTTTCGATGAATATTTTTGCAAGAAGACAGACAGCGTCCCTGATTTCTATCTTCTTCCCCTCACATGTAATCAGGATTTTCTTTTACTAAAAAGCAAAACAAAGACCCTAAGGGTTTCACTGAATGAGCATGAGAATAATTTTCAGCAAATCCTTCCCTCTTTACTCTGTTTCTTCTATGGCAGATGCCTCAAACATTTTTTTTTTTTCCAGAACCCAGACAGTACTGTCTGGAAACGCATCTTGAAGTAGACCAAAGTCTCTCCTTTGTGGTAAGTCACCTACCAGTGATAACGTGCGGGTAAAAACAACCTTTCGGTGAGTCCCTGCACAGGACCAAACCCAAGACCTCTCTCTCCCTGGCAGACCTTGTTTATTTGGGTCT
Source organism: Larus michahellis (assembly GCF_964199755.1). NCBI lineage: Eukaryota > Metazoa > Chordata > Aves > Charadriiformes > Laridae > Larus > Larus michahellis. Next base: position 5,732,871 of record NC_133910.1, read on the forward strand.
GGTAGTTACGAGAAGGAGGAGCCGGTATCTCTTTGGACCTCACAGAGCCAGAAAAATGGACCACGCTGGATGGAGCAAGGACATTTGGTTTCTCTGAGGTACTGACATCTCTTAGGGGGTGATATGAGGCGTCAGGAATGGAAACGCGCTTCTTTAGGAGAGGGAAAATCCTGTGAGCTCAGACTCCACAATAATTCACCTGGCTGTGCGTCTGGCCCTGAGCCTCAGGAACCCTTCCCAGCCCTGCTTTGCATTTTGCGAATTGTTTCTAGAAATGACCAGTTTTCATGGGCATGTCGCAGCGTGATGGATGACCGAGGACGATCAGCGAGGATATCTGTCTCCACCGAGGCTCTGTGACTCAGCTACCCCACGTCTAGCTGCTACTTTTCTGCCTTAAAAGCCTCAATATTCTCCACTCAGCTCACCTTCCTGCTCTCTCCTGGTCTCCAGATCCATTAGTCTGTCTGGGCTGGTACCCATTAAACCGCTGAACATGGGCTACTCCAAGCAATCTAATCAGTGCTGCAGCTATTAAAGGCAGAAATAGTAAGAAACCGAGTCACCGGTGCAGGCAGTCTGGCACTCGGATTAAGAGAGAAGTATTGCGAGGGATTGTCATTGTTTGTGGCGAACCGCAGAAGATGCCGCGGACAATATTTGATTGCCGTGACAGTGGGTATTAATAAATACTTTGCTAATGTGAAACAGCAGTATACCTGGCTCTGATAGTGGGAGCTCTGCAAGGTTTCCAGTGCCACTGGTCTCTGTGCCACCTCCCAAATGCCGAGAGGCTCGTGCAATAGGGGAATATTGCTACCTCACGCCCACGAGTGGGGAAACTGAGGCACAGGGCTTCAAACCATTTGGTGTAAGGTCGCTCGGGCAGTCTGTGATACATTGCCTAAGGCGAGTAGATCTACAGAGGCACTAGGGACCTTGTCCCTTGGCTGAGATGCATTTTATACTGGCACATGAATTTTATTTCTTGTCCAATTTACGACAAGGATTTCCAGAGTGTTTTTCCTGCTAATGCTAATGGTCCTGAAGAAAAATAAACACTCCAAAATCTTGGGGCCACTGGTTTGTCAGTGGCCTGGGTGGGATGTGTTACGCTGGGGAGGAGGTTTTGGGGGGAGCCCGTGGTGGCCTCGGCAGGTCGGTTGGCCGTGCTGGCTGTCCTTCTTTGCACACCCGTCAGCGCGATCTCGTTTTAAAGTGTAAATGAATCCGCAGGCAGGAACTAGACGGAGAGGACTCGATTTTGTGTGCCTTAAACAAAAAAATCACGCTGAGCCAACCGTGATTAGAAGCATGCTCGTGCAGCTCAGCACAAGCAGAGCCCAGCGAGGTTTCCCGGGCTGAGGGCAATAATTTTATAATTACAAGGTCTGATGTGAAGGCAGGGTGGAATCTGCCGGTTTTGTTGAATTTTCACCCGTGTTCAGAAGTTTACACTTAAGACCCAGCTGGATAGTTTTAGCCCTGAACCTCCTGGTTGTTCTGTGCCACCCTTATTCCTGTTTGGACGCAGGTTTATCTTAGATTAAATCCCACCTTTTCTTAACTCGGTTTCTGTGCTTATTTGTTTGGATCATCTGTTAAATTCCTTGGAATGAGACTTTTCAGAAAGGGATGTCTTTTTCTTTACATTGTGTGGAAGGGAGAATCTTAGTTGATGTCTCTCTGAAGGCAAGAAAAGCTGTTTTCCAAATCCCAGCTCTACCTCTGGATAAGGTTCGCAAGTTTGCCTGGACAACTATCCTAGAAAGCGGCTCTTCTACCAACTTCTGCCCCTGGAAAGAAATTACTTTCTCAGTTTAATTTGTTCTCGGTTCGGCAAGCAAACTGTGGAAAACTGGCCAAGAGTTTTATTGGCACATCCAAGTCATAAAAAAATTAAAAAAGCTATTTACCCTTTTAACTGACATAGCTTACGCTGGCCAAACTTTTAAGTGTACGCTTGGCCTTTGGCTGGGAGTTCTTTAAAAATACAATAATGGAGTGTTGAAATGAAGATGTTGGACAATAGGTGTGCTCCTGGCTTCAAAAGCTCCCGGGTAAGAATGTGCTCAGGGGTGACATCCCCATCCATCAGAGACGCCGAGGTTTTGTCACAGTTCCCAGTAGAACAAATTGTCACATAAATCAGAAAAGGTGGAGCCAGTCAAGACATGGGATCTGGCTCCGTTTATTCTAACACTGGGAGTCGCACGCTGAAAATGTCTGGTTTCTGCCCCCTCCTGTTAATTTAAAAAGAAAATAAGGCAGTTAATTCTCATTTGGGACAGGAAGAAATCTGTTTTGTGGATTGAAGTGACTGGGGATTCCCCCCCATGCCCCCCATTCGGCATGTACGCATGATTTAGTTATTTCGCACTCGGCCTTTGGGAATTGTTGGTATAAATCCCTTTGCACGGTGTGGAAACACCGAGCCCTTGAAGCCTGAAGATACGTTTTTCTGGCCTTCCAGATGGTGCCCCAGTTACCCCGCTGGCTGGCTGGCGTCTTCCACAGCACCTAGTCACAGTCCAAAGAGACTCTTACTGGAAAGGATGCTAATTGCTGTCACTGTTCCTTTTTTTGTTTTTTTTAAGCACAGGGTATTCAGTGTTTTTTCTTAAACCCTTGCGAAGGGGCTGCTTCCAGCTAATGGACTCTTAAAAGCCCTCACCTCCAGCCAGAAAAGGAGTTTTGAAGGATGTACTGGGGGCTGTGGGATCTGACGTGGCCGGAGGACCTGGGACTGGATTTCCAGGTGCTTAAAACCCACCATGAAAGCCAGTTCTCAGACGTGACCAGTCTGAATCCAGCATGAAAATTAGCTGTAAGTTTAGAAGCCTTAATGAAGGTTGGAAACCTGCCTAAAAAGGCTACCGTTTGGTGAGTGCTCCTGGACTTTTAATTGGTGTTCATTCAAGACCTTTTCACTCTTTGGGGAGTTTGCTTTGAATCCGTATGAGACGCTGAAATTTGGAACTTTCCTATGGAACAGAAGTTGTCACATTTTCAGATTCAGAACAGCCAAGAGTTTCATCCAGCCCATTTGTAATCCCTTCATTTAGATGGAATGAAGCGTTTCGTTCTGATAAGGTCAAAGCATGAAAATATGAATATATTAAAATACGTGTCAAAATGAAGGTAATCAAAATGAGAACTGGAGCAAACACTGTTGAAATAATTCACTCGTTTTTTTCCCCCACTATAAATTTCAGCGCTGTGGACATATCCTTATGAAATGTTTTCATGGGAAAACTCTATTTTGCTAGTAGATAGCTACCCTGACCAAAATAATAAGATTTTGATCAACTCTTGGGAAAAAAAATAGAGGCTTTGGGAGGGCGATGCTTGAGATTCCCTAGGGCTACCATCAATCACATCCCTGCCTCCAGGTCTGTTGGCGGAGCAAGCCCTGGCACCACAACTGCTGGTGGGACTCGGAGGTCCCTGGTGACCCCTAAGCTCAGGGCTTGTGCTCGGGGCTGCACAGGGGCTGCTTGAGATACTGAAGATTTAATCCATAACTTTCCTCTGGCATCTCCATAAAGCTCTGCCGGCATCCTTAGACACCATCCCCAAAGTCGCGTTTGCTGTCCTCTCCCCGGCAGGATGAGACGGTCGTTCGAGAGGAGGGAATGCAATTGCAAATGAACACCTGAAAATTGATCCAGGCTATAATCATCTTATAGTATTTTAATTGTGGGCCTCTCCCTCCCCATTCCCCGGCAGTAAATCACTCCCTGTCGAGTTGGCCGCCTCTTCTCTCTCCGCTTTGCCCCTCTTGCGTTTGGACTCAATCTGTATGTGTTTCCGAGCAAAACATAAACACCGTGTCCTCCTCCACGCGCGCTCCCCGGCTCCTCTTTCCCCATCGCCAGCAGTGTTTCTGTGCCGCCGCCGGCTTCCACCGCGGAGGGGGATCTATAAAACTTGACTCGTAAAGGGGAAGAGATGGGATTTGACTCATGAAGGGAAAGAGATTGTTGGTAGGTGAAAAAAAGATGGATGCCCCCTCCCCGAAAAATAAAGAAATATGGGCAGAAAATGAAAGAGATTTAAAGCAGCTATCAATCGGTCGCTGTTCCAGCTTTAAGAGCTGTTGAAACAACATAATAAAAGGCAATAAACGAGGGATTTATGGCCTACCTGCTGGAAATAGCTTGCTGCATCTATTGTGTGGGGTGAACAGAGTGTGCAAGGCTGGGGGGGGTCGGTGCCCGCCTGGCACGTGGCCGAGCCAGAGCCCCTGTCTGGGGCCGTGCATGTCCCCATGGCTCTGTCCTCCTGTTTCTCCCCCCGTATTCATCCCCCTCCCTGCCCCTCAGCCCTCCGAACCCCCATATTTATGGGCTTGGCATTTTGTGTCCTCAAGACTCGGTTTTGTTCAGTTTGACTAGTAAGCCCGAGACGATTTGTTGCAATCGATGGCAGCAGGCTGGAATTTTAAGGGCCAGGTATTTTACCACAGGGGCTGGACCCTCGAGCTAAATCTTGAAGGCAGGGAAGGTGAAAACATACAATACTGCCTACGGCAGCGTCGAGAAAGGCTTGTAAACTGCTGGCACATATTTAAATCGCAGGGAAATCACCGGGGGGGGAATAAATCTACAAAACCAAAACCAAACGGAGAAGAAGAGAGTGAGTGACTAAACATGGAGATTTCTAATGCCTTCTTCAAGGCTGAAACTGTCCTTTTGAAGACAAAACCAACCTTCCCTCCTGCCCCAGACCCACAGAGGGTTGAAACTGCAGACACCAGCACAAAAACATAGTTAGGCAGCACGTATCTGATGCAGGATCCGGGCTATCGTGCCGGCGGTGGCCTCGCGTGGTTTAAGGACCAGCGACACAGGAGCTACAACTCAGGAGAGCTGAGGAGACTAAATGGCTGGAATATGGTCCTCCGGGCACGGGGAATGGGCATCTCCCCTGGGAACACACTTGCAGGAGAAAATGTCCCATCTTTCCCAGCCCTGGATGGGAGAGCGGGGTGTGCTGGGTGTTGTTCTGCTCCGTTTGGAAGCCCCGGCACAAAGCCGTCCCTTGTAATTCATTTTCCCCTCTTTCTTCCTCGGAAAGAGTTTTAACCACTTGTCTGTCACTCCGGCTTTCCGGCCACAGGTTACATACTTTTGTTTTGCAAAGCGCAGTAAATCTTAACAGCGACGTGAGAAGCTCTGGCGTATCTGATGCTGTTTGTTCTTTCGGGAGGAAGGTGGTGAGAAAAGCGAGTGGGCTGAGAGGGGTAAATCAATCCGCTTTACAAAAAGAGAGATGCGGCGTGGCACAATGCCGTAATCCAGTGGAGCCAGCGCGCGCCGGAGAGACAGATCTGGGACGGGGAGAGGGGGGGTGGCAGGGCTGCAGTAATCCCCTGCCCCTCTTAAATCCCCAGCATGGAACAAAGCCCTTGTTAGCAAATAGGGATTGGGGAGTGGCAGCAATAAGCCAAATAATTGCCCTTAAATTCAGCTGTAATAAAAAGCTGGGAACCTGCACTGGAGCCCTTTCATAAACACTTGGGGACGAGATTGTCCTAATTACAAGAGCCCAACCAGAGGGACCAGCAGGCATGAAACTATGGATTAATTCAGCTGCTTGAATGCCAATGTGTGGCACAGAGGTGGCAACTGCCTTCTACCCCCCAGCCTTGAAAGGTTTTGGGTGCTCTGTGTTTGGCCATGCTTCCAAAACGGCACCAAGGGGAAAGGGGCACCAAAAGCAAGAGAAGAAATGGCTTCAGTGTGTTGACCCTGTGAAGGGGAGAGCTCTGATGGTCCAGGATGTCCCACACACGCTAAGAAGCTTCTTCTTGGTGGTTCAGACCGTGGGGACCTGCAGGATCTTGTCTGGGCAGGATTCCCTCCCGCGGCTGTGGTGCTTGTACGGCTGCTCTTGTGCATCTCAGCAGGGTTACGGACTGTGCCCATCCATTCCCCCCCCTTCCACCCCCTCCTCCCTCAAAATAGTCCCCGTCTCCACAAATGCAGTGAAAGGAAAAATTAAATGTTTGAAAGCGGTGGATTTGAAAACTGTCAGGAAAAGACCTGGACACCTCAAAAGAAAAACCAGCAATTTCCCTTCATTGCAAATTCAAGGGTCAGGTCCTCCCTAAGCCACATCTTGGTCGGAAAATATTTAAGATTGATTAAATAAGAACCCATGGCTTCTCTCAAACTAGTGTAATATTAGGAGTGACTTTTGAAAACTTCTCTCGGAGACTCCAAAGGTTAAAAAGTTCCTCCTTCATAAGAACCGTAAAGAACTGGCATGGTGTGAGTGGTTAGAAACTGCAAGAAAATTCCCCTTTTTTTCCCTAATCACGAGGCTACCAAAAAGATCGTCAGCGTTGGCAACACTCTTTGAAAAGATCTTTTGCAAATTTGCGCGGGGAGCAGTTTCAGACCCGTGGACACCATATGCTTGGAGAAAGCCCTGCTGGTGGCTGTGGAACGAGGGTCCCCCGTGTTCTCCGGGAGGAGATTCCCACCCCAGGTCAATATTTCGGCCTCCAGTTTCCCCCCCGGTGTTTCCTGCTCTGCTGCCACCTCCGGGGATTTCCCTCATTTCAATTTCTCGCTTCACGTGTGAAAAATAAAAGCAAACCAAAACCCTCCTCCTGCCCCAACCACTTCTCCCAGCCCACCTGCAGCAGACCAATTTTGAGGCCAGAAGCGTGGAGTTAATGGAAATGCTGTGAATTTACAAACAAGCATTCAGAGGGGAGAACGTGCCTATTTATCTCCTAATACACTGGTTAAAAAAAAAGTCTTTCTTTAATTGCATTTGGAATCTATTCTAACGATTTACCCAGGAGAGAGTTAAGATGTCAAGGCTTTTTCATTAGTAATATATCCCCAAACAAAATCTTTGTTAAGATAGGTTAAGGCAGTAAATAGACCATTAATTTACAGGAACATAATTAGTACCTTGCAGTTATTCATGAAAATAGTAGGATTTCTTTTGTTGTTATTCAATGGCGAGATTTAAAACAAATATAGAATCAGCAGGTCAGAAAAGACCCAGGCCAAAAAGCATCAAAGGTATTGATTGAAGTTTCAACAATAACCTTAACTCTGCCCCGGTACCCAGACCAACATCATTTATGCAAACAAGAAACGTTCTCCAAGTGGTAAATAATGGACACAGAAAACAGTATCTGGAGTTTTGAACAAATATCAATACATAGCTGTAAAATAGCTTGTTTTAAGGGCTAGAGACTATATCCCACACCTAAAGCTGGCAACAGTATTTGAGGCATTTCTCCTCCTAAGAGATTGTCGATAATGTTCAGACACAACATTCATTTCCACAGAAAGTATTTTCTTTATGATTATTTATTTAATTGACACTCTAATCTTTGTAACATTGGCATCATTTTGTTTAAAGGAACTAAAATGTTCCTCTAAAATGAAATAAAATGTTTTGTAGGGTCAAGGTCCTCTACTCCACATTCTCAGAATTAAAAAAAAAAAAAAAGAAAAATTAATTTGAAAACATTTCTCAATTCAAAGTTATTTTTGATTACTCAGAATTGTAGCTTATTGAAATGAAGAAAATTTCGGTTGACTTCAGGCTGACTGGAAAACTAATTTCACAAAGATTTTTTTTTTTATATCTCCTTATTAGAAAGCTTGGTTTCACATGGTCCAGCCATCAAGTTTAAGCCAATTTTAGCTTTTTCATGTGTATTACTGCAACTTGCAAAGCAAAAAGGAATTTTCAGGGGTCAGGAGCTGTAGTCGTAGGATAGAAAGGCTATAAATCATGGGCACTGCTTAACAGGTAGAATATCAAAATATATTAGACAGCAGTTAATGTTGCAGTTATAAATAATAGTGAATTATCAGACTGAAAAAAGAAGCAGTAATAAGGTTATCGTGTGCCGGACCAAGAAGTTCAAAGTTCAGCTGCATCATGAGATGAATGTATTATTGTTTCCCAAACTAGACCTTTCTGCAGCAGCTGAAGCGAAAATGGAACAAATAAAATCTCACTGAAAAGAAGGTAACAAGAGCCATTTTAATTTCTTAAATTAACTTCCCTTACTTGTTTGTTACTGCTACTAATGGTGAGGTGCTGTACAGGTGGGTAAAAAATACTGTGTTTTCTTTATGGGAGTTTTGCCAGGTAGTTTCTTTTTTAAATAAAAATACGATTTTTCTTTTGAAATTGGAAAAATGTCTGCCAGAACAATTTCTAGAAAAAGGTCTGGGGAAACTAAATATTCAAAGAAATAGACTATTTCCCCCATTATTTGCTTGAATTGCTCTTCCAATGGCATTTAAAAGGAGCCCAAACTTAATCTTCTCTCTTTAAGGCTTGTACCTCCCCATTTGCTATTGAGTGAGAGACTGAAGTCATGACGTTGCAACTGGGGAAACTGAGGCAGGGAGTGATTTCTTACTAGCTGAAGGCTGCAGAAGGAGGCACTGTCACAGCTGGGAACTCCCAGGCCAGGTCCCTGATGGCATCAATGGCGGCAGAGCCCTGGCACAGGCTGCCCAGAGAGGTGGTGGAGTCTCCGTCTCTGGAGACATTCCAGACCCGCCTGGACGCGTTCCTGTGCCACCTGCTCTGGGTGACCCTGCTCTGGCATGGGTGGGACTGGGTGATCTCCAGAGGGCCCTGACAACCCCTGTGATTCTATGATTCTCTGATTTGCCAGCGACTCCCTTTCGCCGCCGTGGGATGGGTGAGAGACCGGCTTGGAGCCCCCGCCCCGGCCTGCGTTGGAGATGCTGGGATGCAAATCCTGGCTCTGGCTCGCCTGCCTTTGTTACCTCTAATCCAGACACGTTGACAGCAGGACAGACTCCTACTGGGACAGTGCTACAGCCTGACCCTGCAGATGGTAAGGATCTCGCAAAGTCTCCGTGTCGTAAAGCTCTGCTGCCGGGTGGGGAATTTTAATAAGGACAGGAAAAAAATAGCGAGAGACGGGGAGAAAGGGATACATTGCAAAGAACCTGACCTTATTTCCTCAGAGCGTGTGACTAAATCACGCAGCTAAAAATAGGTAAGTGATTTGCTTTGATGCTGTAGGATTTTGCTGATACCACTTTTGTTACACATATAAATATAGAGATTTAATATAATATTTCCCTTACCGCAGTGTCTCCTATTAAGACAGTGCTAAAGTCTCCAGAGCTGCTGTCTCTGGCTGCTGCTTTAAGCTGTGAGCTGCACGCAGAGACTTCTTGGCTCTGCAACTAATATGCTGCTGGCCGCTGGGAAAACGCAGGAGAAATTTCTTCCAGGAGGGATGTTCAGTGTCAAGCATTGTCCATTCCCGTCTCTCCAAGACAGTAACTACAAAACCAAGTGGGAACTTCCCTGCTTATTTGTTATGAGTGATTGCTTTGGAAAGTTTTGGTCCCAGTCTGCCCCGTCTTTATAATGGGGAGGATAAAACCGATTTGCCTCCGGAGGGTCTCAAGCAAATTGATACAGCTGTGAGGCGACAGGGGTGGCCACTATGGACCCACACGGGTGATTAAAAGGAGGCCAGGCACCGGTGGTGCACCCCAGAGCTGGGCACTGGGGCTGGCATCGTTTCACATCTTCATTAATGACCAGGACGACGGCACAGAGAGCACCTCGGCAAGGATGCAGACGATCCAAAACTGTAAGGGCTGTTTGATAGATCAGATGGTTGTGGCACCATTCAGAGGGACCTTGGCGGGCTGGAGAAATGGGCCAGCAGGAATCCCGTGAAGTTAAACAGGGGAGGAATAACCCCTTAGCCGGGGAGGAATGACCCCAGGCATCAGCACATGCTGGAGAGGAGCTTTGCAGAGAAGGACACTCTGAGGGCGGTGAGCCCCTGGCCCAGGTTGCCCAGAGAAGCTGTGGCTGCCCCATCCCTGGAGGGGTTCAAGGCCAGGTTGGATGGGGCTTGGAGCAACGTGGGCTGGTGGGAGGTGTCCCTGCCCAGGGCACGGGGTGGCACGGGGTGGGCTTTAAGGTCCCTTCCAACCCAAAGCATTCTGTGATTCTATGACATGGGAGTCCTGGTGGGCACCAGGTTGACCATGAGCCACCAACGTGCCCTTGTGGCAAAGCCAACAGGCACCTGGGGACATTGGGCAGAGGGCAGCCAGCAGGTAGGAGGTCCTGCCACTCTGCCCAGCCCTGGTGAGACACATCTGGATGGTGGACCCGGGGCAACCTGCTCCAGCTGGTCCTGCTCGAGCACCAGTGGGATGAGGCGATGGTGCAGAGGTCCCCGCCAGTCTCAGTGGTCGATGAGTCTGTTATATGGGGATTGGAGAGAAGGCGAAAGCCTGGACTCTGCCCTGAGCTCCTCTGCAGGGCTTTAGCTCGGCTCTCCCTGTACCTGAATGTTTTTTTCCTTTTCTGACTGAGCTGAGAGTGTCGGCTCTGCCAGGCGTCTGAGGCTTGAAGTGTACAAATGGAGAGAATTATTTAATACTAAACAATTATTCTGTTGCCTAAAACTCTTGCATTTGTTTACTGAGGAGCCTATGCTGAATGCAAACCTCCAGACAGAACTGTCAGGGAGCAGGAGAAAAGAGACGGGGGTTTATTTAAATTCAGAGCGGAGTGTCTGAAAGTGCCCATCTTTTTCTTTTTTATTTCCTTCCATGTTTTTGCTTTCCCTCGTTCCCCTCCACTTTTCCTTTTATTCACCAAACTCTCTGCTTGCACGCAGAGGGACCAGACTCTCCACCTTCTGGATGGACTCCGAGGGTTAGCTGCAAATGGGGAAACTGAGGAAACCACCGTGCTCTGAGGACTTTGGTTTCCCAGGCTCCGGGCATGTCTCTGCCCCTCCTGGCTATCTGGGAAACTCCGAGAGGATGCTGCCGCTCTCCCACGTCTCCTGCGGGCTCCTCGCCTTTGGGAAAGAGCAGCACATGCTCAGGTGAGCGGTGCTGCTCGCAGAGAGCCGTGTAAATAAAGGCTCCAGCTGGGGGATGCCAAGAGCTGGCACGGCAGGGACTGCCACTCTGTCAACATAACCCCGCTCCCGACAGGCCCTGTTTTGTTGAAGCAATTCCTTGCGACGGACCGAGTTTATCTCTAAGTCACTGGATTTACACCGGAGATCTAAACAGCCTGGTAAATCTGCCACCGAAGCACCGGGGTGGCATTTATCTGAGCGTCCCTTTGCGCGCCTGGGGATTCTCCCCGCCCGGCTCAGCCTGGACGCGAGTCCCTGCCCGTGCAGCTGGCAGGCTCTTCGGCTCAGGGGGGCTCTTAGAGACCATAAAACGTGCCATTAAACACCGCCCCCCCCACTTCTTCCTACTTCAAACTGTCTCATCAGGCTCACAAGCCAGGCAAAGGTTACAGCTGTGAAGAGATGAGCACGCTGTTTTCAGCCTGCAGCTGCCAGCCAGCTACCCGAGGACAGCCAGTGTTTAAAAATCAGAGCTCTTTCCTCCTCGCCGCGGTCGGCCCGTGCCCGCCGGCCACCGTGTGCCATCAGACAAACCGCCTGTCACATCCCCTCCCCTGCTGTCGGCATCCTCCTACCCCTTCTTGGGGCGAGACACACAGAGCATCTCGCCGCGGTCCTGGCGCTGAGCAGGTACAAAACCACTAAATTAGTTTTCATAGAGCCTTTCGGTCAGGCAGCTCAAAGCCTTTTAGAGACTTTAATTGAGCCTGGGAGTTAATGAAGCCTCACTAACGTGCCTGCTGGATAAAGGAGTGTTTATTATCCCCTGTTTTACAGAGGTTGTGCAGAAAGCCGGGCAGGTGGCTGCGTGGGTTGGGTTAGGGTTGGTTTCCCCTTCAAAACTAATCATGAGGCACAAAATGGCTTGTCTTATCAAAGGAAATATTTTCAGAGAGGTTTTTGTGGAATACAGGGGTGTTTTTTTCCTCCCTGGTTTCCTAAAGGAATCGCAAAGAAACTTTAGGATTGAGATGAATCTCTTGCCTTCACTGGAATTTTTTCATGCAAGCTAAGGCAACTCTGCTAACTCCCTTGAAAAGCGCAGTGCCCCAGGAGGAGAGGTCCTCTGCGTCCAGAGGCTCCTGAGCAGCCCCTCGGGGCTGCCAGGTCAATGCTGCATCAAACGTAAGAACCAAACAACTTCCAAAAAATCCTGCAGTGAATCGATGTGCCCCCCTCTGCTCCCAAACGGTCCCCGCATCCCTTCTCCAGCGTAGCCAGGCTGTCCAGGGGCCACCTGTGTGCGAGGGCCTGATCCTCAAATCGTGTTGCGCCGATGATGGTGAAGATCCCTCCTTCCTCAGCCACCTACGTTGTACTTTCTTGGTACCTACAGCCAGGATGGTGCTGTAAGTGCCGAGCATCAGCCCTGGCCAAATGCAACCTCTCCGCGTTTCGCTGCTCCCTGCTAGCCCTTGCCAGAGTCAGAGGCGCGGCGGAGCAGCGAGTCTTCCCGGAGCTGCTCAAACACCCTGACCTCAAACCATTTCAATCAGCGCCTTTCAAAGGGGCCCTTGTTCTCCGTACTTCAGTCTCGGAAAGCTTCGTTCAAACTTGCCCTCTCTGTATTTTTAACTCCGGCTGCCGCAGAGTGAGCCCGCAGACGATGCTCGCCGGGCTGAGCACCTCCCTGCGCCCTGTGCCTGCCTGGCTGGCTCCTGCCACCGTCCCTGGCTCTCCCTGCAACTTTCCTTAAAAATTTCTTCCCTTTGCATCCCTGCATCCCACATCCAGGGTGTGCGGGGTAAAGAGAACTTAGGCTCCCCAGCTTTTTTTCAGGTGGGAGCCTGTATTGAATCGATAAAATGGATACAGTGGGTAAGGCACACATCCTGCTCCTCTTGTTTTTCCCTGCCTGGTTTGAAGAGTGACCCTCGCCAGGCTCCCGGTGGCTCATTTTACAGTGTGGGCATGAGCAGAAGACAGCATTTCGATGCCATGGGCTGTCGTGGGGTGGGCTGGTCCAAGCTGAGAGCTTTGCAATAAAGTTTAGAGAAATGCGCAAACCACCCTGATCTAGAAAATACTCAGAAATCACAGGAAAAGCCCTCTCCACAAAGAAATCCCTCTTTTCCCATCCAGACTAAAACACCGGCCCTGCGTGGGGGCAGAGGTGTGAGCAGAGCAAGGGAAGGCCGCGCAAAATGAGTTTTCCCTCACCTCGGTTAAGACTCAGCCATGCCTTTGGGGACATGTTGGGTTGGGATCAGCCCTCCCATCTCCGTCTGCTCTTCCCGCTGCGGGTTTCCTTGAGGATTTTGAGGAAATCCTTCAGATTCCTAAAAATAATAATTTTATATATGTCTATAGGTATGCATATATGTATAAAATCAAAGTCGGTGATGCTTGCTGGCTGCCCCAGGAGCAGGCAGGCTGCATCCTCACCCCCGCAGCTTTGCAACCCTACCCCCACGCCCCGCCAATTCCCCGGCACAGCCTGAAAGCGGAGCCGGGGAGGGGGCCTGAGGGGGCCCGTGGCTGGATTTTGGTGGCCTTAGGACCTGGGTTTCAGCCTAGTTCCGCGCGCGGCAGGTGGCGTCCCAGCTCCACGGGAGACGGGCGGCCGCGGGGGGGCGGCGCGGGGATGCGCGGGCATGGGTGCGCGGAGGGATGCGCGGGGCGGGGATGCGCGGAGGGGGGATGGATGCGCGGCGCAGGGATGGATGCGCGGAGGGGGGATGGATGCGCGGGGGGGGATGGATGTGCGGGAAGGGATGGATGCGCGGCGCAGGGATGGATGCGCGGAGGGGGGATGGATGCGCGGGGGGGGATGGATGTGCGGGAAGGGATGGATGCGCGGCGCAGGGATGGATGCGCGGAGGGGGGATGGATGTGCGGGTGGGGATGGATGCACGGGGTGGGATGGATGCACGGTGGGGGATGGATGCGCGGGAAGGGATGGATGCGCGGGGTGGGACGGATGCACGGTGGGGGATGGATGTGCGGAGGGGGGATGGATGCGCGGGGGGGGATGGATGCGCGGGGTGGGATGGATGCACGGTGGGGGATGGATGCGCGGGAAGGGATGGATGCGCGGGGTGGGATGGATGCACGGTGGAGGATGGATGTGCGGAGGGGGGATGGATGCGCGGGGGGGGATGGATGCGCGGCGCGGAATGGATGCGCGGGGTGGGGGATGGATGCGCGTCTCTGCGCCGCTCGCTGCGGTGGCGGGGAGAGGAGCGGACCCGGTTTTCCTCCATCCCCGGGGGTTTCTTGCGCCGCCCCGGGTTGGGCAGCGCTGGGGCCGCTTGGCCTTTTGCAGCCCTCCCGGGGCGGAGATGCTCGGCTGCCTGATCCCTTCCGCCAGCCAAAGCTGCTCAGGATTATTTCAGCTAAATCTATGCGTATTCTGGAAAATCATCACTACTCGATTGAGAAAGCAGCCCGCTTCTAAAACATAAAAGCCTCCTAAAGCAAACGTTAACTTCCCAGACAGTACCCCACATTTAACCCCCCCAACCTTCACCCTGTCCCTGGTTTTGTCCTGTCTGTGCAGCATTTGCACACAGAGAAGGCCTGGGGCATCCAGGAGACGCAGCGCCTTCATCTTTTTTCCGTTTTTCTGGTGCTTTTAAACACTGTTCAATTTTCAACTTCAGAAAAGCTGCAGGGACTTTGCCAGAACCACTGCAGTAGGAATTGCACTACAACTAAATATAGAAACGAAATTTTGGATGAAATACAGGCTTGGGTGCATTTTGGCAGAAGTTTCAGTGTTTTCCTCACAGCGCTGGCTCCGTGTGGAGCAGACTATTCCCAGGAATAGACGTCGATGGCGCTTGGGGCTGGTGTTTTGAAATGTGTAGGGTAAGTTTGCACCAGTGTGTGGGGAGTTAGCAAGAAGAATAGAGCTGAACTCAGATTTTATGTCCTGTGAAATTCCCAGGGCTTATTTCATTCCAAAGTGGAATAAAACTTTTTTTTTTTCCTCATTCTCTGTAAAAACAGAATAATCTGGAGAGAAATATTTGCATTTAGAATGATTATCATCAGCATTGAACTGTTTTGGCTTTGGTAGTTGATAAGCTCACTCTGACGCTTCCATCTTGACTTTTAGAGTCTTTTAGAAATGATAATGTAGTAAGAGTCCAAAAAAGAATGCCAAAATAGATGGCAAAGTACAACTGTATCATTTTTTCTAAAATTTTTTTTTAAAGCAATAAAATGTAAGTGGAATTGTCATTCTCCTGCAAGCCGCTTTGCATTCATTGAGTAGCATCCACTGCCTGAAAAAATCTACTGTGGAGTCACTCTTGACCCAGCTGTGCTCAGAATTTCATTTGCGATGGAAAGAGCAGCGTGCATATGTAATCTTCAGGTCAGGGGGAATTGCAATTTATAACCTTACTTACAAATTGAGGCATATTTATATGTAAATATTTGCGTAAAAACATGTATGTATCTATAGACGAATTTACAGTTTATTTTTTTCAGATGCGCCATTACCATTTAGCAGACGTGATGGCTGTGGGATACCCTGCTGGGCACTTGTTCTGTAGGTTCGTTTGCTTCAGCCCGGCTAACGAGGAGTTCGGGGAGCCCTCGCTCAGCCCTGGTTGCTTCTCCAGGTGCGCGCTGTGTCTCAGGGCAGCCGCGGCGATGCCATTAGGCAAATCAGTCGGTCTGAGCCGCGCAGATAAGGCTGGAAAAGGGCAGCCTGAGCCTTCCCAAGGAGCAGGTCTTTGAAGGAGTTTCGAGGCACTGGCGCTGCTGGCGAGAGATATGAAGGACCTTGAAAATTAACCAAATGAAGGCCTGTCCCCTAATACCCCATAGCTTAATTTGATTGAGGAAGTTTCTTGTGCCTGAGGGCAGCGATAACCACTCCTGCAGGTTGCGAATGCGGAGAGGAAGGCTCTGGGTGAGCTCCTCTCCTGCTCTGCCCCATCTCGCTGTCCCCTCCCTGGGACACACGGTGTACCTCGCTGTCCCCATCACTCTGTGCTTATCAAGGGAGGACAACTGAGGGCGAGCACACACGCGCGTGTCCGTGCAAAGGAGAATTTCTCTCTGCTGTATCCCAGCGGGATCCTACTTGGGCAGCTGGTTTGGGATTTGGCTCTGCACATCCATGCCCCCCCCGCCCCCCACCCCGGGAGTGCAGCCTTCCCTGGGATGTAGGTTTGGCGCATCCTTAGTTGGGCTGAGTTTGTGCTTCTTTCTTTCTTTTTAAAACCATTTTAAACCCAGCTCCTTGGCCAGGTGGGTGTGCTGAGAGGTCAGTGAGGCTGCCAAGGGGAACTTTACCATGTGTTTGTGTGATTCTGGGGAATATCCCCGTGCACGCCTCCAGATGTGTGAGGAGGGATTTCCCTTTTCCCCTAAATGTTCTGCTTTTCACCTCACAGTGCCGTTAATTCACGGGGAGGTTGTTTCTGCCGGCTGGCTCCCTGGGGAGGGCTGATGGGCACCTGGATCCCTGGGGAGGGCTGATGGGCACCTCGGTGCCGTCACCAGCAGCAGCCCCACCGACTGCATGGGGACTTCCCAGGGACTGCGACTCCCTCCTCTCTCCTCGCGTCTCTGCTCTCTTTCCCGCACTTCTCGTGCTCAAAAAGACTGTGACCCAGCTGAACTCACCAGGGCTTTGATATCGAGAAACCGGGGGAACTGAGCACCTCGCCCGTTCCCTGAGTTTCCCGCAAGCGGGGAAAACGAACTCAAATTGGATAAAACGGCCAAGGATTCCTTTGCGGCAAGCTGCAAGCGAGGAGGCGGGATGAGGAGGGAGGAGATAAAATCTGGGCTGAGAGGAGAGGTTGGGGTTTGCTGAGCTTCTGTGGCACAAAGGCGACGTCCTGCAGTGACTCAGCCTGCTGATAACTTTTTCGCTGGCGTGCCTTGGTTTCATATCGCTGTGCTTTTCCTCAGCTCCCACGCAGCCAACGGGACCGGTGAAATCTGAGGTTTCTGCTGGTTTTAGGCTGCCTGTGAATTAATTGAGCACTCGTGAAATAAGCTGCCGCCTTGTAGCGTATTTTCAGCTCCTCCAGGAGAAGTAACGTGGGGCCTGATTAGGAGGAATGGCTGAGAAAGGCCCGGTGTTTCCGTGCTGGTGTGAAATGCAGGCTCCAAGGTCCAAAGCTCGGAGGGGGGTCTCTACCTGATTCCATGACTTTTGATTGGAAAAGGTTTCTTGTGTCCGGGGTCAAACTTACGTTAAAGGAGAAGAGAGAAAGAGGGAGCAGAGTGGCCGAGAAGCTCTGGAGGGAGATGTTCACCTGGTATGTTAGAGAACCTGCTTCCAATCCTTGCTCTTAATTAGAAGAGGAGGGGAAATCAATCTGAATCTTTCACGACCCAGCCTGTCCCTCTTTATCACCAGCACACTGGACCAGTAGGGTGGATAATCTCCCTGAAATGTTACAAGAAAATTAAAAAGCTCTCATTGTAGTCCACACTGGGAACAAATAAATATTATTATTATTATTAATATTACTACTTTATGCATCTCTCACAGGAGAAACAGTTATCTTCCAACTACAGTCCAAGGCTCCTTTTGCTGGAAGCAGACGGGGAATCTCAGGGTCATCCCAAGCTCAGCTGGTGATGCTCCGCGGGTCCCCGGAGCCCCTCGCGGTCTCTGCTTGGTGCTGCCTCCTCGGCGCTGGAGGGACGGGCGGCTCCGAGCTGCTCACACATTCCCTTTGCTCCTGTGGGAGGTGGGAACGGCCCCTAACTCTCCTTGACCTACCTCGAGAGGGGGGTTATGAAGCATAATTAATTGCAGTTTCAAAAGAGCTTGGAGTTCCCCAGAAGAAAAACGCTCGCAAAGTGCAAATCATGATTAATCATTATTATTATTATTTCTATAAATTCCCACTTCAGCTTGGTTGGAAAACAAGATGGTATTTAGGGATGCCCGTGAAGGTAGAAAGGATAGAGTGGCCCACCACTCCGCTTCGCCCGTGGGGCTGCAGTCATGTCTGCGGCGTTACACCCGATTAGCATCAATGTGTGTGGGAAGAGAATCGGACCCCGCAGTCGCCTTTCTCTCTCCTAATGGATAGTGCTAAATTGCTGCCCATCTCTCTCCCTGCAGCATGCGGGAGACAGTTCAGTACTCGCTGGTCCTCTCTTTCTCCCTTGTGGAGGGGTTGGAAGGTTTAATTCCATCATATTCCTAAGTGGAAAATAAAAGCGCAATGAAAAAAAAAAACAAAACCAAAACCAAAAACCCCAAAAACCCCACACAGATGTCTGTGAAAAGAATTTTGTCTTCAGCGAGTTTTGATCTGGATCCTAAAAAAGACAAAACCCTGTGATTGACACCCTTGTTCTGCACAAGGTACCTCGAAGGAAGCTTTCAGAGCAAAAGGTTTCCTGCGCTGGAGGGGGTGTGGAGAAAGTCCAGGTTTCACAGCTTTTTGGGGGTTTTTGTGTTGGTTTTTTTTTTTTTTCTTTCCCCCTCTCCACTGTGTAAAGTTGTGACACCCTCTGAAGTTTTATTTTTCTGGAGAGAGCAGCCCATCTCCGCACAAAAACAAGGATTTTCTGGGGAGGATTTTGGGGTCGTTCAGCCTGGAGAAGAGAAGGCTCCGGGGAGATCTTAGAGCCCCTTCCAGTCCCTAAGGGGGGCCTACAGGAAGGATGGGGAGGGACTCTGGATCAGGGAGCGTTATGATAGGACATGGCGTAACGGCCTCAAGTTGTGAGAGGGTAGATTTAGATCGGATATCAGGAAAAAATTCTTTACTGTGAGGGTGGTGAGGCACTGGAACTGGTTGCCCAGGGAAGTTGTCAATGCCCCATCCCTGGAGGGGTTCAAGGCCAGGTTGGACGGGGCTTGGAGCAACCTGGGCTGGTGGGAGGTGTCCCTGCCCAGGACAGGGGTGTTGGAACTAGGTGATCTTTAAGATCCCTTCCAACCCGAACCATCCTGTGATTCTGTGATTTACAAATCTGTGCTGTTCTCCCTCCTGACCACTGATTCCCCCCTCAGGAAGGTGCTCCCACCCCCGAGAGGCCTCTCTCCTGAGGGATCCCACAGCACCCAAACCCCTCTCAGCCCCACGTGAGCCCAAAAAATGATGTCAGGATGAGTCCAAGTGACTCTGCCAGGGTCTGCCAGGAACCTGCTTCACGTCAGCCTCCCAGGATGCTCCTCCAAGCATCAGCCTTGTGCGGATGCTGGGAGATTTTTATCTTTATTCCCCCGCGAGTCTGCTTGAAATCACAGGCACTTTGACTTTTGCTGTAAATCAGAGATGTCTCGTTTTAGTGGTGATGGCACTTCCCTGGCTGGGCAAGTGGCACTCGGCTTGGGCTGGCAGGGCCAGCAGTGGCGCGCTTTGCAAAATACCCCGTCTCTGGCCTGAGTTTTCACCTTGGCATGGTTTTATTCAGCCCCATTCTCTGGCATGGTGGGAGCACTGGAAATCCTGTGACCTTCCCTCTCCCTTGCCACCAAGCGCTGGCTCCGAGGAGGCGCGGGGAGGGATGCTTCACCAGGAGCTCACCCTGTTCATATATCACCGGGAAAACGCCGCCGACAAACAGCGAGATTCATTTTGGTGCCAGCCGACCATAAATTTATTTGCTTGTTAATGCAGCTTCCCCCAGTTCATGTTTTCCCTAACTAGGAGCATCAAAATGTCAACCTGTCCTCAGGGGTATATCAGCCTCCCGAACTGAAGTCAGTAACGAGATTAGAGTCCATGCTGTTCAGAAGCGCCGTCTCTCCCGCATGTGCTCTCGCAGTCACTTGCACTTATTTTTTTATTATCTGGGTTTTTTTTCTCCCACTGATGTATTTTTTCCCCCCTTCCTCTCAATTCCTCTCTTCCTCAGTCCTCAATGAAACAAATGCGAGCTGACACCCACAGGCAGCATCACCTCCCTTGTCCCCGTTTGTCATCTCTCCCCTGCTTCTTCTGCCGGCTGCCCGGCCAGACGCCGGCTGGGGGACAGGGATGACTCCTGCTGGGGTCGTGCTCCCCGTGGAAAGTCTCCGACTCTGCCCTGGTGAACCCTTTCTGTATGAATGTGAAATAAGAGGAAGAGCTGCTTGAAATGGAATAAATATGCAAAGACGCGGTAGCTGGGACAAGGGCAGGTTTGTGGCTGGTGGGAGAGGCAGGGAGAAGAGGGACAGAGGGGTTTGAGGATCGTGAGCACTGGAAGATCTTCTGGATGGAGGGGTATGACCATGGTAAGGCAGGGAAACATAAAACAGGCCCCTGGTCATGTGAAACACCTACAAAGGTAGAAGAGGAAGCCTCAGGAGACATCTCCTTCTGATGCAGAGAGGTTTGAGAGCAGAGACAGGAGCGAAGGGCGCTGAGGACACAGTGACAGTCCCATCCAGCTCAGCAGGAGGGGACGGGAGGTCACAGATGCTTTGGTGGTCACACCTTTGGGCAAACGCTACCCTGCCCCAACACAACTGCCCAGCTCCTGCCGCCCAGGGAGGAGAGGGAGTGTTTGCTTCGCATCACGCTTCACTTTTGGGTTTGATTTCAAGCCCCTTTTTATTAACCTGTAGTCACCTGCTGCAGCAGTGAGCTGTGCGTGTGATTAATGGCCCCTGAAATATTATCGGGTTTGAAAGGCTGCTTGTTTGAAATTTGCACTGAGTGTAGTTAGCTGGAGGTTTTTTTTTTTGCAGCTCGGCAGCCATTTCACACCGCAATTGCCACAAACACGTAAAAAAGGTGCAGGTGGAGGCCAGTGGCGTGGGAGCAGGATTCCTACACCAAGGGCAAGAGCTTGCAACAATCTAGACCTTAATCTTTGCAATGTTCACTCTTCCTAAACGTCTGCAAACCCACTTTGGGTATGTCTGCTGGGATTAAGCCAATAGAAAGCCCAGACCTCGTCGGAGGGATTGTCCTTCTGCAGACAGTGGGCCTGGGGACACGCAGACTCTAGTCCCTGAGCAGGTGACTCAGAGCGTGGCTGAAAAGGTATTAAACTTTTCTTGAAGTAGAAACATAAAAACATTCTCTTCCGAAGAATTTATTTTCCTGACATTTTAATAAAATATTTGACCTTCCAGGATGAAGAAATGAAGTTGGTTTTTTTCCCCTTAAAAACTTTAAAATAACTTGGCATTTTTCATGGAAGAAGGTGTCTTCCATCCAGATCTCATTTGGTCTGATACCTGCAAAGCACACTCATACCACTAATTCTTCGCTTTTCTACGCATGAAATTCACCCATGAAATGAGGGAATTATGAAATTAACTGTCTTGAGAACTCAGCTTGACTTGGCTCAGTCTAATAAGATGAAGGTACATGGCAGGGACCTATATATATTTTTTAAAACTATCTGTGCTCTGCAGATGGGCTCAAACCTGGAGAACCCTCATGTTGCATCTCTGACTTCTCCAGCCCCTCCCTGAGCAGCCGTTCTGATGAAAGAGGACCAGTATCACAATAACTCCTTTTTTTGTAAATCCAAATCTTGGGCTTGGAAAAACATCATGGCCCAGGCATTAGCACCTGAGAGCAGGATCCAGCGTTCCCCACTGGCTGTGCTCTGAAGATTGATTTTTGGTGTATAGACCAACACATGGCTGTTACGGCTCCTCACCAAGATATATCCAGTAGAACCTGCATTTGCTGCTGCATTAGGATTTCTGGACCACTTTTCAAGCTCTACCGGTGACGTGCGTCCTCCTGGAACAGCCTTTACCATTTCCTCCTGCCTTTGTTTCCTCTTGCTCCTTTCTCCCTGTTTAAGCCGTAATCTCCCCCGGACAGATGTGATTTCTGCCCAACACTTGGCAAAAGGTGGCCCTTAATTTCTAATCTTGTCCCACATTTTTTTTCTCCCTCCTGTATCTCCAAAAGACCCCAATCCCAGTGTCTCCCAGTTGGGTACCCCACCCCATCCTGCATCCCCTATGCACGGCCAGTGCCTCTGGCCACCATGCACCATCCCCTTCCTGATGGCTCGCTAAGTTGGACATCCGAAGGTAATATAATACAAAGAGATGACATAAAGTAACCTTGGCAATGGGGGTCTCGTACGTTGATTGGTGATTTTGGCTACCACCATGACCTGGGGAGCATCATCTGCCGTTCTTCTAGCTCATAACTAGAAACTGAGTAAGAAACAAAAAGGGTCTTCTGCACTGGGGTTTGGAGAGATGAGGAAAAACAAAACAGATGCTGCATCTAAGCTGGGATTTCCCTGAGTAAATAAATTACAAAATTACGTTAAAGCATCTTTTTAGTTGCATATAAATGCTAGGGAATGAATATCTCCCCCATAATTGCTGCAAAGGGCCTAAAACAGCCATTTCTATTTGCAGTTTCACATTTCAATACATTTTATTTATTTCCGTTTGAGTGAACGTTCCTGCTCATGAATATTTTGAGGGATTCAGAGCACTGTCCGAAACTAACGCTGGTTTTCACTAGGGTAAAGCCACATTCCCCCTTGATCTATACTGATATTCCTCCCTCCGTGCCCATGGGAAAGCAGCAAGATAACTATAATAAACATCTTCAGTTACAATTGCTTTAGCTCTAACACAAAATTAACTTTCTGATGGGTTTTAAGAATCAAGTGAGCAAGCAAACAAAATCTCTAGCTCTCTGTTTAGGACATTATCTGAGCTGTACTTTTTACCCTCTTTTCTAGGGGAAACCATGTCATTTGTGGATGCAGCCATACCTCCTGTGTTTAAATTGAACCCAAGTTTTGCAACTTACTTAACTAAATTAGGAAATGGAGGAAATCGCTTGCACACCTTGTTCTTAAAGCTCAAAGCCAGGAAATGAGAAGGCTACACTGCGCTTTTTCTTTTTTTTTTTTTTCATCCAGAGCTGAAATAAGAACTCGTTCTTTTGGATTTTTCAGAGGGAAAGAGTTTGGTCTAGCAAGAAACCAGCTCAGTCGGGGGTGTGAGACCCAGTTTTAGATTCCTGCTGTGAATCATGCGGTGGATATTACCTAGCTTCCCTTATCCTACAAGGTTTCTGGTCCTTCTTCTGAGTTTTGGGCAGCAATTTCACCTTGAGAATATTTACTCTTGAACCTGAAACACATCTGCAGAAAAATCTCAGTTTAATAAATTTCTCAATAAATAGAAGTAATTACAGACGGACCTACTTGACGCTTCAGGCTGTGCTGTGAAATCCTGGACCCATGAACTTAGCGTTTCCCTTCAGACTTGCCACGTGAGCACCATCGAATGCAAGAAACTCCCCCTACCCATGCCTTCAGCGACAGTCCCTTTTTTCCCTTTCTTTTTAAAAATTATTACTTCGGGAGTTGTTCTGTATTGGATCTACAGGACTCTAAATGTCCCTTTAGAGCCCCAGTGCTGATAGAGAGTTATGAAAACTTCATTTTGCTAAACTGCCCTGTCCCGTGGGAGGCACTTTAGCACCGAGAGGGATAAATACGTGATTCAATTCCCCTCAGCCAGCTGAGCTGCAGTAACCCACTCTCTGCCTGGTATTAGCCCGATGCCGCTGTGGAGCAGCTCTTGTCAGCCCAAACCACCTTCTCCGAGCTTTGCCCAGCTTTCCTTGTCGGTTAAGCTAACGCATTTCTCTTTGCAAGGGAGCAGGGTCACCAGCAAGCGGCTATCTCGTGCAGGAGATAGCTTCAGATATCCATCGCTTCAGAGAATACGCCCCGCGTTGCTGACTTTTGATGGAAGGTTGATTTTTTTTTTTTGTCTCGTGAGATAGGGATCCGGTTTGGGGGAATCTGGAGTGCAACCTCCTCAGGAGGAACAGGATGGGAAAGTGCTGGGAGCTGGGGCGCCGAGAGGAGCTACTCTGTGTATTATTTTGTTTTGTTTTGTTTTGTTTTGTTTTGTTTTTGAGGAGAAGGTGCATGATGGCTTGACGGTTGCTCCTGCTTTTGCTCTGATCTGGCTGCGTGGAGGCTGAGGCTCGTTGCCTGCTGCCGGGGAGCGGAGGGGTGCAGGGGGAGCAGGGGCTGCTGGAGCGAGCTCGGTCCATATGTCCGCAGGCATCCTGGAGACCGGTGCAATATGGAGCGGTTCAGCGTTTGATGAATGTTGTCATTAGTGTTCGTGGCACTTATGGGCTTCCATTTATCCTGAGCAACAGTGATTTATGTCTGGGGCTTATGTCCAGGTAAAAAGTATTTTAAAAACGAAGGGAGGGGCTCTCAAAGAGCTTTAGTCTCTTCCCCTCCTCCCCTTCCCCATAAACTAATCACGATTAAAAATACGCAGGGGTGACGCAGTGTGAGGGAGCCTTCCCTCCTCTCCACGGCTGTCCTTACCGGCCCAACGCTACGACAGGCAGTTCCTGCATTTGAGAAGACCCTTTAACCCTAAAAAAAAAAAAAAAAAGGCTTTTTAAAGGTTCCTTACGTTTCTCCTTTCCCTCAGCCTGCCTCTCCATCTCTCCACCCTGCCAAGGCTCCACCATCCAAGGCTGCATCCTTCAAAGCTGCCTGCTTGCGCCCCAGGGATGGTGCAGGTGCTTGCAAAGGGCTTCCAAAGCCTGGCCGGGGCAGAAACGGGCTTGGAAACTTCACTGACACAGCCCGACGGTGGAAAACGCAGGAGGAAAAAGTGTGGATGGGTGTGGGGGGCAGGCTCGATTGTTTGGTTAAAAACAGATTTCTGTCCTCCCTAGCCCCAATTAGGTTTTCGTCGGGCAAAAAGAAAACTCAAAGCCAATAGTTTCATTATGACACTAGGAAAAGTTGGCTTACCTACTTTCATTATATATGAATAACATTTTGAAGAGTCAAACTGATAAATGGCAGGCATTCAAAAACAAAGTTTTTATTGAACCCATGTGGCTTTTTTTTCACCCTCTTTCTGTTCCATTTTAAGAAAAATAGACCATTTTTGTCCTGATTTGGATGGGGAAGCTGATCTCAATCTTTCACAGAATGGGAACTCGCCTTTCTGATGAGCTCTGCCTGCGTATGGACTCCCCAGTCAGCAGTTTAATGCCATTCCATTCATTTACACCAGTGTAAATCAGGAGTAATTGTCCTGAAATCAATGTCACCGTGATTGACCAGATTTTCAGAAAAGCTCAGCTCCCAGCTAAACCCCTGCAATACGTGGCCAGATGTATTTATTTATTTCATTTAAAGAGCTCTGTGGATACCTATCCCCTGTGAAATTGGGCGCTGAGTGACAATATTGAATGCTGATTGCAGCTTGTCAGAAAATGAGGGAGGGGAGAAAAAGCAATATTCGCAAAAAGCTTTGAAAAAGAGTTGTGGGTTTGTTTGTTTTTTCGTGGTTTTTTTTTTTTTTCTTTTCCTTCTGTTTTTCTCAGTTAACTTCCATCCTCCTCCCCCTTCCAAGAACGTGTGCGCACATCCTGCTTTCTGTTCCTGATTCTCTCTCCCTGCCTTTGACTGCGAGCGGCATCTCTGCACAAACCGTACACGCCATGGACTGCGGAGGCTGCAGAAAAAGAAGAACTTCCCCAAAGGAGATGTGTTGCCCCATTCCGCTACTAGGGTAACAACTGACCTCTTTGGGTGCAAGCCTTTCTCCCTAGCTCAAGGTTGAAGCATGTCTCAAGATGTACTAGCGTACCTTTAAAGGTTTTGAGTTTGTTTTCCTCAAACCCCCCCATCAGGGGTGGCTCTGTGCCAGAGATGAAGGTTGGGGATGGGCACTGCTAACGACAGGGTCGCGTGCTTTGCCCAGACGTGCCGTGGGTGGATTCCCCTCTGCAGCTCTGCCATCGTCTCTAGATGTTGCCCTTGAAGCCCCACTTGCCTGTGGTGCCGTGTTCCCTGGCTCGTTGCATGAAGTAGCGTTTTGCTCATAGCCTTGGCTGTGCAGAAGGGCTGGTTGCAGACCCGAGGGTCCACCCCGGGGAAGAAATGTGTTAATTGCTTCTTCACTAACCTCCTTGCTATTTTCTCCCTCTCCCTTTCGCTTTGGGTGGTGAATGAACAGTAGACACCTCGGCGATTCAGGCTTTCTGGGTGAGGACATGCCGGGAGCGGGCGGGGGAACGGGGCGGAGGGGAGCATCCTCGGGGAAGGAGGAGGACATGCGTGTGTTGAACCACATGTTCTCATTTTGATTCGCATTGAATATGAAAGGCAAGCAGAAACCCAATTAGTAACCTCTGAACTAGCCCCGTGTTATCTCTGGGAACACATGCCATCTGCCAGCTCCTCTGCCACCCGACGGCCCCCTCCCTCTTCCCAGCTAAATGAAACAGGTGGTGGAGCTGGTTTCTGGGCTGGAGACGCCACACAGGGACCAATATTTAATAAAACAAAACATAGCCACCTCCCACCCCCCTAAATCAGCCCCCGGCCCACGCTTATCCGCAGCCTCCTCTCTTCCCCTCTTCGTTCGCTCATCCTGCAGACTGGCTCAGACGCTCTTTCAGCTTTGCTGCCCCTGGAAGGGAAGAGAGTCACCCAGAGCACCGATGAGGAGATCTTTCGGCTGTTGATGGCCGGGCTGGCAGGGCTCAGCTCATGCCAGAGGCTGCTGTCAGCGCCTTGCTGTCTGCTGTGGTCAGAGAAAGCTGACCCCAGCCAGAAAGAGGAAGATTTCCAGGGAGAAAGCAACAAAAAACCAGGCATCTAAGCTTGCAGGATCTGGGCAGTGCTGTGATGAAGCCCAGAGGTGAGGGACAGGCAGAGCTGGTTGCAAATACACTGCTGACATGAACTGGCAAGAGAAGGCTTCTTCTCTGGTGCTGACCTTGTTTTCGGGGTGGATGCTGTCACTGGCGTGTTTGCAGAGCCGATATTTTGTAGAGCATGGAGCTGGGCAGGGGTTATAGGTGGCTGTGCCCGGGCTGTCCTGTGGTGTGACATGGCAGAAAAGGAAGAAAGTGGAAACGTCATGACTTGGCTGCAATGACCTGGGTGCTGCAAACGGCTGGAGCTCCCACCAGCCTCTGGCTGAGCTTCAGGTTTGCATCCTGCCCTTGGAGGCCCAGGGCATGGACGGAGTGGTCGGTGGCATCAACAGCTCATCCCTCACTGGGAGGAGCGAGGCACCACTGCAGATGCAGTGCTGAACATGAAAAGGCATGGTTTGCTCCACCAAGCTGCCCCGGGGGACAGCGAGAAGGCCACACATCCCAACTCGGTCCTTTCCACGAATGGCCGAGGTTTGGCTGTGCTGCTTTTCTTCCCCAGCAGCCTGGATAATTGTGTGTTTACAGTAAAATTGACAGATGGGATTTTCAGCGTTTCACGGAGGCAGATGGTGTCAGAGGAGGGTGGGAAAAGTCTGGCAAGGAAGTGCCAACCGGCTCTCCTTGTGCCAAAGCTGCAACATATGCCTGCCTTATGCAAAGCAGCCCCGTTTTCCTCCAGAAAAGTTCAAGGAAACGGAGCTGTGAATCAATAACCTGGGTCTCCTGTCAAATGCTGCACGTGCCGACGGTCTCTGTCTTTCCCAGCTAGAGAAAAGCCTGTATGTGAACATGGGAAGGGGAAAGTCATTGAAAATCTGGACTCTGGCTCCAGCTATGCGTGTGGCCCAGGTGGAGTCGGAATGATGTTGACCCTTTGGTAGATTTGGGGTGGTTAATGACAATCCTCGAAGTATTGTTTCTCTCCCCCTCCCTTTCGCTCATGACTCCAGCTATGGAGCAAGGATCCCAATTACCCGGAGGTGTGGGTTTTCCCTGTGCACGACAAAGGGTAGGGAGAAAAGAGGAAATTTTGCCTCTGTACAGAGTCAGCTTCAGCGCACTGGGGTGTGATTGCTTAAAATATTGTCAGAGCCAGGTTTGCTTTGCATGTGATTGAGGGTCACATTTGCCTACCAACATCCCACTCCCATACCCTCACCTCCCGCCGCAGGGGCTGGGCTGTATCGAGAAGTCCACGGACACGTCGTATTTGTAGCTGTAGCCTCTGATCAACTTCTAGACCTGTAGATTTTCTCCCTTACCCCCCCAGTGGCCACTACCATCCCTCCTCCTTCCCCTTCTCCTTGCCTCTTTAAAGGGAAAATCCCTAAGTCCTCTGGGACACGTACAGGGACAGTTTTCCATTTCGTATTACACACTAGCTCATGCGAGGGGTACCAGTTGAAGTGCCAACGTAGCCACTTCTAGGTCACAGTGGGGGCTAAGCATCAGGCAAAGGACATTTTGTGCAAAGCACCCTTCGAATTCAAATTTCTGGGCCCTTCTTGCCACCAGAAAGGGAGTAAAGAAAGTTAGAAACTTTACTGAGGCACAGACATCAACATCGGCTTCTTAAAAACTGCAAAGGGAGATTTATTAGCCACGAATGACCAGGACTGGGTTTTAAACCTCCTCCGAAAGCACTTTTCTCCACTGTGGCTGCTGGCAGAGCGTTCGGCTTGCTGCGATACTCCACGTTTTCAAGATCTTTCTGGGTTTTCAATATCTTCTTCAGAGCTCCTGATATTAAGTTGTCAATAAGGAGGCTGCTAAGTGAGGAGGACTCCACATTTATGAGGAAGAATAGTAGATTTGGGAATTATCAGGCGACTCAAACAGAAGATAAATCATAGAAAGAGGCGGATATTTCTCTATTAGGGACAGACCACGCTCCCCAGCAGTCGCAGCTGCGTACGGGGGGAATGGCAGGTGTAAAGCTGTGCCAGGGCTTATGGCCGGATCCTGCCCCGTGCTGGGGGAGCAGCATGAGGTGCTGGGCTCCATCAGCTCCCCCCCAAGCCCAAGGGAGAGATGGTGTCTCTGTGCACCGCGCTGAAGTTTTTCAGGCCAGCCACAAATAGTTTAAGCTCACCGCTGAACCCTTCCACGGGGAGTTCAAGGCAGCCTGTTGCAGAAGGAAAATTGAGGTTAATTAATTAAGAGCTGCCGCGGAAGCGGAGGCAGCAGCGGGGGTAACCGAGGAGTTAAGCCCTTGTGCCTCCCCCATGGGACCGTTCCCTGTAGGTGCTTTGCTGTGCCCGGAGCCTGGGGTTTGTTACCCAGCTGGCAGGATGCAGCCGAGTTTCTGCATCCCGCCTCGGTGGCAGGCGTTTGAAACAGAGAGAAAAACGGCCAACCCGAATGTGCCCCTTTCTCTCACAAAGTATAATTAATGGCAGCTAAATGAGTCGCCTGTGCTGATGCATCGCATGCAGCGAGGAGGCTGAGAGCCCATTTGTTACAGATCTGGGCCACCGCTAACGCAAGGTGCGCAGAGGTCCTGAGTCGCTCCACGGCGCTGGCAGCTCAGGGAAGCTTTGGAGGTGGGAGGTGAGGAAAGAGAGGGTGACGTTGCAGGTTTGCTCTTCCTTTCTTTCCCGCTCACCCATTTTTATTCAGAGGAGTTCACGCGGGGGCCCTGGCCCTGGGGCAGGCGGGTGGTTGGGACGCAGTGTGCGTGGATGCCGCAAACAGCACGGTGCTCCCTGGGGAGCCGCCGAGCGTCCTTGTCCTTCCTTCACACAGGGAGGCAGGTCTTGCAAAGCAATGACAGGCTGACACCTCTTTTCCAAGCCTCTGGTCGTTGTTACGGGGTTTTAACAAAGTAAGAGCATCAAGATCCCCTCTGCAGAGGAATGCAAAGTTCAGCCCGTTCCTGCAGAGACCCCCCTGGTGTAGGACGGGACAGAGGGGGTGAAGCATCACCACAGCCAGGCCGGGGAACCGCGGGTGATGCATCAAAAATGCTGTTACGGCTTTACATCCAGCATATCAAAGGAAGGGATGCAGGCCTCTGAGGGACTGCAGTCCTGCAGCATCACCCGCTGCCCCTGCTCCCACCGTACAGCAAATTCCCTCAGGCATTTCAGCTGCCCTTAGGCGCTGATCACGGCTTCTGAGACTCCGAGTTGTTTTACCATGCGGTGCCTGGCAGTGAGCACGAGCAGCGTTTATTCTGCGCAGAACGAGCTGGGGCTGTGAAGAGCAAGGGAACAGAAGGGGAGTTGGAGAAGAGCAGGAAACTCTTTAGATCACACTTAGACTTCTAAGGCCGGAGTCATCCTTGATGAAACTCTGCTGCAGCTGGCGCAGAACAGCACCCTTGACGGATGACTGTTTCTCAGTGGTGAGGAGATGGATATCTCCCAGCCAAACAACTGCAGCCCCGGCACTTCTGTCTCCCTGGCTGCTTTCAGCATCCGTTGCTTACAGCAGTTCCAGTATGACCATCACGTTGGGCCATCTGGGAAGGGTGACCACCCAGAAACAGCGGTGCTTGTTCACATCACTTATCAGGACAGCTGCAATCCTGAATTTGCTGGGGATGCCATGTGCATCCTGTGCTGGAGCAGCATGGATGGGAGGCTCAGATGTCCAAGCCCCCAGTGCCAGCGGCTGTGGGGGCCAGGGCATGTCCCTGCAGGGTAACAAGTGTCTCCGCTCAGCTCCTGGCTCCAAAGCCCCGGTTCCCCACAGCCCCAGTGTCCGATCGGTCAGTCTGATCTGCTGCGTTCTTTCTGTTTCTGTCCTTTCACCTCTTTTTCACCTCTGGCTTTTTTTCTCCCCTCCCTTTATTCTCCTCTTATTGTCCTTATCTAGTAAGGCCCTGCTACCTGCTTTTATCTGCAAAAGCGTCTAATCTCTGACAGCACCTGGTGTTTGGCTGGACGTGGGCAGAACACATCAGCTCTATTTCTTGTATTTTGTATTTTTTCATGTGAGACTTCGAACTGCCTTTCGGCTCTGGGGATCCCTCTGGCTCCTTTTTTTTTTAACTTTGCAGCGACATTTTTGCAGCTCCTTCCTTGCAGGAAGAGGGCCGTGCATGGGGGACGAAGGACCAGATCGCGTACGCGTTGGTGACACTCCCCGTTTGTCTGAATGAGTGTCAGCCCTCTGAGTCTGGATTAGCTAACCGAGGGGCTCGGGAGGCTGGTTAACCACATCTCACCCGAAGGGAGGAGGTGGAGAGGGACATGTGGCAGTGTGCTCTCCCCTTTTCCCCCTTTCCCCACCGCCCCAGCTCCTGCTCAAGCGATGGCCATCAGCGGGAGTTGTTATGAGTCGCACTTGAACTGTGGGAGATGGCTGGCAACACACAGACAAAACACTGCCTGGAGCGGGGACCTAGATATCTTGTTCCTTTGCGAATATGGCTATAGGTCAATTATCTTACTCCATAAATAGCAGACAGCCCAAGAGCCCTTTGGAGCTCCAGCGGGCTGCACGACAGGCATTCCCCATGAGTGGGGACGCTCGCTTAGGGTTCTACTCCTTGAGGCTGAGAGATTCCCTGCCACAACAGATTCTCAGTAAGCGACTAATAGCATGCTAAACTTTGAAATCTTAGCTAAGGGATCTAAGGATTGATTGCGCATATATAATCCTTTAGACATAAACCGTTGCCCAAGTCTGGGACTAGGATTGGATCCAGCCGCACCCAGACTCTTCTCTCAGGAGTTCAGAAGGCCAGGGGGTCCTCTCTGAGCCTCGTGACTCAACGGGAGGGTCTCCCTGAGAGCTTGTCTGACCCTGGCCTCTATGCAGTAAATAATCAAGTGTACCCTGTCGTTGAATCTAGTAAAACGCTGTCGCATTCAGTAAATAATCAAGTATACCCTGTCGTCGAATCTCATAAAACACTGTTGCATTCACTACTAACTTTGTTAAATCACTGTTTGATGTTAATAAATATTTCACTACTTCTTCTCTTACAAGTGAAGTCAATCACTCCGCCCGCGACAGGACGGTGGGTGAATCCTCTCCCTGCACACCAGCATCCCAGTCCCTGCTCTTCAGTGACCTTGGAGAAGGTGTTTGTATTTCTCCTTCAGGCTGTCAGTGCTTTGGGAACATGAACAGTCTCTCATTACATACGTACATATAAATATATCATTTAGCACAGCGGTGGGCGTCTTTGCTGCTATTATAGTAACAACCTGTCTCCCCCCTCCTATCTCTGTCTGAGAAGAAAGAAGTGCTTCTCTGTCTCTGGGTATGGTGTTTGCTGCTGGATTTCAATCTGAGAAAGGACTCGGTCTTTTCCTTTTTTTCTTTAAACGTGAGTTTGGCACTGGTTGTCAATGGCAGGCTAAACCTGGTGAGCGGTGGTTGCCCTCTGTTCGTATGGTAGATACCTGTCAAGCGTGAGCAGCCCGGACTATCCTCATGAAACGCCTCCTTGCCGTATCTCAACCTTTCTCCCCCTTTAGCTCAGACTTCTTTAATGGATGAGCCAGGAGGAGGGGACCTCCTGCTCATTTCTTGTGCCAACATGTCCAGGTCCTTCCCCCAAGCAGTTCCTCAGTTTCCCTGTCTATAAAATGATAATATTGGTCTATTATCAAGGTTGCTTAGGAGGGAGCTTGCTGTGCTTACATTGCCCTTGGGTCTTCAGAGCTGCACCGCAGGACCTGAACAACTTCCCTCTTCATTTCTGATCCCACTGGGAAAGCAGCATAGTGGGAGCGGGACCAAACGACGCCGGAGCCCCCATTCAGGGCTGCAGCTGCAGCAGCTGCCAGGAAACCAGGCAGAAGTAAATCTGCCACTGGCGGGGGTGAAGGGTGCACCAGAGAAGGACACTATTGTTTCTGCCCCAGAAGGGGAGAAGAAAGGGAAGAGATGGAAAATTCATTTTCTGACTCCCAACAGCTGGAAGTGTCTTTCTTTATAGCATATAATACGGGAGCAGTAAAAGAGAGTGGAGGGAGGAGGAGACAAAAAGGATCTGAAATCTGTGGGGCGACTGAGTCTGTGAATTGACGGACCAGGAATCCTTTCGCTGGACGGCAAGGCAGAAATTCTGCCCTGATGGATGCAGGACCGAGAGGTCCAGGTGTCAGAGGTGCTGCAAACACCAAAATGCGGGAAGGGTAAGCAAAGCGGGAGGGAAGGAGAAATCCGTGAGGTAAGGAGGTGGGCAGGCAGGCCCTGCCGTGGAAGAAGGTTAAAGTCATATTGATCTGTACAAGGAAAACACATTCTCACCGCTTCTCATCCTCCTTTCAGATGATCCTGCATCAAATGAAAAAGAAGGGCTGTTTTCCAAGCCTGGTTTTAGAGATCTTTCCAATGATATAGCAGATAAACAGCCGCTTGCTGACAGTGAAGGTGCCAAAGTGATTTTTTGATGATATAAGCTGGGCTGAGAGGGAGGGGGGAGAGGAGAGGTTGCTGAACGTGATAAAATGCAGAGGCAGGTGACGGGCAGGGCTGGAGCCAAGGACACCGGGCTGATGGGCGACGTGGCAGCTCAATGCAAGGCGAGTGCTGGGGGAGATGCGTGGCTGGGAAGGGAATGGTCAATGCCAGGAACTGGATCTGGATAGGCAGATCCCCCCCTTAAACAGGGGATAGGCATCCAGGCTGCTGCGCCTCTGACATGTTCGTTATTTAGGAGCTTGGTGAGTAGTCATCAGGCACCCTTAAAAATAACCCGGACCCCAGTGCATTGCTGTTGGCCTGTTTCCCACCACATATTGGAAGAAGAATGATCATTTGGCTGGAAGTTCACCCCTGAGGAGGCAAATGTTCATTGTTATTCATGGCTCTCCTGCTTTTCAGGCTCTTGTCAGCCAGCCGGAGGGGGAACCAAAGCAGGAGGTGCGTGGGAAATTGCTCACAGCAATGGAGGAGAGCACCAGTAGTGCCCATACCCCATGGGGACTGGAGTAGGTGCTCCTTTGAAGACAAGGAACTGCTCTAACATGGCTCCAACCCCAGACTTTGGGACTGGAAGATGCTTCTGACGGGGCCTGAATATATGTGGCAGCATCCGTGTCTGTGGCCACAGCAGGCGGAGGGGTGGAAGGCAGCAGCTTGCAGCATTGCGGCTCAGCACCAGATCCAGCAGTCCATCAGGAATCCAGCTGCACGGTGTCCCCCAGAAAATGGCTCTCTGTCATGTAGCTGTTTTCTAATTGTAGCTCAATCTCTAACAATCAAGGAAAAGCACCACAGGAAGCAAAACCTTACAGCAGGAAGGTGGAAGAAGGTGGAATGATTCCCAAGCACAGTGCAAGAGCTCAGGCAGGAACAAATAAAGTTTAAAGAACATTTGTGGTCCAAGATTTAGGGTTATTGCTAAAGAATTAAACGTATTCATAAAGTGCCTCTGAAGAGGCAAAGGGACCTAGCTGCTACACACTTCTGGCTAGTTCTCCTAGGAAATTTCATTAATATAAAGACCACAGCAGCATTCAGGGTTCTGTCCCACATAGCAAACAGGGTCTTTATTCAGCTCTGCTCCAGGCCAAGATCCTCAGCTGAGCACAGACATCTTCATTTCAGAAATAAACAGAAGGCACGTTACAAACCTTTCACCACTTGCAGTTTTGGAGTGTTTTATTCCTTGCGCAACATGCATGTGTTGGCTGTAGGGTAATATGATAGACACAGAACTGAGTCCCCATCCCATGACCAGAGATAAAGCTGTATCTCCTCTCTGCAGCGTGGCTGGTCCCCAAGACTGGTGTGGTGGGCAATGAAGTGTAAGAAGCGCATTAGGAGGAAAGAAGGGGGTTTCTGCGGGGTTCTGGAGTCCATCACAAGCCCTACATTTTCCTAATTTGTTTGGGCAAGTCTGTTCCACATCCCTTGCCTCAGCACTCCCAGCTGTTTGATGGAGCTGAGTGCTTCTCTCCATACAGCACTCTGAGATATTCCCATGAAAGGCTGTGTATAACTGTGAAGTATTATTATTGCACACCTTTTGGAAAGTGCCTTGAGACGTCTTGGAATGATAAGGTGCTATAAGGCGGAGAAGTTGTGCAGAGATAAATTCACTGTGAAATGTGTTTTGCTAGAGACATTTATGTAGCATATCATCTTATCAAGGAACTTTGCCCAAGAAACAAATTCTCATGCCTGTATAAAGAGACTATAATTGAACTGTTGACTCACAGTTTTGGGAAAAGACAGAGTGGGGGAAAATTTCCAGGGCCTCTAGGACCCCAAGGAGGAATATAATTAAGAAAGACATAATTGGAAACCTAACGCAACCCCATCTACTCAGAGTGAGTGCTGAAACAGCAAGGCAGAATAGCTGGGCTGAGGCTGAATTGCAAAGCAGATGGCTGAGGATTTGTAGGTCAGTAGCTCTTGGATCTGCCGGGCCAAGGTGGGGTCAGGGTACCATATGGATGAAGGGCAAAGAAGACAACACACCCGAGCAAGCCACGCACTCTGCTTACCCAGAAAGGCTCTGATCGCCCAGAAACAGGACAAACTCTCCTGCGATTTTTCGCATCTTCTCAAGAAGACAGTGAGTCCCAGGCTTCTTCAGTGACACTGGGGCCAGTATGAGCTTATTTGAGACCACACAGCCAAGAAGGAAACCGAGTCCATGAGCAATGCTTTATGGACATTAACTCTGCCCCTGCCCCTGTTTTGGGTTAGCCCATCCTTGCTCCTGCCAGCTTTTGCAACAGATCTGGTTTATAAATTGATTTTCCTCCTTGATGAGGATCTTTATGAGCTTCAATTTATTTTTTTTTCCCCCTATCTGTCATTGGGATGAACAAATCTTGAAAGAAGTTAACAGGAAGCAGGAGGGAAAAACTTATTTTTTATCATTAACACCTGATTTATGTCTCACTGGTTAAGGCATAGCCTTGGGATGGGGGAAGTGCCGTGTCGAGGACCCTGTTGTGGGTTATTTAGACTGGGTTTCTCATTGTTGGTACCCAAGGTCACCAGATGAGCCAGAGCATCAGCAAGCCCTGGCGATCAGCTGTAGCTCTCCACCCTAAGCCAGAAGAGGTGGCAGAGCAGATGTAAGTCTCCTGCTCTGAAGTTGAGCCCATGATCCCGTGTTGCTGCAGCTGATCTCTATTTTCCTTAAACTCTACAGACAGCGTCTTCAGAACTTAATTTGATTTTGATTGATTTTTTGAAACTTGAAACACTTCTAAACTAATTTTCAGTATATTACTCTTGTCAACTCTTAAAGATTTTGTCAGTAAGAATTTGCTGAACAGACACAGTAATTTTGTTTCTCATTTTGGCAGATCACCCCTAAAGAGGAAAGTGGGGAGGAGGGGGTGTTATTATAGCTGCAGTTATTAGAATATACGTTGCAATTACTCTGCTCCTATTTATGGGACATTTCAGAGCAATTTCTGAGAGCAGCCACTAGGAGCAAAAGGTATACTTATATGCGTAAAGCTAACTATATAAAGCCTCACAATTTGCTTGTTACCCCACTCCCTGAGTGATTTTTGTCTTTGAGGAGTTGGGTTCACCTCACACTGGCTGCACCACCACTCCCCAGGACTAAGCCCCGCACAAGGGCTAGGGAAAAGAGGTTGTAACACTGTTTCCAACAGCACTATCTGGGGACTCCTGCAAATGTCATTCTCACTCCTGCTAATGAATTGTGAAATGCTACCAACTCATGGCTTAGTTGTTTTCCCCAGCGTGGATGGCAACATGAAGAAGAAGTCAAGGTGACATGGGCCACACGTTCTATAGGGAGCAAGAGAAGTGAGGAGGAGGTTGTTACATGAGAAACATTTTTAACTATAAACATCGTGAGTGATCTCATATTAAATGAGGAAAATTTGCACATTTTTGAGGGGCTGGATTAGTCTTCTGCTGGGTTAGGGAGCTGAGCTGGCTCCCTGAACAGTCTAGTGAGCTCCAGAGCTAAGCAAAGGGATGTGCACAGCCAGGACAGGGGCAGGAGGTCCTGGACAGCACAACAAGAGGTTTATAACCATCCCTTTTTGACATCAGTGAGTTGTTAGTGCAGCTCAACTTTCTCTATGAAGCCTTCCCCAAGGAGGAGAAGCAGAGACGGCACCTGACCGAAAGGCAGCCGCTTCTGCGGCACAACCTGGCAGCTCTCTACCCATGGACCATTTGTACAACCAGGAGATGTAAAGCATCTCACTGCTGTCCCTGACAAGATAATTAGGTTTTCTTTGATTTCTTTTTTTTTTCCCTCCTTCACCTTTTTTATATATGGATGTTCTCCCTTGTTTATGAGCTTAATTGCACAGCAGAGGCAGGCATGAGAAACCTGATACATCCAGTGACCCCCCGTGACATGGTCTGCATTAGTATGCGTTATGTTTTGCTCTCTTGTGGTTGCTGGTAGCTCACAACTCGGTCCTGAGCCTGGTGCACCGTGGGAGCTGTATCTCTTAGGCTCTCTTATGATGGTGATATTAAAAGTCCATCACCGAGCGGCTAGAAAAGAATAGCGTTAGGGATATAAAACGACATGTCCATTGCCGGCTGGGGGATTAAAAGTGAGCGAGGAGAGTAACTCAGTGCTGGGAGTCTGGATGGGCACAAGCACCGGCTGTGCTGCAGCAAACCCCATTTGATGAAGCACTTAATGAGGGCAGCTTTTCAGGGATGCTTATTCCTCCTGGATGTCTCAGCTGCAACCTTTTCTTCCTTTAGCCTGTTGCTTTCTGAGCTGGGAAGTTTAACTCTTAACCTTTTGTCTCTGGTGCTTTCCAGATTACCCTCACCAGTAGGATGTCTAGGGAAGAGATTTATATTTAAAAAATGGGAAAAATCCCTCCAAGCTTTAAGTTCAGGCGCTCAGTTTTTTTTTATATTCCATGGCACGTTCCATCCCCTTTGTTCCCTCCTGCCCTTCATTGTTTTTCTTTCTTCTTTCTCAGGGAAAGGCTTTTCAACTCAAACGTGCTGATTGGCTTGGGCCATTCATGCAAACTGGAATCTTGAAAATTGCAGTGCCCTTTTCCATATAAAAAAAAAAAGAAGAAAAAAGAAGTTTTTTCCTTTTTTCCCTTTTGAAATACCAAATGGGATGGGGATAAGGCACAGCAAGGGGCTTCCTACCATCTGGGCTGGAAGATCTGCTCAGCGCTGCTCTCTTCACTCTTCCATGACTTGCATCTCTCATCAATTATCATCATGGAGCTGGTCGATATTGAAATGAAACTGCCGGGGATCGATAGCAGAACCGCTGAAGAGCGTTCTGTATGAATGACATTTTTCTCATTTTGCGGGCAGGGAGGATGAGTCGGGGTGGGGGGAGGCAGGGGGGGATGGAGGCCGGGAGGAGATGCATGCTAAGACATTTGCCATCTCAGAGAACTTTACAAAACATCCAAACTTAACAAGCTACCCCATGTATCACTAATGTGCTTGCGGGGGACATTTTTGGCTGCCAATGGAGTATTTCTCAGAGCAGTTTGCAAGCCCTCTAGTGGGGTTTGCTGTTTTCTCTGTGTTTTGAAAGCTGCCACAGCCAGCCAGAGCAGATAAATATATGTAGATAGGTTGGGCATGTTTGGGTTGAGTTAGTAAACACGGGGGTTTTAAGATGCATCTGTCCTTGTGTAGGTTCATTGTGTTTTTATTGTATAAAGGATGAAGACACCATGCCTGTCTGCACCAATAGCTTTCACATCTTCCAGTTTGTTGACTCCCTAAGTTTTTCCCCAAGGGAGGCATAGACCCCGCGTAGCAGATGTGAGCTCTGTCACAACAGACTTGATCTCTGTAGTTACCACTCACGGATCCGTTTGCAAAATAATGGTCGGCCTCCAAGGATTCACAAATTCCAGACTGAAAACCACTGGACTACAGATTTATAGGCACATCGCTTTCCTGCGGCAGTCTCTTCGCAGAGAGGTGAAAGGAAGAATTTCTTGGGCTGAGGGCAGCTCCTCAGCAGCGGAGTCCTGCCTCTCACAGGCATGTCCAGATGGGCTTTACAGCGGTGGTCCCACAACCTAGCATAATTTGGATCATAAAGTTACAGAACATATAGTTGCTTCCTACATATCGCCTCCCCCCACCAAAGGAAACCGAAATGTAAGTGGAACATTTTCAGGACAGAAGCTGGAATGTCTTTTTCTCTAAAAACATACTTGCTTATCTTTACGGAACAAGACCAAGATGTTCCCATTAAAAAGCCCAAACATTAATGGTATTTTTTTAAATTAAAATTTTAAATATAAAATGTACAGGGCTGTCAGAAACAAAGGCACAAAAGCATTGTTCAGGCTTTTCCAACCACCAACACAAACCCAACCAGAACACTGTCCCGCTTCAGCCGTGCTTTCCAAACGGGGTGCACTGCCAGCACTGCCCGAGCCATACATCGTTTCTGACTCAACTAACTGTTTTAAACTCTCTTACCAGATGTTGGCTCCTAACTTTTCATCTGTTTAGTTGGGAAATTACAACTTGAGTTCCGTGCTGGTGATCCCTAGAAACCAAGCAGCAGACCCGCCTGTGCTCAGCGCTGTATGAACTGAGACCAGACCCCTGATCTCAGTTAAGCAATTAAATGCCATTTCTCAACTCCCCAGGCGTCTTTGCAGAGCTGAGCCACCTCTCTGCTCTTCACAGGGGCACTGAGTGACGTACACCCATCTCGCCTATACTAAATGACAGCCCGTGACCCAAATACCTGATATAATATTAGTCCCTTGCCTGCTGCTTATTACCAGGTGCTATTGGCAAAGGAAGGAAGGGATTTTGTTTTAAGCACAAGGATATTTTCGTCTCTGGCATCATTACGCTGACCTCACCGGAGCTGGAGCTGCTCTGAACTTGGCCTGGCGTGTGCCGCTTTGAAGCTGATGGTTTTCCTGGCCTCCCTCCTGCCTGCTTATCCTGTGTCCCCAGTGAGGGCTCCTCCGGCATATGCTGCTTCCCAGCGTGACGCTTGCACAATGTAATTATTTGAAGCTGTCTCCTCCAGTGCTTAGTTTTCCATTGTTCTGTCTTTATTTTGCTTCCAAGGGCCTACTTCCTCCCTTTTTTTGTTGTTTTGTTTTCTCTTCTCAAGAAATCGGGTGTATACAGTGATTCGATCTCGTCCCTAGGCTGCATTTGAAGGATATTTTCTATTTTCAGAATCCTCAGCTGTGTTTATGCTCCAGGCTCCAAACCTTTCTCTCCCTTTGAAAAGAGGGAGCAAATCCTCCCTTTGCCTCCTGCCCTGCAGAGCCACTGGCTCAGGGATGCGTTGTCCTAAACAGCCATTAACCTCCCCAAAACGTGGGTCACTTTCTATTGCAATGACAGATCTTTCTCTCCATCTTTTCTGCGCCCTTTTCTAATGTTTGCACTTGTTACAAACACACCTGTAGACAAGTCCTTGCGTGTGTGCGTTGCTGTCGGGCAAACAAGTTCACCATGAGGGGGGGGAGGTGTTTTTGTGGACCACAGAAAACAAAACCAGGCTGATTGTGTCCACCAGAAAATCTCCAGGTTGCTCTCAGTCAAAGGCCTTGTCAGCTGCATTGGAACGGGAAATGATGGAGGTCTGTAACCGCTCCTGGCAGACCACATGTAGGCAAAAAGCCGGAGGTTGGCCCTCTGTGATTCAAAGGGTGAGATAAGTTGTTTAAGGACATCTGATGCTGATTTTTTTCAGGGATGAGGATCTATGGAAAAGGCCCTGCTATTGGATAATCAGCAGCTCCTGCACGCGAAGCCAATTTCTCTCACCCAGAGGTGGGTAGTTTGGTTGCTGTTCTCCTTCCCTAGAGAAACGTGCTCTGTCCCAGCCCATACAGAGGGTCAGTGATTAGGGGGCCCATTGGGTTTAGCTGCTCTATTTGTCCAAGGTCATTTGAAGATGGGTTCCAGTAGATATGAGGGTGCCTTGTCCCCTGGCTGACTGGTTGATTTCATACCTGGGGCATTGCTGTGGTTTTCCACGTGTCTCCCGTTTGCATCAGTCCACAGTGAAGAGTGTGAATCACACCGGAGCAAGAAAACCCCGTGCCAACTTGTTTATTTGAGGTTAAACCAACCCTCAGTTATGGTCACTGGTGGATTTTTGGTCAGACGGTTAACCAATAGCCCAGGACGTCACCAGGAGCTGAGTAACCTTCTTCTCTGCTCCCTGGGATACCCACAGGCTCTGGAGCAAACCCATCCCCTGTGTTCATTCACACTCTGGGTCCCGCTCCTCCCTGAGGATGACAGGCAGCCATCGCAGTGCTCGGAGCGAATCCCAGCCCCTCGCATTAATTCTCTCTCACATCTTGAGAGGAGTATGACAGCAGCAAACCCTTCAAGTGAATCTTAGCCCTATATTAATTCGCTCCCAGGTCCAGCTCTCTGATCTGCTGTCATCTGAAAGTGATACTAATGCCAGGTTTCCATATCCAGCATCCCGCTGTGCCTCCCGCTGCAGTCAGAGTCATGCTGGGAGAGATCAGCTCCGCTTGAGAAGGGTAAACCAAGTGCTTGATTTCAAACAGCATCAAATAAGTCAAGAGAGAATATGTGGCAGGGGAAGAGGGAGGGAGCGAAGGAATGAATGCTTGGGAACACATTCCCTTGAAAGGGGTGAGTGGAGCAGAGCGCAGACGGGCTTATTTCTATGTCCGATCTCTGTCCTTCTTTGCTACCCACACCCCTGGCTCCATTCCTCCAGTTGTCCCAGTTCTCTCTTGCAAGACCAGTTTCCTTGCCCCACTTGAACCTAACTAGGCTCTTTGCACTGCAAAGACAGTCTAATAACCCCAACGTATATGAGTGCCCCAGTTCTGAGGAAAAAGGATGAGGCTGTTTGCTGCAAAGCCTAGTGTGCTATCAGCTGCAGAGCTAGTTTCGTGCCCAATTGCCCACAACGCTGCAAGGCACAGGGCTTGTCAGGGGGATGGAAGGTCCAGTTCACCGTCAAAGTAATGGGCAGTGGACAGGTTGGGGTGCAATGTCCAGCTCTCTTGCCAGTTGACAGCTTCTGACACCCTTTCCCTCTTCATCATGTACCGCCCACCCAAGCAAGGGGGAGGAAGGTGAACGCTGATTTAATTTGGCACTCCAAGAAAAGAATAAAGATACCTCAATACAGACATCGTCTTCCCTTCAGAAAGTTCCCTGAATATTTTACTGGCCAGCAGTGCTGTAATATTTTTGTGAAGGTCAGTAAAAATTACTTAAGAAAGCCAAGAAAAACCATTCATAGCAGGCAACAGTCACTTCTAAAAAGAGCAGGAAGGAGCTTTCAAGAGATCGAAAGTGATTTGTAGTAACGCCTGCGTTGGGCTAGTTTTTCCCCCCCTTGTATTTTATTTGTTCTGTATCTGGATACCTTCAGAAACCCGATTTCCAGAGATATTTTTCCAGTGCTTTTGGAGAATCGAGCTCTTGAAGGGCTCTCAGATTGGGAAGTCTTAGAATAATTGCCTCCAAACAAACCCTCTTGCCATTTCTGACAGTGCTGCTGCAGATGTCCAACACGCCCCCCCGCAGAGGTGAAGCACTGAGTCAGGAGTAGGACTTGTGGTCCCAAAGGGTCTGTTAATAAAAGACCGAAGATCTCTGCCGGGTGGACCTGGAGCGCCTCCCTCCCCTTGCGATGCCTTGGCAATTATCCCCATGACTGAGTGGGAGATGTGGTTGTGTGTGAGCACTCCTCAATCTGCTTCGACGCGAGGTCCAGGGGCTCTGTGTAAGCCGTCGGAGGAAGGATAGGTGCGTGGGGTCTGGGCAGGGAGAGGGACTGAAGTTAAGTCTCCAGTTCCTCATGGAAGTGGTCATGGTACGTACATGCTTTACATTCATCCATCTTTCTGGAGACAATGGGAGCCTGCAGGACAGCAGCAATAAAAAAACAGTAAGGAGATAAAATCTTCTATCTCCAGAGAGGCTTCTGATGTCTACCTTGTCTGATACCTCAGTTTCTGAAGTGCTCGGGGCTGAGTCTGCCAGCATCCACGCTAAACAGTCCCACACTCCTGATGAAAACCTTCTGCCATCCTCCGTGAAGGCAGTCTGGGGCAAGGGACCGGTCCGTCCTCGCTCTGTTTGGTGTTTGCGGCAGTGTGGCTCTCTCCACTGGCTGCTACCTTGTGCTCTGCCACTTCATTTGCCCTGATGTTCCTTTTTCTAAATGGTAGGAAATCAGTACTTACCACGTGCTGGCCCAGAATTTATTTGACTTTAATTTCCCTTTATGACCCCGTTTGCTAATCTCTATTGCACAGATAAAGAGAGGTAACCCAGGCACCATTACTCGTGATGTGGAGAATTTTCTGCAGTTCAATTATAATCTCTTTTTTTCCCCTTGAGCAATAAAATCTCTCTGTCTCCCTCTCTTTCTCTTCCTTTAAACTTGTTCTCATAATTCTCCCTCTCTCGCGCTCAAGATGAGGTTAGGTACTTTTGTGATGTCTTCTTGGCCGGTGTGTTTGTGGAAGCCAAAGCAGTTAGCGTCGGAGCAGAAGGTTCAGCAACACGCACGTGTTGTTTAACGCGTTGCTGGGAAATGCGCAGAGGCGCGGGGCAGGCGAGACACAAGAAGTGGACGGAATAGATTAGCGCAGGGGAAGGACTCGGAGTTCTGCACAGAACATCTCTTTCTGGATTGTTTTCAACCTTTCTTCTTCTAGAAATGCCAGTGTGACGAGGAGCGAAGATGCTGCTGAATTGATGGTTTAATTTGACTTCTTTTTCTGTTGCCTTTAGAGACATTTTAGGGAAGGCATTTGGTTGTAATCACGCCATCCCTTCGAAAGGCCGTACTCGTTTGTCTGCAGCTTCTTTGAAAGGTGAGTAATTCTCAATGCATTTTTCTTGGGCACCACTTACCCTAGCAAGGAGATCTTTCCTGCATGCTTGTGACCTTTCGGACAGCAGGGCCCTCGATATATCTTCGGTGCATGTGTTGTCTTTGTCGTGTGGTGATTATTTGCAAGGGTGAAACAGCTTTGATTTCAAAGCTCAGGTGCCAAGAAAAAGATTTTCTCTATTTCTTTTCTGATTTTTTTTTCTTTTAATTCTTTTATTAGGAAGTTTCTATTTTTATTTTTTTTTTCATTTTGTAGTTAAATTTACCTTGAATTTAAACTAAAAAGGGTAGAAGCTTAAAAAAAAAAAAAGAAGGTATATCTCTGCATAATGGTGAAGCTAGCCTTAAAAAGGACATCAAAATGACATAGTCCTGACTTGTAGATCTTATTAATAATAACAGTCACTGTTCAAATAGATCATCATTACTTGGAGATGTTAACTAGACCTCTTTAGAGCACAATATTCCCAGGTTTGTATTTTTAAAGATGCCCAGCCCATTAGCCAAGATTGGTTGCACCTGAACTCAATTAGATAATTAATAGCTGACTGGAGGTGGGGCTAAACCCATATCCCCACATTCAAGCTAAGTTTATCAGAAGTCAGTTTGGAAGGCTGCTGTGTGTCTCAGTTGCGTGTTACAGGTCTGAATCAAAAGCCGGTATCTACATGGCTCCAGACTCATGGAAACACAGTCTGAATCCAAAATGTCCTGTTGCATATGGAGGATGGCAGATGGTGGTTGAACTTGCCTTCTTCTGGTAAGATGAAATGATTTATCCCTAAGCTATCTCTAATGAAAAAACATCCCAGGGCAGCCTGAAACACTCTGTGAGTGACTGGTTATAGAGACCAGGCTGTTTTTATTTTCACATGGATATGGCTAGAAATAAAATGCATGTGGATTTCTGCAGTTGTCGTACAAGGCCTGCTTTATAAAGCAGCAACTTTTTAGCATAGACAGCGCAAGACACCCACGTACTGATCCCTATCCTCAGGCATTTCATCCAATTTCATTGTAGGATTAACTTCTTTGCCATAAGATTGGCCTATAGCATTTATTTCTTCAGTGCTACTGCGAGATTTTTCTCTAGCAAAAGCAGCAAAACAATGACTTGCTGTGTATTCTCAGGGTATTTTAATGATCCTATCTCCATATCTGTTAAAATTTACAATAGAGCAGAGCTCTGACTGGCGTATGGTTGTCAGCCGAGAGAAAACCGTGCGACTAGGAAGCAGATCAATGTTGACATTGTGGAGGCACCTCTGGAAAGAATTAATCGAGTCTGATCTTTGCATACCCTCTCAGTATGGATTTTCATTAGACGTGGAGCTGTTTCCACACAGAGGGAGTCCAAGGTGCTCTCCTCAAGGTCAGCCCACTGAAGTTGATGAAAGCTATATAGACTGCGGACTTCTTTGGGCAGAGAC
Organism: Larus michahellis; assembly: GCF_964199755.1. Classification (NCBI taxonomy): domain Eukaryota; kingdom Metazoa; phylum Chordata; class Aves; order Charadriiformes; family Laridae; genus Larus; species Larus michahellis. Next base: position 5,777,550 of record NC_133910.1, read on the forward strand.
CTTGGTTGCCTCAGAGCTACAGTAGCATGCTCTAGTGGGGCTGTGGCATCTGGGCAGGGCACTGTAGTATCCAGCCTAAGTGGGAAAGTTTAAAAGGGCCTTTGACTATGTGAGAAATGTCTGTGTGGAGGGAAAAGGACTGGGGTTTGAACTTGTGAATAAATTCCTCTTTTAATCAGGGGAATTAAATTAAGGGAACCATCAGGCCCCTGGTTCAACCTTAATTCAGGACCATTAGGTGAACTTGACCTCCAGTAGATCACCGGAGCTAAGATCTAGGTTGCCTTCATCTCATCAGTTGGCTAACTCAGGCTACCCACACCGTATCGTGACTTGTCACCGTTTATTTTGGCTGGTGGCGCAGATATATGTAAACCCACGGTGCGTCTACAGCTCCATTGCTCCTAAAGGTGCAATCAAGCCCTTCATTAGTGTTTGTTATTAGTAGCTGTTAGTTGTAATCGGGCTTAATGGTATGTCCACAGTGAAGCACAGAACAGTCATATTCCTTAGACAGAACTTAAAACACCCTAACAGGAGAATGCACGATGTACCATGTTTCACGTGTGTTGTGTTTCAAGACAATGCCAGAACAGGCGACGCGAGTTTGGGATCTAAAAGGTAATCTTATTAATTAACAAAACCAATGCTATCTAGTAAACAGATTCTGAATTTGTAATAAATAATTAGTCATCACAACAATTTCTTAATGGGCTATTAAGTGACTTAGGGTGGAATTCTCAGCAGTTGACACGTAGGTATCTAAAACAAAAAACTCTCTTTTCCAAATAAATAATCGTCTAATTAATATTGAAAAGAACAGCCTGCTTTTGCTATTTCTTGTGTCTTTAAGAACAGAACAGGCTTATAAAATAGAAATCTATCCAGCATGTGCTGACTGCTGCCAGAAACCAATTTTTCAAGAACTGTCATTGAGAGCCATTAATTATCTGCAGGTCCCATTCGCTCTGAATCAGTGACAAACTTTGTGAGATTTTTTTGGTGGTTTTAATTAATGCGTGACTATGAGCTGTAATATGCTTCTCATTTGAACAATTGTTGTCCTAGCGCAACCCTGGCATTAAAGGATTGTGTGTGTGTGTGGGGAAAACAAAAGTAAATGGGATGCTACAGACATCTGAGCAGGACCCACCTGGGGAGGAACATGTGGGTCAGTGTAGGCTCGCACGATTCTGCCCCGAACTTACCCGTCTGAATCTCACGCCTGGGAAAGCTGCTGCGACTGCGTACACCTCTTCGCAACGCGAAGGCCTACTGAGGAAGAGTTGCAGTTGTACAAGGGCAACAGATCGTTCCCCTGTTAGACAAGTTCATACTAAGATGCAAAGCACATATTTTAAACTAACGGGACAAGTAGCTTACGCTTCCATTTCAAATCTAATCAAGATGCTTGGAGGTTTCTTCCCTTTTAATTCAATACAAGCTCCTTCTTTTCTTTTTCTTTTCTTTTTTCCTTTTTTCTTTTTGTGCTTCACTGACATAATTAAAAATGAAATGCATTGGACTAGTGAGCAGGACAACCAGAAAATCATTGACCAGGCTACTCTCACTGTACAGGCTGAATAAACTGTCCAAAGCCATGTGCCGATGAACAGATCTCTTGGTGGCTATTTTACATTTACAGCTCTATCCTAATGTGGCTACCTGGCCTGCAAATGGGAGATATCTAATTTCTGGCCAGCTCAAGAAGACATAAAGGAATTTGGGTCTTCCATGTCACTGGTTTTAATGGGTGCGGTTCCTTATCTCTCTCAAATAAGCCATGTATTGCTGTTCCAAGCAGATTTTTTTCTGTATTTAATAGGCACAAGATGCACAGTAGAACAGCCAGCAAACACAGAGCTGCGCTTAGCATTTAGGACGGTGTCGAGTCCATCTGAGTTGTGCTTTTACGCTGGTACAGCTATGTTGGTCAGGGAAGCAGTTGTTTTTTAATTCACATAGTTCCTTTGCCTTCACAGTGATGTAAAAAAAATGTGTTTGGGTGCTTGCCTTTGATTTCACAAGGACCACACTTTCACTCATAATTTCACTCAAAAGAGTAATATTATTCTGCTCCAGTAGGATGCCGGATCCTATTTAACTTTCAGACCTTGTCTTAAGCTGCCACATTTTCATGAATATACTGGTGCCATTTGAATGCTCACGAGTAAGGGATAACATGACTATGCATAGCAGACGAGTCAAAAACCTGGAGCTTTTGCTTATGATAATTTTTTTTTTTTGTTATTATTTTTGCACCCTGCCAGCTGTTGATCTTGCTAATGTGTCGCTTAGCAGCCAAGCTTTGTTCCCTCTTGGTTAATGAACTATGCAAGAAATCATGGGCCAGTGGCTGGTTTTAAAGCTAATAGTGATGGTCCATAAAGAAGAAATGCCATAGACCACTAGATCTGGAGACACAACAGTGCTGTTGTCAAAGGTGATTGAGAGAAAAAGGTGATAGAACAGTCTCGTTTCACCTTTGATGTACTTATACCTCTTGGACACGCGCAGAAGTTAAATCTTAAGAGTTATTGCACATGCTGTGGGACTGACAAGGATTTGTGGCCTGGTAAAACATACCACTCTTCACCCAGAAAACCTTGTATCCCATCAGAGGTCACCTGCTTCACATGACAGAGCATAGCCATAGGCGCATGGAGACACTCTCCACACCCTCTTGGAGATGATCCTCAACCATGGAGTTTGATTTACATGGCTTCAAGTCCAAGAAACACGTGTTAAGTTTGGGAATGACCTCACTATTATCTTGGAGAGCTGGCAGCGTGAGCCGCCCTCAGTCCAGCGTGCAGATGTGCCCGTGAAGGGTCAATGGACAGTCAAACTGAGACCGTATCCTTCGCTGCAGGGAGTGCTCAGTGAGAAGGGACGGCTGCGTACTTGCTGGACGGTGTCTTTTCCTCTGGTAGAGAGCTAGAGCTTTGCAGCAGCCAGCAGTTTGCTGCCAGCGGACTGGCTCATTCTCATTCAAGAGCTGAAACGGAGGATGCTGCCAACTCACTCCTGTTGCAGGGGCTTCAGGAAGAGATGACGTTGCCCCTGAAGCCCCTTCTCAAACATGTTAGCCCTCTGCTTTGTGGAGCCAGCTCTCTCTATCCTCTGTCTCTCGCTTCTTCTTTTGTTGGCTTTGGGATTTCTCATGGACCCTCTGCTCCTCCTTCCAAGCACCTCTTGGTTATTAAAATGCAGCTCAGGATAGTTCACTTTGCCTGGTACATTATCATTCCTCGTTAGAGACCCCTCCAGGGCCTCTGATATGCCTGCACTGACTTTATAATTACAAAGTCAATTTCTAAACAGACATTTGCAAATAAGTCAATTTAAATACCGAGATTTGCAAACAATAATTAAGCAGTAGCTTCTTTTTTAATATCTATATATATAATTAATGCCCATGGGCTTTTCATTTTACCTTGCGACTGTGTAGCTTGCAATTGTTTGTTGAGCAAAAGCAAATCAAATCACTGATGGGTTTTAAAGCTGTTTAAGAACACGCCCTACCTCTCCCTGCCCCATTCCACCCCAGCTCCGTGAGCCATTTCTTACGCAGTTCTCTGTCCACTACTGGGAGGTAGCGTCAGGTATCTCATCTGTGAGCAGCTAAGCTGGGGAACTTTCCCTTCCGCATAAGGATAGTGACCTGATCTGCCAAAACCTGTCCCAAACCACAACAGACTGGGGAAGGCTGCATTAAAGCAGCTGAGCAATAGAAGTATTCTGCAAGCACATGGGGGAAAAACCTCCGTAGAGTAGGGAGGTGATTGTCCCCCTGTACTCAGCACTGGTGAGGCCACACCTGGAGTATTGTGTCTAGTTTTGGGCACCTCAATACAAGAGGGATATCGAGGTGCTGGAGCGAGGGCAGAGGAGGGCAACGAAGCTGGTGAAGGGCCTGGAGAATAAATCTGATGAGGAGCGATTGAACGAGCTGGGACTGTTTAGTTTGAGGAAGAGGAGGCTGAGGGGAGACCTCATCACTCTCTACAACTACTTGAAGGGACATTGTAGAGAGGTTGGTGCTGGTCTCTTCTCACAGGTAATTAGCGATAGAACAAGAGGGAATGGCTTTAAGCTGCATCAGGGGAGGTTTAGACTGGACATTAGGAAAAAATTCCTCACAGAAAGAGTGGTCAGACACTGGAATAGGCTGCCCAGGGAGGTGGTGGAGTCACCATGCCCAAATGTGTTTAAGAGTGTTTTAGATGTAGTGTTAGGGGATATGGGGTAGGGGAGAACTTTGTAGAGTGGGCTTGATGGTTGGACTCGATGATCCCAAGGGTCTTTTCCATCCTAAATGATTCTATGATTCTACCTGAGGTTTCCTCCGAGGATGCGCAGAGTGTTGAGAGAGAGGAACGAATGGGCCTCATCACAGAATGGGTCCAGGAGAAGGAGGGATATCTCTCCTGTGAGAAAGTCCTCACGTTATCCCATGTCACCATGCTGTGGTCTCTGTGCATGGTGCTGTCACAGCTCTCCTTCCCCGCTGCTCCTCTCTCCCTAGGGAGAGAAGAGGCTACGGCAGGACTCCCATACGCCACCAGTCTGGAATCACCAAAGCACTAACAGCATCAAGGAAGCCAGGTTTTGAGATCATGGGAAGATGAGGCATGAATAGGTGGACCTGGACATAGAGGGGTGAAACAGGATTGCATTTCTTGTTAGGAGACTCCTTGATTTCCACCCTCATGGCTCTGCCTCCTCCAGGTGCTCTCTGTAGAGGCTACAGCACCATTCCTCGGGTAAGCCTTGTTATCCCCAACACTATTCGCAGCTTTCTAGAGAAAGTTTACCCATTCTTATGGCTCCCTCTTTCCTCCAAATCTCCTCTGTGTCTCTACATGCTTTTTAATCTGTCCAGTGACCTCGATAAGTTTTTAAGTCCTATCTGGCCATCATTGATTTCTACTTTTCCTTTTTTGTGGGATGCTGTTGCTTCCCTCAGCATGGAAAGGCCGTTGACTAGGTGCCCTATCGCAGCCACGAGCAATTTGGATATTACAGAGCACAGCCCATGCTGGTCACTCTTCTAAGCCTCTATCCTCTCATACCACCCGACCCATGTTGCCTTCAGCTTTCTTTTGCCACAGATTGTTTCTCATGCCCTGGCTTTCCTGCTTTTTTTCCCAGTCCTTACAACAGGAGATTTTTCGCTTGGTCTTTTCTCCAGCCCGTTTGACACTGTGCTGATCTTCCTTTCTGGCTCAGGGGTCACTCACACCCCTGTGCCCCGTCACAGCAGGTGGACCCCTGACTCGGTGCCATGTGCTGTGTTAAGATTTGCTTCCCTTACAAAATCTCCTGCTGAGCAAGAGCAGCTGTCTGTGGAGTGAGACTCCACGTGGCACTTGACAAACATGCCCGACCTGCAGCATGCTTCAGCTTTGACATGCCGCATGAATGTGTTGTATCAAATTCAAAAATTTCTGGGTAATAAACAGGGTTTCAACTTCTAGGCTTTTTTCCTTAGTAGAGGCATTTGATATTCGTGTTACACGTGCACACATAGGCACTTGGTGTAGACTTACATCAGGTGCAGAGTCTGTGAGGAGAGACCATAGCCTGGTGATACCCTGCCCTGTCCTCTCTGAGTTATCCCAACAGGTAATAGATGTGTGGTCAGAGCACCATACCTCCCTGAGGGGTCTTTGGAGAAGAATAAACCTCCGCAGGGTCTTGCCTAGAAAATAGTTAGAAAAGGCTGAGTGCAAGCTCTTTGCATGTGTGTCATGGTGCATTAAAGATGGATTGTTTCCTGGTTTGCGCTTGTGCTTGGTAATTTCAAAGGGCTTACTCATTATTTTTGTGTTGGTTCCACATTTCTGAGCATTCTCTCATCTTAGCTCATCAAACTTTAGCCAGCTGGGGCCAAAAATATCCCTGGCATAATCAGTTCGTTCATCCAAGTCCAAAACTTTCATTTCCCAATTCAAATAGACATTCACGATCAGCGTATTTGAAGGGAACATGGTTCCTCAGTATCATCTTGGGTGACATTGCTGAAAGCAGACTTCCTTGCACCCTGGCACTCTGCATCCAATTGCTATAAATATGAGCAACAATTATACATCCCTTCTTTTCCCTTTTTATGGGTGTGTGAGGACAATAACTTAAAGCGCTTGCTGCTATTCAGCACAAAAACAAATAACAGAACAACTCCGGCTGTGATGCATTTCAACAGCATAACTCAGACGTGCCACTGTTATATTAAGTTATAAATATCTATCACTTGACAATGCCAGTGCTTTTCGGCAAGGAAAGGAGTATTTAAAAAAAAAAAAAAAAGCGCCCAAACCCTGAATCGTGGTTGCTATAGCAATTAACAATGGGCGTCCTTCTTCAGGAGCCAGAGATGCTGATGCAGCTAAAACAAATGTTTGTGTATGGCCGTGGCAGGGACGGTGACAGATTAGGGAGTGCTGGCCTTGAGCCTTGGTGTAATCCAATTCTAAATAAATCATAAATCTAAGTGCAGACTGGCAAACTGAAGGGAATACCAATGCAAGGAGAGTGACAGCAGGGTAGTTTCAGTTTCTCTTAGGGGCAGAGGTGAGGAGGGAATAATAGTGGGATGGGTGTAAAAATCCAGATGGAGAGGTTTGCGATCTGGATTTTGTGGCAAAGGACACAGCTAGCCTACAGCCGCACCTTCTCACTGGACCCCCATGGGATTCCCTCCGGTAGGAGCCCTTGTGTCCTCTAAGCACCATGGTCCTCTTCATTTCAGGACTGAATATAAGCATTAAAGCTGAAGGAAGGTGATGAGATGTGCGAAGGGAGTTCATAGCTTCCCTTCCACCACTGGACGTGGCCTGTGTAATCCATCACCTTCTGCCTTAGCCCAGTCTACCCTGTTACCAGAAGGTTTGTGAGTCCTCTGGGTCCGGGCCCTAATGAAATCATGCCAAGATCCCCACGGGAGCTCTTGTTGTCATGCAATGCAGGGCAGGACCGCTCACTCTGTAGTTACTGTTGGGCTAAAGAAAAACCTCTGCCCTGTGGAAAATAAAACAAACAGGAGACTAACAGTGATCTGGTGTCTTCTAGACTCCCTGACGCATGGGTTCAGCCTTGATATGGAGTGAAAAATGAAAATGAGGACAGCTCAGTCAACAGCATGTCTCAGAAATTAATGAGGCCCTTTGCCTCCAACACCTGATAATTACATCTTTCAATTAAATGAACTCTCTCCCTGTCCAAGTTCTTATAAATTAACTCAAAGTGATGCATCTTCGTGGGTTGCCAAAGCTTCCTTATGCCAAAATCCGTGCAAGCTTCTAGGCCCTTGCAATGATAGAGAGTCTGAGGCCCAGATATAACTAAAAGGTTCAGTCCTGGTGTCGTGGCAGCCCAGTTCCTAGGTTACTGGCACAAGCAGAGTCCATGGCCCTGAGTTCAGCACCTCATCGCCCTTGGAAATGAGGGAGAACAAAAGACCTTCGAAGATTCCAGACGGTCAGCTGCCGGGATGGGAATGCCATGTACAGAGATGTTTCCGAAGTCCTGCCCGTTGCTTGGGCTTCTCACTGCAAAGTACGGGACTCCCTTGACTCAGGTCGCAGCTTTCACGTGACTGCTTGGAGATTAGAACCTTCAACACGGTGGCGGAGCGATGGACTCTGCTTTCTGGGGGGATTCACACCATTATAGACAATTGGTTATAGTAAAAGGCACTACCTGGGGAGAAGAGACACCTGTCACTACGCTAAGGCCTATTGCCGTATTTTGCAATTCCAGTTCAATGCAGAGGTGCGCTGAATTATGTGTTCAATTTCTTGATGAAATCACGTGTGCTCAGAGGTAGGGAAGACAGATGAGTTTCTCTCTCCTCTTCCACTCAAATATATCTTAGGATATTTCTAAGGCTCCCGGTACTACCCTGTTTCATTGCCTTCAGCCTGGAGAAAATCCATGCGTAAAACGGGGGCTCCTGGTTTAACTCAGTTTGCTGCACATAGAAGCCTTAGTCAGCTTGAGAAGACATGCTGAGTGTAGGGAGAGGGGGTGCAGTCAGAGATCCCACCCCAGTGGGGTGAACGTTACAAAACCAGCAAAACCAGACAACTGCTCCATTGTCTTGCTATTCTCCCCTTCCCTTAAGTAACCAAGTGCAACCACTGCAGCCTAAAGCTGGGGTTTTATAAGCTGGCAATAAATCCAACCAGCTTTTCTAAAGCACAGCAGGCAGCTGATGCAGTCACATAATTCAGCCCAAACTCATCGGACAATGGCTGGGAACGCTGAGGATGTATTTTCCTCTTAAACCCACGCAGGCGTGTATTCCCACTTGCGCAGACAGTGCACCATTTCAATTAAGGCAATTAGCAGTGACCAAGGGCAACTGCAAAGCTCCAATTAAACCAGCACAAAGGCTAACATGATCTGCAGTGTCATGGAGCAGGCTGGAACATGTATCCCCGACAGCCGCTATCTGCCAGATTAAAGGGTTTAGACACAATCTGTTGTCCCCTTCCAGACCTCCTACAATCTCTTCTCCTTCAATAAACCCAAACGCTAATCTCCACTCTTTGTATCTCCTCATTAATTTACCCCTTGTCAGGGGCCTCAGGGGAAGACGCTAGCTTTTCTCCTGTCTTTCTGTCCCATTTAAACTGTAGCCTGCAGCCACGGAGCCCTATTCCCCTTCGTCTCTTTAGGGATAGCCCAAGAGTGTGATTTAGGCTTCAGTGACCCTTTCTTAGCTGTGACTGGTGCTAGACTGTGCCTTTGCTGTTTGCACTGGCAGGCTGTGGATAGAAAGGAACGGAAACAGATTGCAGAAGAGCAGCAAGGCAGGAAACTGGTTCTCTGCTCAGGTACAGTGATTTCCTGCTGGGATGATTTGGGATGGCCCCTACTTTGGGGGAAGTGCGTGAGGAAAGGGCTGCCTCAAGCTCTCCAGCAGGGATCCATGGCTATTGGGGGGAGAAGGGATTGCTATTTGTGGAATCTGCTCTGGATTAGAAATGCGTGCCTGTGAAGAGTGGGAAGTTCTTTTTCCTGGAGACAGATCTGAGTTTGGGGACGCTTTCAGATGATGATTTAGACTCTGCTAGCAAATACTGAACAGAATGGTGTGTATGTTGAGCTAGACCATTTGGTGTTGAGAGACAGACTGGAGGTAGGTTTCTAGCAATGGTGTCTGAGCTCTGACTTTGACTAATACCCTATTCCATTGTCTCAGACCGCCTAGATACAGGCAAGGCTCTCCGGGCCCCTTCTCAGTGACTTGACCCCATGTGTTTGGATTCCATCCCATCCATACTTAGTATCTGGCAGCTCTGAAACACTCCAAACAAGCTGTTGCTTGCAGTCTACAAACCATTTTTATTGAGATTTGTCATTAACGGGACATTGCATCAAAGCAAGGGCAGAGACTGGCACAGATTGCCTCTTATCAGACAGACACTGGAGCGAGACTGCGGAAGGAGGGACAGCTAATGACAGGGAACCTTCCTGAGGAGGGGGGAAGACTGTCATGGGGACGTGACTGCACCTGGATGTGACAGCCAGTGGTTCAGATCTAGCACAGGCTGGTAACGGGTTGCAGTGATTAGCCCCTGGCAGCTGTTCGGTGGCCAGAGCTAAATGGTCAGGTCAGATCCTGAAGCAGGCTCACTTTGGTTCCTAGTGGACCCCTACTTACATAGCAAAAAAATCTAGTGCTAATTGGTGTCCTCGTTAGCAGTTACTGCTGAAAAGCCACTTGTTGAATAGGCCCAAACAGTGAATGCTTTTCCTTAAAGGTGAGTGCTCCAATTAAGGCTTGACGGGCAGTTGGGGTAAGATGTTTGTTACCTGCTTGGAGGATATGTAGGAATTTCAAGGTTAGAGCCCAGAAACCTTCCAGATACTCTCTTAGGAGTAAGGAGAAAATCAGAGGATGTATTTGATACAGAAAAACATCTTTAATATGTTTTTCTGTGGCTCTTGTACCTTTTGGCTGTGCTTAGTTTCTCTTTATTGTTTCAGGTTTTCTTTTGTGTTAGCACCGAGGATAAAACCCATGAAATTAATTTCTTAATTTTTTTTACTGTGTCCCAAGTAACACAGACAAAGGGGCTGTCATGAGCTGCTAGAATGGAAATTAATTTTAAAAGCATCATCATTTATCACTTTTATGGTGGGGGAAAAAAAAAAAGAGAAACTACTGAGATTACAGCAATTGTGGCAGAAACTTCCTGCACAGGAATTATCAGAAGGTACTTGCAAAAGGGTAATGACACCAAAGTGCTCAAAGAAATTCCAGCCAAAAAACCCAAGGCCCCGCTGCAAGTACACCGCACTGGAGTTTTTGCTTGTTGTCTGGGATTTGCCTCTCACCGTTTGAACCACCCAAAAGTCAGGTATTGACTGTACGATGGTTATCTGACCTCCACTTCTAGTCAACTGAGAGAGACAGGTATGTTTAGAGGGCAATTCTCCGCATCAACATGTGGTGTATGAGATAGGTGCAATGGGTAGTTCCTCCCATGAGAGCTGGAAGGATTGTTTCTGCAGAAATGCTTTGATTTGCAACAGCATCAGTAATGGCAGTAATGATATTGTTGACAAATGCAGCTATCCCTGATTGAAATAGGGATCAATGGAAGAGCAATGAGGGTCCAACCTAGTAAGTGTTGCAAAGCCCTACCAGGGGCTCCAGCTGAGGATGATTTGAACAACGTAACCGTGAACTGGGAAGAGGAAACTCTCGTCAACATACGTGCACGGGCTGCAGGGATCAGGAGCAGCCCGTGGGCCACTTTGTTCTGCAACAAGTGGCCACCCGCAGAGAGGATGCTGTGAGTTGGGCACGGTTTATCTTGGACTGAGCCAGGAGCCTCATTTCACACGTCTGATCTGGACTGCTACTCCAGAGGAGCTCATTAAATTGAGCATAACAGATCTTCTTCTTCCTTTACTTACTTACTTACTTTTTTTTCCCCCTGCTTGGAATGAGTTAAAGGCCCCTCATTCCTCATCCATTCTTTCTATCAGAATCTTATCTCATTCCAGTCCTCCCCCTCCTCTCGCACACTCCCTCTTTCCTCACACACATCTACTTGCTCCCTCCAGGAAGCCAGCTAATTATTTCCTGAATGCCCCCAGTGTTATTTTGCCTTGAGAACCTCTCCTGCTGGGACTTCTCACATGCTTATGATTCTCTGTGTGACAAAAGGTTTCTCAGTTTAGCTTTGAATGGGTATTTCTTTAATTTCTACATTTAGTCCTTTTGCCTCATCATCTGCACTTGGGCTGAGAATAGAAACTTCACTTGACATTATCTAAACCATTATCAATTAAATCCCTTCTTAACTGCCCTTTTTTTTCCCTAAGCTGTGTAAGTTTTTGGGTTTTTCCTCTCCTCCTTCATTCCTGCATACCTTTCATTTGTAGATAAAGCCCTTTGCCCTTCTGCATTAACTTTCCAAACACAACACACTTCTTTACTGTTGGGGTTTTTTTTTAATTATTTTTTCTTTTGTTTAATACCACTACAGTGATCAGACAAGAACACAGGATTCCAGTTTGTTTCACACCTAAAAGTCAGTGCACCCTCTTTGACCTTGTGCAGACATCGGTACGTTTGCTGTGTGTAATAGAGGTTCTCCAGCTGGGTACGGAGACCGTACTCTTGCTGAGTCAGCAGCAGAGCAGCATTGGTCAACAGAAGATTCCGGGTCCCATGGCTTTAGGTGACCTACAGGCACACACAGAGCTCACAATCCGCAAAGAGGCAAACAAAACCAGCCTCCAGTAGCTGTGCTCCTTTGTAGACAGAAATCAAACCAGGCACTTGCCCACGGCCACTGTGCTAGAGCAGTTTTGAACCCGGACTGATGAATGATGACACGTGAATTTACCCAAATATTTTCAGACGGTGTTTCACGTGTTCCCTGGGATGCAGTGGCTGTGCATGAGGGTATGTGAAGATGACAAAGAAAAGCAAAGGTACCTCCAGCATGCTTTCCTTTGCTGCCCAATAGCCTGCACCTCCACTGCACTGACATGAAGATTACTGCTCTCTACACGCAGCACAGAATGGGGGGGATGTAATCCTCTGAGTGAGACCAAATATGATCCACCGCAGTGGGGAACCCTTTGGCTGGTCATCACGCATGCACGCAGGCTTGGGCCAGCCAGTCATGGCAGCTATAGCTCCAACATAACACATCCCAGCTGACTGTGAGGGCATCCAGCTCATAGTGAAGAGCTGGTGTGGGTGGAGGAATGCCAGAGGTAATGCAGAGCGGGTGATTAAGATTCTAAATGCCTCTAGCAAGGTGTCTCTAAGGGGAAAATGTTGGGGGTGAAACAGTGACACAAATACGTGAAAACTGGGATTTATTAATTCTTATGGAACAATCTGTCTCTTGTTTTGACTTTCTTAGGACGTTTTCCCCCCACTGGAATAGAATCCATGCAGAATTGTATTTCTATGAGTAAAAGACATACAGGCCACATCCTTTTGGCCCACACATACTTGTCACAACTGGAGGCATGCCAAATTAAAAGCATAAGCTACTGAGACTTAACCTAATCATAATAATTCTGCAACAGTTCATAAACTATCAAACAAACACAGAGGGGTCAAAAAGTGCCAGGAATTTATGACTTGGCACATTTTTTTAATATGAGCCATCCTCAACTTTGCAGAACTAAAGGACTGGAGAAAATGCAGGTAAGCAGCTGAAATCCAAACCTTCAGCTCTCTGGAATTTTGTCTTTTGGAGACGGCACAAGAAGAAACATTAATTGATTGCTGTTTCCCCTCTTTCCTTTGTTGGATCAGCTGTTAATTCGAGGCCTGTGGCCATGTCATAACCACTTTTATTGAGCTGTTTCAAAACCAAGTCCCAATGAACCTTTTTGTCATTCAAGCAGTGAAGGAGACTGCCTCCCAGCTCTGCAAAGGCTGCTCAACCTAGCCTCAGAGCACCCTGAAATCTATCAGCGCTAATTAGGGCCTACTTAAGGGCTCCCAGGGTGCCACTACTGGTTGGAAATGCAGTGTGGCATGTGAAAGCCCTTATGCTTGGCTCCTGACAGGAGCAAAAGCAAACAACAGGCCCTGCTGTGACCTCCATTTACGAGACTCATTTACTGCACTGAAGGCATCAACTTCTTGGAAATCAAATGGACAAATTAGTTTTGAACCCCTACTGGTTAAGATGGACTTCTCACTGGGACAGGGCTCCTGCCTGGCTGCCTAAATGTTTCCTTAATCTTCGTGTCTGTGGAGTTTCTTCAGGGAGGTTGGGTAGATGAGTTGGCTGCCAGGAAGGGACCTGGGAGTAGGGAGGTAGCACACCGCAGGCTCCTCTCCAGCAGCGCCTGCTCTCTGGCACCAGGCGGGTACCAGTTGTCATGTGACTAAAACCCACATCACTATTTTTTAACTAGTATTAACCTTTTTCTTTAAGTAAAGGCAGGATCCTGTGCCCTGACCGATTATTGCACTGCCTTTTCCACCAAGATATGAGAGCTCCGTTCAAAGATGCTGTAAGTGATGTGCCCCACGTCACTTCCCATCATTCATGCTCATCTCCATAAAACCAGCTTTGTTGCTCTCTTTGGGGGAAGAAGGGGTCTCTAATTCATCCCTGTTCTTGGCTCCATAGGTATCCAAGACCATCTGTCTATTTTCAGTCAAGTCTACCCACTTCCCTGCCCAGTGGGCATGAAGCCACTTGAGGATCCTTCCCTCCCAAATTCAGCCCAGCCATAATTGCTCCCCGCGCGGGCCAGCTATTGGAAAATGCGGTAGAGCATTGGGAGCCTTAGCAAACACAAAAGACAGCATCTTGCCCAGCAATAATAACATGTTTAATCTGTCGCTCGTGGGATCTTTTAGTCCTTATGGCAGAAAAATACTTCCTCTTCCCCGTCTGCCCCACTGCCACCCGTTCTTTCCTCTGCATTTCTCTCTTAATCTTCCTGAGACTCAAGTGCCTATCTCATTATGAGATATTTATATTTTCCGTTCTGCTGGCATACGGTTCTGTGAGCCTTCTCAAGTCTTTCAAGGGGAATCTGGATTTATTGAATACTTCTCTCCCCTTGCCAGTCTGTGTCTGAGTTCCAGCACTGGAGGCCAGGAGGTACAATCTGTCCTCTGGGACCTCTCTCCTGTCTCTTGGGGTCCCACAATTCACTCAGGGACAAGAGGCAAAGACACTAAACCATTTAGTGCAGCTCAGACTTCCACTTGCTTACCAGCGAGCAGGGAAGCTGTTAGCTTGACAAACCCCTTGTCTGCTCAAGAAATAAGTGAGCATTTACCGTTAGTAAAAGAAGACAAATATAGCCATAGGTGACCTGGAAGGGAATATGGGAAGGAGGTGTGTCAAGAGGAGCCAAAAGCTGAAAGATAGATACGCAGAGAGGAACGGTTTTCCTCATTGATACTGCAGTGTAAATGTTTGAGACATTACTTGTCTTTAATTCCCACAGCCTTCATAAAACAGCAGAGCACTGCTACGTCTGGAGACGCTCTGGGGCAGTGCAGCAATGTCACTCTCGGTTTGTGGCTGAGAGGTGAGGGAACCTCACCCAGACTGTGGTGTAAATGCATGTAACACACCAGATCTGTTAGAAAACCAGACTTCTCGGTTGCCTTTTGGTGAGCTCCACAGAGCTGGGAGCAGACCTGTGAACTAGCAGAGCTGGAGGGTGTCTGTTCAGTTCGTGACCTTCTGGCTCACTCCAGGATGGTCGAGCAGCCCTTGTATTGCCTGGCGGAAGGGACTGCAAGCTGGGAGACTCTTGAGCGATCTCTGTCCTCCCAGGATTTGACACGGACGGTGGCACTGACACCATGTGGTCATGGTTACGGTCACAACTAGGTCTCCCTGTATCAGAGCAGGATCCTGCTGTGTAAGATATTACACGAAGAATGAAAAAAAGCCTGCTCAAATATGATGATGGTTCATTAAAAAATAGCTCTTTATTATGCTCATTGTTTCCTCTAACTCTCATGTTTTGGAGAGACCTGAAATCCTCATGTGTTGATTTGGATAAGAGTTTGGTGATTACTGCTTCATTTTGTTTATTGCTGTGTTAATATTTATTTAGTTAATGAAAAAGTAGACTTACTAGTTTTCTTTTATATTTAAAAACATTTACTGCTTAGATCTAGTGGGTCACATAATAACAGGGAGGGCCCAGTCCCTGGACGTATTACTACGTAGACAAGACAGATTCATGATGGCATCTTGCAGGCAAGGAACAGAGGGACTGAGGAACGAAACCCACATCCTCGTATGCACTCACAGTCCTCTGTAGGTCCCTGTGGTGTTCTGTGGGACCTACGTACCTAAATAAAACCCAGACCCTTTGTGGATCTGGGTGAAAACAAAAAAGGGAGGATACGGCAGCAGCAGGAAATCCGGTGCAGATGGTGACCGTGATGAACAGCTACCACAACTACCCAGCGGTTCTTTCTCTGGGTCACACTGCGGGAAATGGGTGTCACTTGCCAGCAGAGTGGTTCGAGACAGGCAGCGTTACTGCAAGCTGCTTTGAAGCAACTCTTCCAGTGAATCCCCGCCGTCAGGGGTAGGAACATTTTTCTGGTGCATGAGAATGAATTGTCCTTCACAAACTGCACAGTCCACAGCCAGCGGTGTAGCTTATTTGGGGAATACTCTCAAAACTTACCGATCTTTGTCTTCAGATCTCTAAATGGAAAGGGCACCATTCCTGCCCTTTTTCCTCTTTATCCCCGCAGGGACTTTCTCCTCCAGGTTGCACAGTACTCCTGCTGAGTACCTGGTCAGGAGAGCAAGAAGCCCATGATGATGGACCTTTCCTTCTTGACTTGCTGGATGGGGATGCCGTGAGAAAGAGCAAGCTTTGCAGTAACAGGAGGCCTCCTTGCCAAACCACATCTTGGTCCTATCAGGCTGGGCACAGAGGTCCGAATAGGTGATGTGAAGAAGACAAGGTCACTATCAAACTGAATCTATACCCCTCTCAGGAACACTCTGAAGTCCTGTTTTTCAGCTGTTGTCAGAAGCGACCTGGAAGGTGACAATGTTGTTTCTAAGGTTGTACACAGGACAGAAAGATCTCAAGTTTTGGAGAAAACTATTGCCGCTGAGAATCGCGGCAAGAAAGCTGATGAGATGAATTGATTTCATATCTATGAATAACATCTCTGTAGATATTGCCAGATGCTTTCCATAAACCCAGCTGACATGGCAGCAAGGTTAGGGGATCCAGCTCCCCCGCCACTTCTGTTCACAGCTTAAGCCTGGAGGCCAAACGAAACCTTGGGACCTCCCATGCTCTTCCAGCCCCCCTCTCAGTGCACACACACGATCATTGCGGTTGCATCCATGTGGTAGGATTCGTAGCACCAAACGGTGAGCTCTGTTGTGCGCACATGATGAATTATGACACAGACCCCAAAGTGCCTCTCACAAGCTGTCCCCTCCTATGTCGAGACCTGGCCTAAGCCAGGAGGGAGCACGAGGGAAGCAGATGGCAGCCTGGCAGAGTGATTAAAGCCCTAGATATCTGTTTTAATGAATGGCCCACCCAGCAGATTAAATATTGCAATAGACAGTACTCTTCTATGCTGTCAGTAATCGCAGCCTTATTTACGACACTGGGGAAATGCCATGCTCTTCCCTCCCGCGCATTGTCGGTGCAGGCTGACTTACAAGGCAGGATGGAAAAGAGACCTCTGGATTTCGTCTGTCACCCAGAGTAGGAGTCAGTGGGTACCACAGTTAGGTACACCACCTTGCAGGAGGATCCAGTGAAGGAAACAGGCAACGGGTGAGCTTCTGCCTCATGAAGATACATGCATGTCCTGTGCAGATGTAGACCTGAAGAGAGGTGCAATTTTTATTCACTTTTCTCTGCTTTTACACCTCTCCGCTTCCCCTCTTTCACCCCATTTCAATATCTCCAGCTAGCCCTTTCTGCGTGAGAGCTGATTTGGAAGCGCAAAATCAAAGCCTTGCCGTGGCGTCCCGCTCCTCTCTCACTCCTTCGCTCTTTACTGGGATATTGGCAGGGGAGCTGATTTGGATTTGCTCTGTTAACAGGACTCCTGTCAGTGTATTTTATATAGTTAGGCAGGCTTAACAAGCACAAGAGGAGCTGTGTGAGTGCTGGTGCCAAACCCTACTACATTCATCACCCATATGGTGGAGGCTATGCCGGAGCTGCGGTGATGTCTCTGCCTCACTCTTCCTTCTCTCAAGACTTCCCAGCTGCGGGGCTGGTAATGGTCTTTTCCCAGTGCCTTGCAGGATCCTAGAGAGGAGATGAGCGCGTTGCTGTCATCAGGAGGCGCACAAGTCCACCCTGTGCTCTGCTTCTTTTGAGCTTGGTTTAAGAAAGCGGTTACCTGCTTCCCTCATCCCAGCAGAGGTACTACCCGTACCGGTGCTCGTAGAGCAGGACGTGCTCCCGTGCAGATCTCTTGCAGAACAGGGGCACGTTTTCCTGAACAGGGCTCCGGTGTTTGCGGGATAAGGAGTCCTGAAGACATAAGAACCACTGAGTCCCGGTTTCTTGGAGACTGCCTGGTTTTGGAATCTAATAAAGCATAAACTCCGGCTGAAGCTTTTGGGACTTTTAACAGGGTGCTG
This sequence comes from Larus michahellis, assembly GCF_964199755.1. NCBI lineage: Eukaryota > Metazoa > Chordata > Aves > Charadriiformes > Laridae > Larus > Larus michahellis. The sequence goes on from NC_133910.1 coordinate 5,795,162, forward strand.
CTGAGGAGAAATCTCTGAGCAAAGTTTGACATAGGTGCGATGACCTTTGAAAGTATCACTGAACCTGAAATCTGGGGAGAAATCTTACCTTAGGGCATCTTGCTGGCAGAACTCGGGGTCTAAAAGCAGAAGTCTCCGTGACTAGAGTGAAAAATAGAGCCGGGATTTTCATCCCGGATTTCCTAAAGAGAAATACGTGCTGTGCTCCGTGCCATTCACAGAGGGGGAGTGCAGCCTGTCCAGACTGACACGGATTTGCTGCACATCAAGCCAGGTCTCATTCACCTGTACTGCCCGGGAGGGCCCGGTGAGCACATCGGGGTTTCTGGCTGACCCCCCAAACCCATCGGGGCTGCAGCATCTCTTCCACTGAGCAAAACATCGGAGAACAGGTCACACAGCCACATCCTTCCCTGGGGATTATTTTTAGAACGGACCAACCTTCCCAACTAAATGTTTGTCAAATCCGATGCCTTTCTTCAAAAACTCCAGGTGTCAACAAAAGCACTGGGAGTTTTTTTGGCTGGGAGCAAGCACAGAAAGCTTAGATGGTTGTTTTGAGGCCAGCTGTGCTGTTTTTCCATTCATTCATAACTGCTGCGAACAGTGAGACCAGTTGGAGAATACAGGAGGAACCAGTGCCTGGGTCCATTCCCTGCACCTCAGCTGCGTGTCTAGGGAAAGCCTGGGAAAGTTTCCATGCCGTGGTTATTTATATTTGCCACCCCTGGGTTCTGAACTTTTGTGTGTGTTGGTAATAATATCCCATTACTAAACTGTAATTTATGTGTGCATCATTTGCATTATTGAACAGCTGTTAGCCTCTCTAAACTGCTTGCCTGCCATATTGCATAGATAATAATATCTAATCCATATTAATTATAAATACACAAATCGTCTCCTAAATAAGGCAAAGTTTTGTGAGCAATACAAACCAATGGGTGCCAAGAAACGTTAGTGTTACGCTTGACACCTCATCCTCTGGCTGTCATGTCATGAATAAAGAAGAGCCCACAGCACAAGTTGAGGATGGCATCTGAGCTTTAATAGCCTGCAGCCACTGCCATAAACCCTCCGGCGACGATTTCATCACATCTCACAAGCTAAACTGCACTGGGTCAATAAGAAACCTCTATGGAGAGATTGCTGCAGGAAGTGGGACTGCAATTATTATTCACTACCTGGTGTTTGTCGGCAGCGGATCTACGCTGGACTAACCCCACCTTGTGGTGTTGATGGGGTCTGTCTGACCTGTTTTGGAAGAAAACCCTGATTTCCACCCTGTTTAGCTTTGAAGCCCCCTAAAGCTTTGCCTGCTGGAGGTGGAAGTCTAAAATAAGCCCTTGCAGTTGGCTCACTTTCCTCTGTTGGCTTCCTCAGACCTCTCAGAAAAAGCCTGCGGATGCCCCAGCTTCTGTGATCCGGGCTGACAATTTCTGGTCTAAAACGTAGACTATCCATGCGTGGTCATGCATTCTCTTCCACCTCCTTACTGAAGGACGATGTGTTGCCCCTACTATTTTCCATGTTGACTACTTACTGTCTCCTCCCCAGCCTCCCCTTCACACTTTCCGAGGGGTACGTTTTTTCTTTCCTCCGCTCTGTGCTACACCACCGTCTAATATAGCTGCCAAAAAGGTCCCATGTTTCCTCCCAGAGGTGGCTGCATTTCCAGGTAATGGCTGAAAACTTTCTAGGGCAGGTTCTGCTCATTTTGCATAGCGTACGAACAGGACAGTATCTGAAAAGCAAAAGCAACATAAATGGCAAAATTCTCAGCTTTTTTTTCTCTGCAGAGTTATAGAGATGATATAAGGATGCTATACTGCTTCCCCTCCAGGCATATTAGAATAAATGCCAATGAGATCTTACCTGCGGGTAAACCAGTACACTTGTAAAGTATCCAGCACGAATGGGGCTCTGATTGGAAAAACAACTTCATCACAATAATACTTAAGCTGGGGATAGCAATTTTTGTTTTCACGATGGCTAAAAATGACCATGTTTGCCCTTCCCCCTGCAAATTATGATGTCTTTTTCTTAACAGCATTGATTTCCTTTAACATTTCAACAGCAAAAAAAAAGAAGAGTAATTTCTGGTGAGTCAAGCCACTGAAAGACCCTAATTGTTTGCAATACAGATGATCACAGGACTCAGGGAACATTCTTAGAGATTTCATTTCATTATAGATGCCCACTCTTACAGATTTCAAGAGGCAAATTATCAAGCAGAAAGAAACCATCATGGATACTTAGAAAATGTTTAAGATCTAGACAGTTCAGCCAAGATTCGTACCAAAGAAAGCCAAACCCATGGTTGCTCCATAGGTATAAATATTAGCAGTATAATGTAACCTCAGTTCCTCAAAAAATCATGAGGACAGGGATAATAATTGCAGATTGTCTCAGACCCTGATACAGGCTGTGGTTAAGTCTAGAGTTTTAAACTAGCTTCGTGAAAAATTTTCGTTAATAAATTCCGACTCTTCCCTCACCCCACGCACACGTGTTCGAGGTACAAGGCATAGAATTCATTTGGGAATGATGTATTGCGGAGAGAGGTGGTGCCTGTGCCTCTAAGGCTCCATCCTGAAATCAGATCCACGTATATGACGGCTCTTTCCTCCCCCTCATTCCAAAAACACCTAGAGGAAAGCTCTGCAGAGCCTTCCCTGCTGCTCCTGGTCAGCCAAAATGCCTCTCCCCATGAGCATGAAGCCTGGACCAGGGCTTTGGAGGGGAACACGGCAGCGATGCCGCACACCCAATGGAAGTCGGCCTGCAGGAAAGCTGTGGGGCAAGAGGCAGATTAATTAACTCAGAGGGAGATCTACAGCTGGGACTTTGAAAATAAGATCAGGAGGATCAGTAGGAAATGTGCAGTAGGGAACAATCTTACCTTAGAGAAGAGAGAAGGATAAGAGAGCTAGGTCTGTTCTGGTGCTGGTTCCTACGTTGCACGTGCAAGAATCAATCCTTTGCGAACAGGAGAGACTTTCTCTAAAACCTCTTCAGATTGCCCCAGCTTCTCTCAGAGGTGTGTGCATGACTCGAGAGAAAGTGGTGGGGGGGGAAGACAAGTTGACGGCTGTGTTTGGGGCTGTGTTTTTCTCCTTGAAAAGGGGTTTGACTCCTGTCTGCCTTGTCTGGGGGCCAGCAGAGGGAGACAAGCCTCTGAGCTTCATTCACGTGCTTTTTCTCCTCTCCAACAAGTTCGCAGGTTCTTTTTTTTTTTTTCTTCCCCCTTCTGCATTATTATTATTTGCGTTGAAATATTGTTTTTATGAAAAATAGCTACAAATGACCCTCACCTTGCAGTTACAGAGAAGATTAGATTAAAAATGCTGCAGGGAGGTTTGGGTGAGCGAACACATGGCAACAATCCTCCTGTGGCAATAATACGAGGAGCAAATTGGCCCGGGCAGGGACTCTGAACGCTGCGGAGTATGCGTTTTTCTCTGTGAGAAACTCTCTTCGTCACTGCTCGCATCCGCGCGCGCGTGTGTTGGCTTAGCAGAAGGCTGGCTTTGACGGTGGACGCGCGGGCACCGAGTTTCTCAGGATCTGGTGTAAAACTGCAAATTGGATCTGTAAAACACCGGTTTTTCCTGGCTCAGAGCAGCCATAGCATGGTCGGAGCAAGAATGGGGTGCCGTGAAGGGGCACGTTCCTCAATAAAATTTCCAGGGGCTTGGCAATAGCTACAAGGCTGGGGATAACCCTGGGAAGGGATGCGATGTCCTGTCCCAGCTTCAATCCAAATGAAGCTATGCGTGTTTTTTCTTTCTTTCTCTTCCCTCCCTCCCCCCCTGCCCTTTTCTGTGCTCATAAAGAAGTGGAGGGGGGTGTGTGGGAGGGAAGTGCACGGTGCTGCGTGCATGGGCGTTGTACGGCTTTTGCGGTGTGCGTGCGTGAAGCATTTCCCCTCGCAGAAGTGAGTGATTGGTCTGCAAGGACAGACGGCCAGGGATAAAGCGGTGAGTCCCATGTGTGCAGGCTGGAACTGGGACTTTTAGAGAGAAGGTGCTTTGCAGCATGGCCAAGAGCCCTCTGTGTGCGGAAGGGGCGCAGAGATGGTTCTTAGCACGCAGAATGCCCAGAAGGGCCATCTCTGAGTGTTGGTCAGGGTGGCCACGAGCAGCTGGAAGCCCCCGAGTGCGTGCAGGTGGGATGTGCATCCTCGGCGTGTCCAAGCACACATCATCCTCCTCTATCTTCAGATGAAACTCTTCCAGAGCGTGTGACGGCGGCATCCGCAGGCAGCTGTACGCGTGTGTATGTGCGCGTGCATGTGAAGTCCCTTTGAGCTTCTGTTCGTTTGCATGAGCTGGGGAGTGGCAGCTTTCAGACTGGGTATCGCATGTGGATTTTGACTGTGTTGCCTCCAAGTCCTCCGCAGAAATTTGAGCAGATAAGGCTGGGTAGCAGCTGGGAGTCCAACACAAGCAAGGACAACAAAGGATGAAAGGAACTAAGCAAACGAAACAAGCTTTTTGAAGTCCTTGCAGAAACAGCCCTTCACTATATTTAGTGAACCTCACGACTCCAGCAGAACAAAACTGTCGTCACTGGAAGGAAAAGACGAGAAGTTGCCCGGAATGAAAATAATTTGGAGAACAGCGCAGAGGAAGAGCAAATGGGAATGCAGGATGGAAAGGACAACGTTTTAAAGGATCTCCGTGCCCGTTACCCACTAAAGTCACCCCAAGTTTTCCCACCTCCTTTGAGGGGCACTAGATCTGTCCCAGCGCCCTCCTGGCTGTGTGCCCCTGCGAGTTTTGGGGAGCGTGGATGCACGCGGGGCTGGCTGTGCATGGGGCAATACCTTAATCGTATGTCACTGTAGGTGATGCTTTTCAGTGCCAGGCTTTCCCGCAGCTCGGAGAGGTTTTACACTCCTGCGGCTTTGGTCTCAGAGGATGCTGCCCTCCCCCTGCCATTTCTGGAAGGGGAGTGAGAGGAGAAGGGGGTGCTCGGGAGATCCTGCCAGGAACATACCTCAGCTGGAGGCAGGAGGATAAAATCCAGCCTGGGTTTGGCTGCTTATAAGGGTGCAATTTGATGAGATGAACCTGGGCAAACGCCTGTTTCATCTTTATCTCCTCTTCAGGGGTTGTTTGCATAGCAGCCTTAGGGCTTCTGCTACCTGGGAACATCCTATTATCAATTACCCTAATTAGAGGTTGGCCCCTGCCTGACACCAAGTATTTTTCATTCATTTTTAACCCTTTTCTTGCCAGTCCCTGCAGCCAGTGCTCGCAGAAACTTTCCTCTAAAACTCAGCGAAACAGAGAAAAAGGGGAAAAAAAAAAAAAAAAGGAAAAAACCAATCAAGGTTAACGCCAGTTTGATTGGTGGCTGGCTGCAGAGTCTGAAGGTTGTTCTCCGCCGGTGCATACGCAGCGAGGACCCGTGTTTGCATGGACGGTATTAAGTACAAAGGAGGTGGTCGGGCCCTCACCTTGTGGATTTAATCACTTCTGTGCCTGAGTGCCACGCGGGGCCTTGGCAGCCACATTTCCCTCCTCGCACCACGCAGCATCTCTCCCGCTTAATATCACTTTCAGTGCGATACTCAGAACAAGCTACAAGTAGCACAGATAAGCAGGTAACCGTAAGCTTAAATTTGTTTTCCGTAAGCATGTAGACAGCCAGCTTCAATCATGCCAGTGTTTGCAGAGAGTTAAAAGAAAAGGGGCAGCAACGTTGTCAAAGGAAGCTCGTTTCCAAATGGCTAATAATGACAATAAGACTTTCAATTTATCCATAATCTTCGGTAGCGGTGATCGTTGTAGTATCTCGCCACCTCCCACACGCTAATGGGTTTATCATCGGTACAAGCCCACTAAGAATGTGAAGGATTGGCGTCCCTCCTGACGGATGGGGACGGGAAGGTAGGATCGCACACCGCAACCACAGGAGGGAAGAGAGGGAAGCCCCAACTCAACAGCATGGCTTAGAGTTTCTCAATGCTTTCCAGGTCAAAGACTGCTTATTCAAAGCACAACAGTTTTGCTGCCTCTCCTCAGCTGCAAACAGGAGTAAAAAAATTTACCCTGCGATAAGCTTATATACATGCACAGCGAGTATGTGTTTGTGTTTAGGCGGATGTGTTTGTGAGCGTGTTTGCTTGTGTGTGTATGCATTTGGAGAGGTTGATGAAGATTACTCTGGAGCATTAGGTTGTTTTCTCTGCTTTAGATTGTAATCATATTTTCCGCACTTTCGAGGCCCCCGACTGTTTATCGTGACCCTCCTGGGGGTTATGACGTACCGACTGAGAAAACTGATCCACTCCGTGCATCGGATGAGGAAACTATTGTAAGAAAGGCAGGTATTGTTTTTGCAATGGAGAAAAGCCATTTCCATCAGAGGTGACACAATAAGGGAATGACTAAGACGAAGAGGCTCCAGCAAAGGCTTGTAGAACATCTCTTATCACACAGACAAAAGGACAAACTGATTCCTACCGGATTAGCGACTAGATGGGTAGTCGAACATTTAACCAGGGCTAGTGACATTTAGCAATTTTACCAAAAAGGAAAGAAATAAACTAGTCAGATAATCCCTTTAGGTGTAGCATAAGGAGAAGTAAACAGAGGCAAGACATCCGGGAAGGATTTTAGGCGCTCCGGACAGACTGTGAACCCTGGAGTACCCAACCAATGGGAAACAGGGGAGGGAAAATTCAGCGGGGATTAGGAAATAAAAAGGTGTGTTTAAAGAACCAAAAATGTGTCTACTTGCTAGGTCACCCGTTCTTGCACAAATGTTCAAATAAAACGTGCTTGGTATCGTTCACTGCCTGAGCCGCCGTTATTGGATGAGGAGCGTTTCTCACGCTACGTGTAGCTGTTCCTAAAGACCACGGCCGAACGGGCTGCTTTACAGTAAAAATCAGGAAGCTTTTTTTTTTAACAATTTCTCCAGCTATTTGAGGCCTCTGATACGTTGTCCACATATGTTGCAGAGCAACACCTAAACATAACATCTTGGGAAGCTGCTTGGGTTTGCCATGCTACTGTTGTCTTGGGTACGTATGATGCAGCCCTGCAAAGACATACAGAACTCTGAAAATATCTGCTCAGGAAGAGGTTTTCCACAGAAGCTATAAAACATTCATAACACCTCCATTGTGCTGTAAATCCTTAGCAGGAGTTGATAACAGTGCATGAATTTTTAATGTAACATTTATAAATGGTTATTAAAACTATCCTTAAAGTAAAGTGTCAGTTTATTTTTAATTAACTGATGGCTATTTAAGCTCCTGATAGCCCCAGGGCAGATCAACAGTCTAACAAGTTAATATGCCAGATTAACCCTTCAGCCGCTGCCTCTTTGCATGAGGAGGATGAAGATGCATACACAGGATCGAAAACAAGTGGTTATTTCTCACTTACGGAAGAGAAATGTCATAATTTCACGGAATGGGCTTTCTTAGTGCTTGGTTTAAGAAGTTTTAAGAGCTGTGGAGGGATTTATTTCCTGAATATTGAACAGATACAGATAGATAGCAGAGCTGGGTGATTCTTCTTGGGGAGAAAGAAAAAAAAAAAAAAAAAAGAAAAATATTTGCATGGCACTGGTGAGAAGAAATTTCCATTGAAGCCGAAGAGATTGGATCCAACATTTCAAATGGCACCAACTGCAATTTCAGGCAGCCTGCGTACGAGGCGCAGCAACTCTGTGTGATTTGTCCATACAGGTTCCCTTGCAAATGTTGCAATTGATTGTGCAATTTAAAATTTGGCATCGCGAAAAAGAGTTGCCTTAACAAAGTGTGCTATTTGGTAGGCTTCATCCTCAATGAGCGGCGTGGAAAGCATGAGGAGGAAACTGATGTCAATTTTTAATTAATTCATATAACATATTTTTTTAAGTGACCATTTTTAAAGGTTTCAAATTAAATTATCCTTCAGCATGCGACATACATTTTGCATTTGTTGTTGTCATTGAAATTAGTCACGGGGTGACAGATTTTACAGATATTATCTTTTCTGTAATTGTTGGTATTATCTGTGAGAAGGCTCCTGTGGTTATTCTTTGAAGACGAAGGTCAAGCCAATGCATCCCCACAAAGCAGTTTCGTTTCAGTGTTATTAACATCCAAAAAAGGTTCAGTTCATAGCATTTTTGCTACTTAAATGGCAATTTTTAGCCCAAGCCTGCCATACAGAGACGTCTGTGGTGGCAACAAGAGCTGGCACCAGAGGAGGTTAGTGCTTTGCTGGTAGAGTTTGGGTTACCGTGCTCCAGAATAGTGAAGTCCCGGTGCATTTCTTTGTGTTTTTTTTTTGTTTTTTTTTTTTTGTTTGTTTTTTGTTTGTTTTTTTTTTGCTTAGCTCAGTTATACCCAGGGCTCTTTGGGGCTGAGAGCCAAAGTCTTTCTCTAGGTGGCAATTCATGAAGCTGAACTTTGCATTGCCGGTGTCCCTAGAGTCAACAGCGAAAGGTCGGTGCTTCCAGACAGCGCTTCAGAGCTTGTTTCTCTTGGATTTATCAAGGACTGCACCTGGGTGACACCAGGGTCAGGTCCCAGAAGCTGGAGAGCGTGGATATCCCGTGATTTGGCTCAGCTTCCAGCGCAGTGAAGCTGAGCTCTCCCTTCACCCTCCGGTTTCTTTGTAAAGCTCATCGTTATCGCTGTCTCTGCCAGCCATCGCCACCAACTGATCCCTGCGTGTACCCTATCACGCCTGCTGATTGAAGGCGAAGTCTCCCTGGGCAAATAATTGTTATTTAAAATTATATTTTATTTTTCTTTCCCAATGCTTTTCTTTCTTCCTTTCCCAGATGATCAGCCTGTGCGTTGGGATAGCGTGAACTTCAGATCTTTGGAGTGTGCAAAGCAACAAGGCATCGGGGCAGCGGAGTGACACAGGCAGCAATATCCTTCGGTAAATGCTGTTCAATGCAGCAGAGCTTCCTAGCGATTAAAAGAGTCTTGGAAATGTCATTGCCCTGACCAAATGAGATAATTTGTATCTTCTGTCACCGGAATCAAATCCTCTTTTTTTTTTTGTAATTAACTTGCGACTGTGGGAAGGTGGGAGCAAGGATGGGGGTTGGGAAGGGAATTTCAGGGGTAATCCAGCTGCAGTATGGAAATGATGGTTGGGTAATTGTGCTCTCTAAATGAACTTGACTCGATGGTTGGTGTCAGGTTTTGTTAAGTGCCCTGGGCCAATGGAGACTAATTAGGAATGCATTAAATATTAAAGCTCTCTGACACTGGGGCATTGACGGTGACAGAAGAAAAGAAATCCGGTAACCTAATCTGCACCCAACAGGAGTAATTTATGTTCCCTTCTTTTAACAAAGAAAAATCCAATTATTTGGCTTGCTGGAAAAATGTATTTAAGGGAAAAGTTAATTTAGAGGGGGAAAAAGTATATATGAAGAAATAATGCGGATGCTGTCAACACAGCCTGTGAGTGTCAGTTCCCCTGCAGTTCTGGCTTCGTTGATTGCTTTCATTTGTGAACAGGGAGAGTGTTTCCCTCTTACGAGGCTGTTGGCTGGATTTGGCATCCCAGCAGCGGAGGGCAGGAGTGGAAGACTGCGCTTTCCTTCCTCCGTGGCTCAGGTCAGCCGGACACATCGAGGGCTGGTCGGCAGGGGATGCTCGTGGCCGTGGCAGCGAGGGTTTGGGGTGTTTGTGGCTGTACGTTTAGGATTGGGGGTGCTGGCATGGTACCGCTGCGCTGTAAGGTGAGCACTGGGGTGGCCATACCACAGCACAGGTGTGCGTACATAGGGCACTTTGGAGGCGAGGCAAATAAAAAGCTTTCAAAAGCAACTAAACTCTCTCCCTGTCTCTCTAACAGAAACCAGCCCTAACAGCTCCACCTCCACCTCCACACCTTGCTGCACCTACCAGTTCCCAGGGCAATTTTGTCTGACCTTTAGTTAAATGTCCTGCTCTACCAGGCAGCTCATTTCTGCTGGTCTGTCTGCTTATGCGATCTAATCAAATCCAGAATGGAATATAATCAGCCTCATCTTGTAACAGCAACCTGCACAAATATCCGTCTCCCTGTCTGTTGTCCTGTCTAATCTCATCTGTCGGCCTGATCTTGTAACTGGGATTTTAGCAGCTGGCTGCCGTTTCTGTGGTGAGATTGGGAAGAAGTTGCTGGTCGGGTATCCAAACCCCTAGACCCTGGCTGGAGCGATGGGGTGGAAAGAGAAAGGCACCGCAGGCGTGCAAGCTCACGTTGTCCAACCTGCGGATGCAGCCGAGCATCCCTCTCCGCAGCATGCAGGGATGCCTACGGCACCTCTCCAGACTTGCACGGACACATGTGTGTACATAAACACCCGTGGTGCCTTTCTCTATTCTCTTGTCCTCGTTTTTTCCCATTTCAAACCAAAAAAAAAGAAAAAAAAAGAAGCCCGTTCATTTATGAAATTACCGGAAGACCATTTTTCTAAAGGAACTTGGTTGCCATGGGTTACCAGATGCTTATCTGCTACCGGTGTTATTTTGCTAACTGCAGCCATTAGAGGGAGAGGCTAAAGAAGGAAAGCTGGGATGGCTGCGAACACCTGCCTGGGTAACCCTTGCTGCCATCCAGGGAACAGGAGGGAGTGCATTCCCCAGGGGCAGCTGGAAACCAGCTTCTCCAGGGCCTGGAGTTTCTTGTGCCATTGGGCTTCAGAGTCTCTGCAGCAGCCGGGGCTCGCAGCAGCCTGGCACTGGGTAGATATAAAGTTGGTTTGAAACTTCCTTTGCGCTGGAAACAGCAGGGACTGGGCTGGGGAAGAGAAGGCAGGTGGAGTCCCTGAGGTGCCCAGAGAAGGAATTTGGGGATTTTTATTCAGACAGTAGGATTACTCTGCAATGGTCAGGGCATGTGGGAAGAAAAAGTAGCTTTGCAGAGCAATGCTGGTTTGTGACTGCGCTGCAGTTTGCATTCACGTGATGCTTCCAAGCGACATTGGTGAAGAGAGGAGAAACCACCGAGGGGTTCTCTGGGAAGAGGAATAACAGGAAGAACACTAAAAACCCCGGCCTTGGAGGCCAGGGGGAGGAGAAAGAGAGAACACAGACAAAAGAGGGGCATCCAGGGCCTTGCGATAGGCAAATACCTGATGCACTGCTATCCTTCATTTGAGCATCTTCTGATGGTTCCTTATCTGTGCAGCCCCCGTGTCCTCAGAGGATCCCCGATGCTGAGCTGTGTCCCTTGCCCCCACGCTGCCCTGTACACCCGCAGTACTTCTCGAGTTGATCAGCGTTACAGAGCTATTGATTACCCCCATTTCCCCTCATTCCTGTTACAAACCTACTCCTTTGCTCCATGTCATCAACACCGTGGGTCCCCAAATTCCATTTTTCTCCATGGGCTATTCCAGCCCGGGGAATTTCTGAGCCCCCTTGGTGCTGCGGCCTTCCTTAACCTGCTGCGATTTCAGCCTCTCCATCAGCACAGAGAGTACTTTGCTACTACAATAATGAGAAAAAAAGAAGCTAAAAACAATACTTTACATTTCAAATAACTCCTGACACATCCCTTGTCTTTTTCGAACAGAATGACAAGTGACTTTAACTTGAAAGAGAAAGAAGCCTCCTAGAGCTGTCTACATTGTCAGAAAAAATAATTTGTAAATTCTCTGATTACCTCTGTCACCGCTCGACTTTTCCATCCTTTTTCATTTCTCCCTGCCGCTAAAGTCCCTTTATGTGCTATTTCCCAAAGTGCTGCACTTACTTTGAATGTTTTTAGCCAAAAGAAAACTCCCTCTCATCTGAAGGTAGGAAGAAAAAAAAAATAAAATCCCTGCCCAGAATGAATTAACACGCTGCTATTTCTCTCTGTCTCTGGTCCCTGCATCTGGGTCTTGTACAGGATGTGAATTGTAAAAGTAACTAGGTCTTTATGACTTGTTAAAATAATAAAAAAAGAATGTTAATGAGAGAGAAAGACACATAGAGACCCTGAAAGGAGGATTTGTTCAATGCAAGAATAACTAAAATATTTACTAATGAGAGGGAGAAGAGAAAGTAATTTAAAAGATTTAAAATAGTTGTGTGGGTTTTTTTTTTTTTTATTCACGCCTCCTTTCGTTTTCATTACATATTTCAATATTTGCCTACCTTTCCAGCAAAAGATTTACCTCAAGTGCGTACAAATTATCTGGCATTTGGTTAAGGACAATATGTCTAATTATGGCTCTAAAGACCTGAAATATTTTTGACTTAAGCTAAAAGTCAAACTCAAAAAAAGAAAAAAAAAGAAAGACTAAAAATTAATAATCCTTTTAAAATTCATTCCCATGATCATTGTTGTACAGAACACCTCAATGTGAAAGATTAAAACAAGGGAAATGGGAGAGCGGGGAAGAAAAAGAGAGAGAAAATGAATTTCTCACGTTACACCCTGATTTTAGCCCTGCTGAAGATACAGGGAAACTCTTGTTTAATTGTCTAGATTTGGGTTACGTCCACCCCACACCCTTCTGGACCTGCGGGGCCATCCTGGGGCAGAAGGGGTCAATATTGGGGTAACTTTCTGCCACCGCGTGCCACATCTCCCTTGGGTTCCCCATCACAGACGCTGGGACTTGCTGCACGGACGTCCTGCAGCTCGTGAAACCCCCGGGGAGGTTCCTGCTCCATGGATCAGGATACAGCCTGGCTGTCGGAGCCAAACCCTCCACCCCGTGCGCTGATAATGAGGTTCAAACTGTGGTGATAAATAACTATTTACCACTCTACCTCCTAGTCACTGCCTCGCCTCAACCTGAATAACTAATGAAACTCAATTGAGCATATTAATTATTTTCCCCTGGGGGTGAGGAGAAGGAGGAGAAGCAGCAACATCTCCAGAGGCTCGCCTGCGCTCCAGCAATCCATCTGCGGTTTAGAGGGCAGAGTGACCCATCCTCGGGAAGACGCGTAGGTTGCAGGTGTGCTAATTTCATGAAGAAGAAAGGCATTGCCAAATAAAGAACAGATGGCTCCAGTCACTAGTTATTTATTTCTATAATTAGTTGCAAGCTGTGATCTCAGACCTTAAAGAAATTGTCGATTTCTATGAAATTCCTTCTCGCGTCAGGCGGGACGGAAGCGTGCACCGCATGGGCCGGGCGATGGCAATGGCAACTTGCTGGCTAGGGCATACCCAGCTGGGGCGCGCGCTGCTTTTGGCTCCTTAAAAAACTGCAGCGTGTTAAAAAATGTTTCAGGCACTTCTCTCTAGCTGGTGAAGCCCATATGAACATCAAGGACAGTTTGGTCTTGTTATGTAGGGACGCATTTAAGTCTGAGTTAAATTCAGCTCTGTTATCACCTTGTGTTGCTTCTTTCCCATCACCTTATATCATTTCCCCAGCTTGTCTTCTTCTGATCTCACTGCTGCTGCTTCTTTTTTTCTTCTTTTTTTTTTTTTTCTTTGCCTTCCCTTTTCTTGTGTTGCATCTTGTCAGGGCCACACTCGGACTCCTTTTAAGCTGGGGTAACACGGTCAAGAGCCCCGAAGACTCACTCCAGCGTAGAGGCAGCAGGAGTCAGACCGTGCCCGTTCAATGAACGCTGGGTGCAGGCTATTGCTTTGACAACGTGACGTGTGTTATTGCAGCGCCTGTTATCTGGCCTCGCAGAACCCGGGTTTGCTAACTCCCAGTCATATCGTTAAGCCTATCTGTTAAAGGTAGGATCCACAGGGCAGGGGGGAATATTTTATTTCCCGCTGGAAGCATCAGGTAGGATAAGTATTTGCCAACCCATCCAGGCCTGTCTAGTTTTTTGTTTTGCTTTTTTTTTTTTAAATGATAGCTGCTAAGCTGGAATTGTTGGTAAATGCAGGGCTACAAGAATCTAGGTAGGTAAATAATTTGCTAGTTCTGTTACAAAGAGGCCAAAAGCATCTCATGTCAATACCTTTTAATGGCACAGGACAGTCAATAAATAGCACGAGCACAGGAACAGAATTATAGAATGGCTTCATCTATGCCAAACTTGTGTTTTTTGACTTTAAAAAGGCATATTCTTTACTTTTGTTTCAATAGCTCCATACAGACAAATATAAGAATGCATTTTTCAGCTATTTAACAACAATAACAAAATAACCCCAAACCCCAAACAAACCCAGAAACGCTCAAACTTAAACCTGAAGAAAATTATCTGCCTCTATGGGAAAGAATCTAATGAAATCCAATCAAATCTCAGCTGGAAGAACACAGAATGGTGGCTTTGGGCATAAATCAGACATGGAATTAATTTTGTGCTTTATTACATGCCTTAAAAATAAAAAGAGGGCACCCTACGCCTGGGAGTGCTGAACAGCTTGAAATGATGTCCGCAGCCTGCCAGCTCCGGAGTTCAGACAAACAAGACTGGTTCAAAATCAATATGTATCCTACCGGTGATAAAAATGCCCACAAAAGCACTGCTGATAGTGAAGCCTTTTGTCTTTATCGTAGTTCCCAGAGTGGGAAGATGGATATGTGCCATGGGTGATACTTAAGGGACCAGGTGACAAGATCTATGAAGATGGGGGTGTCTGAGGTTTCCCTGGAGTCACCGAGTGCTATGAAGAAGATGAGAATCGTCTTGGTAGGCACATCTCAAAAATACAGCGGTCCTGTAGATCATAGGAATCACCAGAGTCAGACTTTTTATCCCACCACCACGGGCTTCTGAGGGAGATGCCAAAAGCTCTGCAAAGACACAGATGGAACCTGGGCACAGTTAAAATTTTGTGTTGTTTTTCGCTAGTCAGAAATGTCTTCATGCTTCTTTTGTTCTCAAACTAAATGGTGATGATCCCTTCTTTGTACCTGCCCCAAATCGCTCTGAACTTCACTACTAGGAGCCCACCGCGACCAATGCGTGGGAAGAGAGTCTCACTCCAACTCCTCTTTTTGCTGGCTCTTCATTTTCCACCATCAAAAAAACGTAGCACAGAGTTAAATTTGGAATTTCTACCCCAGGTTTTTATCCTAGCTTGTAACAAAAACTTTAATTAGACATATGTTACGGATGAGCAACGCCTTCCCCAAAAAAAGCTCCAAAGCAAAAGAATACTTTCTTTGGTTCAGTTTACTAAATTTCCCTGAAATTTTTCAGATCAGTGCAGTATTAAACACCTATTTGTCTTTAGTGATGCATTCCTCGCTGGAGTTGTAATAGCGCCAGCTTGCTGCAAAACTAGGGATAATGGAATTCCAAAAAGCATATCCAAAAATATCATATACGCCGTGAATCAAAAGTACAAGTGGAATTCTTCTCCAGAAACCCTAACTGTTAAAGAAGAATAGGTGTCCAGCTTACAATTTTTATGAGGCAGTGCTTAGTGTGTCGTGAGTAAAATATGCTTAGTGTTTTGTTGTGTTCTTTTCAAGCAAAGCATTTAGAAAATTGAAATATTTGAGCCATATTTCTATTTTTAATCGGTCTTATTCTGACCAAAAGTATATATTGCATGTTGATTTTTAAAATAAACACAAAAACTTCAGCAAACGTAAATTTTTCCTTTGAGAAACTGCATTTTCTGTTGTGTATTTCCAATTCATCCCAACGGAAAGTGTCTGAGTAACTCAATAACGCATAAAGAACTGAAGGTAAAGGAAAAGAAGTGAAGCCTGAACGCTATTTGGCCAAAGCCCAGAATTTGGCTAGGATTATAAAGATGAGCGTGGAGTGATGCAAACCCTCTTAAGTGAGGCCTAATGATTCACAAATGACACGAAATGCATAGGTTGAGTCGTTTGTATCCTACATTCAGCCAGCGAGGGATTTGAAAAACGTAGGAAAAGAATTATTGGCCTAATAAGAAAAAGGGCCAAAATCAGTTCTGTTTTACTTAGCAAAAATCTGGAGGAGCCGCGCAGGAGCCGGGCAAAGACCTCAGTCAGCCCTGGAGGTGACCCGGAGTGACGAGGGTTGAGCGCAGCCCCAGCGGCGGTGTTGGGCTCTCACGGGGCGCGTGGGGGCGAGGATGGATGTTGTTGTGCACAGCGAGATGGAGACCGTTGGGCACCTTCCTGGGAAGGGAGCAGTGAATCAGCACAGAAGGTGGTTTAAAGCTAACATCTCTTTTGAGACTGCCATCGACTCTGGGAGCTTTCAATTGGGCTTTAGGGCACAGATGCATAGATTTTGCTCCTAGAAAAAAGAGCTATACCATGTCCCCATTGCAATGCAGAGGTATGAGGGGCAGGAACTAAAGGCAGCACAGTTTTCTCTCTCTTTCTCTCCTGCTATTGAATTCTCCACATTTTTTATTTTAAATTAATTTTCCGAGACAAGGAGAAGATGCTGCCTTAGCTTTGTCCTTGTGAATAGCAGATCTTTCCTTGATTGAAGAAATATTTTTACAGCCTGAATGTGCAGGTTAAAGTAATTTTTTGACAGGTAAAATACTTAGCAGTGGCCCAGTCAATCTCCCCCTGTCTCCTCTCCGCCCTCTAATTGTGCCCTGCTAATATCTCTCTGCTTTCTCCTCGCCAGGAGGTCACAGCTGCTCTGTAACCAGCTCACCTGCCAGAAGCCAGCACTCCCGGCTCTGCAGCCCGTGATAAGTAACGAAACCCTGGGCAGGTAGAGGAGGACTTGGGGAAACTTCTTCAAAGCTGCCCCGTGAGACAGCAAGGACAGAGCAATGCCGGACCTAAGCCACTGCCAGCGCCTGGACACTCTCCTGCCAGTGGTCTCACGAGCAGGCTCTGCAAAAACCGATGCCACGGGGTCCTCTCTGAGCCCCATCCCAAAAACCCCCTCCAAAACACAAAGGCAAAAGAGCTGTGAGCTCTTCGCTTGTCGGCAAGGCACAGGAGCACAAAGAAATTATTTACTGTGAATGAAACTTTGCCCCCTGACTAATAGTTGAGGAGGTAAGAGGGGCCCTGCTCTGGAGTGGCTTGTCCCGTGCCACAGAGAGAATCTTGTGGGATGAAATGAGAAGAACAAGACCAATATGTCACCAAACTGCCATGAGGCCGGAGCCCTTCAAATGACTTCAGGCAAGACCTGACGATGTGACATCAGCCTTGTCACCTGCTTAGTCGGAGACAAAGCAGGTGGAGGTAAGACCAAGGTCATCATTTATCTAACCAAGGAAACTGCTAAGCTGAGCTACACAAACATCTAACCCCCTCTATCTTCCTGCCAGCCTTTGATAGGCAAATCTACCAGCTGAGGCTAACGTGTCAGTGGAGAGGAAGAACACTGTTATCTTCTTATCAGCAGATAAGATGACAACCACAAATACCTTGGCCTGAAAGACTCCTCTGCTATCGCCAGGGGTGAACATCAACGTGCTTCACAAATAATCTAATTTAGGTGGATAACAGAGGACTCCAAGGTGGGAGGTAAAACTCACAGCTCTGCTCAG